>NC_069510.1:33922424-34612424 GCF_027579735.1 Bombina bombina | reverse complement strand
TCTTGTAGTTGTAAATTATGAGAAAAAGGGAAATCAAACACGACTTTTCAATCAGAAACATATATCTATATTCCATTGCTGTTGTAAAACTGTGTCAGCTGCTGGTACCATGAATCTTCTTCACAGATATTAATTGAGATACTTGTTATTACCACTAGTTAGTACAATTTACAACAGCAATGGCGTGTGACGTCACCACCCGGTTTTTGGCAAGCTGACTGTCAGCTTCCCAAAAACCAGGTGGTGACGTCACACGCCGGTATTGCCGATACTGCTGAATACACATCAAGGCTCTTTAGACTCTTCTCATTGTGGTCACCAAGCAGCTACAAGTTGTTTTCTTGTGAAATGTGCATTATACGTCTATGTTTGTGAGTAGTTCCAGCTAGTGTTTATTAAAGATTTGTTTGTCGGATCTCACACTATTCTGTGGCATTCTGTTTATTTCAGTGCTTCAGATTCCTCCTGTGTTGTGCATTTGCCAACTGTAAGAACAAACAGTCAACTCTTCAAGGAGCTGCAGGTTAAAGTTTGCTATAAGGATCAGTACAATTTCTAATAGCAATAAGGAAATTATCCTATATATATGGACATTGGACTGAACCTAATCACATTATACTGTTACAAGTAAAATTGTTTCAATCTGAAATTGTTATATTGTGTCTATTTTTAGTGTTATATTGTGTTTACAGGATCAGAGATAGCATCATGTATTTTGGTAGAGTGAGGCGCTTTTTTAAATTTGTGATTTTGTTGCAGATTATATACAGAGTACCACCAAGCGCTATTAGTTCCCCCAGAGACCTGTCTATGCAGATTATATACAGAGTACCACCAAGCGCTATTAGTTCCCCCAGAGAACTGTCTATGCAGATTATATACTGAGTACCACCAAGCGTTATTAGTTCCCCCAGAGACCTGTCTATGCAGATTATATACAGAGTACCACCAATCGCTATCAGTTTCCCCAGAGACCTGTCTATGCAGATTATATACTGAGTACCACCAAGCGCTATTAGTTCCCCCAGAGACCTGTCTATGCAGATTATATACTGAGTACCACCAAGCGCTATTAGTTTCCCCAGAGACCTGTCTATGCAGATTATATACAGAGTACCACCAAGCGCTATTAGTTCCCCCAGAGACCTGTCTATGCAGTTTATATACTGAGTACCACCAAGCGCTATTAGTTTCCCCAGAGACCTGTCTATGCAGATTATATACTGAGTACCACCAAGCGCTATTAGTTCCCCCAGATACCTGTCTATGCAGATTATATACTGAGTACCAACAAGCGCTATTAGTTTCCCCAGAGACCTGTCTATGCAGATTATATACTGAGTACCACCAAGCGCTATTAGTTTCCCCAGAGACCTGTCTATGCAGATTATATACTGAGTACCACCAAGCGCTATTAGTTTCCCCAGAGACCTGTCTATGCAGATTATATACTGAGTACCACCAAGCGCTGTTAGTTTCCCCAGAGACCTGTCTATGCAGATTATATACTGAGTACCATCAAGCAGACCTGTCTATGCAGATTACATACTGAGTACCACCAAGCGCTATTAGTTTCCCCAGATACCTGTCTATGCAGATTACATACTGAGTACCACCAAGCGCTATTAGTTCCCCTCAGAGACCTGTCTATGCAGATTATATACAGAGTACCACCAAGCGCTATTATTTCCCCCAGAGACCTGTCTATGCAGATTATATACTGAGTGACACTCAGTGAAATCTCCATAGAGCACAATAGACAAAAACAAAACAAAAGATAAGAGACATATGACTTAGTACAAGGTGAGGAATTTATATCTAGAACTCAAGAGAGGGAGATATTCACAACAAGTTTGCTATCAGAACAAAGACTTTCTGCTGAATAACACGTGGAGACACTTTTGGACCTCCACTTTATATAAACATATATTGGAGACAGAAAGTACTATAATCTTTAATTAGACCACTCTTGGGTCTCAAGCTGAAAACCTCATTTTTATGAATATAGCTATCAGGAATATAAAGAAGAGCATATATAATAAAATGTACTGTATTATAACTGATAGTAAAGTAATTGTTAGATTTATATATTAAATGTGGTAATTGCAAGATAAACCGCGCTGTAAGTGTCCGGGCAAAATCAGATTGTACCCGAACACAACTAATGGGGGAATTCAACCGGGTAGCATTATGGAATGACTGTTGGACACGTGTTGTCTACTGGTTAGACATATTACTAAGTAATGTGAAGTAGACAGCCTATCTCAAACTTGTGTCCCTACAAACCATATTATATTAAAAAGGAAAAACCTAAGTCTCTCTGAACTAAAATAAAATATGGGTAGGGAGTTTATACAGGGCCGCTCTAATGACAATGGGAAAGGGCAGAAATTTACACTATAGAATTTAGTTGGCATAACATTAAGGTGCTAAAAAAATGTAATTAACATTGGATACAGTATGTCATAAAAATTAAATTAGTCAAGAAGGGCAATTCTAATATCACTGACACTGAATTTGTTAAGAAAAGGCTTAGAGTGAGGTAAACACAACACCTATGGTCCCAACTTATAGCGTTAAGCAAACACAAGTCGAACACAGCGACACAAATAACAATAGTAACCCAGAGAACTCAATTATAAGTCTATATGAAAATTGACTTTACGGCTATAATATAGTAACTAAATAAGAGCTATATACTGTCTATATTGAAAACATTTGGCATTGAAAATTATCATCTGAGAAACTGTTATTATTGTAATGCTAATAAATTCCACTTGGCTTTTAATAGGCTGTGAAGAGCATTTAATAAAATAACACCTCAGCTTATATATATTATAATATGCTTAGAATATATGTGAAACCCTATAGGTCCATCATAACCCATACATATAAATTAGCAGCATACAGCAAAGCCATAACACATCTAAATTACAGCTCTGTATGCTACGCATAAACATAGTGCTGAAAAGACTAAAAGTTACACAGTGAACAGGAATAGTATTTAAAAAAACACCTGTAGCAGCAAATAGTGTTATAAAATAAAAAAGATGAAAAAGCTAATGATTCTCTATTGATATTAAGAGGGGTTAATCTTCTAAAAATATAAAACAGTGAACATCATAAACCTACAGAGATATGATTATGTAAAGGGCAATCCTATCAACCATTAAGTTCTGACTTAATATAGTCCATATACAAACTGTAATCAGTGTGCTTCTTAGACAGTCAGGTTAGGTAGAATGATAAGCAGTGTAGCATAACTAGCGTTGTGCTGATTAAAACACATCACACTCATTTGTCCACAGCATCATCCCACTCCGAGTCTGCAAGAGGTTTGAGGAAGGATATTGAGACTTTGGGAGTTTAGAGAATATGATCTTTCATTGCTAAGAACTTTGAACGTCTCCCAGGGTTCAAAAATAGTCGTTATAGCTTGTAACAGTCCCAGGGTCTCTAGGTTGTAAAGCCCAGTTGCACCAACATCATCCGTTATAAAACTGAATGAAGTTGCTGGCATCTTGCTTAGTACATTGATGTATGGAGATGAGTTTCCATTAAGTGCCAGCACAGAGTTACCTGCCATGTCCTTCTGACTCTGTTGAAAATCAGGAGCATGTCGCTCCTCACAGACACATGGTTCCACATCTATTTTCTGCACCCCGACTGAGCTACTTTTTCGGAATTCACCAGCGTCCTCTAAAGTCGGTTCATCAGTTTTCACACTTCGGTGGCTGTAGTATGAAGAAGGTAGCGGGAGCCAGGGCCCCAAGGCTCCAACCACCTCTAATGGCACAGTGTTATCACACACCACAGTCTCCTCTGCGCTCAGTATTGGTAGGATTGACTGCCTCTCTCATTGTATCTAGGAAAGCATTGTGGTGAACTCCCAACAAATTACCGATAACAATGAGAATATCCGTAGATTCTACCATATTTTCAGCAAACATATTTCAGCGTTGAATTGTAAGTTAGCTTATAAGTTCTGTTTTGGGTAATACGCGGTACTTAATACTTAAGTAACAGGGCACCCTGCCATGCGATTGTATTGAAGGCAGAATCTTGAAGATTACACCAGGCACGGAAGTCTGCAGCGTTTTCGTTGATACTGGGTTCCTCACTTTTTATAGCTTGCATAGATCTCAAATCTGCCCATACTGTGTGATAATTGATCCTCTGGAGAGAGATGTTATATCATTTTGAATAAACACTGAAGCAGCCTGCAATAGTGCGGCCAAACATGGCCGCCACCCAGAAGTTCCCCCCACGGATATACTTTTTAATGATATTTCCTAGATATATTGCACATTTTCGCAATAGATACTACATATCGACACTAACATTCTACTTATTGGATATTTAGTTAAGATACATCTAACTGACAACAGCCTTATCCAATCATTTAGCCAATTTTTCTGATAGGCTAATACAGGGGTGTGTACTAACGCTTTCCCCTGATTGGAGCTGAAGTTACATTTAAGGAGGAGGGCATACCCAACTCAGGTTAGCCTTTGATAAAGCCGTTTAGTGGTGAAATGCGCATAAGGCATTATTCCTGAGTTGGCAACACGTTAATCGTTTGTTTTAACTATAGTTCTAATTTATGGTTCACTGTATGGTCTGAATTTGATTCCTGATTTATAATCCGTATTGCTGCAGATCATTACCCCTCAGAGCCTGCACCTTTATTAGTATACATAATGAGGTTATACCTCTTTTTCAGTTAATATATATATATATATATATATATATATATATATATATATATATATATATATATATATATATATATTATCTGGTGCTTAGCACCCAGTGGGTTCCATACTCTGCAGCCTTATATTTTTTGCGCTCGCTACTTTTGAACCTACACCTTTATTTAGTAATTTATTGTTGTGAGGTCATACCTCTACCTTTGATCTATTATTCCGGTGTTTGGTTCGTAGGTGGCAGGCTATAGTTGGTATATAGTTTTTCCTACTACCTTATTTACTACTATACTAGTTACATTTAATTGATTTATTATGTGGTTGCTGACTCATATCCACTCAGATTTTAATCTAAGTATTAATGAACCTCATTCACATCTTATATTTAACTTAATTAATAAAAGTTATGTTTTATTAATTTTCCTGTTAGGGTCTCCATCTTCCTGCTCTCATTCATATTAATAAGAGTTGTTTATTTCTCTTTGAGTTCTCCCCTGTATGTCCACTTCCTTTCTCCCTCTCTACAAATTTATACAATGGACAGGAGCACCCCCCACACAATTTGTTGTATGATATGTATATAATAAAATTACCATATATCTTTCTTATAGCATTTGATCATTAGTGGGGTATTAATGGATATCTTCCTTTAAAACTCTCATTTTTCACTATACTGAGTACCACCAAGCATTATTAGTTCCCCCAGAGACCTGTCTATGCAGATTATATACTGAGTACCACCAAGCGTTATTAGTTCCCCCAGAGACCTGTCTATGCAGATTATATACTGAGTACCACCAAGCGTTATTAGTTCCCCCAGAGACCTGTCTATGCAGATTATATACTGAGTACCACCAAGCGTTATTAGTTCCCCCAGAGACCTGTCTATGCAGATTATATACTGAGTACCACCAAGCAGACCTGTCTATGCAGATTACATACTGAGTACCTCCAAGCGTTATTAGTTTCCCCAGAGACCTGTCTATGCAGATTATATACTGAGTACCACCAAGCGCTGTTAGTTTCCCCAGAGACTTGTCTATGCAGATTATATACTGAGTACCACCAAGCGCTGTTAGTTTCCCCAGAGACCTGTCTATGCAGATTATATACTGAGTACCACCAAGCGCTGTTAGTTTCCCCAGAGACCTGTCTATGCAGATTATATACTGAGTACCTCCAAGCGCTATTAGTTCCCCCAGAGACCTGTCTATGCAGATTATATACTGAGTACCACCAAGCGTTATTAGTTTCCCCAGAGACCTGTCTATGCAGATTATATACTGAGTACCACCAAGCGCTGTTAGTTTCCCCAGAGACTTGTCTATGCAGATTATATACTGAGTACCACCAAGCGCTGTTAGTTTCCCCAGAGACCTGTCTATGCAGATTATATACTGAGTACCACCAAGCGCTATTAGTTTCCCCAGAGACCTGTCTATGCAGATTATATACTGAGTACCACCAAGCGCTATTAGTTTCCCCAGAGACCTGTCTATGCAGATTATATACTGAGTACCACCAAGCGCTATTAGTTTCCCCCAGAGACCTGTCTATGCAGATTATATACTGAGTACCACCAAGCGCTATTAGTTTCCCCAGAGACCTGTCTATGCAGATTATATACTGAGTACCACCAAGCACTATTAGTTTCCCCAGAGACCTGTCTATGCAGATTACATACTGAGTACCACCAAGCGCTATTAGTTTCCCCAGAGACCTATCTATGCAGATTATATACTGAGTACCACCAAGCGCTGTTAGTTTCCCCAGAGACCTGTCTATGCAGATTATATGCTAAGTACCACCAAGCGCTATTCATTTCCCCAGAGACCTGTCTATGCAGATTATATACTGAGTACCACCAAGCGCTGTTAGTTTCCCCAAAGACCTGTCTATGCAGATTATATACTGAGTACCACCAATCGCTGTTAGTTTCCCCAAAGACCTGTCTATGCAGATTATATACTGAGTACCACCAATCGCTGTTAGTTTCCCCAAAGACCTGTCTATGCAGATTAGATACTGAGTACCACCAAGCGCTGTTAGTTCCCCAGAGGCCTGTCTATGCAGATTATATACTGAGTACCACCAAGCGCTGTTATTATCCCCAGAGACCTGTCTATGCAGATTATATACTGAGTACCACCAAGCGCTATTAGTTCCCCAGAGACCTGTCTATGCAGATTATATACTGAGTACCACCAAGCGCTATTAGTTCCCCCAGAGACCTGTCTATGCAGATTATATACTGAGTACCACCAAGCGCTATTATTTTCCCCCAGAGACCTGTCTATGCAGATTACATACTGAGTACCACCAAGCAGACCTGTCTATGCAGATTACATACTGAGTACCACCGCTATTAGTTTCCCCAGAGACCTGTCTATGCAGATTACATACTGAGTACCACAAAGCGCTATTAGTTTCCCCAGAGACCTGTCTATGCAGATTATATACTGAGTACCACCAAGCGCTATTAGTTTCCCCAGAGACCTGTCTATGCAGATTATATACTGAGTACCACCAAGCGCTATTCATTTCCCCAGAGACCTGTCTATGCAGATTATATACTGAGTACCACCAAGCACTATTAGTTCCCCAGAGACCTGCCTATGCAGATTATATACTGAGTACCACCAATCGCTGTTAGTTTCCCCAAAGACCTGTCTATGCAGATTATATACTGAGTACCACCAATCGCTATTATTTCCCCAGAGACCTGTCTATGCAGATTATATACTGAGTACCACCAAGCGCTGTTAGTTTCCCCAAAGACCTGTCTATGCAGATTATAAACTAAGTACCACCAATCGCTATTATTTCCCCAGAGACCTGTCTATGCAGATTATATACTGAGTACCACCAAGCGCTGTTATTATCCCCAGAGACCTGTCTATGCAGATTATATACTGAGTACCACCAAGCGCTATTAGTTCCCCAAAGACCTGTCTATGCAGATTATATACTGAGTACCACCAAGCGCTATTAGTTCCCCCAGAGACCTGTCTATGCAGATTATATACTGAGTACCACCAAGCGCTATTATTTTCCCCCAGAGACCTGTCTATACAGATTACATACTGAGTACCACCAAGCAGACCTGTCTATGCAGATTACATACTGAGTACCAACGCTATTAGTTTCCCCAGAGACCTGTCTATGCAGATTATATACTGAGTACCACCAAGCGCTATTAGTTCCCCCAGAGACCTGTCTATGCAGATTATATACTGAGTACCACCAAGCGCTATTATTTTCCCCCAGAGACCTCTCTATGCAGATTACATACTGAGTACCACCAAGCAGACCTGTCTATGCAGATTATATACTGAGTACCACCAAGCGCTATTAGTTTCCCCAGAGATCTGTCTATTTAGATTATTATAAAACTAATGATTTAGGTTTACTTACCGTTCTACGGGAGCAAAGTTATTTATTAATACAAATTAAATAGTTCTTATATGTATTGCTATCCATGTATGTGGGGCTAAGTTATTTATATTTACTTTTACCTGTGTATTTTTTTTATTAGATACAATGTGCAGATTGGGTAGATTAATTTATGTGTATATTTATGTATATATATATATATATATATATATATATATATATATATATAATCCAAGAAAAAAGCAGGCACTCTCCGTTTATAATCTGCAAAATTTACTAAGTGACGTTTGACGTTTCGTGGTTTCACCCCCGTCCTCAGACTTACATAAAATGTGGTTACAAAGTGTAGCATACTTATACCCTTACCCCACACCATTTACATATTTAATTAAACAATAATACAATAATCACAGATTGATACTTTCACCTAAACTTCATGTCACGGCCCTCAGCGGTGCATACCCGGCACTGTAACAACGTCATCAAGAAGGAGACACCGCACTCTATTAGGTTACACCTCCTGAAGCCGCCAATCACCTACCAGTGTCAACCCCAGCATGTACACGTCATAACAGACGTCGCCTGTAGCTAGGGATCCCATCACCAGTGATCGTGTGTTAAACACAATATTCCTGTGAAGCCATAATATGAGAAAATTATTGAACATATTTACAAATATTTAAATATTTAAATGACAGGTCAAGTGAAGCGGCTGTGGTGCTAGTGTTGGTGGTGGCGGCAGGCGGGCAAGTGGCACTGTTCACTTGAGAGGTGCCCCAAGCTAAGCTGGAGGTGGATGGTGCGTCAAGGTTATGAGCGGAAGCTGTAGAAGATTGGGTGTCCTGTGTTATAAAGTCAACTATTTCATCAGAAGTTTTCGTGTTCATGGTACGTGGCCTAACACTGGGCATTATTCTATGGCCAAAGGGAATCACAGCACCACGACCTCGACGGCACCTGCGGGATGGCCTGTCTCTGCCTGTCATTTTTTTTTTTAAATGTAGACTTACACTACTATTAAACAAAATATGAGTGGTGCCACTGGGCAAGTGGGCACAGTGACAGTATACGCTGTGAGCCTGACACAAAAAAGCAGACTGATGTTTCACAATCCAAAAAGTTTATTTTTTTAAAATGTACACTTACACTACTATTAAACAAGATATGATAATGAGTGGTGGCACTGGGCAAGTGGGCACAGTATACGCTGTGAGCCTGACACAAAAAAGCAGACTGATGTTTCACAGTCAAAAAAGTTAATTTTTTTTAAATGTACACTTACACTACTATTAAACAACATATGAGTGGTGGCACTGGGCAATTGGGCACAGTATACACTGTGAGCCTGACACAAAATAGCAGACTGATGTTTACAGTCAAAAAAGTTTTTTTTTAAAATATTTACACTACTGTTACAACAAATATGAGTGGTGCCACTAACTTGGCAAGTGGGCCTGGCACACACGCTGGCAGGCAGGCTACTGCAATTAGATTACACTAGCAGACTGATGTCTCACAGTCAAAAAAATTTTTTTTAAAATATTTAAACTACTGTTATAACAAATATGATTGGTGGCACTAGTTGGCAAGTGGGCCTGGCACACACGCTGGCAGGCAGGCTACTGCAATTAGATTACACTAGCAGACTAATGTCTCAGAGTCAAAAACGTTTTTTTTTTAATATTAAAACTACTGTTATAACAAATATGATTGGTGGCACTAGTTGGCAAGTGGGCCTGGCACACACGCTGGCAGGCAGGCTACTGCAATTAGATTACACTAGCAGACTGATGTCTCACAGTCAAAAAAGTTTTTTTTTTAAAATATTTAAACTACTGTTATAACAAATAAGAGTGGTGCCACTAACTTGGCAAGTGGGCCTGGCACACACGCTGCCAGGCAGGCAACTGTAATAAGATTACACTAGCACACTGATGTCTCACAGTCAAAAAAGATTGTTTTTAAATATTTAAACTACTGTTAAAACAAATATGATTGATGGCACTAGTTGGCAAGTGGGCCTGGCACACACGCTGGAAGGCAGGCTACTGCAATTAGATTACACTAGCGAACTGATGTCTCACAGTTAAAAGTTTTTTTTTAAATATTTAAACTACTGTTATAACAAATATGATTGGTGGCACTAGTTGGCAAGTGGGCCTGGCACACACACTGCCAGACAGGCAACTGCAATAAGATTACACTAGCAGACTGATGTCTCACAGTCAAAAAAGTTTTTTTTTTAAATATTTAAACTAATGTTATAACAAATATGATTGGTGGCACTAGTTGGCAAGTGGGCCTGACACACACGCTGGCAGGCAGGCAGGCAACTGCAATTAGATTACACTAGCAGACTGATGTCTCACAGTCAAAAAAGTTTTTTTAAAAAAATATTTAAACTACTGTTATAACAGATACGAGTGGTGCCACTAACTTGGCAAGTGGGCCTGGCACACACGCTGCCAGGCAGGCAACTGCAATAAGATTACGCTAGCAGACTGATGTCTCACAGTTAAAAAAGATTTTTTTAAAATATTTAAACTACTGTTATAACAAATATGATTGTGGCACTAGTTGGCAAGTGGGCCTGGCACACACGCTGGCAGGCAGGCAGGCTACTGCAATTAGATTATACTAGCAGACTGATGTCTCACAGTCAAAAAAGATTTTTTTCAAATATTTAAACTACTGTTATAACAAATATGATTGGTGGCACTAGTTGGCAAGTGGGCCTGGCACACACGCTGGCAGGCAGGCTACTGCAATTAGATTACACTAGCAGACTGATGTCTCACGGTCAAAAAAATTTTAAAAAAATATTTAAACTAATGTTATAACAAATTTGATTGGTGGCACTAGTTGGCAAGTGGGCCTGGCACACACGCTGGCAGGCAGGCTACTGCAATTAGATAACACTAGCAGACTGATGTCTCACAGTCAAAAGTTTTTTTTTTTTTAAATATTTAAACTACTATTATAACAAATATGATTGGTGGCACTAGTTGGCAAGTGGGCCTGGCACACACACTGGCAGGCAGGCTACTGCAATTAGATTACACTAGCAGACTGATGTCTCACAGTCAAAAAAGTTTTTGTTTTTTAAATATTTAAACTACTATTATAACAAATATGATTGGTGGCACTAGTTGGCAAGTGGGCCTGGCACACACACTGGCAGGCAGGCAACTGCAATTAGATTACACTAGCAGACTGATGTCTCACAGTCAAAAAAGATTTTTTTCAAATATTTAAACTACTGTTATAACAAATATGATTGGTGGCACTAGTTTGCAAGTGGGCCTGGCACACACGCTGGCAGGCAGGCTACTGCAATTAGATTACACTAGCAGACTGATGTTTCACAGTAAAAAAAGTTTTTGTTTTTTAAATATTTAAACTACTGTTATAACAAATATGAGTGGTGCCACTAACTTGGCAAGTGGGCCTGGCACACACGCTGCCAGGCAGGCAACTGCAATAAGATTACACTAGCAGACTGATGTCTCACAGTCAAAAAAGATTGTTTTTAAATATTTAAACTACTGTTATAACAAATATGATTGGTGGCACTAGTTGGCAAATGGGCCTGGCACACACGCTGGCAGGCAGGATACTGCAATTAGATTACACTAGCAGACTGATGTCTCACTGTCAAAAAAGTTTTTTTAAAATATTTAAACTACTGTTATAACAAATATGATTGGTGGCACTAGTTGGCAAGTGGGCCTGGCACACACGCTGCCAGGCAGGCTACTGCAATTAGATTACACTAGCAGACTGATGTCTCACTGTCAAAAAAGTTTTTTTTTAAATATTAAAACTACTGTTATAACAAATATGATTGGTGGCACTAGCTGGCAAGTGGGCCTGGCACACATGCTGGCAGGCAGGCTACTGCAATTAGATTACACTAGCAGACTGATGTCTCACTGTCAAAAAAGTTTTTTTTAAATATTTAAACTACTGTTATAACAAATATGATTGGTGGCACTACTTGGCAAGTGGGCCTGGCACACACGCTGGCAGGCAGGCAGGCTACTGCAATTAGATTACACTAGCAGACAGATGTCTCACAGTCAAAAAAGTTTTTTTTTAAAATATTTAAACTACTGTTATAACAAATATGATTGGTGGCACTAGTTGGCAAGTGGGCCTGGCACACACGCTGGCAGGCAGGCTACTGCAATTAGATTACACTAGCAGACTGATGTCTCACTGTCAAAAAAGTTTTTTTAAAATATTTAAACTACTGTTATAACAAATATGATTGGTGGCACTAGTTGGCAAGTGGGCCTTGCACACACGCTGGCAGGCAGGCTACTGCAATTAGATTACACTAGCAGACTGATGTCTCACAGTCAAAAAAGTTTTTTTTTAAAATATTTAAACTACTGTTATAACAAATATGATTGGTGGCACTAGTGGGCAAGAGGGCCTGGCACACACGCTGCCAGGCAGGCAACTGCAATAAGATTACACTAGCAGACTGATGTCTCACGGTCAAATTTTTTTTTTTTAAATATTTAAACTAATGTTATAACAAATATGATTGGTGGCACTAGTTGGCAAGTGGGCCTGGCACACACGCTGCCAGGCAGGCAACTGCAATTAGATTACACTAGCAGACTGATGTCTCACAGTCAAAAAAGTTTTTTTTTTAAATATTTAAACTACTGTTATAACAAATATGATTGGTTGCACTAGTTGGCAAGTGGGCCTGGCACACACGCTGGCAGGCAGGCAACTGCAATTAGATTACACTAGCAGACTGATGTCTCACAGTCAAAAAAGTTTTTTTTTAAAAAATATTTAAACTACTGTTATAACAAATATGATTGGTGGCACTAATTGGCAAGTGGGCCTGGCACACACGCTGGCAGGCAGGCAGGCAGGCTACTGCAATAAGATTACGCTAGCAGACTGATGTCTCACTGTCAAAAAAGTTTTTTTTAAATATTTAAACTACTGTTATAACAAATATGATTGGTGGCACTAGTTGGCAAGTGGGCCTGGCACACACGCTGGCAGGCAGGCTACTGCAATTAGATTACACTAGCAGACTGATGTTTCACAGTCAAAAAAGTTTTTTTTAAAATATTTAAACTACTGTTATAACATATGATTGGTGGCACTAGTTGGCAAGTGGGCCTGGCACACACGCTGGCAGGCAGGCAGGCTACTGCAATTAGATTGCACTAGCGAACTGATGTCTCAGTCAAAAAAGTTTTTTTTTAAATATTTAAACTACTGTTATAACAAATATGATTGGTGGCACTAATTGGCAATATGGCCTGGCAAACACGCTGGCAGGCAGGCAACTGCAATTAGATTACACTAGCAGACTGATGTTTCACAGTCAAAAAAGTTTTTTTTTAAATATTTAAACTACTGTTATAACAAATATGATTGGTGGCACTAGTTGGCAAGTGGGCCTGGCACACACGCTGGAAGGCAGGCTACTGCAATTAGATTACACTAGCAGACTGATGTCTCACTGTCAAAAAAGTTTTTTTTAAATATTTAAACTACTGTTATAACAAATATGATTGGTGGCACTAGTTGGCAAGTGGGCCTGGCACACACGCTGGCAGGCAGGCTACTGCAATTAGATTACACTAGCAGACTGATGTTTCACAGTCAAAAAAGTTTTTTTTTAAATATTTAAACTACTGTTATAACAAATATGATTGGTGGCAAGTGGGCCTGGCACACACGCTGGCAGGCAGGCTACTGCAATTAGATTACACTAGCAGACAGATGTCTCACAGTCAAAAAAGTTTTTTTTAAATATTTAACTACTGTTATAACAAATATGATTGGTTGCACTAGTTGGCAAGTGGGCCTGGCACACACGCTGGAAGCCAGGCTACTGCAATTAGATTACACTAGCAGACAGATGTCTCACAGTCAAAAAAGTTTTTTTTAAATATTTAACTACTGTTATAACAAATATGATTGGTTGCACTAGTTGGCAAGTGGGCCTGGCACACACGCTGGCAGGCAGGCTACTGCAATTAGATTACACTAGCAGACTGATATCTCACAGTCAAAAAAGTTTTTTTTAAAAATATTTAAACTACTGTTATAACAAATATGAGTGGTGCCACTAACTTGGCAAGTGGGCCTGGCACACACGCTGGCAGGCAGGCAGGCAGGCTACTGCAATTAGATTACACTAGCAGACTGATGTCTCACAGTCAAAAAAGTTTTTTTTTTAAATATTTAAACTACTGTTATAACAAATATGATTGGTGGCACTAGTTGGCAAGTGGGCCTGGCACACACGCTGGCAGGCAGGCTACTGCAATTAGATTACACTAGCAGACTGATGTCTCACAGTCAAAAAAGTTTTTTTTTAAAAATATTTAAACTACTGTTATAACAAATATGATTGGTGGCACTAGTTGGCAAGTGGGCCTGGCACACACGCTGGAAGGCAGGCTACTGCAATAAGATTACACTAGCGAACTGATGTCTCACAGTCAAACATTTTTTAAAAAAATATTTAAACTACTGTTATAACAAATATGATTGGTGGCACTACTTGGCAAGTGTGCCTGGCACACACACTGGCAGGCAGGCTACTGCAATTAGATTACACTAGCAGACTGATGTCTCACAGTCAAAAGTTTTTTTTAAAATATTTAAACTACTGTTATAACAAATATGATTGGTAGCACTAGTTGGCAAGTGGGCCTTGCACACACGCTGGCAGGCAGGCTACTGCAATTAGATTACACTAGCAGACTGATATCTCACAGTCAAAAAAGTTTTTTTTAAAAATATTTAAACTACTGTTATAACAAATATGAGTGGTGCCACTAACTTGGCAAGTGGGCCTGGCACACACGCTGGCAGGCAGGCAGGCAGGCAGGCTACTGCAATTAGATTACACTAGCAGACTGATGTCTCACAGTCAAAAAAGTTTTTTTTTTAAATATTTAAACTACTGTTATAACAAATATGATTGGTGGCACTAGTTGGCAAGTGGGCCTGGCACACACGCTGGCAGGCAGGCTACTGCAATTAGATTACACTAGCAGACTGATGTCTCACAGTCAAAAAAGTTTTTTTTTTAAATATTTAAACTACTGTTATAACAAATATGATTGGTTGCACTAGTTGGCAAGTGGGCCTGGCACACACGCTGGCAGGCAGGCTACTGCAATAAGATTACACTAGCAGACAGATGTCTCACAGTCAAAAAAGTTTTTTTTTAAATATTTAAACTACTGTTATAACAAATATGATTGGTGGCACTAGTTGGCAAGTGGGCCTGACACACACGCTGGCAGGCAGGCAACTTCAATTAGATTACACTAGCAGACTGATGTCTCACTGTCAAAAAAGTTTTTTTAAAATATTTAAACTACTGTTATAACAAATATGATTGGTGGCACTAGTTGGCAAGTGGGCCTGGCACACACGCTGGCAGGCAGGCTACTGCAATTAGATTACACTAGCAGACTGATGTCTCACAGTCAAAAAAGTTTTTTTTAAAATATTTAAACTACTGTTATATCAAATATGATTGGTTGCACTAGTTGGCAAGTGGGCCTGGCACACACGCTGGCAGGCAGGCTACTGCAATAAGATTACACTAGCAGACAGATGTCTCACAGTCAAAAAAGTTTTTTTAAAATATTTAAACTACTGTTATAACAAATATGAGTGGTGCCACTAACTTGGCAAGTGAGCCTGGCACACACGCTGGCACGCAGGCAACTGCAATAAGATTACACTAGCAGGCTGATGTTTCACAGTCAAAAAAGTTTTTTTTTTAAATATTTTTACTACTGTTACAACAAATATGATTGGTGCCACTAACTTGGCAAGTGGGCCTGGCACACACGCTGGCAGGCAGACAGGCAACTGCAATTAGATCACACTAGCAGACTGATGTTTCACAGTCAAAAAAGTTTTTTTAAAATATTTACACTACTGTTATAACAAATATGATTGGTGGCACTAGTTGGCAAGTGGGCCTGGCACACACGCTGGCAGGCAGGCTACTGCAATTAGATTACACTAGCAGACTGATGTCTCACTGTCAAAAAAGTTTTTTTTCAATATTTAAACTACTGTTATAACAAATATGATTGGTGGCACTAGTTGGCAAGTGGGCCTGGCACACACGCTGGCAGGCAGGCTACTGCAATTAGATTACACTAGCAGACTGATGTCTCACAGTCAAACTTTTTTTTTTAAATATTTAAACTACTGTTATAACAAATATGATTGGTGGCACTACTTGGCAAGTGGGCCTGGCACACACGCTGGCAGGCAGGCTACTGCAATTAGATTACACTAGCAGACTGATGTCTCACTTTCAAAAGTTTTTTTAAAATATTTAAACTACTGTTATAACAAATATGATTGGTGGCACTAGTTGGCAAGTGGGCCTTGCACACACGCTGGCAGGCAGGCTACTGCAATTAGATTACACTAGCAGACTGATGTCTCACAGTCAAAAAAGTTTTTTTTTAAATATTTAAACTACTGTTATAACAAATATGATTGGTGGCACTAGTTGGCAAGTGGGCCTGGCACACACGCTGGCAGGCAGGCTACTGCAATTAGATTGCACTAGCAAACTGATGTCTCAGTCAAAAAAGTTTTTTTTTAAATATTTAAACTACTGTTATAACAAATATGATTGGTGGCACTAATTGGCAAGTGGGCCTGGCACACACGCTGGCAGGCAGGCTACTGCAATTAGATTACACTAGCAGACTGATGTTTCACAGTCAAAAAAGTTTTTTTTTAAATATTTAAACTACTGTTATAACAAATATGATTGGTGGCACTAGTTGGCAAGTGGGCCTGGCACACACGCTAAGTTTTTTTTTTAAATATTTAAACTACTGTAATAACAAATATGAGTGGTGCCACTAACTTGGCAAGTGGGCCTGGCACACACGCTTCCAGGCAGGCTACTGCAATAAGATTACACTAGCAGACTGATGTCTCACAGTCAAAAAAGTTTTTTAAAAAAAATTTAAACTACTGTTATAACAAATATGATTGGTGGCACTAGTTGGCAAGTGGGCCTGGCACACACGCTGGCAGGCAGGCTACTGCAATTAGATTACACTAGCAGACTGATGTCTCACAGTCAAAAAAGTTTTTTTTAAAAATATTTAAACTACTGTTATAACAAATATGATTGGTGGCACTAGTTGGCAAGTGGGCCTTTCACACACGCTGGCAGGCAGGCAACTGCAATAAGATTACACTAGCAGACTGATGTCTCACAGTCAAAAAAGTTTTTTTTTTAAAAAAATATTTCAACTAATGTTATAACAAATATGATTGGTGGCACTTTTTGGCAAGTGGGCCTGGCATACACGCTGGCAGGCAGGCAACTGCAATTAGATTACACTAGCAGACTGATGTCTCACTGTCAAAAAAGTTTTTTAAAAAAATATTTACACTACTGTTACAACAAATATGATTGGTGGCACTAGTTGGCAAGTGGGCCTGGCACACACGCTGCCAGGCAGGCAACTGCACTAAGATTACACTAGCAGACTGATGTCTCACAGTCAAAAAAGTTTTTTTTTAAAATATTTACACTACTGTTATAACAAATATGATTGGTGGCACTAGTTGGCAAGTGGGCCTGGCACACACGCTGGCAGGCAGGCAACTGCAATTAGATTACACTAGCAGACTGATGTCTCACAGTCAAAAAAGTTTTTTTAAAAAATATTTACACTACTGTTACAACAAATATGATTGGTCGCACTAGTTGGCAAGTGGGCCTGGCACACACGCTGCCAGGCAGGCAACTGCAATAAGATTACACTAGCAGACTGATGTCTCACAGTCAAAAAAGTTTTTTTTTTAAATATTTACACTACTGTTATAACAAATATGATTTGTGGCACTAGTTGTCAAGTGGGCCTGGCACACACTCTGGCGGGCAGGCAACTGCAAT
The DNA here is from genome assembly GCF_027579735.1 of Bombina bombina. NCBI lineage: Eukaryota > Metazoa > Chordata > Amphibia > Anura > Bombinatoridae > Bombina > Bombina bombina. The sequence continues at coordinate 34,594,382 of NC_069510.1, read as the reverse complement.
TAGATTACACTAGCAGACTGATGTAAAAGTTTTTTTTTTTAAATTTACACTAATGTTACACCAGATATGACTGGTGGCACTGAGCAAGTAGGCACAGTATATGCTGTGAGACTGACACACAGGCTGGCAGTGCCAGTATTAGATTACAAAGAAAAAAAATAAAAATAAAAAAAGGAATGATATAGCCCTAAAAAGGGCTTTTTGGGGTTCTGTCCTTACAGCAGATATCAGATGAGTCCTTCAGGGCTGTAGTGGACACTGAATACAATAGCCTAGCTATCAATTTCCCTATAAAATCAGCAGCAGCAGCACTATCCCTCCTCTCACTACGAATGCAAGATCAGAATGATTCTAAAATGGCTCTTGCCCAGGAGCTGGGAGGGTCTGGGAGGGAGTGTCTGCTGCTGATTGGCTGTAATGTGTCTGCAGACTGTGAGATACAGGGTCAAAGTTTACTCAATGATGACGAATAGGGGGTGGATCAAACATCGCATATTTTCGCCCGCCGCTGCGAACGTGAACAAGCTATGTTCGCCGGGAACTGTTCTCCGGCGAACAGTTCGGGACATCAGTACTCTGCATGTCAATCTATTTTTATGTTGAAAACATTCCCCTGTATCCGAACTCTTAAAGCCATCACCAACAGACAGATATTTACAGGCTTTACATTGTGATAGCCAAGTGTTCAATGTGTTGCCTTGTCTTTTCAATTGAGTGGGTGCTACTACTATTTCTGTTTGATAAACTTTTCTTATATGTGAACTTGCAACCTCTCTTCTCGGTTTCTATTAACCTCTCATCTGCTGCCAAAAGTGGAAAATGTGTCTAAATTACGTATATAATTAAATATTAATTTATTGTGTGATAAAACTTAATATGTCTCCTTCCCTTATATATTTATTTGGTTTATCCTGCAATACATCTGCTCTGTTGATTTTTCCTACTTGTGATCTTGCTTTATTTATCATTTTCATTGGATAAGCTCTCTCCTTCAGCTGACGTTATAGGCTTCAGCCTTTCCTTCAAACGTATCTATTATTGTCGATTTCTCTTGAGCCTTATAAATTGACCCTTAGCCACAGCTGACAAAACCCTTTTTGGATTGTTACTTTTAGCATGTAAAAGGGAATACCCAGTGAATGGTTTCTTGTATACTTCTGTAATGATTCTATTACCAGATAACCCACTTAGGGTAATGTCCAAATAATTGATTTTGTTGTTACTCTTCTCAGATGTAAAGGAAATACTTATCGAGTTGTTATTTAAATAACATAATAAATCATAAATATTTGATTCAGTGCCTCTTCAAATTAATAGCAGGTCATCAATATAGCACATGTGCAATATGATATTCCCTCTATATTGGTTCTTATCTCCATAGATGTGGGACAGCGCCCACCACCCCACATCTCCGGAGAAAACAGAGAATTTTTTAAAAGAAAATGAATTATGGGTCAAAATAAAATAGACCACTTCGATCACATAATCACAAAATTATGTGTCATATCCTGATATATTATTAAGGAAGAACCCTATAGCCTCCAAACCCTACTCATGAGAGATTTAGGAATATAAGGCCTTTACATCTATCATGAGCCATATAAAATCCTTCTCCTACACCATTTTGTCCAACTGTTTCATGATATGTTTCGTATCCAAAACAAAACTGGGCAACTCTTGAACTAATAGTTTCAAAATAGCATTCCCCCATTGCGAGAGGTGCTCCAAAAGGGAGCCAATACCACTCACAATGGGCCTTCCTTCCACATTTATCAGAGATTTGTGAAACTTTGTCAAATGATTGAAAATCGGAATCACTGGATTATTCACCATCAAATATTTACGGGTGTCTTCATCAAGATAACCATTACATTTTCCCAAGTCAATCAACTTCCCAAGTTCTCTCTGAAATCTCCAGGTAAAGTCTGTATGTAGCTCTTTGAAGCTCTCAGCATTTTCAAATTGTATATAAGCTTCATTTGTGAAATAAACCCTATTAAGTAGCACCACAGAGCCACCTTTGTCTGTGGAACGAAACTCTATTTCTTTATTTCTACCTAGATTTTCGAAAGCTATCTTCTCTAGCTTTCCAAAATTGTGTTTAGATTTCTGTCTCTTGGTCTCATCATAAAGTATGGTAAGATCTTTTTCAACTTTATTTTGGAAAGGTTTTAATAATAGCACCCCTGCTCTTTATAGGATAACATTTAGATGAATCTTTAAACTTTGGAAAGCCACAAGTAACATCAGCAGCAGAGTCTCCAATTGTACCCTCCAATGACAAAAGATCACACGCTTCCTACATAAATCTTCAATTGATGTGTCTTATTAAGAGACCAAATAGAAACCTAAATAAACTAAGGTTTTTAATCCCAATAATTAATCAAATCATAACTGGAGTTTAGACCCTGTGGGATCCTAGTCTAAATGTCCAGAACATTTCTCTTTTGGTTGCTCACAGACTCCCCCCCCCCATGGGCATCAAAATCTTCTCTATTGCACACTACTTACATGTATTCAAGTTGCCATTGTGATGCCTCACAAAATGCTGTACCGAGAGGGTTGTGGATGTGCCAATGTTGATACTGGAGAAATGTTCCCGATTATGGGATCGTACATCTCGGGTCATTAAACCCACATACTGAATCTTGCATTTCTCCCAGGTAATATGGTAGATGACATGTGGATGTACAGTTAAGACAGGCATTTGTTTTGAACTCCTCATTAGTGACCATAGATGTAAATTGCCCCAGGATTTGAACACAATCACAAGGTCTACGTCTGGTTTAACCACACCTGAACATTCCCATATGTCTCACCAGGAACTTGTTGGTCTCTGAGGGGAAAGGTTACTACCTAAAGTTTCAGTAAGACTCCTGTCAATTTCTCATCAGCAGACAGTAAAGCAAAATGTTTGCAAATATCTGTGTACTGAGCACTGAAACCAGTAACAAATGTGACTCCATTAAATGTGTTGTGTTTCCTGGATTGCATGTGATCACTCAAGAGGTTCTCTAGACCTGATAAAAAAAAAAAACTAAACCAATAGATCAAATAATAGTTTATTAAAAGTTTAATAGATAAACATTACAATACTGCCATATGAAGTCAGTCCCATAGTTGTTCCCAGAGGCTGAGGATGGATGTTAGATGTTCATAGCCTTGGACATGACGCTCACGGCAGTCTAGACTCTAGTCTCCTCCTTTTCACAGGTGGTGATTCACTGTTCTGTTGGGTGCAGAAAAAGACAATGTAACAAGGGAAACTGATTAAATAGGAAACAGGTAAAAACATAAAGTGATATACACACATTTATATTATTATTTATGTAAATCAGACAGTTTGCGCTAGTGACACTGCCAGTATCTGGCTACAACGGAGGATAAGGACTAAACAGAAGTAAAGTAAAAGGTCTGTTAGAATCACACGCTCTATCATGTCCCTTTAATGTATTGATGTGCTCTAGCGCATTATAGATGTCAGTGTACGTTTTATGTGCATTGTAATACAGGAAACTAGTAATAAATATATAAAAACTATGTATCATAGTGTGACTATAGATTACGTCTATATACTATCACTACAATGATCACTAGGGTAATGCTCATTAACTCTAAACACTGTATATGATACAAACACATTCTGCTGTTGTGCTGAGATATAAGTGTGCGCGGCACAAGACCACTGGTACTTACCATAGGTGAGACGAGTCTCGCCCTCCTCCTGCTGCTGTATTTAGGCTTCTGATTGGTGGATGTGGAGACACTATCTGAGGGGACACAGAACAGACCATAGATGATTATGCATGTCAGTGTAGCGCATGTGATGTGTCATTACTGCACATAAATATACTAAGTAAAGACTCAGTAACTCACTGTATTAATATTACAGGACATTCAGTATATACAATCCAGTGCATGTGCCCTCCAGTGTCTCTGAAAAGTCACACTAAAGGGACAGTGGCATGCTATATAAAAAAGAAAACATTTGCTTTGTTCTCTGTGTATCCTTTCAAATGAAGAGTAAACCAAGATAGACTCATGAGTGTGCACGTTTCTTTAGCACTCTATCACAAGAGCATTTGCCAATTGATTAACATTGCTGCCACAGAAGGCTAAAGGCGTGCATAGTCCTGAGCTCCTATGGGCTACCTAGGTTTATCTAAGAATGCAAAGAGAATAAAGTACATTTGAAAATAAAAGTAAATTTGAACATTTTTTATGCTCTGTCTAAACTATTAAAGTTGTATTTTTACTTTACTGCACCTTTAACAGTAAAATGCTATCTACTATCTATTATAGTTACAGACTGTTAATTAAAATACTTAATAGACTCACCTGATGCCGCACTCTGTAAGCCTACACTAACCCACGGATCTTTCATGATTCGCTACGGTCAGAAATAAAAAACAACAAACTGTTAGAACTGTACTTTCAGCACATATTATATTGGAACTAATAAAAGTACATTAATAATACAGTCACATACTGTGTAGCGCCATCTATACTTCAGACATGGGATTGCGCACATTATATTGGAACTAATAAAAGTGCATTAATAATACAGTCACATACTGTGTAGCGCCATCTATACTTCAGACATGGGATTGCGCACATTATATTGGAACTAATAAAAGTACATTAATAATATAGTCACATACTGTGTAGCGCCATCTATACTTCAGACATGGGATTGCGCACATTATATTGGAACTAATAAAAGTGCATTAATAATACAGTCACATACTGTGTAGCGCCATCTATACTTCAGACATGGGATTGCGCATATTAAGTAGACAAAGAATTGTGTGTTCAGGATGCACAACCCTATAGCTATTTGTTGCATGAAACAAGTGCTGAATAACAAACTAATGCGCATGTCTAATGATTACATGTTAGGAGATATGTTTGTAAGACTTTGTTTGTACATGGAGAATGTATGAGTTTATTTAAAAAGAATATTGTTTGTAACTTACCGATATTGAATATATCGCGCTGGGGTCGCGTAACATGAGTTTCAGCAGAAGGTTCTTGCAGTCATTGGAGATGTAATACGGAACATCATGATAGCCCTCGCTATCAAGCTGCACCATTTGCTAAGAGAAGCCATAGAAAACAGGCGTCAGCAAGTCTCATATTGCTTAGCACTATCCTGTAAAGCATTTCACATGTAACTTTATACCTAGTAAAATCTTAGCTATGCCATAAAAATTTCTAATTTTCCATTGTGTTTCATATAAAATATAAATTCATAGTCACTTACCACTGGTTCTGCACCATAGTCAGGTCTGTAGCAGGTCAGCATCTCATACAGAACCACTCCCAGGGAATAGAGGTCAACTTCTGGCCCATAATCTGGAGTGATCCAAGAACTTATACCAAAATCTGATATCTTGATATTTCCATCAGCGTCTACAAGGATGTTATCAGGCTGTAAAAAAGGAAATGAGTTGTTATTTACAAGAGATAATAGTATACATTTAATTGTAGCGTATGTAGGTGAATGTTCTTGTAAGTGATTATCTTATACTATTTGCCAAATTACGTCCTAAGTGCCATAAATTACATCTATTTCTCAAAAACATCAAAACAGTTTACATATTATTTTAATTACATTTAAATGTCTTTATTTAATGATTAAATGTATCTAATCTCTCTTACCGCTAGGTCACCATGTAGAATGCCATTTTGGTGACAATGATTTACTGCTGACACCATCTGAAAAGGAAAGTCGATGGAGATAAATTTAGGGCTTGTGTAATATGAGAGTACAACATGTATATTTAGGTTTTTTATCAATTGCATTTGTAATACTTTACAAAAGTATAATAGAGATAGATGGACAGACAGACACCTTTTGTCTAAGTATATATTTATATTATTTGAACTGTGACATTGTTATGGATTCAGTATGTACTTACTTGGCGGAACAGGGCATGGGCTTTGTTCTCTTCCATACGGCCATGATCCTTTAGGTAATTAAAAAGATTACCTTTCCAAAATAGAGAAAGATGAATTAGCACAAGAAAGAGTTAATTAAAGAAACACAAATGGGACATTAGAAAGAGTAGACTAAACAATAAGAATATCAAGTAATACTGGGAAGCTAAAATAAAAATAAAATATACAGTGAGGAGAGAAAAGAGAAAGATATATGGGAGAATAGTACAGTATAAGAGGAAGTACCTCCGCTTACATACTCCATGACAAAATAAAGGGCATCACTGGTCTCAATCTCCTCGTACAGCTGAACTGTAAATAAGACAGAAGATAGAGGTGAGAAATGCATGGGGATAAGCAGAGGGGTAGCAAGTTATATATGAGAAGGAATCAGCAGGGTCGTAGCCTCTCACTTACCTATGTTGGGGTGGTTTAACAGCCGGAGGAATTTACTCTCTTGGGAAATCTGTAAAAGAGAGGAGACAAGTTACTAACAGAAGAGGGGATCAAATAATGATAACAATAAAAACTGAACCCCCTTAAATGAGACAGTCTAACATCTGTAGTACAGACACTTCTAGCCAGTACTGGTACAGCAAGTTGTGACACTCTAATCCTTTATAATAACTGACATTACTGAGTGTTTAACATAGCAATTGCCAACTAGATCTACTCTGGGTGCTATTACTCTAGAAAATTAGTAAATAATGTGAATAAATGACATACTGAAGGTACCCCTTAATTCCAGAGAGTCCCAATAAGTCCTTACCTGCTCCACACAAAGAGGATCAAAATTGTTCTTATCAATGATTTTAACCGCAACCTGAAAAGTAAAATATATCAATCAAATTAGATTCTTTAAAAGGTTATACAGAGTGATGGGGCAGTGACCCTTCAAACTTCCACATGAAAAATAACACATTGATAAGTTACTACCATATACTTCATCTGTCATATAAGGTCCACTACATTTATATGGGCTCTGGTTGTTCCAATACATGGTAACAGTTATATAAATGGCTGCTTATAATGATCTCTCATGTACTCACCTGCTTGCCCGTCTTTATGTGCTGAGCCAGCCGGACTTCAGCGTATGAGCCCTTTCCAAGGGTTTGAAGGAGCCGATAATTTCCAACAATTAAATGCTCTTCCTGGGGTGTGGTTGAAGCAGCCACTTGGGGTTCTGTGAACACGTCCTCAGGTGGTTCTACAGGGGTACTACAGCACAGCAGCATCCACCATCTGCTGCGGCCATTATAATTACTCGCCATTGTAAAAAATCTCTGTTGCTCAATAATAACTTTATTGAAGTATGAAAAGAAGGTGTGAGAAGTAGTGTTAATAAATCTCTAGTGGCTCTGTGATGTCATAATATGCTGTAACATATAGGCCCCACCCACACTATTATGAATTTACACTGCATGACATATTATGACATCATTTGTTCTTTATAAGTATAGCCTTCTTTTTTTTTAACAAAACTTTATAAACATACTTACAATATTGGAGAGACAGTGGACAGTACATTGAGATTATAAAATGTCTATTTGTGCAGTAAAAATACAATTAAATTAAAAAACAAAAACTTTGTAATTTTAATATCATTCTTTATTTTGCCTCTTTTTCAAATAATTTAAATATAAAAATTATGTGTTGCCCAGTTCTGATTATTCGAAGCTCATACTGCATAATTCACAAGCCTGTGTCCCTAACTGGCCTCAGCAAAGGAACGAATAACATACAGAAAAGAAAAAAAACCTTTTGTTTACAAAATGGCAGTGGTTAGCTGTTTCTACCTTAGTAAGAAGACCAGATTGGCTCTTTCAAATAAATCAAATCATGGGTGATGTGTTATTGCGTTCAATTATTTGTCACTCTTATCTAGTATGTTAATTTATAGTAGGGCTTCAGAAATGTAATTACAAGGTGTTTACTGTCTCTTTAAGAGTGATCATATGAAACATTATCTACATATTAAAGTCACTCACTAGAAAAAGTCACATGACCTCATTAATATTGCTACCAGCCAATTAGGTTTTCATTTTCTAATAACCATAAAGCTGACTTAGCTCCGTTAGAAATGAAATGGCTTTGTGAGATAAATAAAATACTATCATATGGACTCTATATGGATTTCTGTCAGAAAATCCAAACGAAGAACAAGTGCATGTGATGCCAGCGCACGAGCACTAACTGAGCGCATTGCTCTTTAATATAAGTTTAATACAGCTATGAGTATCCGCTCAGAAGGAGCACAATGATGCAGTATTAGATATACCAGTAATTATTACTGAGTGTCACCCAGCACTGAGACAAACATCAAATAGTGACAGACAAGATTAGGACTTCTGAAGAGATTGTTATCCCCAGCTCACATTGTTTTATTACAAAGAGATAAGATTTGTACCTACAAACTCAATAGACAAATGTGAAGTGATAAAGGATCTATATTTATTTATTTGAAAGGTTCCTTTAAAATGCACCAAAGTGTTTAGTGAAGATATTGAAGCTGTTAATTATTTTATCCACTTGCTAAATAACTCAGATATAAACAATCCACGTTTCTAAATTTGCATAGATATTACTTCAATAACAACCAATGCTACTTTTTCCAACATTACTAAAGGCCCGGATCTAAAATAATCGCCGGCCTAGACTGTATTTTTAGTCTGACACTCACAGGTGCAGCCCTCATAGAATTCTATAAAAAAAAAATAAAAAAAAGGGGGGGGGCAACTGTCCCTGCGAGTGGCGAGATGTCGCCCATAGAAATAATGAGAGTCCTCTGTTATAAACTTTAATATTACGCCTAATACAAATCAAATGATGCAGTTTTCTGTGAGCTGTACCTTTAATTCACTGTTATTTTTGTATGCAAATAGGTTTTCTTTTCAGAATAATTAATGTTTTGAGTATTTTGATAAAAGTTTGTCAATTTTTAATTTGCGAGAAAAAAACATTGAGCTCTGTAGGGAGAAATGTTTACAGAAATACGCTGGGATTTGAGAGACCATTTCATGAGCGCCCATGTTTAGCCCATTTTTTTAAAAAACCCAACAATTACAGTTTGTAATTCGTACAAATTTATATGTTTGTTTGCACATACAGTGTACTTAAAGGGACATTGTACTCTAGATTTTTCTTTGCATAAATGTTTTGTAGATCCATTTATATAGCCCATCTGGTAGTGTTTTTGTAACAATGTATAGTTTTGCTTATTTTAAAGAACTGATTTTTAGACTCCTAACCAAGCCCCAAAGTATCAGATGTATACACAAGTCTACAATTTGCTGCTGGCTCCTGTTTATGTAATCTGACTTGTCGTATGCGGGGAAGTGGGAGTGTCTGTACTTCTTGGTGTCCCAGCCTAAACTCATCAACAGTGCTAAACTGGGAGCTTCTAAATACATTTTTAAAATATTTTATACTGGTTTTGTTATAGCAGTATCTGTGCATATTCTTCTTTATAGTAGTGTCTATTACATACAGATATATGAAAATTGGTGTATACTGTCCATTTAAATTACGATTTACGCACAGTGCATATTTAATATGATTTATTACTGTGTAATTTACATACAAATATTGTTTTTGATCAAATACGATTTTTGGTGAACCATTTTTTTTTACGATATTTGATACAATTTAACAATACAATTTTTTTCCTGTGTATTTTTATGTGAATGGTTCAATTATTTGTATGATTTTTAATTTACAATTTTCATTGTGCCCATTTGTAATGTCTGCATCTCCTTCCCATATAAACATACAGTGTACGCCACTTGGTTTTCAGGGTAAAAAGTGGCTTTATAGAATTCCACCAGGGAAATAGAAGTACTGGCGAGCATTCTTAAATAATCTCACCTGCCCAGAGAGCTTTATAGAATCGGGTCCTATGTCAGAAAGACTATGTTTAAAATATTTTACCATATGGGTAGATGTATTGATGAAACCAAATGTCAAAGGAAAAAACATTGTTTTATGGCTAAAAGATTTGCAAGAGTAGAATTACAACAGAATTAACTATACAGATTGCAGATCGGTGAAAACTAAACTAAACTAAATAATCTATTTAGCCTTTAACATTTATGGTATAGAACAAGCTGATTGGCCTGAGATGGGTATCAATTCTGTAAGAACTTAGCTTAAAATTGTAACTGGATACTACCTTGATCTTGAGGTATTGTATTAATTGTTGTAGTGATTAATAAATACATTCATGCCAACTCATATTTGATAGTTATGAATTGTTTAATCTGTCACGTAACCCAGATTAAATGTCAGAGGTTACAAAATAATTGGGTCATAAGATATCTATAATTAAGGAAAACATTTTGAGTAAAATCATATCATCTGTTAATGATCACTCAGCAAGTAACAGGCCCTAGACTGAGAATTGTGGATAAAATAAGCAATAGTAACAATCTACTTTCAAATTGAAGTCCACAAAAACTTAAAAAATACCTTTGGAAAGCCAACTGTCTATGTCTATCGGTCTCTATGTGAAAAGGCCAACAGATACATTAATGCTAAACTCTACCCTCATACACACAAGATACAATGCATGTTTTGGATAAATTAATTGGTATTTAGAAAATATACAGGTAGCCCTCAGTTTACGCCGGGGATAGGTTCCAGAAGGAATGGTTGTAAATTGAAACCGTTGTAAATTGAAACCCAGTTTATAATGTAAGTGAATGGGAAGTGAGGGAGTTGGGTTCCAGGCCCCTCTCAAAATTGTCATAAGTAACACCTAATACATTATTTTTAAAGCTTTGAAATGAAGACTTTAAATGCTAAACAGCATTATAAACCTAATAAAATAATCACACAACACATAATATATAATTAAACTAAGTTAAATTAACAAAAACATTTGCTAAACAGCATTATAACCTAATAAAATAATCACACAACACAGACTTCACTTGCATTTTTCTGCAAACGGTTCTTTCTAGGCATTCCAACCTGGACTGATTTATAGAAATCTGCTCGATAGCTCAGGTCTGGTTAAACTGATTCATTTCAGCTTGCTTGGCTTTGCTGCAACACAAGCTGACATCTCCACCTACTGGCTATTTTAATAAATGCACTGGTTCTCAATGCTTTTCAATAGCAGTCACATGACTGGAAAAAAAGGTTGTTATTCTGAAACGGTGTAAATTGAACCGTTGTAAAACGAGGGCCACCTGTACCTTAATGTTAACGTGTGATGTGGAGTCCATGTACACTAGCATTGATATTGAATGGGGTCTCAAGGTAATATAAGTCGCACAAGAAAAGGAAGCTGTAAACCCCATTCAGTGTATGTCCATAATGATATCACTTATAAAACCACAGTACCATATATCCTTAAATGAACAATGTGCTTGTGTTCAAAGGACTGAAAAACTGTTACTATAATATTTATCAGTCCTTAGGCAAAGTTCACCCTCATTAAGCATTTCACAGATAAACTCAAACATGCAAACTAAATGTTCCCACCATAGCGATAAACAGGATACCCTTGGTCCACTTTGTGAGTAGATACTGTTCAAAACCGCAGCATACAGCATGCGACAATCTCAACCCGCTGCCAGGTCGGACTCTTGAATTTAAGCCTCTATTGGCTTTCCCCTTCTGTAGGAGATCTAGACCACTCCATCTGTGTCGAGTGCTTGGGATCGTGACGTCATCAAGGAGAGGTCCTGGTATTTGTCCACGAAAGATTATGAAAGGAAGCACCAGCTGGTACAAAGGCGATTAAAGAGAAAAGAGCTGCTTGTTTGCAAAAAAACATTCTTTATTCCAAACTACAATAAAAGTTACAGTGGTTTACATAAAATGACTAAAAGAGAGTGTCGCACTAAAACAGGCTTACGTATTTCATGTAATCATAGCCTAAAAATCATAAAGGCTCTATTTAAAAGAGTTACTTATTTGTAATTGTTTAAAAAATAACGTACGACCTCCATGAATAAGTAGCATCTATAACACATACATTGAGTACTCAAATTAACAAGATACAATGTGACACATATTAGCTCTGATGTTCAATAAACAATAAAGGCATTGCTACCAAAAATATGTATTGAGTATGTCATAATCTATTACATTCTATTTGAGAAATGTGAGAAAAACAATTGGAATCATTTTCAATCCTCTATACACAAATGTTGCATAATCAAATGCATAAGTACTAGTTAGACATAAAATATTATATTTAATGCAGGATCATATATAAGGTTCATCCCAATAATGAGGAATAATTTGATTATATACAGTAAATCTTCAATTGATGTGTCTTATTCAGTGACCAAATGGAAACATACATAAACATATGTTCTTAATCCCAATAATTTATCAAATCATAACTGGAGACCCTGTGGGATCCTAGTCCAAAGTCTAAATATGCAGAAGATTTCTCATTTTAAATAAATTGTTCATAATGTCCTCCCCTCTTGGGGATCAAAACCTTCTCAATGGCACACCACTTGAACGTATCCAAGTTTCCATTATAATGCCTCGCAAAATGCTGTACCAAAGGGGTTGAGGACTTGTTAATGTTAAAAGTGGAGAAATGTTCCCTAATACGGAATCTAACATCTCAGGTCATTAAATCCACATACTGAACCTTGCATTGCTTACAGGTAATACAGTAGATGACATATGTGGCTGTACAGTTAAGGTAGGCATTTATTTTGAACTCTTCATTAGTGACCATAGATGTAAATTGTCCCATTATTTGAACATAATCACAAGGTCTACATCTGGTATGCCCATACCTGAACATTCCCATACATTTCAAACAGGTACTTGTTGGCTTCTGAATTCTCTTTAACTGAGAGGGCAAAAGAATACCATCCAAAGTTTTACAATTCCTATAGGAACATCTCAGACCATCAGCAACAACTATTGTGAATTTGTCATCAGCAGACAATAAAGCAAAATGTTTATGAACAATCTTGCAATTTTTTTTGTATTGAGCATGTTATCATTCCAGAGGTACTCTCTTGATGTTGACTGAGCTTCCAACCTTGCTCTCTTAATATTATTTTGGTTATATCCCCAATCCTTAAGTCTATCTTCCAGTGAATTAGACATTAGGGAATAGTTTCCTGACTTTGAACAATTTTGTCTCAAGCATACAAATTGTCCCTTAGCAACTGCATAAGGGACATGTCTAGGGTGACAAATTTTGCATGTAATAGGGAATTTCCTGAAATTGATTTGCGGTACACTTTAAAAATAATTTTCCCATTACTCTCACCTATAAGTGTGAGATCCCCAAAAATTATCTCATTTATCTGATGTTCAAAGGTAAAATGCAAACTAACCTTGCTATCATTTAACTGTTCCGCAAATCTGTTTGCTTGTTATTTGGGTCCTGACCAAATGAACAACAGGTTTTCAATCAAACGTTTGTACAGTCTAATATGAAATTTGCATGGTTTTGCATCTCCAAAGACGCTGGGCAGCTTCCACCAACCCAAATATAGATTGGTGTACGAGGGAGCAAACTTTGCACCATAGCTATCCCACGTTTCTGGAGGTAGAACCCTCAAATTTAAATAAATTGTGGGTGAACAAACATTTTTATTTGCATTATATATGCTTGAAATCCATTTGTAAAATTAGTGAAGTTATTCAGAAAAACTGGAGGAATACAATTCTACAGTATCAACAGTCAACAAAGTAAAATCAGGTTCCCACCTAATAATTTTCACAACTTTCAAAATGTGTTTAGTTTCATTTATATATGTGGGTAGATACAATACTAAGGTTTGTAGAAGAGAGTCCAAACATTGTGAGAGATGCTCTAAAAGAGGATCAATACCACTCACAATAGGAACCGTGTACATTAATAAGAGACTTATGGACTTTGGGCAGGTGATGTGAAATTGGTATTTTAGGATGTTTAATATTAAGATAATATGCTGTATTTTCATCTAAGAAATCATGATCTAGGCCATCATCTAGTAACTATTGAAATTCTCCCTTGACCTATTGAGTGGGATTCTTATCATGTTCCATATAATCAATTTGGTTTCCTAGCTGACTTGATGATTTATGTATGTTATCTTCTCTATTTAGCACAACAATTGAGCAGCCTTTATCTGCAGTTCTTATAACTAAACCTTTGTTGTATTGTAATACTGGAAGGGCATTCCTCTCCTTTTTGGTCAAATTATGGGAAATAAAGAAATAAGGTCCTTTTCAACTCTGTTGAAATAAGTTTCCAACATAGGTCCCCTACTTTGAATAGGGTAAAACTTTGATTCACTCTTGAAGAAAATAACGCTATTAACAAATTTGTGGGCTGTTTTACCTACAAATTGTAGCTGTTGTAAAGCAACCAATTCATAAGTATCCACAAAAGTACTTAGACCTATATTGATCGAACGATCATCTATTGTTAACTCACTATTCAACTGCGTATCCTATTTTGTGGATCATAAAACATATTTACACAATGTTGCATTCCTAATAAGTCTAACATCAACTATAGTGTTAAACAAATCAAAATGAGTGGTACAGTATGTGCAAAACTTAAAACCATGACTAAGTACCATGGATAGGCAAGGTGTCCGTACACAGACACTGGTGTCCGTGACTAGCCCTTGCAGTATCCGCCACAACCTTAGTATATCTTTTCTTTCTGATTAAATAATAGGAATAAGAAAAAAAAGGTAGTGTGAATAAAGTTAGTGGCTTGTCATGAGACTGCTAGCGATATTGGGTGATAAGTTATGGAATAAATAAAGCCTGAGTGAAATACTGGATGTGTATCTGCATCTGTATAAAAACACCCAGCTCTATACAAAGACACAGTAGTGACACTGGCACATGTGTATAGCCAGACAAGCGCTGGTTATAGGGTCAGTGGTATCTGCACCAGTATAATAACACCCAGCGCTATATAATGACACAGTAGTGACACTGGCTCATGGGTATAGCCAGAGGAGGGCTGGTTATATAGGGTCAGTGGTATCTGCATCAGTATGATAACACCCAGCACTATATAATGACACAGTAGTGACACTGGCACATGGGTATAGCCAGAAGAGGGCTGGTTATAGGATCAGTGGTATCTGCATCAGTATAATAACACCCAGCGCTATATAATGACACAGTAGTGACACTGGCACATGGGTATAACCAGAGGAGGGCTGGTTATAGAATCAGTGGTATCTGCATCAGTATAATAAAACCCAGCGCTATATAATGACACAGTAGTGACACTGGCACATGGGTATAGCCAGAGGAGGGCTGGTTATAGGGTCAGTGGTATCTGCATCAGTATAATAACACCAAGCACTATATAATGACACAGTAGTGACACTGGCACATGGGTATAGCCAGAGGAGGGCTGGTTATAGGGTCAGTGGTATCTGCATCAGTATAATAACACCCAGCACTATATAATGACACAGTAGTGACACTGGCACATGGGTATAGCCAGAGGAGGGCTGGTTATAGGATCAGTGGTATCTGCATCAGTATAATAACACCCAGCACTATATAATGACACAGTAGTTACAGTGGCACATGGGTATAGCCAGAGGAGGGCTGGTTATAGGATCAGTGGTATCTGCATCAGTATAATAACACCCAGCACTATATAATGACACAGTAGTGACACTGGCTCATGGGTATAGCCAGAGGAGGGCTGGTTATAGAATCAGTAGTATCTGCATCAGTATAATAACACCCAGCGCTATATAATGACACAGTAGTGACACTGGCACATGGGTATAGCCAGAGGAGGGCTGGTTATAGGATCAGTGGTATCTGCATCAGTATAATAACACCCAGCACTATATAATGACACAGTAGTGACACTGGCACATGGGTATAGCCAGAGGAGGGCTGGTTATAGGATCAGAGGTATCTACATCAGTATAATAACACCCAGCACTATATAATGACACAGTAGTGACACTGGCACATGGGTATAGCTAGAGGAGGGCTGGTTATAGGATCAGTGGTATCTGCATCAGTATAACACCCAGTGCTATATAATGACACAGTAGTGACACTGGCACATGGGTATAGCCAGAGGAGGGCTGGTTATAGAATCAGTGGTATCTGCATCAGTATAATAACACCAAGCACTATATAATGACACAGTAGTGACACTGGCACATGGGTATAGCCAGAGGAGGGCTGGTTATAGGATCAGTGGTATCTGCATCAGTATAATAACACCCAGCACTATATAATGACACAGTAGTGACACTGGCACATGGGTATAGCCAGAGGAGGGCTGGTTATAGGATCAGAGGTATCTACATCAGTATAATAACACCCAGCACTATATAATGACACAGTAGTGACACTGGCACATGGGTATAGCTAGAGGAGGGCTAGTTATAGGATCAGTGGTATCTGCATCAGTATAATAACACCCAGCGCTATATAATGACACAGTAGTGACACTGGCACATGGGTATAGCCAGACAAGGGCTGGTTATAGGATCAGTGGTATCTGCATCAGTATAATAACACCCAGCACTATATAATGATACAGTAGTGACACTGGCACATGGGTATAGCCAGAAGAGGGCTGGTTATAGGATCAGTGGTATCTGCATCAGTATAATAACACCCAGCACTATATAATGACACAGTAGTTACAGTGGCACATGGGTATAGCCAGAGGAGGGCTGGTTATAGAATCAGTGGTATCTGCATCAGTATAATAACACCAAGCACTATACAAAGACACAGTAGTGACACTGGCTCATGGGTATAGCCAGAGGAGGGCTGGTTATAGGATCAGTGGTATCTGCATCAGTATAATAACACCCAGCACTATATAATGACACAGTAGTGACACTGGCACATGGGTATAGCCAGAGGAGGGCTGGTTATAGAATCAGTGGTATCTGCATCAGTATAATAACACCCAGCACTATATAATGACACAGTAGTGACACTGGCACATGGGTATAGCCAGAGGACGGCTGGTTATAGGATCAGTGGTATCTGCATCAGTATAATAACACCCAGCGCTATATAATGACACAGTAGTGACACTGGCACATGGGTATAGCCAGAGGAGGGCTCGTTATAGGATCAGTAGTATCTGCATCAGTATAATAACACCAAGCGCTATATAATGACACAGTAGTGACACTGGCACATGGGTATAGCCAGAGGAGGGGTGGTTATAGAATCAGTGGTATCTGCATCAGTATAATAACACCCAGCACTATATAATGACACAGTAGTGACACTGCCTCATGGGTATAGCCAGAGGAGGGCTGGTTATAGGGTCAGTGGTATCTGCATCAGTATAATAACACCCAGCGCTATATAATGACACAGTAGTGACACTGGCACATGGGTATAGCCAGAGGAGGGCTGGTTATAGGATCAGTGGTATCTGCATCAGTATAATAACACCCAGCGCTATATAATGACACAGTAGTGACACTGGCACATGGGTATAGCCAGAAGAGGGCTGGTTATAGGATCAGTGGTATCTGCATCAGTATAATAAAACCCAGCACTATATAATGACACAGTAGTTACAGTGGCACATGGGTATAGCCAGAGGAGGGCTGGTTATAGGATCAGTAGTATCTGCATCAGTATAATAACACCAAGCACTATATAATGACACAGTAGTGACACTGGCACATGGGTATAGCCAGAGGAGGGCTGGTTATAGGATCAGTGGTATCTGCATCAGTATAATAACACCCAGCGCTATATAATGACACAGTAGTGACACTGGCTCATGGGTATAGCCAGAGGAGGGCTGGTTATAGGATCAGTGGTATCTGCATCAGTATAATAACACCCAGCGCTATATAATGACACAGTAGTGACACTGGCACATGGGTATAGCCAGAGGAGGGCTGGTTATAGGATCAGTGGTATCTGCATCAGTATAATAACAACCAGCACTATATAATGACACAATAGTGACACTGGCACATGGGTATAGCCAGAGGAGGGCTGGTTATAGGATCAGTGGTATCTGCATCAGTATAATAACACCCAGCGCTATATAATGACACAGTAGTGACACTGGCACATGGGTATAACCAGAGGAGGGCTGGTTATAGGGTCAGTGGTATCTGCATCAGTATAATAACACCAAGCGCTATATAATGACACAGTAGTGACACTGGCTCATGGGTATAGCCAGAGGAGGGCTGGTTATAGGATCAGTGGTATCTGCATCAGTATAATAACACCAAGCACTATATAATGACACAGTAGTGACACTGGCACATGGGTATAGCCAGAGGAGGGCTGGTTATAGGATCAGTGGTATCTGCATCAGTATAACACCCAGTGCTATATAATGACACAGTAGTGACACTGGCACATGGGTATAGCCAGAGGAGGGCTGGTTATAGAATCAGTGGTATCTGCATCAGTATAATAACACCCAGCACTATATAATGACACAGTAGTGACACTGGCACATGCGTATAGCCAGAGGAGGGCTGGTTATAGGATCAGTGGTATCTGCATCAGTATAATAACACCCAGCACTATATAATGACACAGTAGTGACACTGGCACATGGGTATAGCCAGAGGAGGGCTGGTTATAGGGTCAGTGGTATCTGCATCAGTATAATAACACCAAGCACTATATAATGACACAGTAGTGACACTGGCTCATGGGTATAGCCAGAGGAGGGCTGGTTATAGGATCAGTGGTATCTGCATCAGTATAATAACACCCAGCACTATATAATGATACAGTAGTGACACTGGCACATGGGTATAGCCAGAGGAGGGGTGGTTATAGGGTCAGTGGTATCTGCATCAGTATAATAACACCCAGCACTATATAATGACACAGTAGTGACACTGGCACATGCGTATAGCCAGAGGAGGGGTGGTTATAAGATCAGTGGTATCTGCATCAGTATAATAACACCCAGCACTATATAATGACACAGTAGTGACACTGGCACATGGGTATAGCCAGAGGAGGGCTGGTTATAGAATCAGTGGTATCTGCATCAGTATAATAACACCCAGCACTATATAATGACACAGTAGTGACACTGGCACATGGGTATAGCCAGAGGAGGGCTGGTTATAGGATCATTGGTATCTGCATCAGTATAATAACACCCAGCACTATATAATGACACAGTAGTGACACTGGCACATGGGTATAGCCAGAGGAGAGCTGGTTATAGGATCAGTGGTATCTGCATCAGTATAATAACACCCAGCACTATATAATGACACAGTAGTGACACTGGCACATGGGTATAGCCAGAGGAGGGCTCGTTATAGGATCAGTAGTATCTGCATCAGTATATTAACACCAAGCACTATAAAATAATGTTTTTAATTTAAAATGTACCTTGGTGTCCTTCACTAAGGTGTGTACTTTGTAAAATGTCCGCCACAGCCTTTATCTGTACCTATCCCTGCTAAGTACTCTGCACTGATCTGTCAATTTAATACTAGACAAGTTTATCACATTATTTATTTGTATTTGTTCTGTGGTCTGTTTCCCCTCAAATTATTTCTCTATTTACTGTTTCCTGCTTTCCCCCTCCTCTAGAGGCTTTAGATTGTGGGAGAAAAACCTGATGCAGATTTTCTTGATCGTGTTGCATTTTGCCAGAACCCATTGCTCTGCAATATAAATTCCATACAGCTTTGAGTATACGCTCAGAAGGAACACAGTGACGCAGTATTACACACACCAGTAATTAAAGTACAACCCCAATTCCGAAAAAGGTAGGACAGTATCGAAAATGCAAAAAAACAATCAAAAAGAGTCATTTGAAAATGCAATTCACCCTGTACTATATTGAAAACACATTATTAACACATTACTTTGTTAATTTAAGGTATTTTTGAGAATATACACTTATTTCAAATCTGATAACTGCAACAAAATTTGGAACCGCCGACGGTGTAACATCACCTTTTCTTTTAATAACACTTATTAAGCATTTGGGCACTGAAGACACCAGTTGGTTAAGTTTATCAAGCAGAATTTTCACTCATTAATGAGCTACACATTTTCAGTTGGAGACAGGTCAGGACTGCAGGCAGGCCATTCTAGCCCCCCACTCTCTGCTTACTCAACCATGTGCTTGTAATCTAAGCAGAATGTGGTTTGGCGTTGTCTTGCTGGAAAATGCAGTCCTTGGAAAAGATGACGTCTGGATGTTAGTATATGTTTCCCCAAAATGTATACATATCTTTCTGCATTAATGGTGCCCTTACAGATGTGCAAGTTACCCATGCCATGGGCATGGACACGCTCCCATACCATAACAGATGCTGGCTTTTGGACCTGACACTGATAACAGCTTGGATGCTTTTTTTCCTCTTTGGCCCGGAGAATGTGATGGCTGTTTTTTTTTCAAAAACAATTTCAAATGTTGACTCGTCAGACCACCAAACACAATTCCACTGTGCTGCTGTCCATCTCAGATGAGACAGAGCCCAGAGAAGTCGACCGCACTTCTGGAGAATGTTGATGTATGACTTCTGCTTTGCATAGTAAAGCCTTAACTTGCATCTGTGGATGCAGTGGCGAATGGTGTTGACTGACAAAGGTTTACCAAAGTATTCCCAAGCTCATGTCAGAATATTCAGTACAGACTCATGACGGTTTTTGAGACAGTGACGTCTGAGGGATCGGAGATCACGAGCATTGTGCACTTTAGAAGGTGAAATGTCCAAAATCCTACAGATTTGTCTTTGGGGAATGTTTTTCTCAAAGTGTTGGATTATTTGCTGACAAATCTGTTGGCAGATTGGCGAGCCTCGACCCGTCTGCTCTTGAAGAACTAGGCCTTTTTTGGAGGCTCCTTATATACTATGGGGCCCATTTATCAAGCTCCGTATGGAGCTTGTGGGCCCGTGTTTCTGGCGAGTCTTCAGACTCGCCAGAAACACAAGTTATGAAGCAGCGGTCTAAAGACCGCTGCTCCATAACCTGTCCGCCTGCTCTGAGCAGGCGGACAGACATCGCCGTAAATCAACCCGATCGAGTACGATCGGGTTGATTGACAGCTCCCTGCTGGCGGCCTATTGGCCGTGAGTCTGCAGGGGCGGCGTTGCACCAGCAGCTCTTGTGAGCTGCTGGTGCAATGTTAAATGCGGAGAGCGTATTGCTCTCCGCATTTAGCGAGGTCTTGCGGACCTGATCCGCACTGTCGGATCAGGTCCGCAAGACCTTTGGTAAATAAAAGAGTACACGATTGCCTCACCTGCTTATTACAACTTGTCACATCATTATTAGTCCTAAATTGCTTCTGTTCCAACTGTTTTGGAGGGTATTGCAGTCATCATATTTGAAAGTAGTGTATATTTTCAAAAATATATTAAATTCACAAAGTAAAAGATCACATCATTTATTAATAATGTGGTTTTAATATAGTACAGGGTGAACTGAATTTCCAAATGACTCTTTTTGCATTTTCCATACTGTCCCAACTTTTTCAGGATTGGGGTTGTAATAAAGGATGTATATTTATTTGCTAGAAACATTCTTTTAAAATGCATCAAAATTTCTAGTCAAAATATTGAAGCTGTTAATACTCTTATCCACTTGCTAAATAACTCAGATCCAAACAATCTACATTTCTAAATTGGCATAGACATCACTTAAAAACCAGGTGTGCTAGCTGGAGGCGCTGGTTCAGCTTGTATCAGTCGTTGGTATCTTCCTTTCCTTTCCTTCCTCGGTTGTATAACTAGTGTATATTGCAGGATACCGGCTCCTTCCCAATATGAAAAGACAATATCACAGATTCAGTAAAAAAGTTTGTCTTTATTTGGCTCAACGCAAAAGCGTTTCAACGGTCCCAGCCGTCTTTCTCAAGAGCAATAAAAGTGCTTTACAAACCAAAGCATACCTTTCCGCTGCACAGGCGGCCTTTAAATACATGTCAGTTATGCTACCTGCTTCCCCATTGGAGGAGAGCAGGTTTACACCCGATTCAAAATTTCAATTGTAAATTTAAAATAAACATCTAAAAAAACATAAAAAAAAATATTAATTATATTAGAAACTATAAGTTTGTTTTAAAATATAAAATTTCTGTAGATATCATCATTTTTGCCGGTTTTGTAGTTCCCTTTCAGGTAGTTTTCTGTTTCAAGTTCTCTTTCAGGTCTGGTATGTCAGTGAAGATCACATGTTATAGGTTGTCCAATGAAATTCAGTTTCTGGTATAGTGATGTTTTGTAGTTCCCTTTCAGGTAGTTCTCTATTTTAGGTTCCCATTCAGGTCTGATATGTCAGTGGGTATCACATGTTATCGAATGTCCAATGAAAAACAGTTTCTGATATAGTGATATTGATTGCCTTTTCTTTTTTTCTCAAAATAAAAAGACATAAGTGTTATTCACAGATACAATGTTTCTTATATGAATTCTACTTATCCAAATATTTAGAGGAGGTAGAATAAATTGCCACTTAGAAGTTTGTTATAAGTTGGAATAGATACTTTTCATAATTAAACATCCATATTATAAATAGACTTCTATATTTATTGAATGTTAGATATTGACTCAGCGACTTGTGTGTTGCGTATAATTTCTTGAAATTAAGTGTGAGAATTATATTCTTTTGTACAATATGTGTATATATATAAACATTAAGGCCTCGCTTCCATTGAGTCGTTAAAAATGGAGCCGTAAGCTACCGAAGCGGCCGACAGCTAAAAGTAATTTACGGCTCCTTTTTAGTACCAGGTTTCCATTGAAATATTTTGCGGATAGCATGTAGTCGCTCTTTTCGTGTAGCTGTAAGTTAACATTGTGTTAACGCTTCCATCTGATGTCGGATTTCTTGAAAATCAATTAGTTGCTAAGGTAACCCGACCTTACACTATAGAATTTACGTTTAATGTCCGTGCTCCTTACCGGTGATCACCTCTCAAGAAAAATAAAAAAACACTTATCCATATTTTTAATAATCAAATACTATTTTCTAATATAATTATATTTAACACTTCATAAATATAAGTAATATTTATTGCTGCCCTAGGCATAGGTCTAGTTTGCATTCTGTAGATATGTTCTTGCATATATTATTATATTTAAATATATACTGATATTTCTATTAGAATATAAGTTCAACTATTTCTATGCATGAGACAACAATAAATATTACTTATAACAATTTATTTCTACATTAAAACACTTGCATTATTTGCAAGTTTTATAATTTCAATAGAAAATAGGTCTCAAAAAGCACAATTTTCCTCTTTTACACCTAGTTGAGCTGGGGGCAATATTTCTCAATGTATCAACAGCCTCCGACAATGTATTAACGGTTAGCGCTTTCATTGGAAACCTGGTATAATTTATCGATTAACGGCTTCTATTACTTTCTATGGGACGCGAAGATCTTTTCGGCAGCCGAAGTCCGGCTGCCGATATTGAGGTATAACGCGCCATTGGAAACAATCGATAAACGATATTGCTTCCGACAGCATATTTATCGGTTTGCGAGTGCACGCAAACTGAATTACGACTCAATGGAAGCGAGGTCTAAGTGTGATGATATAACATGAACTCTCTGTATAAATACATGCTTATTTTGCCCCCCTTTCATGTACTAATGTTTTTCAGTATTCACTTTACACAAATTTTACTGGTTTATTCGGGCCCCAATTTTTCTTAGGAACACATTATAGATTATCATCTGTTTTGCCCCCCTTTCATATGTTGAAGGTTTTTAAGACAAAAACAGCTTCTTTTTTTTTTTGAGGTGAATACGAGTATAAGGACACACACACAAAAAACAAAAGAAGCTGTTTTTGTCTTAAAAACCTTCAACATATGAAAGGGGGGCAAAACAGATGATAATCTATAATGTGTTCCTAAGAAAAATTGGGGCCCGAATAAACCAGTAAAATTTGTGTAAAGTGAATACTGAAAAACATTAGTACATGAAAGGGGGACAAAATAAACATGTATTTATACAGACACTTCATGTTATATCATCACACTTAATGTTTATATATACACATATTGTACAAAAGAATATAATTCTCACACTTAATTTCAAGAAATTATATGCAACACAAAGTCGCTGTGTCAATATTTAACATTCAATAAATATAGAAGTCTATTTATAATATGAATGTTTAATTATGAAAAGTATCTATTCTAACTTGTAACAAACTTCTAAGTGGCAATTTATTCTACCTCCTCTAAATATTTGAATAAGCAGAATTCATATAAGAAACGTTGTATCTGTGAATAACACTTATGTCTTTTTATTTTGAGAAAAAAAGAAAAGGCAATCAATATCACTATATCAGAAATTGTTTTTCATTGGACATTCAATAACATGTGATACCCACTGACATATCAGACCTGAATGGGAACCTAAAATAGAGAACTACCTGAAAGGGAACTGCAAAACATCACTATACCAGAAACTGAATTTCATTGGACAACCTATAACATGTGATCTTCACTGACATACCGGACCTGAAAGAGAACTTGAAACAGAAAACTACCTGAAAGGGAACTACAAAACCGGCAAAAATGATGATATCTACAGAAATTTTATATTTTAAAACAAACTTATAGTTTCTAATATAATTAATATTGTTTTTTATGTTTTTTTAGATGTTTATTTTAAATTTACAATTGAAATTTTGAATCGGGTGTAAACCTGCTCTCCTCCAATGGGGAAGCAGGTAGCGTAACTGACATGTATTTAAAGGCCGCCTGTGCAGCGGAAAGGTATGCTTTGGTTTGTAAAGCACTTTTATTGCTCTTGAGAAAGACGGCTGGGACCGTTGAAACGCTTTTGCGTTGAGCCAAATAAAGACAAACTTTTTTACTGAATCTGTGATATTGTCTTTTCATATTGGGATGGAGCCGGTATCCTGCAATATACACTAGTTATACAACCGAGGAAGGAAAGGAAAGGAAGATACCAACGACTGATACAAGCTGAACCAGCGCCTCCAGCTAGCACACTTGATCTATTCACACAGACCTTGGGAGAGACTGTGGGACGGCTGCGGTTCACCAGAAGGGGAAAGTATCAATACATATTATACACCTGTTTGCATGTATCACTTAAAAACCAACGCTACATTTTACAATATTACTAAGGGTCAGATTCTAAAAGAATTTGCTGGCCTAAACTGTTTTTCTTATTGGACACTTGTAGGGGCCGCCCTTGTGGAATTTTATTTTAAAAAGGGACAGTCCCTGTGAGTGACGAGATGTCTCCCATAGGAATAATGAGAGCTTTCCGCAAGGTGTAATAGGAACACTATAGCCTGATGAAACAGCATTCACGCCGAGAAATGCGTTGCTGTGTTTCCTACTTATTTTTATTGTTTTTAATAAAAAAACAAATTACTTTTATCTACACCTTCCTCTTGTCGAATGTTTTTTGGACACCTGGGGTCATCGAGTCTAGTACCGGTGGCTGTGTAAACCGCACTTGGACTCCTGTTATCTCCCTGCAACTTTTGGGAGAACGTGATCCTGCTCGATCCTGTGCTTACGAGTGAGCTGAATGGCTCCAAAGTCTCAGTCTGCTGAATATTGCACTGGATGTGCACCTTGGTTTGTGAGTATATTTGAGATATATATACTTGCCTTTTCCCTTTGGTCCATATGGTATCACACTAGGCACCTCTATTTGTCCTCCTCCTTTTTAGGACTTGGTTCTCCTTTTCTGTAAACCCTAGATATAGTTGTGTGTGTGAAATTCCCAGTAGATCAGCGGATTTTTAAATACTCAGACCAGCATGTCTGGCACCAACAACCATGTCATGTTCAAAGTCACTTTAATCTGCTTTCTTCCTCATTCTGATGCTCGGTTTGAACTTTAGCAAGTCATCTTCACCCCATCTAGATGCCTAAATGAGCATGTGATTGGCTGATTATCAATTTGTGTTACCAAGCAATTGAACAGGTGTACCTAATAAAGTGGCTGGTGAGTGTGTGTATATACAGTATATATATATGTGTGTGTGTGTGTGTATATACAGTATATATATATATGTGTGTGTGTGTGTGTGTATATACAGTATATATATATATGTGTGTGTGTGTATATACAGTATATATATATATGTGTGTGTGTGTATATATACAGTATATATATATATGTGTGTATATGTGTGTGTGTATATATATGTGTGTGTGTGTGTGTATATATATGTGTGTGTGTGTATATACAGTATATATATGTGTGTGTGTGTGTGTGTGTGTGTGTATATATACAGTATATATATATATATATGTGTGTGTATATACAGTATATATATATGTGTGTGTGTGTGTATATATGCGTGTGTGTGTATATACAGTATATATATATATATATACATATATGTACGCACGCCATTTTGCCCGCCATAAGCATAGTGTTTCAAGCCTTAAAACCATGCTAAATGACCAGGTACCACCACTGACAAGAGGAGGTGACAGGGCAATCGACTCTTAAGATTGGAGACAAGATGGATTTATACTCTGGATACTATAACACCTAAAGGGCTAAACACCATGCTGGATTTCTCACCATTTTATACAGGAACTTGAGCCATCACTGACCATTGCTTTTGACACTTTCATCTTTATGTTCATTCTCATTTTCATATTTTTATTTTATTATTTTTTTTATATCTCTCCATGCTTTTCATACGCATTGACTTGCTATTATGACATCCCTAAGTCCTCTGGTATTTTTTGCCATACTTCAGGAAGCGCCAAAGACACTTTACATTGGCTAATATCTAATATATAGGGATTGGTTCATCTATATTAGTGGTATTTAAAGAATCCCCAATTGACCAATACCCCACAACTATTTATATGTATACTGACCAATGTTTTCTTACGTGTCATTATAATGTATTTCCTCTGTATATAGTATTATTATATATTTTATCTTTTTAAGCAGTTGTTATGGGTCATTCGTGATCAGCTGCTATTATTGATTTTTTATTTTCAAAGTTTTTTATTGAGGGAAGAAAGGAAACATAAATCAAAGACAGTGCATCCGACATAACTTCACAACATAGTATAATATCAATATAGATATATGAGAAACAATAAAACAAAGCAAGTTCCTACACGTATTTAGAATAACTAATGTCAGAAGCACTACTCCTGTTCATCTGAGTCTAGGGACTATCGAACCCTCAATTTGTTTTTGTTTTTTCTGTTGGTGTCTTGCAGCCCCACCTCAAGGGGGCTGAGGGGTACTATCATATGCTTGAATTTGGAAGAGAAATTAGATCATGCTGACCTGGCGTATCAATCATATCTCTCCAGTCTCTGGCATAGGGAGGAAACCAGAGTAGAGAGAAAAAGAGGTAAGCCAAGAAGAGAAGAGAAAGAAATAGGAGGGAAGGGGGAGGGAAGGGGGGGGGGGGGGAAGGGGGGGGGGGAAGGGAGGGAGAGGGAAAAAAAAAAAAAAAAAATTGTGTACATATACAGAGAATTCCTTTTTCCAGATGTCTTTCTGTACTTATCATAGGATCTGTATCCAATCGGACCAGATCTCCCAATAGTCTTCCATTCGATCGAGTGAACTATATATCGATTTTTCCATTGTCGCCAGAAATTGCACAGTTTCACAGACAGCAGTCAATGAGGGTGGCTCTACCTGCTTCCACGCTCTAGCAATACACAGTTTTGTGGCAGAGATGATGTATATTAACAGTTGTTTATTATGTTTAGATAGTCCGGCATCAAACACATGAAAAACGATGCACTGGGGGGTCAAAGTTACAGGGAGGTTCATGGAGTGGAGTAAGGTTTCCACATCCCGCCAAAGAGGCACTAGCTTCGGGCACTGCCACCATATATGGAGGTCAGAGCCCTCCCCACCACACTGTCGCCAGCATAATGGAGATGAGCCCACAAACATTTTGGACAATTTAGTGGGCACTCTATACCATTTCAACAGAAGTTTAATATAGCCCTCAAAAATAGTCACACAATGTAATGTCTTTTTTGTTAGAGTTATAGCCCTGTCAATATCGAGTTCAGAGAGTGTCGAGTTTAAGTCTCTGCACCACGTTTTAATCTGCCAAGGGAGACCTTTGGACTGGTCATAGAGTAGAGCTCTATAATGAAAAGTAAGTGGCTTGTAACTTCCCAGTCCACTCTGCCATCTATGCTCCCATTTAGAGAGCAGTCTGAGGTTTCGTTTAGGGAAGTCCCATGATTTTAATAGGCTCAATAACCTATAGCATTCAAATCTCAGCCAACGGGGGGGGGGTCATCAATTGAATTAATGATCTGTGAAACTGACATCAGAGTATTGCTGTAGTAAAAACGTGCAGATACCGAATGTTGCCCAGTATCCCAGAAATCAATGTGAGCACCGGGCAGATTCCAGATTAGGCCTCTCATCTGATGTATTGGGGAGGGGTGTGGAGCGATCTCAGAATGGTGTCTAAGGCTATGCCATAAACTGATGTTTTGTTGAACAATAGGATTTGCGATTAGTTTAGTTATGGACTTATAACTAGGAACCCATATGACGTCTGAGAGGTTTAGGTTCCGAGGTATAGACATCTCCTCCAAACCATACCAGCCTGGTTTTTCTGCGCCGGGGCCCCAGGCAGCTATATGGGAGAGTCTTGTTGCCTCATAGTATAAAAAAATGTTTGGGAAGGCTACTCCCCCTCTAGCATATTCCCTTTGCATAATCTTATGTCCAATCCTGGGTGTTTTACCCTCCCAGACATATTTAGTAAATATCTGGTGTATCTGTTGGAGTATGCTATATGGAATGTTTAGCGGGATACATCGAAAGATATACAAGGCCTTAGGGAGTAGAGACATTTTAACGGTGGCCACACGACCCAGCCAAGAAATTTCTTTAAAATCCCATCTGCGCGTTAGAATTTGTAATTCTGTTAGCAATGGGTCAAAGTTGAGTTTAATCACAGAGCTAATGTCGGCACTAAGCTTTATGCCCAAGTGTGTGAGAGAAGAGGAAGACCACTGGAAGTCATGGTTACTCTGTACTGTAGAACAGTAAGCTGTTCTTCGGGGATATTAATACAGTATGCTTCGGTTTTGGTTACATTGACTTTATAAAAACTGAACTTGCCAAATTGTTCCAACACTGAGAAGACCGAATTAATCGAGGAGGTGGGATCGGTAAGAAGAATTGTAACATTGTCCGCATATAAGACGATTTTCTCCTCCCTATCATTCACAGGGGCGCCTTTGATTTGTGGGGAGTCTCTTATGGCCTGTGCCAGGGGTTCCATTGCCAGGGAAAAGATCAAAGGGGATAGTGGACAGCCCTGCCTAGTGCCGTTTGAAATATTAATTTTAGGGGAACAAAATCCCATACCTCTCACCCTAGCGCATGGATTAGAGTATAATACCTTAATCATGTCAATTGCTGGTCGGGGTAATCCAAAGGCCTTCAACACTTCCCATAGATACTCCCATCTGACCCTGTCAAAGGCCTTCTCGCCGTCTAGTGACAGGGCCATCAGGGCTATATTAGATTTTTTGGCTTTAGTGAAGATATTTAATAATCTCCGGGTATTATCAGGACCCTGTCGACCCGGAATGAAGCCAACTTGGTCAATATAATTTAGTATCTACGTTTAATAAGGAAATGGGGCGAAAATTAGAACATAGTGAAGGATCTTTCCCGGGCTTGGGTATTGTAACAATAGTGGCTTCTAAGTTCTCTGCAAGAATGTGACCCTCCGATTTTACCTCATTGAAAACCTGGCATAGAGTTTGCTGTAATTTGGGGCTTCATTTTTTGTAAAAAACAAACAAACATTTTTTGTAAAACTGACCAGTAAACCCGTCAGGGCCCGGTGCTTTATTGTTCTTTATCTGCTTAATTGTCTCTTGAATTTCAGATATAGAAAAAGGCTCAATCAGCTTATTGCCATCCGCTTCAGATAATGAAGGCAACTTCAAGGTTCGGAGAAAAGTAGATATGTCATTAACCGATGCCATAATCGGTTTCTCAACTTTTTCGATATTGTAGAGGGTCTCATAAAACTCAGCAAAAGATTTGCTGATGTCGTCTGGCGCGTACACCTTATGACCATTTTGGCTAAGATAAGGAATCCTTGAGGCTGCTGCTATTATTGATTTTAACTTACACATGTGGCTCCTTCAACGTTCATTATTGTGTTAGCAAGGGACTTTTACAACATAGCGTCTATATCATATGTGGTTTTTTTATGTACCCATCTTTCTGACAGGTGGATGGGCGTTTGTTAGTGATCTACCGGATTGTAATACAATAAACCATGTTGCTATGGCAACGCACGTCCTCACGTAATCCACGCTGGTGACGCAATTTCCGGTAATGCAACATCCGGTCATGCTGTACACGGGCCGCAGGTGCGGCTCGGCGTTGTTAGGAACCATCTAGGGGTATTTAAGGTGAAGGGGTAATGTATGGAGCATATTGCTTTTTGTTCTATTCAAAATGTTTGTATCACGCATTTGATAAAGGAGGTGTAATACCTCCGAAACGTCATGCATTTTAAACTTTCTTATTAAAGGCTAAGTTTTACCTTTCCCAGCGAGTGCCTTTTTTCTACCTGTGTATACATATATGTATATATATATGTGTGTGTGTAATACTTTATTTGAACCCTTTCACTTTACTTCAGGTCTTAGGTGTCGCTAAATATCCTAGCACTATTCTGGCTTGTGCTTGAGTGCAAGCCATAACTTTCAACTTGTAATATGAGAGATAACTAGTGGGGTTGCGGTATCCATTGAAAGTAAAGGGTGCGCTAGAGTGATATCGGCCACGCTAAACCTATTTAATTATGGAATTGTAATATCATTTTGCTTGCTAACTTTAGCTCAGCCCTGCGATACTGATATTGCGTCCCATGCTAGCGTTAGCGTTTCACATACAATCTGGGCCTCTGTCAATCTTTATACTGGCTCCCTATACACTTCAGAATACAGTTCAAAATATTATAATAAAAACCCTATAGACTATAATTATGATTTTCTGTAGGAATCATTAGATATGCTTTTCAAAAGGATTTAAGGGATTAAATAACTTAAAGGGACATAAGACCCACATTTTTTCTTTCATGATTTAGAAAGATAATGCAATTTTAAACATCTTTCTAATTTACTTCTATTATCTAATTTGTTTTATTATATTGATATTCTTTGCTGAAAAGCATATCTAGATATGCTCAGTAGCTGCTGATTGGTTGCTGCACATAGAAGACTTGAGTGATTGGCTCACCATGTGCATTGCTTTTTCTTCAACTAAGGATATCTAAAAAATGAAGCAAAATAAATAATAGAAGTAAATTGTAATGTTGTTTAAATTTCTATTCTCTATCTGAATCATGAAAGAAAGATTTTGGGTTTAGTGGCCCTTTAAGCAAGAAGTTTTGATAGTACAAACCAGCGCCTATGAGAGGCTAAAAAACCCAAAGAATGGATACAATATATTTTGTCAAAAAATGATTAAATTTATTAAGATAAGGAGTCATTTTCTTTTAGTCAAAATAACGTTCATATGACTGAATAAAATTATATATATAAAAAATATTTCATAAGATATGTTCTTATCAAAATGCCCAAATTTTAAAACAAGATAATGGTTGGCCAACCTAATATAAAACAAGATATTACATATATCGCAATTACCTAGCTTTTAAAATCTCTGAAGTAACGTAAAAAAGGAACATAGATATTGTGATATTTTATAGCGATTCTGTACAGTTTCACTCACACTATAGCAATGAGGAACTAGCGCTATGTAGGTGTATAACCTTTACACTTTGATATAAAAATCTGTGATAATGGTTTCACAATTACTCAAGACAATTGTCAAACAACAGTTAGCTCCTTGTGGCTATGGGGATAACAAGTAGAGAGTCAATACTCTTTCAAATATCCAAAAGTTCCGAATGGTACCTGGGTTACGTGGATATGTGCACTTGTTCCTGGGTTGTTTAGGTAAATCAGTTACCTGGTCCGTTGACAGTTTGTAATCTTCGACCGGTTGCTCTGCGGCAGTGATCTCTTGTCGATCTGTGAATCTCTGTATGGAGTTGTAAGCTTACAACTCCATACAGAGATTCACAGATTGACAAGAGATCACTGCCGCAGAGCCGTCAACATCGACAGAACGACAACACCCCCAAGAAGTGAACCAATCAGAGCCCCTTCTGGAGAAGGCGCGGTCTCTGTTCACACAGCGAGAGAACGCCGAAAAGCAACTGACGGCTCCATAACCGGTGAAGATTACAAACTGTCAATGGACCAGGTAACTGATTTACCTAAACAACCCAGGAACAAGTGCACTTGTCCACGTAACCCAGGTACCATTCGGAACTTTTGGATATTTGAAAGAGTATTGACTCTCTACTTGTTATCCCCATAGCCACAAGGAGCTAACTGTTGTTTGACAATTGTCTTGAGTAATTGTGAAACCATTATCACAGATTTTTATATCAAAGTGTAAAGGTTATACACCTACATAGCGCTAGTTCCTCATTGCTATAGTGTGAGTGAAACTGTACAGAATCGCTATAAAATATCACAATATCTATGTTCCTTTTTTACGTTACTTCAGAGATTTTAAAAGCTAGGTAATTGCGATATATGTAATATCTTGTTTTATATTAGGTTGGCCAACCATTATCTTGTTTTAAAATTTGGGCATATCTTATGAAATATTTTTTATATATATAATTTTATTCAGTCATATGAACGTTATTTTGACTAAAAGAAAATTACTCCTTATCTTAATAAATTTAATCATTTTTTGACAAAATATATTGTATCCATAAGGGATTAAATGCCTACCAATTGCTAGCCGTAGAAGGGAATATATAACAACTTACTCTATAATGAAATAAAAACACAACAACTTTTTATGGGTAAAATTTTAACCGTCACAGGTTAAACATTTATTAACTAACTAAGTAACTATGAAAACCAACAAGGTTCTGATGGCGGCTGAACGAAATGCTATAATGACAACCCGGCACTGCAGAAGGTAAACGGCCCAAACGGAAACTGCAGCAGAGCGGGACCTCTGCTCATAGAAAAATTGCTACTAAGGGGTTAATGAGATCACGTGACCCACCCGCAAGGGGAAGGAGGGGCACCTCACGTGCACTTGAGGCTATCCACCCCTCACACTTTTAGATTGGTCATCACTCCCCCCGCTCACCCTTTCCAAGGCAACAGGGCCGTCACCTCCCACCGAGCGGGTCTAAAAATAAGGACTACCCCCTAAAAAGGGGATCCGCTACTCAGCCGCCAGAAGCCAGGTAGACCGGATATGGTAGGCCAATAACTAAAGAGGCTGATAAAGTTAGCATGAATAGGCATACCCGTCGCCAACTAGGGGAGACAATTTAAATTTGGAAATGCTCAATCAACTGTGTGGCTACTAAATTAGCCTGAGAAGGCATACTTAGCACCTAGTACAATAAATTAAATTTGGAAGCCATCTTGTAACAGGGAAGGGAGGGAGGGGAAAGAACTCGTCTGCACCGGATTACAGGAAGAAGAGGGCCAGGAAGCTGATGATCCCCACTTTTAAGGTGAGTAGTGGGCCCCTCCCTTGCATGCAACATTGTTGCAACTAACCTCCCTAGCCAGCCCTCTTCTCCTATCTCTCCCTATGGCTTTAACCCTTAGCTTTGCTCCAGGCCCAATTGTGCCCTACACTGCCTTAAGGGATTAAATGCCTACCGGTCGCTAGCCGTAGAAGGGAATATATAACAACTTACTCTATAATGAAATAAAAACACAACAACTTTTTATGGGTAAAATTTTAACCGTCACAGGTTAAACATTTATTAACTAACTAAGTAACTATGAAAACCAACATGGTTCTGATGGCGGCTGAACGAAATGCTATAATGACAACCCGGCACTGCAGAAGGTAAACGGCCCAAACGGAAACTGCAGCAGAGCGGGACCTCTGCTCATAGAAAAATTGCTACTAAGGGGTTAATGAGATCACGTGACCCACCCGCAAGGGGAAGGAGGGGCACCTCACGTGCACTTGAGGCTATCCACCGCTCACACTTTTAGATTGGTCATCACTCCCCCCGTTCACCCTTTCCAAGGCAACAGGGCCGTCACCTCCCGCCACCAGATAGCATTAAGATGATAACTGTGCCGCCAACCAATAAAGGACAAACACCAGACTTAAAGGAGGGTTACTATGGCCTTACGAATATCCTTTATAAAAATATGTAGGGCAACTGTCTCCAAATGAAGCCTATCCTTCCTATAATAATGGACCTTGTCGGCTGTAAGAGATTCGTGTTTAACCACGAATCCCCCATTACCTGTGACGGTTCTAGCAACTGAGGAATTTATCTTCTTCCTAACCTTGTAAGCAGCGCTGTGGCAAGACATGTGATGCCATTCCAACCTGGGAACTATGTTGGACCAACCGACCAACACATTCGGAATCCGAGCTCTGATCCAAGCGATATCCGCTTGCATAATCTTGATAAGCTCCAAGACTGGAATGGCGCCCAAATCATTGCCCCCTAAATGTAGAATTATCACGTGAGGTTTACCCCAGCGTACTAGGGCCTCCGAGATACGCGATGGAAGCGCGGGCCAACACATCCCTCTCTCCCCTAACCATCTAATTGACACTAGGGTGGAAGGGAAGCCCAAATTCTGCCCCCCCGGAAGGGCGGAAACTACGTATGGAGGCCCAATGCACATAGGAGTGCCCCACGATCCAGATCCTCTTTGCGCCGCTGACAGGTCCTGCAAAGACACATGGGATTAGTAACTGAAAATAACACTATCCAATAACCTTGGATTACAAACTAAACACATTATTCAACAACCGGTCGAATGTAACCCTTAAACTTACTAGAACGCCATCTACCCAGACGGCAAATGGCTTCTACGGAAGAACCCTGCAACGCGGCGTTAGTAGCTGCCCCTATGCAGAACGAATGGGGAGCTATTTTCGACACGTCCAATCCAGCATGTGCAGCGGCCCTCGCTAGCACCCTACGAAACTGGAACAATGAGAGAGAAGTCCGATTTGCGTGAATTAACAAAGGGCCCTGCTCCGATGGCCTATGCTCTAAAAACTGGTTCACCGCCCTCACCGGGCAGCAGTGACCGTCGGACTGAGATATAGGTATCCATGCCCCTTTGCCATCTTGATCAGTCTTGGATCTTGGCAAATTAATTAAAAGTGAATCCGCTCCAGCCTTGACGTGGCCAAATTGAAGGCCCTTGTCAGTGCTGGACTTAGAAGGCGCCACAAGCTCACTTATACGTAGCGCTGCAGAATAAGCTAGTAAAAACGCAGCCCTGAATAATAAAAACTTGTAATGCGTCGCGCAGATGTCCGGCAAAGCGTCCACCAGCCGCTCGAGCCGGTCGTGGCTGATAGGCTCCCTAGAGTCCTTTTGTTGTGGTTGCAGCTTGCCCCAACCTTTAACAACTTGACGCACAAATTTAGAATTACCTGGATCCGGCAAAGCGAGTGTACGGTAAAAGAATGACAAGGCCGCTAAACGAGAATGAACAGCCCCCTGCCGAGAACCCCCACGCCAGAGACTCACCAGCCAGTCACATACCATGTCCTGAGACGCCTCAGCCGCCTCCACATTCTGACATCGGCAAAAATCTTCCCATTCGTGCCAAAGCCTGACATAGGAGCGCCATGTGTTAGGGGCAAGGGACGCCCGCACTAGAGGGAGCAAGGATATCCAGGATGGAGAAGCTGCCAAAGGAAACCAGGACATGGTAAGCCTTCTAATGCAGCCTGAGGGGCCAAACGTCTGAACGTCACCCAATCAAACCTGGATAGAGCGTCTGCTAAGACATTATTAACCCCCGGGACATGCCGTGCTTGAAACTGGATATTAAGTTCAAGACAGCGTAACACCAGATTTCTCAATAAACAAACTACAGCCGCAGATGTGGCCGAAAGACCGTTCACCGCGTGGACGAGACTGAGATTATCTGTCCAGAAATTAATCGTCCTGTTTGCGAATTTGTTGCCCCACAGCTCAACAGCCAACACGATAGGGAAGAGCTCCAAAAGGGTAAGGTTATGAGTTAAGCCCCTGGCTGACCATTCTAGTGGCCAAGGGCCCGCACTCCATTCCCCTCTGAAATATGCCCCATATCCCTTTGAACCTGCGGCATCAGTAAATAAGTGCAACAACTGACTGGAAATGGGTTCAGATCGCCATAATCGAATCCCATTGAAATGCTGAAGAAATGTCTTCCAGACTCGTAAGTCAGCTCTCATGCCTTCTGAAATCCAAATTTTTTCCGAAGGTCTGAGTTTGCCCTTTAACTTAGCCTCCAATCTTCGATTGAAAACTCTCCCCATGGGGATAACTCTGCCTGCAAAATTAAGAAGGCCAAGCAATGACTGTAACTGCCTAAGAGTAATGGTTACCATGGAAACGGCCGCTTCAACCGCCTCAAGCATGTCCTGGACTTTACCAGAAGGCAGCCTACAAATTCTGTCTACGGTATTGATTTCGATACCCAGGAACGTGATGCAAGTACCCGGGCCCTCAGTCTTGTCTTCAGCTAAGGGGACACCGAATTGCAACATCAGGATTCTCATGGATTCCATCAATTGCTGAAATTCATTAGTTCCCGGACTCCCCACCAGGAGGAAATTGTCCAGATAGTGTGCAATGCGGTTAGTGACCGCCTGTTGCTCCAAAACCCAGTGCAAGAATGTACTGAAGGTTTCAAATAAGGCGCAAGAGATCGCGCAGCCCATGGGCAAGCACCTATCTACGTAAAACCCCTTTTGAAATTTGCAACCCATCAAATAAAATGATGAAGGGTGCAAGGGCAATAGGCGAAAGGCGGATTCAATATCCAGTTTCGCCAGCAAGGCACATGCACCAACCCCCCGCACCAATTCCAGAGCGCTATCAAAAGATTGATATCGCACTGAGCTGAGTTCTGGGTCAATGGCATCGTTGACTGAATAGCCCCTAGGGTGGGACAGGTGGTGAATTAGACGGAATTTTCCTAATTCCTTCTTGGGTACCACACCCAATGGTGAAATGACCAGATTCGGCAAGGGGGGGTGAAGGAAAAAGACCCACTACACGGCCCATTGAGATTTCCTTATTCAGCTTGTCCCTAACAACCGAAGGGTGTTGGTAAGCTGATTTGAGGTTACGATAGCCTCTAGAGCCCTTAATGGCTTTTGTCACTGGTATATGAAAACCCTCAGTAAAGTCTTGAAAAATTAAAGATGCTGCGCGCAAATCTGGGTACGCCCTAAGCCATGGCTCAAGAGCGTGCACCTTCACCGGTGTTGGGGCCCTTAGCAACAAGAGAGAGCTTGTTCTGTGCTCTACCGGATGTGGAATCCTTCTTTCTGGCACATTCGCTCCCAGCGTGTGACCCGGCACAGTATCTGCATACGTGCCTGAATGCACACGAGTTACCTCTGTCGCATTTGTTATCCTGAAATGCCCAGCAGGTACCTCCCCTGCACTTCAATTTGGAAGCACGAAAGGACTGAGGAGGGGGACCCCTGCGGGCCAAGGCGTTGCCAAAGATGCGAGTCAGTGGTATCAAAGGTGAGCACAGGATTACCCGCCATCTTTTGCCTAAATTCCGCATCATACTCTCTCCAAGCCCCCTCGCCAAACTTCCTCTGAATCCAGTGTATATTATCGGTGTATTTGAGGATAGCATGGCACTGGCTCGGGTATTTCTCCAGGTAGCAGAAGGAGAAAACCCTAAAGCAAATCAGCCACTCCTCAAATGTTTCAGGACGCTTGAACCATTTAGGTCCAGTACCGTCGGCACTTTTCTCCCGCTGTCTACAAGCCTTGGCAGATAACTCAAATATATTAACATATTTGCCCTGCTGTATTTTTTTTATGGTTCTTGGCTTTAAATGACCATGTAAGGAGGGAGTGTATGAGGGGAAGGAATCACCATGTAAGGCCACTTTCCTTTCCGGAATTAAATTAATTGGCGGACGCTTGTCCCCCATGAGAGTGTTGTTCTGCAAAGATTCTAGTGGACCTATTGCAAGCTGCGTCTGCGCTATGTTCCCCACCGAACCTAACTGCATTACCTGCCACATTTTCTTTACCATCGCAAACATGCGCTTCTGACCCTTACCCCTCAGCCCAAGTGAAGTGTCGCTGTCACATTCTGATTCTGAAAGGGATGAGTCAATCTGGTCATGTCGGTCATGTATAAATGTGGAGGGCTTACCAGGAATGGCAACTGCGTTGTCCTGAGACTCCAGACCAGAAGTAGAAGGACCAGGAACAGCCCCATCATCTCGCTGTATAGAATTGGCAGTATCTTCTCGCTGCTGTGAACCCGCCTGTTCCTGAGGAGTAGCTGCCGAAGGCATATCTACTTGCTGCGGTTCCATGTTTGGTTCCACTTGTGATGCGTTCTGCAATAAAGAAAAAAGGTCACGAGCACTACGGACACCGGTAAAGGGAGGGTTAATAGAACCCAAGCCTGACATATTATTTGTATTTATGCTCACATTCCCCATATCATTTCCCCTTGACAAACTGTGAGTGCTACGAGCCCTGCCAGAATCCTGCCCCAATGCTCCATGTCCTTCATCCACACCACTACCTTGCAATGGAATTGATGAAGCAGAAATGTCCCTGAACTCATTTGCCTGCAAAGATGGTAGCACATTCATAGCCACATTCGCAACATTTTGCACATTTGCAGCCGAAACATTCATAGGAACGGCTTGTGCATTCATACTGGAAGCACCTATATTTGCTACAGCGTGTGTATTCATACTGTGACTGTGCATATTTGTGAAGCTAGCTGAGCCTCTGGCTGTATTTGATGGCGCGCTACTTTGCGGATAAGCTGCTCTATTATGTTGAAGCGCAACATTAAATTGTCCCTGAGCATGGGAGTAGTGACCCTGAGCCTGGGCGAGCTGACCCTGTGGTTCGATAGCACTTATTTGCCCTCCAGAATGATTACCTGTTTCATGAACTAGCGCCCTAGCTCTTGATAACATGCCCCTACCCAAGGGGTTTAATCTATTAGCCCTTGCTGCAACCCCCCTCCTACTTTTTAAGCCTCTGTGGGAGCCTACGCTAAGAGAAGAAACTCTACTGCCTTCTTGAGACCCCGTACCAGCAAATGCCAATCTGCCAAGAACGCGTGATGGCGCCCTCCTCTGCCGCACCTGAGGACCCCTGCGGCCTAGTAACCCACCCCTGGCCGACATCCTCTCATGATGCTCACCTTCACGGAGCTGCAGAGGATGCGACCGTTCCCTCGAAGTCCCAACGCTGCTATGGCCGATGAAACCGGAACCGGAAGTGGATGGGCGCGTGACCGGAACTTCCGGTTGCGCACTTACAATTGGACCCGGAGGACCTGCGGCCTGGCTTGGAGGACCGGACACCGGCATCGCGTGGAGAGGACCCAGAAGACCCGACGGAGGACCTTGAAGACCCAACGGAGGAGCCTGAATACCCAACGGAGACATTGCCGCTACTATGGACACTAGGATTGAGGACACCGCTGAGACAGCCGACGGAGGAATCGCGGACAGAAGAGTTGAGACCGCCGATTCAGGTAAGACCACAAGTTGGCCTAGGTGAGCAGAAGGGGGCACAACGGGCAGCACAGGGGCCTGAGGCGCCGCCGGGAAAACAACCGCGGACAAAGTTTGCGCGTCAGCCTGGGCCGAAATTGCTTGAAGGCCCGAAACGGGCCCTGCTACCGCCACACTCCCAAGGCCTGTGTTGGACTGAGAAACAAAAACGGGGGCCGAGTGAGCCACAGGGGACACCAAAGAGGGGCCCTGAGCAACCGGTGAGTCGGTTGTTAAGTGGGATTGAAAGACGACAGCAGGGGTTGTGATTGCCACGTGGGCCGGGCCCCTGTCTGTAATAGTAAGGAGTTAGGGTAGAAACACACCAGCGCCTCTGTTGAGGCTGAAATCCCAAAAAATGGATGTAATATAATTTTTTTAAAAGGGATACAATAAAATTTCTAAAATTTTG
Organism: Bombina bombina; assembly: GCF_027579735.1. Taxonomy (NCBI): domain Eukaryota; kingdom Metazoa; phylum Chordata; class Amphibia; order Anura; family Bombinatoridae; genus Bombina; species Bombina bombina. Next base: position 34,554,499 of record NC_069510.1, on the reverse strand, counting down.
TTCCTTTAAAATATTTTATTAAATATTAATATAAAGAGTGTTATCAAAATCGCAGGATAGAATAAAATGACGTATGATATGTTTTATCAAAATGCCCAAATCAAATAATGGTTGGCCAACCTTATGTAAAACAGTTTAATCCATATAAATATAGTTAGCTAGGATTAAATACATAACTAACATATAAATGTCTCCCTGAGTAATGTGTTTATAGTACAACTAGAACAGTTTCCTTCTCAATGCGGATTTAAGCACTCCGTGAGTGTATATCCTTAATATTTTTATAAGCAGATAATGTGAGTATTTATAGTGGTATTTCCCAACAGCTACAAACAATGATAGGTCTTTCCTCGAGCGTATAATTGCTCCTTGTACCTGTGGAGATAGTAAGCTGACAATCTGGAGCAAGTAATCTTGCAATTTCCAAAAAAGTACCTGGGTTTGGTAGACAAGTGCACTCCACAGGTACAAGGAGCAATTATACGCTCGAGGAAAGACCTATCATTGTTTGTAGCTGTTGGGAAATACCACTATAAATACTCACATTATCTGCTTATAAAAATATTAAGGATATACACTCACGGAGTGCTTAAATCCGCATTGAGAAGGAAACTGTTCTAGTTGTACTATAAACACATTACTCAGGGAGACTTTTATATGTTAGTTATGTATTTAATCCTAGCTAACTATATTTATATGGATTAAATTGTTTTACATAAGGTTGGCCAACCATTATTTGATTTGGGCATTTTGATAAAACATATCATATGTCATTTTATTCTGTCCTGCGATTTTGATAACACTCTTTATATTAATATTTAATAAAATATTTTAAAGGAACAAAATTTTAGAAATTTTATTGTATCCCTTTTAAAAAAATTATATTACAACCATTTTTGGGGATTTCAGCCTCAACAGAGGCACTGGTGTGTTTCTACCCTAACTCCTTACTATTGATCTTTTCTAGGGTATTTGAGGAAACCCCTTTGAAACTTACCAGTTTATACCCTTCCCTTGCACCATCTATAAGAATCTATCTACCCCCCTGTCTGTAATAGGCCTTGCTATTGGGGATACCACGGTATCCAAATAGGCCCCAGCCTGAACATGTGGTGTGGCCGGAGGGGGACTTAAAGCCTGAGGCCTAGTAGCTTGGAGACAGGCTGATAGTTCATCAGGCCTAGCCATTGCAACTGATGCATAGGCTGAATCATCTCCTTCAACCCCCTGACTTGCTGCATGTATATCTAGCCTACTAACTGTGTGACTAATCTGTTTTTTCTGTGTTCTAGTAGCACTAGGCCTAGCCTCAGTAGTGTACTGTGTAGGTGGTATTATGTCATCTAGCTCTTCAATATCATCTTGTGCACGTATCTGTTTTTTCTGTTTGTCTGATCCAGGTTTCTCAAACACCAACTCGTGGAAGCGCTGTGGAGGGAGTTTGGATCGTCTGGATCGCTGCATTGTTCACAGAAATGAAGAATTACCCTGAACAATAACAGAAAGAACTCGTCTGCACCGGATTCCAGGAAGAAGAGGGCCAGGAAGCTGATGATCCCCACTTTTAAGATGAGTAGTGGGCCCCTCCCTTGCATGCAACATTGTTGCAACTAACCTCTTTAGCCAGCCCTCTTCTCCTATCTCTCCCTATGGCTTTAACCCTCAGCTTTGCTCCAGGCCCAATTGTGCCCTACACTGCCTTTCTTTGGGTTTTTTAGCCTCTCATAGGCGCTGGTTTGTTCTATCAAAACTTCTTGCTATTTGTTACCCCCTGGGGGAATTGAGGAAAACCCCTCTGAACATACCAGTCTACACCCTCTATCTTGCGCCATCTATAAATATCTACAAACTTAACCATAAAAAAACTTAAACCATTTGTTAACTTAATAACTTTGTGAACTGAACCGACAGACAAGATGGCGGCAAGAACTTATCACTAACCATAACCCAGCGCTGCTGGAGGTAAACGGCCCAAACGGAAACTGCAGCAGAGAGCCTCTCTGCTCAACGAAAAGCTACTGGGGGGTGTCGAGCTCTTGTGACCCACCCACAAGGGGAAGGAGGGGCACCCCACATGCTCTTGGGGACGTCCACCCCTCTCACTTTCATATTGGTCATCGCTCACCCCCTTTCGCCTTTTCCTTTGCAACAGGGCCACTACCTACCACCACAAGATAGCATGATAATGATACACTTGCCGCCACCCTAACACACCACAACCTGCTTACAGAAGGGGTACTATAGAACTCCTAATATAACTAAAAAAAAATATATCTAGGGCTGCATTCTCCAGATGAACCCTATCTCTCCTATAGTACTGCAGCTTGTCAGCCATGATGGAGTCATGCATAATCACGAAGCCCCCCGCCCCCGTGAAGGTTTTGCCAACTGAGGCATTAATCTTTTTCCGCACCCTATAGGCTACGCTGTTACTAGCCATGTGTCGCCATTCCAGCCTGGGAATAATATTGGACCACCCTACCTTAACATTCGGGATTCGTGTCCTTATCCATGCAATCCCGGCTTGCATGATTTTTATCAATTCCAATACTGGAATGGCACCCACATCATTACCCCCGACGTGGATGATCAATATATGAGGCTTACCCCAGTGTACTAGTGCCTCAGGGGGGCTAACCGAGGCCAACACATACCCCTTTCCCCCAACCATTTAACTGACATCTTATGGTAAGGGAACCCCAGGGATTGCCCCCCAGGTAGGGATAGGCAATGGATGCAGGCCCAATGCACATACGAGTGCCCCACGATCCACACTCTCTTGGCGCCTTGGGATGCTCCTGCAATGACAGAGTTAAGAACACGAACAGAACGGATGTCATACATTAAACAACTGGGCGAACATAACCCCGGTACCTATTAGAACGCCATCTACCCAAATGCTGAATGGCTTCTGCAGAGGAGCCCGTCAGCGCAGCATTAGTCGCAGCCCCTATGCGAAAGGAGTGGGAAGCTATCCTAGTTACATCTAAACCTGATACCGCCGCCACCTTTGCTAAGACCTTGCGGAACTGGTAGACGGATAACGCATGCCCATTGGCATGCATTAACAGAGATCTCGGTGTGTGGGCCTACTTTCCCAGAATTGGGTAAGGGCAGAGACCGGGCAACATGTCCCTAGTGTCCTGGGCATAGAAATCCAAACACCCTTACCTTGCTGATCTGTTTTTGAATGCGGCAGATACAACAAAAGAGAATCCACTGAAATTCGTACATGATCAGCTAGCAAGCCCTTGTCAACTTGTGTTTTAGAAGGGGATACTAATTCCCCCACTCTAAGAGCTGCGGAATAAGCAAGAACAAAAGCTGAGCGAAATAGCAAAAACTCGTACTGTGTAGTGCAAACCTGCCTCAATGCTTCGACCAGCCGCTCAAGCCAGGCTAACGTAATAGGCTCTCTAGGGTCTTTATGCTGGGGTTGCAACCTCCACCATCCTTTTACTACCTTCCGTATAAAAAAGGAGCTAGTTGGGTCAGGCATGCCCTTTGTGAGAAAGAAAAACGACAATGCGGCCAGCCGAGAGTGAATAGCCAGTCACACAGTGTGACCTGTGATGCCTCCACAGACTCCAAATTCTGGTTGTGACAGAATGTTTCTCATTCGTCCCGCAAGCTAACATAAGAGCGCCAGGTGGATGGGGCTAGAGAAGTTTGCACTAGAGGAAGCAGGGATATCCACAAGAGAGATTGTGTGTGATAGAGGGGAGAGTGTGTGTGTGATAAGTGAGAGAGATTGTGTGTGAGAGTGGGGAGAGTGTGAGTGATAAGAGAGTGAGATTGTGTGTGAGAGAGGGGAGAGTGTGAGTGATAAGAGAGTGAGATTGTGTGTGAGAGAAGGGAGAGTGTGAGTAATAAGAGAGAGATTGTGTGTGAGAGAGGGGAAGAGTGTGAGTGATAAGAGAGTGAGATTGTGTGTGAGAGAGGGGAGAGTGTGAGTGATAAGAGAGTGAGATTGTGTGTGAGAGAAGGGAGAGTGTGTGTAATAAGAGAGAGATTGTGTGTGAGAGAGGGGAAGAGTGTGAGTGATAAGAGAGTGAGATTGTGTGTGAGAGAAGGGAGAGTGTGAGTGATAAGAGAGAGAGATTGTGTGTGAGAGAAGGGAGAGTGTGTGTGATAAGAGAGAGATTGTGTGTGAGACAGGGAAGAGTGTGAGTGATAAGAGAAAGAGATTGTGTGTGAGAGAGGGGAGAGTGTGAGTGATAAGAGAGAGAGATTGTGTGTGATAGAGGGGAAGAGTGTGAGTGATAAGACAAAGAGAGATTGTGTGTGAGAGAGGGCAGAGTGTGAGTGATAAGAGAGAGAGAGAGATTGTGTGTGAGAGAGGGGAGAGTATGAGTGATAAGAGAGAGATTGTGTGTGTGAGAGGGGAGAGTATGAGTGATAAGAAAGAGAGATTGTGTGTCAGAGAGGGGAGAGTGTGTGTGATAAGAGAGTGAGATTGTGTGTGAGAGAAGGGAGAGTGTGTGTGATAAGAGAGAGATTGTGTGTGAGACAGGGGAGAGTGTGAGTGATAAGAGAGTGAGATTGTGTGTGAGAAAAGGGAGAGTGTGTGTGATAAGAGAGAGATTGTGTGTGAGACAGGGGAGAGTGTGAGTGATAAGAGAACGAGATTGTGTGTGAGAGAGGGGAGAGTGTGAGTGAAAAGAGAGAGAGAGATTGTGTGTGAGAGAGGGGAGAGTGTGTGTGATAAGAGAGAGAGATTGTGTGTGAGAGAGGGGAGAGTGTGAGTGATAAGAGAGAGAGAGATTGTGTGTGAGAGAAGGGAGAGTGTGTGTGATAAGAGAGAGATTGTGTGTGAGACAGGGGAGAGTGTGAGTGATAAGAGAAAGAGATTGTGTGTGAGAGAGGGGAGAGTGTAAGTGATAAGAGAGAGAGAGAGAGATTGTGTGTGAGAGAGGGGAAGAGTGTGAGTGATAAGACAAAGAGAGATTGTGTGTGAGAGAGGGCAGAGTGTGAGTGATAAGAGAGAGAGAGATTGTGTGTGAGAGAGGGGAGAGTGTGAGTGATAAGAGAGTGAGATTGTGTGTGAGAGAAGGGAGAGTGTGTGTGATAAGAGAGAGATTGTGTGTGAGACAGGGGAGAGTGTGAGTGATAAGAGAAAGAGATTGTGTGTGAGAGAGGGGAAGAGTGTGAGTGATAAGACAGAGAGAGATTGTGTGTGAGAGAGGGGAGAGTGTCAGTGATAAGAGAAAGAGATTGTGTGTGAGAAAGGGGAGAGTGTGAGTGATAAGAGAGAGAGAGATTGTGTGTGAGAGAGGTGAGAGTGTGAGTGATAAGAGAGAGAGATTGTGTGTGAGAGAAATGAGAGTGCAAGTGATAAGAGAGAGACACAGATTGTGTGTGAGATAAGAGAGAGAGAGAGAGATTGTGTGTGATAGAGGGGAGAGTGTGAGTGATAAGAGAGTGAGATTGTGTGTGAGAGAGGGGAGAGTGTGAGTGATAAGAGAGAGAGATTGTGTGTGAGAAAGGGGAGAGTGTGAGTGATAAGAAAGTGAGATTGTGTGTGAGAGAGAGGAGAGTGTGAGAGATAAGAGATTGAGATTGTGTGTGAGAGAGGGGAGAGTGTGAGTGATAAGAGAGACACACAGATTGTGTGTAAGAGAGGGGAGAGTGTGTATGATAAGAGATAGAGATTGTGTGTTAGAGAGGGGAGAGTATGTGTGATAAGAAAGAGAGAGGGGTTGTGTGTGAGAGAGGGCAGAGTGTGAGTGATAAGAGAGAGAGAGAGATTGTGTGTGAGAGAGGGGAGAGTATGAGTGATAAGAGAGAGATTGTGTGTGTGAGAGGGGAGAGTATGAGTGATAAGAAAGAGAGATTGTGTGTCAGAGAGGGGAGAGTGTGTGTGATAAGAGAGTGAGATTGTGTGTGAGAGAAGGGAGAGTGTGTGTGATAAGAGAGAGATTGTGTGTGAGACAGGGGAGAGTGTGAGTGATAAGAGAGTGAGATTGTGTGTGAGAAAAGGGAGAGTGTGTGTGATAAGAGAGAGATTGTGTGTGAGACAGGGGAGAGTGTGAGTGATAAGAGAACGAGATTGTGTGTGAGAGAGGGGAGAGTGTGAGTGAAAAGAGAGAGAGAGATTGTGTGTGAGAGAGGGGAGAGTGTGTGTGATAAGAGAGAGAGATTGTGTGTGAGAGAGGGGAGAGTGTGAGTGATAAGAGAGAGAGAGATTGTGTGTGAGAGAAGGGAGAGTGTGTGTGATAAGAGAGAGATTGTGTGTGAGACAGGGGAGAGTGTGAGTGATAAGAGAAAGAGATTGTGTGTGAGAGAGGGGAGAGTGTGAGTGATAAGAGAGAGAGAGAGAGATTGTGTGTGAGAGAGGGGAAGAGTGTGAGTGATAAGACAAAGAGAGATTGTGTGTGAGAGAGGGCAGAGTGTGAGTGATAAGAGAGAGAGAGATTGTGTGTGAGAGAGGGGAGAGTGTGAGTGATAAGAGAGTGAGATTGTGTGTGAGAGAAGGGAGAGTGTGTGTGATAAGAGAGAGATTGTGTGTGAGACAGGGGAGAGTGTGAGTGATAAGAGAAAGAGATTGTGTGTGAGAGAGGGGAAGAGTGTGAGTGATAAGACAGAGAGAGATTGTGTGTGAGAGAGGGGAGAGTGTCAGTGATAAGAGAAAGAGATTGTGTGTGAGAAAGGGGAGAGTGTGAGTGATAAGAGAGAGAGAGATTGTGTGTGAGAGAGGTGAGAGTGTGAGTGATAAGAGAGAGAGATTGTGTGTGAGAGAAATGAGAGTGCAAGTGATAAGAGAGAGACACAGATTGTGTGTGAGATAAGAGAGAGAGAGAGAGAGAGATTGTGTGTGATAGAGGGGAGAGTGTGAGTGATAAGAGAGTGAGATTGTGTGTGAGAGAGGGGAGAGTGTGAGTGATAAGAGAGAGAGATTGTGTGTGAGAAAGGGGAGAGTGTGAGTGATAAGAAAGTGAGATTGTGTGTGAGAGAGAGGAGAGTGTGAGAGATAAGAGATTGAGATTGTGTGTGAGAGAGGGGAGAGTGTGAGTGATAAGAGAGACACACAGATTGTGTGTAAGAGAGGGGAGAGTGTGTATGATAAGAGATAGAGATTGTGTGTTAGAGAGGGGAGAGTATGTGTGATAAGAAAGAGAGAGGGGTTGTGTGTGAGAGAGGAGAGTGTGTGTGATAAGAGAGAGAGAGGGGTTCTGTGTGAGAGAGGGGAGAGTGTGAGTGATAAGAGAGAGAGCTTGTGTGTGTGAGAGAGGGGAGAGTGTGTGTGAAAAGAGAGAGAGGAGTTGTGTGTGAGAGAGGGGAGAGTGTGAGTGATAAGAGAGAGAGATTGTATGTGAGAGAGGGGAGAGTTTGTGTGATAAGAGAGAAAGATTGTGTGTGAGAGAGGTGAGAGTGTGAGTGATAAGAGAGAGATACATATTGTGTGTGAAAGAAGGGAGAGTGTGAGTAATAAGAGAGAGAGATTGTGTGTGAGAGAGGTGAGAGTGTGAGTGATAAGAGAGAGAGAGATAGATTGTGTGTGAGAGAGGGGAGAGTGTGTGTGATAAGAGAGAGATTGTGTTTGAGAGAGGGGAGAGTGTGTGTGATTGGCTGATCGGAACACCCAATAGAATGCAAGGTCAATCCGATGGGCTGATTGGATCAGCCAATCGGATTGAACTTCAATCCGATTGGCTGATTGAATCAGCCAATCAGATTTTTCCTACCTTAATTCCGATTGGCTGAAAGAATGCTATCAGCCAATCAGAATTTAAGGGATGCCATCTTGGATGACGTCATTTAAAGGAACTGTCATTCGTCGTCTAGTCATCAGTCAAGGAGGATGTTCTGCGTCGGAGGTCTTGAAGATGGAGCCACGGATGGATGAAGATAGAAGATGCCGCTTGGATGAAGACTTCTGCCGGATGGAGGACCTCTTCTGCCCCGATCGGATTAAGACTTCTGCCGGATGGAGGACCATATCGTCCGGATTGGATGAAGACTTCGGCCCGGCTGGGTGAAGACAGCTCAAGGTAGGGTGATCTTCAGGGGGTTAGTGTTAGGTTTTTTTAAGTGGGGATTGGGTGGATTTTAGAGTAGGGGTATGTGGGTGGTGGGTTTTGTATTTTTTTACAGGTGAAAGAGCTGATTACTTTGGGGCAATGCCCCGCAAAAGGCCCTTTTAAGGGCTATTTGTAATTTAGTATAGGGTAGGAAATTTTATTATTTTGGGGGGCTTTTTTATTTTATTAGGGGGATTAGATTAGGTGTAATTAGTTTAAAAAATTGTAATTTCTTTTTTATTTTCTGTAATTTAGTATTTGTTTTTTTTTCCTAATTTAGTTTATTTAATTTAATTGTAATTAGTTTAATTTAATTTAGTTAATTTTTTTATTTATAGAGTAGTGTTAGGTGTAATTGTAACTTAGGTTAGGATTTATTTTACAGGTAATTTTGTATTTATTTTAGCTAGGTAGTTATTAAATAGTTAATAACTATTTAATAACTATTCTACCTAGTTAAAATAAATACAAAGTTGCCTGTAAAATAAAAATAAATCCTAAAATAGCTATAATTTAACTATTAGCTATATTGTAGCTATATTAGGGTTTATTTTATAGGTAAGTATTTAGTTTTAAATAGGTTTAATTTATTTAATTATAGTAATTTTATTTAGATTTATTTAAATAATATTTAACTTAGGGGGGTGTTATGGTTAGGGTTAGACTTGGGTTTTGGGGGCAGCAGATTAGGGGTTAATAATTGTAGGTAGTTGGCGGCGACATTGGGAGCGGCAGATTAGGGGTTAATAAATATAATGTAGGTGGCGGCGGTGTTAGGGGCAGCAGATTAGGGGTTCATAGGTATAATGTAGGTGGCGACGGTGTCCGGTGTGGCAGATTAGGGGTTAATAGTATAATGCAGGTGGCGACGATGTCTGGGGCGGCAGATTCAAGGTTAATAAGTGTTAGATTAGGGGTGTTTAGACTCGGGGTTCATGTTAGAGTGTTAGGTGTAGACTTAGAAAGTATTTCCCCATAGGAAACAATGGGGCTGCGTTAGAAGCTGGACGCTGCTTTTTTGCAGGTGTTAGGTTTTTTCTCAGCCGTCTCAGCCCCATTGTTTCCTATGGGGAGATCTTGCACGAGCATGTTTTAGCCAGCTTACCGTTACCGTAAGCAACGCTGGTATTACATTGAGAAGTGGCGCTAAATTTGCTCAACTCTCACTTTTCTGAGGCTAACGCAGCCATTCAGAAAACTTGTAATTCCAGCGTTGTTTAAAGTCAGCGCTGGAAAAAAAAGGCTCGTTAGCAACGCAAGTCTTTACCGACAAAACTCGTAATCTAGCCGAGAGATTGTGTGTGAGAGAGGGGAGAGTGTGAGTGATGAGAGAGAGAGATTGTGTGTGAGAGAGGGGAGAGTGTGTGTGATAAGAGCGAGAGAGATTGTGTGTGAGAGAGGGAAGAGTGTGTGTGATAAGACTGAGAGAGATTGTGTGTGTGAGAGGGAAGAGTGTGTGTGATAAGCGAGAGATATTGTGTTTGAGAGAGGGTAGAGTGTGAGTGATAAGAGAGAGAGATTGAGTGTGAGTGGTAAGAGAGTGAGATTGTGTGTGAGAGAGGAGAGAGTGTGAGTGATAAGAGAGAGAGATTGTGTGTGAGAGAGGGCAGAGTGTGAGTAATAAGAGAGAGACACAGATTGTGTGTGAGAGAGGGGAGAGTGTGAGTGATAAGAGAGAGAGAGATTGTGTGTTAGAGAGGGGAGAGTGTGTGTGATAAGAGAGAGAGATTGTGTGTGAGAGAGAGGAGAGTGTGAGTGGTAAGAGAGTGAGATTGTGTGTGAGAGAGGAGAGAGGAGAGAGTGTGAGTGATAAGAGAGAGAGATTGTGTGTGAGAGAGGGGAGAGTGTGAGTGGTAAGAAAGTGAGATTGTGTGTGAGAGAGGAGAGAGTGTGAGTGATAAGAGAGAGAGATTGTGTGTGAGAGAGGGGAGAGTGTGAGTGATAAGGGAGAGTGTGAGTGATAAGAGAGAGAGATTGTGTGTGAGAGAGGGGAGAGTGTGAGTAATAAGAGAGAAAGATTGTGTGGGAGAGTGTGAGTGAAAAGAGAGAGAGAGATTGTGTGTGAGAGAGGGGAGAGTGTGTGTGATAAGAGAGAGAGATTGTGTGAGAGAGGGGAGAGTGTGTGTGATAAGAGAGAGAGAGAGAGAGAGAGAGAGAGAGAGATTGTGTGTGAGAAAGGGGAGAGTGTGAGTGATAAGAGAGAGAGATTGTGTGTGAGAGAGGGGAGAGTGTGAGTGATAAGAGAGAGAGATTGCGTGTGTGAGAGATGGAAGAGTGTGTGTTATATAAGAGAGAGAGAGATTGTGTGTGAGAGAAGGGAGAGTGTGTGTGATAAGAGAGAGAGATTGTGTGTGACAGAGGGGAGAGTGTGTGTGATAAGAGAGAGAGGGAGATATTGTGTGTGAGAAAGGGGAGAGTGTGAGTGATAAGAGAGAGAGAGATTGTGTGTGAGAGAGGAGAGAGTGTGAGCGATAAGAGAGTGAGATAGATTGTGTGTTGGAGAGGGGAGAGTGTGAGTGATAAGAGAGAGAGAGGGGTTGTTTGTGAGAGAGGGGAGAGTGTGTGTGATAAGAGAGATAGATAGTGTGTGAGACAGGGGAGAGTGTATGTGATAAGTGAGAAAGATAGTGTGTGAGACAGGGGAGAGTGTGTGTGATAAGAGAGAGAGATAGTGTGTGAGTGATAAGAGAGAGAGAGAGAGAGAGAGAGAGATTGTGTGTGAGAGAAGGGAGAGTGTGTGTGATAAGAGAGAGAGAGAGTGTGTGAGTGATAAGAGAGATAGATAGTGTGTGTGAGAGGGGAGAGTGTGAGTGATAAGAGAGATTGTATGTGAGAGAGGGTGGAGAGTGTGTGTGCTAAGAGAGATTGTGTGTGAGTGATAGAGAGAGGAGAGTGTGAGTGATAAGAGAGAGAGATTGTGTGTGTGAGAGGGGAGAGTGTGAGTGATAAGAGAGATTGTATGTGAGAGAGGGTGGAGTGTGTGTGATAAGAGAGAGAGATTGTGTGTTAGAGAGGGGAGAGTGTGTGTGAAAAGAGAGAGATATTGTGTTTGAGAGAGGGTAGAGTGTGAGTGATAAGAGAGAGAGATTGAGTGTGAGTGGTAAGAGAGTGAGATTGTGTGTGAGAGAGGAGAGAGTGTGAGTGATAAGAGAGAGAGATTGTGTGTGAGAGAGGGCAGAGTGTGAGTAATAAGAGAGAGACACAGATTGTGTGTGAGAGAGGGGAGAGTGTGAGTGATAAGAGAGAGAGAGATTGTGTGTTAGAGAGGGGAGAGTGTGTGTGATAAGAGAGAGAGATTGTGTGTGAGAGAGAGGAGAGTGTGAGTGGTAAGAGAGTGAGATTGTGTGTGAGAGAGGAGAGAGGAGAGAGTGTGAGTGATAAGAGAGAGAGATTGTGTGTGAGAGAGGGGAGAGTGTGAGTGGTAAGAAAGTGAGATTGTGTGTGAGAGAGGAGAGAGTGTGAGTGATAAGAGAGAGAGATTGTGTGTGAGAGAGGGGAGAGTGTGAGTGATAAGGGAGAGTGTGAGTGATAAGAGAGAGAGATTGTGTGTGAGAGAGGGGAGAGTGTGAGTAATAAGAGAGAAAGATTGTGTGGGAGAGTGTGAGTGATAAGAGAGAGACACAGATTGTGTGTGAGAGAGTGGAGAGTGTGTGTGATAAGAGAGAGAGATTGTGTGTGAGAGACAGGGGAAGAGTGTGTGTGATATAAGAGCGAGAGAGAGATTGTGTGTGAGAGAGGGGAGAGTGTGTGTGATAAGAGAGAGAGATTGTGTGAGAGAGGGGAGAGTGTGTGTGATAAGAGAGAGAGAGAGAGAGAGAGAGAGAGAGATTGTGTGTGAGAAAGGGGAGAGTGTGAGTGATAAGAGAGAGAGATTGTGTGTGAGAGAGGGGAGAGTGTGAGTGATAAGAGAGAGAGATTGCGTGTGTGAGAGATGGAAGAGTGTGTGTTATATAAGAGAGAGAGAGATTGTGTGTGAGAGAAGGGAGAGTGTGTGTGATAAGAGAGAGAGATTGTGTGTGACAGAGGGGAGAGTGTGTGTGATAAGAGAGAGAGGGAGATATTGTGTGTGAGAAAGGGGAGAGTGTGAGTGATAAGAGAGAGAGAGATTGTGTGTGAGAGAGGAGAGAGTGTGAGCGATAAGAGAGTGAGATAGATTGTGTGTTGGAGAGGGGAGAGTGTGAGTGATAAGAGAGAGAGAGGGGTTGTTTGTGAGAGAGGGGAGAGTGTGTGTGATAAGAGAGATAGATAGTGTGTGAGACAGGGGAGAGTGTATGTGATAAGTGAGAAAGATAGTGTGTGAGACAGGGGAGAGTGTGTGTGATAAGAGAGAGAGATAGTGTGTGAGTGATAAGAGAGAGAGAGAGAGAGAGATTGTGTGTGAGAGAGGGGAGAGTGTGTGTGATAAGAGAGAGAGAGAGTGTGTGAGTGATAAGAGAGATAGATAGTGTGTGTGAGAGGGGAGAGTGTGAGTGATAAGAGAGATTGTATGTGAGAGAGGGTGGAGAGTGTGTGTGCTAAGAGAGATTGTGTGTGAGTGATAGAGAGAGGAGAGTGTGAGTGATAAGAGAGAGAGATTGTGTGTGTGAGAGGGGAGAGTGTGAGTGATAAGAGAGATTGTATGTGAGAGAGGGTGGAGTGTGTGTGATAAGAGAGAGAGATTGTGTGTTAGAGAGGGGAGAGTGTGTGTGGTAAGAAAGAGAGAGGGGAGAGTGTGAGTGATAAGAGATAGACAGATTGTGTGTTTGAGAGAGGAGAGTGTGTGTGATAAGAGAGAGAGAGGGGTTGTGTGTGAAAGAGGGGAGAGTGTGAGTAATAAGAGAGAGAGATTGTGTGTGAGAGAGGGGAGAGTGTGAGTGATATGAGAGAGAGATTTTGTGTGAGAGAGGGTAGAGTGTGAGAGATAAGAGAGAGAGAGGGGTTGCGTGTGAAAGAGGGGAGAGTGTGAGTAATAAGAGAGAGAGATTGTGTGTGAGAGAGAGGAGAGTGTGAGTGATAAGAGAGAGAGATTGTTTTTGAGAGAGGGGAGATTGTGAGTGATAAGAGAGAGAGAGGGTTTGTCTGTAAGAGAGGGGAGAGTGTGAGTAATAAAAGAGAGAGATTGTGTGTGAGAGAGGGGAGAGTGTGAGTGATATGGGAGAGACATTTTGTGTGAGAGAGGGTAGAGTGTGAGAGATAAGAGAGAGAGGGGGGTTGTGTGTGAAAGAGGGGAGAGTGAGTAATAAGAGAGAGAGATTGTGTGTGAGAGAGGGGAGAGTGTGAGTGATAAGAGAGAGAGTGCGTGAGACAGGGGAGAGTGTGTGTGATAAGAGAGAGAGAGAGAGAGAAATTGTGTGTGAGAGAGAAGAGAGTATGAGTGATAAGAGAGAGATTGTGTGTGAGAGAGGGGAGAGTGTGAGTGATAAGAGAGAGATTGTGTGTGAGAGAGGGGAGAGTGTGAGTGATAAGAGAGAGAGAGGGTTTGTCTGTGAGAGAGGGGAGAGTGTGAGTGATAAGAGTGAGAGATTGTATGTGAGAGAGGGTGGAGTGTGTGTGATAAGAGAAAGAGATTGTGTGTTAGAGAGGGGAGAGTGTGTGTGGTAAGAAAGAGAGAGGGGAGAGTGTGAGTGATAAGAGAGAGAGAGGGGTTGTGTGTGAAGAGGGGAGAGTGTGAGTAGTAAGAGAGTGATATTGTGTGTGAGAGAGGGGAGAGTGTGAGTGATCAGAGAGAGAAATTGTGTGTGAGAGAGGGGAGAGTGTGAGTGGTAAGAGAGTGAGATTGTGTGTGAGAGAGGAGAGAGTGTGAGTGAGAAGAGAGAGAGATTGTGTGTGAGAGAGGGGAGAGTGTTAGTAATAAGAGAGAAAGATTGTGTGGTATAAGAGAGAGAGAGAGATTGTGTGTGAGAGAGGGGAGAGTGTGTGTGATAAGAGAGAGAGATTGTGTGTGAGAGAGGTGAGAGTGTGTGTGATAAGAGAGAGAGATTGTGTGTGAGAGAGGGGAGAGTGTGTGTGATAAGAGAGAGAGATTGTGTGTGTGAGAGAGGGAAGAGTGTGTGTTATATAAGAGAGAGAGATTGTGTGTGAGAGAGGGGAGAGTGTGTGTGATAAGAGAGATAGATTGTGTGTGAGAGAGGGGAGAGTGTGTGTGATAAGAGAGAGAGATTGTGTGTGAGAAAGGGGAGAGTGTGAGTGATAAGAGAGAGAGAGATTGTGTGTGAGTGATAAGAGAGTGAGATAGATTGTGTGTTAGAGAGGGGAGAGTGTGAGTGATAAGCGAGAGAGAGGGGTTGTTTGTGAGAGAGGGGAGACTGTGAGTGATAAGAGAGAGAGATAGTGTGTGAGACAGGGGAGAGTGTGCGTGATAAGAGAGAGAGATAGTGTGTGAGACAGGGGAGAGTGTGTGTGATAAGAGAGAGAGAGATTGTGTGTGAGACAGGGGAGAGTGTGTGTGATATGAGAGAGAGATAGTGTGTGAGAGAACGGAGAGGAGTGTGAGTGATAAGAGAGATAGATAGTGTGTGAGACAGGGGAGAGTGTGTGTGATAAAAGAGAGAGATAGTGTGTGAGAGAGGGGAGAGTGTGAGTAATACGAGAGAGACACAGATTGTGTGTGAGAGAGGGGAGAGTGTGAGTAATAAGAGAGAGACACAGATTGTGTGTGAGAGAGGGGAGAGTGTGAGTGATAAGAGATAGATAGTGTGTGAGACAGGGGAGAGTGTGTGTGATAAAAGAGAGAGATAGTGTGTGAGAGAGGGGAGAGTGTGAGTAATAAGAGAGAGACACAGATTGTGTGTGAGAGAGGGGAGAGTGTGAGTAATAAGAGAGAGACACAGATTGTGTGTGAGAGAGGGGAGAGTGTGAGTGATAAGAGAGAGAGAGATTGTGTGTGAGACAGGGGAGAGTGTGAGTGATAAGAGAGAGATTGTGTGTGAGAGAGGGGAGAGTATGAGTGATAAGAGAGAGAGATTGTGTGTGAGAGAGGGGAGAGTATGAGTGATAAGAGAGAGAGATTGTGTGTGAGAGAGGAGAGAGTGTGAGTGATAAGAGAGAGATTGTGTGTGAGAGAGGGGAGAGTGTGAGTGAAAAGAGAGAGAGAGAGATTGTGTGTGAGAGAAGGGAGAGTGTGTGTGATAAGAGAGAGAGATTGTGTGTGAGAGATGAGAGAGTGTGAGTGATAAGAGAGAGATTGTGTGTGAGAGAGGGGAGAGTGTGAGTGATAAGAGATACATTGTGTGTGAGAGAGGGGAGAGTGTGAGTGATAAGAGAGAGAGATTGTGTGTGAGAGAGGGGAGAGTGTGAGTGATAAGAGAGAGAGAGATTGTGTGTGAGAGAGGGGAGAGTGTGAGTGATAAGAGAGAGAGAGATTGTGTGTGAGTGAGGGGAGAGTGTGAGTGATAAGAGAGAGAGATTGTGTGTGAGACAGGGGAGAGTGTGAGTGATAAGAGAGAGATTGTGTGTGAGTGAGGGGAAAGTGTGAGTGAAAAGAGAGAGAGAGAGATTGTGTGTGAGAGAGGGGAGAGTATGAGTGATAAGAGAGAGAGATTGTGTGTGAGAGAGGAGAGAGTGTGAGTGATAAGAGAGAGATTGTGTTTGAGAGAGGGGAGAGTGTGAGTGAAAAGAGAGAGAGAGATTGTGTGTGAGAGAGGGGAGAGTGTGTGTAATAAGAGAGAGAGATTGTGTGTGAGAGAGGAGAGAGTGTGAGTGATAAGAGAGAGATTGTGTGTGAGAGAGGGGAGAGTGTGAGTGATAAGAGAGACATTGTGTGTGAGAGAGGGGAGAGTGTGAGTGATAAGAGAGAGAGATTGTGTGTGAGAGAGGGGAGAGTGTGAGTGATAAGAGAGAGAGATTGTGTGTGAGAGAGGGGAGAGTGTGAGTGATAAGAGAGAGAGAGGGTTTGTGTGTGAGAGAGCAGAGAGTGTGAGAGATAAGAAAGAGAGAGGGATATTGTGTGTGAGAGCGGGGAGAGTGTTTGTGATAAGAGAGAGAGATTGTGTGTGAGAGAGGAGAGAGTGTGAGTGATAAGAGAGAGATTGTGTGTGAGAGACAGGAGAGTGTGTGTGATAAGAGAGAGAGATTGTGTGTGAGTGAGGGGAGAGTGTGAGTGATAAGAGAGAGAGAGATTGTGTGTGAGACAGGGGAGAGTGTGAGTGATAAGAGCGAGATTGTGTGTGAGAGAGGGGAGAGTGTGAGTGATAAGAGAGAGAGAGATTGTGTGTGAGTAAGGGGAGAGTGTGAGTGATAAGAGAGAGAGATTGTGTGTGAGAGAGGGGAGATTATGAGTGATAAGAGAGCGAGATTGTGTGTGAGAGAGGAGAGAGTGTGAGTGATAAGAGAGAGAGATTGTGTGTGAGAGAGGGGAGAGTGTGTGTGATAAGAGAGAGAGATTGTGTGTGAGAGAGGAGAGAGTATGAGTGATAAGAGAGAGATTGTGTGTGAGAGAGGGGAGAGTGTGAGTGATAAGAGAGACATTGTGTGTGAGAGAGGGGAGAGTGTGAGTGATAAGAGAGAGAGATTGTGTGTGAGTGAGGGGAGAGTGTGAGTGATAAGAGAGAGAGAGAGATTGTGTGTGAGAAAGGGGAGAGTGTGAGTGATAAGAGAGAGAGAGAGAGATTGTGTGTGAGAAAGGGGAGAGTGTGAATGATAAGAGAGAGAGAGAGATTGTGTGTGAGAGAGGAGAGAGTGTGAGTGATAAGAGAGTGAGATAGATTGTGTGTTAGAGAGAGGAGAGTGTGAGTGATAAGAGAGAGAGAGGGGTTGTTTGTGAGAGAGGAGAGAGTGTGAGTGATTAGAGAGAGATTGTGTGTGAAAGAGGGGAGAGTGTGAGTGATAAGAGTGAGAGATTGTATGTGAGAGAGGTTGGAGTGTGTGTGATAAGAGAGAGAGATTGTGTGTTAGAGAGGGGAGAGTGTGCGTGGTAAGAAAGAAAGAGGGGAGAGTGTGAGTGATAAGAGAGAGAGAGGGGTTGTGTGTGAAGAGGGGAGAGTGTGAGTAGTAAGAGAGTGAGATTGTGTGTGAGAGAGGGGAGAGTGTGAGTGATAAGAGAGAGAGATTGTGTGTGAGAGAGGGGAGAGTGTGAGTGATAAGAGAGAGAGAGGGTTTGTGTGTGAGAGAACAGAGAGTGTGAGAGATAAGAAAGAGAGAGGGATATTGTGTGTGAGAGCGGGGAGAGTGTTTGTGATAAGAGAGAGAGATTGTGTGTGAGAGAGGAGAGAGTGTGAGTGATAAGAGAGAGATTGTGTGTGAGAGAGGGGAGAGTGTGAATGATAAGAGAGACATTGTGTGTGAGAGAGGGGAGAGTGTGTTTGATAAGAGAGAGAGATTGTGTGTGAGTGAGGGGAGAGTATGAGTGATAAGAGAGAGAGAGATTGTGTGTGAGACAGGGGAGAGTGTGAGTGATAAGAGCGAGATTGTGTGTGAGAGAGGGGAGAGTGTGAGTGATAAGAGAGAGAGAGATTGTCTGTGAGTAAGGGGAGAGTGTGAGTGATAAGAGAGAGAGATTGTGTGTGAGAGAGGGGAGAGTATGAGTGATAAGAGAGAGAGATTGTGTGTGTGAGAATAGAGAGTGTGAGTGAAAAGAGAGAGAGAGATTGTGTGTGAGAGAGGGGAGAGTGTGTGTGATAAGAGAGAGAGATTGTGTGTGAGAGAGGAGAGAGTATGAGTGATAAGAGAGAGATTGTGTGTGAGAGAGGGGAGAGTGTGAGTGATAAGAGAGACATTGTGTGTGAGAGAGGGGAGAGTGTGAGTGATAAGAGAGAGAGATTGTGTGTGAGTGAGGGGAGAGTGTGAGTGATAAGAGAGAGAGATTGTGTGTGAGAAAGGGGAGAGTGTGAGTGATAAGAGAGAGAGAGAGATTGTGTGTGAGAAAGGGGAGAGTGTGAGTGATAAGAGAGAGAGGGGTTGTTTGTGAGAGAGGGGAGAGTGTGTGTGATAAGAGAGATAGATAGTGTGTGAGACAGGGGAGAGTGTGTGTGATAAGAGAGAGATAGTGTGTGAGACAGGGGAGTGTGTGTGTGATAAGAGAGAGAGATAGTGTGTGAGAGAAGGGAGAGTGTGAGTGATAAGAGAGAGAGAGATTGTGTGTGAGAGAGGGGAGAGTGTGTGTGATAAGAGAGATAGATAGTGTGTGAGACAGGGGAGAGTGTGTGTGATACGAGAGAGTGAGATTGTGTGTGAGACAGGGGAGAGTATGTGTGATAAGAGAGAGAGATAGTGTGTGAGAGAACGGAGAGGAGTGTGAGTGATAAGAGAGATAGATAGTGTGTGAGACAGGGGAGAGTGTGTGTCATAAGAGAGAGAGATAGTGTGTGAGACAGGGGAGAGTGTGTGTGATACGAGAGAGAGAGAGAGATTGTGTGTGAGACAGGTGAGAGTATGTGTGATAAGAGAGAGAGATAGTGTGTGAGAGAACGGAGAGGAGTGTGAGTGATAAGAGAGATAGATAGTGTGTGAGACAGGGGAGAGTGTGTGTCATAAGAGAGAGAGATAGTGTGTGAGAGAGGGGAGAGTGTGAGTAATAAGAGAGAGACACAGATTGTGTGTGAGAGAGGGGAGAGTGTGAGTAATAAGAGAGAGACACAGATTGTGTGTGAGAGAGGGGAGAGTGTGAGTGATAAGAGAGAAAGATTGTGTGTGAGTGAGGGGAGAGTGTGAGTGATAAGAGAGAGAGATTGTGTGTGAGACAGGGGAGAGTGTGAGTGATAAGAGAGAGATTGTGTGTGAGAGAGGGGAGAGTGTGAGTGATAAGAGAGAGAGAGATTGTGTGTGAGAGAGGGGAGAGTATGAGTGATAAGAGAGTGACATTGTGTGTGAGAGAGGGGAGAGTATGAGTGATAAGAGAGAGAGATTGTGTGTGAGAGAGGAGAGAGTGTGAGTGAAAAGAGAGAGAGAGAAGTTGTGTGATAAGAGAGAGAGATTGTGTGTGAGAGAGGAGAGAGTGTGAGGGATAAGAGAGAGATTGTGTGTGAGAGAGGGGAGAGTGTGAGTGATAAGAGAGAGAGAGATTGTGTGTGAGTGAGGGGAGAGAGTGAGTGATAAGAGAGAGAGAGATTGTGTGTGAGACAGGGGAGAGTGTGAGTGATAAGAGAGAGATTGTGTGTGAGACAGGGGAGAGTGTGAGTGATAAGAGAGAGATTGTGTGTGAGAGAGGGGAGAGTGTGAGTGATAAGAGTGACAGATTGTATGTGAGAGAGGGTGGAGTGTGTGTGATAAGAGAGATAGATTGTGTGTTAGAGAGGGGAGAGTGTGTGTGGTAAGAAAGAGAGAGGGGAGAGTGTGAGTGATAAGAGATAGAGAGATTGTGTGTTTGAGAGAGGAGAGTGTGTGATAAGAGAGAGAGAGGGGTTGTGTGTGAAAGAGGGGAGAGTGTGAGTAGTAAGAGAGAGAGATTGTGTGTGAGAGAGAGGGGAGAGTGTGAGTGATAAGAGAGAGAGATTGTGTGTGAGAGAGGGGAGAGTGTGAGTGATAAGAGAGAGAGAGGGTTTGTGTGTGAGAGAGCAGAGAGTGTGAGTGATAAGAGAGAGAGAGGGATATTGTGTGTGAGAGCGGGGAGAGTGTTTGTGATAAGAGAGAGAGATTGTGTGTGAGAGAGGAGAGAGTGTGAGTGATAAGAGAGAGATTGTGTGTGAGAGAGGGCAGAGTGTGAATGATAAGAGAGGGATTGTGTGTGAGAGAGGGGAGAGTGTGACTGATAAGAGAGAGAGATTGTGTGTGAGTGAGGGGAGAGTGTGAGTGATAAGAGAGAGAGAGATTGTGTGTGAGACAGGGGAGAGTGTGAGTGATAAGAGCGTGATTGTGTGTGAGAGAGGGGAGAGTGTGAGTGATAAGAGAGAGAGAGATTGTGTGTGAGAGAAGGTAGAGTATGAGTGATAAGAGAAAGAGATTGTGTGTGAGAGAGGAGAGAGTGTGAGTGATAAGAGAGAGAGAGATTGTGTGTGAGAGAGGGGAGAGTGTGTGTGATAAGAGAGAGAGATTGTGTGTGAGAGAGGAGAGAGTGTGAGTGATAAGAGAAAGATTGTGTGTGAGAGAGGGGAGAGTGTGAGTGATAAGAGAGACATTGTGTGCGAGAGAGGGGAGAGTGTGAGTGATAAGAGAGAGAGATTGTGTGTTAGTGAGGGGAGAGTGTGAGTGATAAGAGAGAGAGATTGTGTGTGAGACAGGGGATTGTGAGTGATAAGAGAGAGATTGTGTGTGAGAGAGGGGAGAGTGTGAGTGATAAGAGTGAGAGATTGTATGTTAGAGAGGGTGGAGTGTGTGTGATAAGAGATAGAAAGATTGTGTGTGAGAGAGGAGAGTGTGTGTGATAAGAGAGAGAGGGGCTGTGTGTGAAAGAGGGGAGAGTGTGAGTAGTAAGAGAGAGAGATTGTGTGTGAGAGAGGGGAGAGTGTGAGTGATAAGAGAGAGAGATTGTGTGTGAGAGAGGGGAGAGTGTGAGTGATAAAAGAGAGGGTTTGTCTCTGAGAGAGCGGTGAGTGTGAGTAATAAAAGAGAGAGATTGTGTGTGAGAGAGGGGAGAGTGTGAGTGATAAGAGAGAGAGAGATTTTGTGTGAGAGAGGGGAGAGTGTGAGTGATAAGAGAGAGAGAGAGATTGTGTGTGAGAGAGGGGAGAGTGTGAGTGATAAGAGAGAGAGTGCGTGAGACAGGGGAGAGTGTGTGTGATAAGAGAGAGATTGTGTGTGAGAGAGGGGAGAGTGTGAGTGATAAGAGAAAGAGATTGTGTGTGAGTGAGGGGAGAGTGTGAGTGATAAGAGAGAGAGATTGTGTGTGAGACAGGGGAGAGTGTGAGTGATAAGGGATTGATTGTGTGTGAGAGAGGGGAGAGTGTGAGTGATAAGAGAGAGATTGTGTGAGAGAGGGGAGAGTGTGTATGATAAGAGAGATAGATTGTGTGTGAGATAGGGGAGAGTGTGAGTGATAAGAGAGAGAGAGTTTGTGTGTGAGAGAGGGGAGAGTGTGAGTGATAAGAGAGAGAGATTGTGTGTGAGAGAGGGGAGAGTGTGTGTGAAAAAAGAGAGAGAGACAAATTGAGGCATATTTACTAAAGGTCTTGCGGACCTGATCCAACAGTGCGGATCAGGTCCGCAAGACCTCTCTGAATGCGGAGAGCGATGCAACGCCGCCCCCTATAGACTTGCGGCCAATTGGCCGCCAGCAGGGGGTGTCAATCAACGCGATCGTACTCGATCAGGTTGATTTCCTGCCATTCCTGTCCGCCTGCTCAGAGAGAGGGGAGAGTGTGTGTGATAAGAAAGAGAGAGACAAATTTGTGTGATAGAAATGAGAGTGTATGTGATAGAGAGAGAGAGATGGTGTGTGAGAGAGTGGGAGTGTGTGAGTGAGTGTAAGAATGGGGGAGAGTTTGACGGAGGGAAGAGTGTGTGTGATAGAGAGAGGAGAGTGTGAGAGAGGGGAGAGTGTGTGTGATAGAGAGAGGAGAGTGTAAGATTGTATGACAGAATGGGGTAGATTTTAAGAGTTTGTGATAAAGAGTATAGAAGAGGAGAGTGCAAAAGCGGGATAAGTGTGTGAGACAGTAAGTGTATGTAAGAAAGCGAGTGGGAGACAATGAAGGAGAGTGCGTATGAGAGAAAGGGGGAGAATGTGTGAGAGGAGTGTGTGTGAGAGAGATAGGGAGAGTGTGAGAGATAGTCAGTGTATGTAAGGGAGAGTGTGAGAGATAGTGTATGTAAGGGAGAGTGAGTGACTGGGAGTGTGAGAGAGAGGGGAAGATTGTGAGGGAGAGTGAGAGGGTAAGAGAGAGTATTAGAATGGAAGACAAAGGAAAAATAAGAGAGAGAAGAGAGTGGGAGGCATAGGAGGAGAATGTGTGAGAGAGAGGGGGAGTGTAAAAGTGTGAGTGTGTGAGAGTCAGTGTGAGAGTGTGTGAGAATGTGTATGAGTGTGTGAGTGTGAGTGTGAGAGAGAGTGTGAGTGTGTGAGAGTCAGTGTGAGAGTGTGAGAGTCAGTGTGAGAGTGTGTGTGAGTGTGTGAGTGTGAGTGTGTCAGTGTGAGTGTCATTGTATGATATTGCGTATTATTACATTTATAACATTTTCACGTTAGGCATTTGCACAGGAAAAGCACAGTTCCAGACTCTCCATCCTGTATTACCCTAATACCAGTGTCTAATGGGATAGAACCATATTGCCCACTGGATAATCATAGGATTATGTGACAGCTAAATAAAAGATATGATTCTAATGAACAGTTCCATCAAACCTGATTTTAAATAATCATTGGTTTGTAATTAACACACAGAAGCTTTACCTTTTTACCATCTTCATTTCTATATTTAATCTTTATTTTAGCTTTAATCTGAACCTTAAAATTACCGGCCATGTCCATAAGATACGAGTTGGGTGACAACCCTATGTATAGCACGTTTTATCGCTCTTTATCACTGCTTTATTTCTTGAAGATAATACAATTAAATAGCTGTATCAGCCAGTACTAATATATAGGATACCATTACTTTTTAGAGCAAGAGATAATTAATAAATTGTATTTGTTGTCTGGGATTTGACCTAATAATTTCACTACCTTTTCCCCCAGAGTGTTCAAATCCTGAAGCAACCACTGAAGAAATGGTAGAGGGAGTTAGTTGCTGTGAATAAAACTCCTCCTCCTTCTGGTTATCACTGACATCATCTGGTTATCACTGACATCATCTGGTTATCACTGACATCATCTCCTTGTCCAGAGCCATTTCCAGCCAACGTCTGATCCATTTAACTAGAGAGGAACCAAAGCCTGACAGTGCATTTGTTCTCTGTGCCCCCCTGAATCTAGAGACCTTAGAACTTGTAACCACCCAGATCCAGCTACCATGTTGTTGTAGAAGACGTAAAGGCTCAGATACTGATAAATAAAGCACAGCCTGACCTTGCCCTAGCTCACTCACAGGTTACTAGATCTCACTCACAGGTTACTAGATCCCATCCACTGATTCTTCCCCCAAACACTGAACCTCAGTTTAACCTCCTGACAACTGGACTCAGCTTCTGACCTCTTCACAGTAGTTTCCCAGATCTTCATCTATCTATATCATTTCCTTTAGATTAAGAACTCAGAAGCAGCTCTTATATTTACTTTGTATTTGTCATAATCTGTCATAGATATCAGTGTAAACAAATAAAATACATTGCACATTTCTTGCTTTTATTTTTTAGTGATGAACCCAGCACACAGGGACTTCATAGGTATCTTCTGTATACTCACACAAAGGAAGTACCACTCTGTTGCTATAGGAACAGGAAGGGTCTTCTCAGTTGTCCAGCAAACTGACCACTGGCTCTCTCAGGTGCTGGATACTTATTAAAAACTATAACATGCAACAAGTTGACTTGTTTTATTTTATTTAAATGTTTCATTATTAAAAGAAAGTAACATGGGAGACACAAAAAATAAAAAATGTGTTTCATAGCTCTAACATAGATATTTCATTAGGTTTTTGGTAAGTTTATTTATTTTAATAAAGTTTTTAACATTAAATAAAGAAATAGTTAAAGGGATACTGAACCCAATTTTTTTATTTCATGATTCAGATAGAGCATGCAATTTTAAGCAACTTTCTAATTTCCTCCTATTATCAATTTTTCTTCGTTCTCTTGCTATCTTTATTTACAAATCATGAATGTAAATCTTAGCAGCCAGCCCATCTTAGGTTCAGCACCATGGATAAAGCTTGCTTATTGGAGGCTGACATTTACCCACCAATAAGCAAGCATAACCCAGCTTCTCAACCAAAAATGGTCAGGCTCCTATGCATCACATTCCTGCTTTTTAAATAAAGATAGCAAGAGAACAAAGAAACATTGCTTATAGGAGTAAATTAGAAAGTCACTTAAAATTGCATGCTCTATCGGAATCATTAAAGAAAAAATTTGCGTTTAGCGTCCCTTTACGTTTACCCCAGGGCAAGACTACTATATATGTACAAAAATATCAGATTATCATATTTTCAAATCCCGAGTCCAAGAAGGGTTAGTGCTGTGTACGATTTTTTTTACCATACTCAATAAAAAATGTTTTTTTCCAGCTCCTCTACAGCTTAAGTCTGTAGCATCATCTCCAAAAATGATTATTAGTGTCAAGCGTTTTAAGGGACTGTGTTTCTTTACAGCATCAAGAGATAGTATCATCAGAAATAATTTCTATCATAAGATGGTGAGAGTCCACGAGGAATTACATGTGGGATTCCAGTCCATTTGGAGGAGACAAAAATAACTCAACATACCAGAACTTCCCTCCCACTCTCCCAGAATCCCTCAGTCACAATGTTGTCTTCAAGATAGAGTGAGGTGAATTCTGAATTGCTGATCTACACATTACACATTAGGGGTTCTTTACCCAAGCTGAGACCCAATGTCCCCCCTCAGAGCGCCTCCTGGACAAAGGGGATGACAGGAGTTCAGCCAGGATAAATGCGGATGTATCTGCCAATCCCCTGGGCTACAGTGTGCTGCTCCTTGTGAGATGCTTGTCATTGTGCTTGTACTGCCTCAGATGGGCTCATCTTCTGATATCAGTCATCTGCTGCTGAGGTAGACAGCGAACAAAGGTGCTGCTAGGTAAGTACATTTGATCTTCACGGTCCACATGGTCCACATAGCCTGGGGATAAGAACACGCACACTACATAACATATTTATGCAATTCAAGCACTTTTAGCCACATCATTGTTTTCACTATTTTAAACACATAGGGCGCTAAAAATCGCATTCACAAAAGTGATATTAGTTCTCCACTGAGTAATACCAGCACACGCTAATGTGCGCCGGTATTACAAATTAAGCGCAATGCAAACGCGAGTTCTATAGGCTCCATGCTCATGAGACACGGCATGAGAACCTAGCAAAGCGAAGGGGGTAAGTAGCGCAACAATGGGCAGCATTTTAAATATATATGTATATGATTATATATTTATGTGTTAATATGTGCTTATACATAAATATTTACTGGGAACACACAGTTCCCATAGACTGCAATGTAAAGGCACTTTTCAGTGCCGTTTTTTTTTCTACACCCCACATCCGCCAACTTTAACCCCTTAAAACAGACTAGTGCAGTTGTTTTTTTTAAATGCTAGTTTTTTTAATAAAAAACTATAATACCCTCTATTTGAGGGCATTTGGACCACGTTTAGAAAACTAACCAGAGATCTGATCTCTGATTAATTTTCTGAGCATTAATTGCTACCGTGAGCTTGGGGTAGCAATAATCAGCCACTTGTAATGGCTGGTTATTTATTGCACGCCTGCAAACTGGAAACTTTGTCCGTTTGTGGGTGCCACAGTGTGGTGAAATCTGAAAGCACAGGGAATTTGGTCTTCTTGAGAAGCAAGGTTACCTATTAACATTCTGGAACTCTGTGCAATCTTCAGAATATTACAGAGTTTGCCTGGCCTTAAGCAGGAGTATTTTATACGTTCTCAGTCAGACAATGTTATGGCAGTAGATTACATAAATCATCAGGGGCAATTTATATTTTTCTAGCAAACAAGGACATGTCCCAAATAACCAGATGGGCGCAACACTGTCACTGTCTGATTTCAGCTATTCACATTTCTGGAGAGAACAACTGGGAGGCTGATTTTCTCAGTCGCCAATGACTTAACCCAGGAGAGTGATCTCTGAACCAGAAGGTTCATGACAAGATAGTATCAGGCCAGCTTTTTATTGAATCAGGGGACCATAAGGTTTGTTTCTGTCAAACCCAAACATCTCACTGTCTCTGATGACTTAGGCAATTGAAAGCTTAATTTTGGGTAACAGAGGCTTACCTGATCTGACAATAGATTTCTTCATTCAGGCCAGAAAACCTTTCTTTAGTTATATTTACCACAAGGTATAGAAAAATGTGTTTGGCCTGGTGTTCTAGAAGAGGTTAGCATACTTGTCTTGTATTTCTAGAGTTCTGGAATTTCTTCAGTACATTTTAGAAAAAAGCTATATCTGACAGTTCTCCCAAAGGTCAGATTTGGGCCTAATACCTAACCACAATAAAATTGCAAAAATTTCTAATGTCCAGACCTTTGTGCAGGCATTAATTCAACTTAAGCCAATAATTAAATGAGTGAACATTGGAACTAGAGTACTGAATACAGGTCGAGATCTCTGCACAGATCAGAGCAAAATCCCACTAGATCTCTGCACAGTTTTGAGCGGGCGAAATTCCCTCACGAGATCTCCGCACAGATTGGAGGGAGAACTGCAATAGGAGCCTCTTTGCCTCCACAGACAGAAGGATAAGACAGCGACAGCTTCAACAGATCTGACAGCCAGCAGCACCCCCCTGCCCCGCTACCCAGCAGCAGCAACCAAGGCCCCCGAGACCCAAGAGACCCAAGAAGCAGCAGCCAGGGTAAGCTACCACAACAAGATCCGTGGATGAAGCAGAAGGTGGCAGCTCAGCTGAAAGAGGTGAATGGCAGACTACCCTGTGTAGACAAGGCTTTTTTCTGCAAGAAGCTTTTACAAGACCATGGCTTCCCCAGTGATGAAGTCACCTCAGTGCAGTCTGGGCTTATAAAGGGGGTGTTTCTCATCACCTTTTTTTACCATGGCTGCAAGTGGTATGGGAACATGGTCCAGTCAAGAATAAAGGAGAAGCCATTCTCACATTTTCTCTGGAACTGCCCAATTAGAGTGAGGAAAGGAGAGTTACAGTGGTCCTGAGGAGCCCTTAAAGCTCTGGTAATGATGTTGCTACCTTCCTGGGCCGCTTTTGCACCGTGGTCAAGCAGCCCATAAAGATCCTAATTGAAGGAGGCTACTGGACTGGGAACTACTCAGTCATAGTACGTCTGAGGGACGACAAGGAGGCCAAGGATGGCGTGAAACACCCCAGAACAACCACAGAGTCCTGTACTACTCCAACCTCCCAAGGACCTGCAGGAAGAGCTCAGTCACCAGGGCAAAAACTGCAAAGAGAGAGTCTGCATTCACTGCAAAGCACCTGGACACAACATGAAGGCCTGCCCCAGGAGGAAGATGTGCAACCTCTGTGGAGAGGCAACACACATCTTCAGGTACTGCTTTAAGAGAGACAGGAGCTACACATACAAGGCAAGGAAGGTACAGAGTGGTTCAGGACCTGCTCTTGTCATACAGAAAAAGAATCCAGCCAAGACCTCAGATGGGGGTAAGAAAACAGGCAACCCTGTCCACACCAAGGGAGGGAAGCCTGTAAAGGGACACAGCAAAAGGAGGCCACCCAAACAGCACCACCTTCTGTGGCTCTTTAAACTGTTGCCTCAGTCCCTGCAACACCTCCCACCTCACTAACAATAGCAGTTCCGAGTAGCTGCCTCCCAACCTGCTATTGTCCCTCCCTGACACACCCTTCCCCCAATCCCCATAGTCACCTCTGCTCCTGCAGACATCCTGCCTACCCACTCCCTCCCACTGCAGCTGCTCTAACCTACTACCCAGCAGCAGCAGACCACTTTTCCCCTCTGTCTCCCTGTAGGTCCCCCACTATCAGAGCAGCTGAAACCACAGAAAAGGAAGCTGGAGGAGGGAAGCGCCAAGGCTGAAACCAGTAAGAAGGCTCCCAGAGATAACAGCATCCCTCCAGACAGTATAATCGACAAGAGATTACAGGAAGATATGGATTACATGGTGGACTCCCGGACACCCTCAGATGAACCAGCCACCCTCACAGAACAACGCAGCCTTTTAGAGATCTGCAAGGACATCTTGGAGAAACCAGAGTACCAGTGGATGCTGCCCAGCCAGGAGGAGCCTCCAAATGTGACCGACACAGGAGGAGGTAAACCCTAACTGGAACCGGAGATGGGTAACTAATGTGACTGTCTATATCAACCTTTTTATCTTTTTCATGATGGGTACCTCCACTGTGTTTTCCATTAATGTGAGGAGTATTAGGGATGTGTATAGACGTCAGTGCATTTTTACATTTCTAATGTCTCAGAAATGTGATATTTACATGTTGCAGGAATGTGCCTTACCTTTTTCTCAGTCCTACAGGCATTTGCCTGGAATGTGGTCTCACAGCCCCTCCTACTGGTCTTCGGGTAGCGACTGCAGGAATGCTGGCACAGCCATTTTGATCAGGGGTGGGCATTTCACAGTTGAGACTATCCACAAATTCATCTGCGGCCGCTTGTTGGTAGTAGACGGTTTGTGGGAAGGGGAGACGGTTAGGTTCATCAATGTGTTTGTCTCCCCTGAAAAAAAATAGTGACTGGAACTTTTCCAGTGCCTCAGACCATTGCTTGCAACCTCCAGGACAGTGGTGATTGATGGACATTTCAACTTTCCTATTAAGTAGGGCAGGCGTTACTCTGTCCCAACGGCCAAGCTGGATGTGACATCTAGACTGTTGAGGGAGATGATCAGTGAGGCATCCTTTAGGGACGCTGTGGGTACCATAGGGGCCAGCGTGTGAATTACACTTGGAGCCGCCCTGATGGCTCAGTGCACTCCAGGATCAATGTTCTGTTCTAGTCAAGGGCATTCAAACATGACCACAGTGCCATTAGTTTTACAGGGGAAATGGGCAATGGTTTTTCACCTGGCCCAGGCTCCTGAAAGCTGAACTGTGCCCTGCTGGAAAAAGAGGATATAATAGAGGAACTGAGGAGTGCTTATATTGCATGGAGAGGTGAGATGTGTGCCTTCCCCACTGTAGCTCCGTGGTGGGAGTGTGTTAAATGTAAGATTCACAGTTTCTTTCAGATGAAGGGCAGACACCGGGAGAGGAGGAGTGACCATCTGCAGTCCCTTCAGGATCTCCAACTCTGCGGATGGGACGTGAGAAAGGAACTAGAGGAAACCAAGAGGCGCCTAAAAGGGCATTTTGAGGAAGAATCCAGGAGAATCATCTTCCGTACCAAGGTGGGTAACCTGGAGAAGGGTGAGAAATGTAACTCTTTCTTTTTCATGAAACTCCACGTTGCACACACACCCATGACTGAGCTGCGAGATCCAGATGGTCTACTGAGGCAAGAGAAGCAGGGGGTCCTGAAAGTGGCCACAGACTTCAAACAGTGGGAGCTGCAGCGGATATGTTCCTGTTAGCTATCACTAACACCATTGATCCCACAAGTACCGCCTCCGTGGAGGCCTGCTCACAGGCGATGAACTGCTCTTTGCCGCTAAATCCTTTAAGCCAGGTAAGACTCCGGGCAGTGATGGTCTCCCAGTGGAATTTAATGTAAAGCTGTGGGATCTAATTGGCCCGGGCATGCTAGCGCTAAATGAGGAGATGGTGGTGGGGGGCATGATGCCAACCTCTATTTGGGAGAGTATGCTAACGCTCCTGTATAAGCAGAAGGGGGAAAGATGCGAACTCAAAAACTGGAGCCCCATCTCTCTCCTTAATGTGGACTACAAGATCTTAGCTAAGGTGATGGTAAACAGGCTGAAGAAGGTTATAGGGTAGTTCATCCACCCGGTTTAGACCTGTGGCATCCCAGGCCGCAGGATAGCAGATAGCCTCGCCCTCATCCAAAACACAGTCCATTACATCAAGGACTGCTGCATCCATGCAACCATGTTCTGCCTAGATCAGAAGGCCTTTGATCGTGTTGCTCACTGTTTTATGGGAAGGGTACTGCATAGGTTCAGGTTGGGAGATCTGTTCTGTTCTTATGTCAGCCTGATGTGCAGTATAACGATATTTTCAGTACGGTACAGGTGAACGGCTGGAATACTGACCCCTTCCCAGTGTGGGTCTGGGGTAAGACTAGGCTGCCCTTTCTCACCTCTCCTTTTTGTCTTTTGTATAGAATTATTTGTTCTCAGAGAGAACCCAGAGATCAGAGGAATCACCATACCAGGAACTGGCAGACACAAGGTTAAGTGCTCAATCTACATGGACGATGTCTCCATCTTCTGTGCTGATCATCAGTCGGTGAGGAGACTGAGCTAAGAGACTCTGTACCAAGGAGACATTTGTCTATGCACTCGATTCTTTATGGAATGGTCCCATACACACACTATGGACGCTGTAAATGATGCATGGTGCCTAATGTGCTGTGTTAAGGATGTGTTATGGTTTGCACGGAATAGTCTCATACTGGGGAATGAGAGGAAGACCACTCAGGACTGTTGCAGACTGATCCATAACCTGTTTAGACACTATTCCATCATCAACGGCCCTGAGGAGGAAGATCAAACTCCCTCCTGCCCCTCCATACATCAGCCCCTGCCCCATCTCATCACTGCCCTAGTCTTATTCTCACTGCCCCTTGCCCGGCCTACCCGCCCCGGCCCCATCACCATTCCCCCCACCACAGACGTTTTTCTACAATGCAAACAAAATTATTAATTTAAATTAATTATTTTAAGAATAAAGTTGAAAGCTTTGTATTACACTGTTTTTATAATAATGTTATGCAAAAATGAATGTGTAAACCTTGTACAGCACCGCTTTCATTTAACTGTGCTGCGTCACAGTACATTGTTGTTATACTTTATACGTTTTTTTTTTTTTGTTTGGTTTTTTTAAATATACCCAAATAAGACTTCAGATATTATGCATGGCTCCTATGATATCTATAATTTGGGATAGGGCAAGGGGGAGGTTCAAGGTTTGTTTAGCCCCTCCTTTTAAGGATATGCTAATGACTCAGCATCAAAAGTCTCCCTAAGGTTAATAGATAATGAAAGACCTGGGGTATATGTATTCCTGAACATATGTATTAACATTTTGTTTGTAGACACAGATCAAAGCAATTATAAGTATCAAGTTACTGAGTAGTGAGATAAATTCAATGGCAATTGAAAAATACTTATAATAAAAAAAATTCTCAAGAATACTATTTAATCTTATGTATAAAAAAAGATAAATACATTTCATGAGTCAGATAGAGCAGCAATTTTAAACAAAATATGCTCAGTATATTTATATTTTGGAATCACCGGCTCCTACTGAGCATGTGCAAGAAGTCATAGAATATATGTTTTTGTGATTGCCTGATGGCTGTCACATGATACAGGGGGAGTGGATTATACAAATCTACTGTGTTTAATGGTCTTTAATCTAGGACTTAACTTCAGTTACATGAAATAAGAATGAAATCTGAAATTAAATATAATATCCCTGTATCATCTACATTTGACCTGCTCCTTGTACTTTTACACCAGTATATACATCAATTTATGACAATTTAGTTTAGTACTTTTAGAAATCTCGTTAAGGCTATGGTGAGAGAGAGAGAGAGAAAAAAAAGTCCCATGATGCATTGTTAAGCTTATGTGCACATTTGATCGTTATCAGACATACCCATTACATATTATGATGGCTAAAAATAGATATTTATATTGTATAATAATGTTTTATTGTTGCAAGAAAGAATTATGTGGTTATGTACACATTAGAATATAAATCATCATAAAAAGTGTGTTGTATCTTTTTCATATAGAGCTTAGAATACTTAAGAAATTTTGAGGCAAAATATCTTCCCTTTTTACATAGAGATGTTCAGGTGATATTTTCTAGTCAGCATTTTACAGTTATGCTGCATCACTTTCAAGCGCTTCAACATTTGGGTATCATATCCCTTTAACTGGAAGTCATGTTACAAATATGCAAGTAGCTTGTTCTGTTAAATATGTAAATAACTTTTAGTTTGTATTTTCTCTCATCTTTTCATTGTAAATATGCAGATTTTCAATTAAAGAAATAAAATGTTCCATCTTCTCTGGAGTTTCATTGAACTTCTTTTTTTTTATCAGCAGGGGGAGTATTATCATTCTGCTGACACTGTAAAGATGAAAGGATTTACCATGATGCTTTGCTGCAAATCTTATGTTTACGTACTTTATATTTTATATTTACAAGTAGCACATAATTTGTTTGTATCTTTTGTAAAGGGACTTAATAACATAAAAACAACTAGATTGAGAATATTAGAAATCCTCACCCTAATTGAAATAATTATAAAATTAATAATACATAATTCAACACTCATGTTTGAATATATTATTTGTACTTTTGAGTTTGTTGGCTACATTATTTAGAATTATTCTAACTGTATTTATGGAAAGCAGGATATTATGTTTTGTTTCATTATGCTTTCAGGTTTTGTGATGCAAGCCCCCCCCCTTTATAGGGTGGAGTTTAGAACAAATTTACATATTCTTCATCTCCCTAAGCTTAATTGAGACCTAAAGATGTATGGTATAGACCTGCCAAGAAACAGTTACTGAGATTTTATGGTTCAGCTTAGCTGCTATGTAGAAATCACAAAATAAATATTCCAATGGGAAGTAGTGAATTGAGAACTTTTGATTAGAATGGTGATATAAAATAGCATTGTTTATGTTTTGGTTGTTACAATTTAAATAGTGCTGTTAATTAGTAATCAGTCACCATATGTACGCAAAAAATATGATTCCATAACATCACAAAACCCTTACATTTTATTTTTACATAATAACATTTAAAGTCTAAATAGTTGCTAGTACCAAAAAAAAAATTTTTTTGTTACTCTTATTTAACTTAGGGAGAGTGTAAATTGCCCATAATGCTTTGCTGGTGTTATTTGCTGCATATAATTAAGAATATAAATTTGCATATTTTAGTCTAATATAAAGCTGTATTGAGTAGTCTCACTGTAAGCATAAAGAATTTCCTTCAAAACAAGCCACATTGCATAGAATCAGTAGTATGTATTAGTTTTAGTGGATGAGGTATTTGTTAGGTTTTTGAAGGATTGTAGTGACATTTTGTTTTTGTCATTAAAATTTGCTTTAATTGCAAGTTTCAGAAAATGGTTCTAAGAAAAATGTGTTAACTTTTTGTACAAGTTGTAATCAGTAATTGAAGTCTTCCTAAACTTAGATGAGCCCTAGGCTAAATGATCTGTGTTCTAGATTATGTGGATGATTTAAACTCTGGGATATATCATTAATTACATTTAGAATATTTCACAACCTTATTTAACTTAGGGAGAGAGTAGGTATCCCATGATCCTTTGCTGTCTAATTTACTTATAAAATAGATACTTATTTGCATATATTTATTCACCCTAAGCATAAAGGGGTCTTTGAAATTACCCACAAAACTGCATGACAAGTAATGTTGGAGTAAGAAAGTTTAAAATCGTTTATCCTTATTTAGTAATGTTATTAAAGATGTAGCTGTATGATCATTTATTTTCAATATGAAATAAAAGTATTATATTTCGTGATCAAGACTTTAATAAGGTGTTTAATGATATCTACATTTTCTTTTTTTACTTTATCTTATGTGATAGTCCATAGAAAAGTTTCTAGCACAAGGCTTTCTACAAAGCCATAATTATACACTAATGACACTATATATAAATACACACACACACACAAAGAGCTCATATTTAAAATAAGCAGGAAGAGAAACCAAAAATACACTACAATTTCATCTCTCTGAAGCCACTCTTCTTTTAACCAAATGCTTCTCTAGATGTTTATTTACAAGTTTCCATTGATATAGTGCAATATAATATATGTTGTACCCTTATTTAACTTACAGAGAGTGCTAGTTTCCCCATAATGCTTTGCTGGCATTATTATCTGCATATAAATGAGAATATAAATTTGCATATTGAATTATAATATTAAGCTCTTGCATTGGGTATCCTCACCCTAAGCAAAAAGAAATCATAGAAATTTCTCACAAAACAAGCACCATAGCTATATTATGTTAATGCTGTTATATTGTGTGTTGAGGTTTCTTTATTTTATGTGGTGTGAGCTTTTACTTGAACATGATTTTCATAATTTATTGGAAAAACACAACATTTAGAAACAAATACACTTAGACTTGGATTCTACTTTACCAGTTCTGATAAGTTTTCAGTTGGGCAGACTATGTAACAAGGTTAGCGATCACTTGGCAACTAAATATCTGTGCTAACAACTTTCTCTCACCAATGATTGACAACACCTAACCAATCTACTACTAATAAATAAATCTACTTTTAGTCAACATTCAGTCAGAACCACGGAAAATGGCGCCTCAAAATGTTCTTTGCTATTTTATGAAGTTTCTTTAAACTTATGGTGAGAAATATCTCCCATACTGCATTGCAGCAATATTTGCATATTTAATTAGTGTCAGACATAAAGTTTACTAGAATACTAGAAAAATAGACTGTTTAGTTGGTTTTCTTAGTGGTGCAGTGGGATAGTATTGAATGTGATGGTTTGATCATTTTGGGTTACATTCCCATAATGGGATTTTCTGCATATAATGATTTCATGAATTTAACATTATATAGAGTTGAAGAACCTAAATAGTGTGTTATTTGTTGTAGCTCAACAGGCTAATGCTTAGCTCTATAGTGGGGAGGTTTTAGGGTTCAAATCCCAATACATTTGCTTTATTTAAAAACATATAGATGCAAACTAAATGCTATATAGATATAAAGAGCCACCAAACTGAGTAAGCTTTGATAGCTCAACCTGCTAATGCCCAATCTCATGAATTGTTTGTTTTGGGTTCAAATCCCAGTGTTGTCTACTTTTTTAAAGACAAATCCAGGTGTCTGAGGGATATAGAGATTACAAGAACCAAGCTTGATGTGTCAGCTGTGGTAGCTCACTGAGATAGAAGGCTTGAAAAGTATTCATAGGGTCATGAGTTCAAGTCTGGGTGCCGGTATAATCAGAGTGATTGTGTGTGGTCAGGGGGGAGCCCTGTTGGGTGGTGAAAGAAGGAAAAAGGAAATTTTATTTTCTTCTCTCTATATAGAGCTGATTTTTGAAAGGAATTTTTGGGGGTACAGCCCTTCGGGGCAAGTAAGTAACAGGCCACTTCTAAGTGGGGATTGCATGTCATATACCCTTGTATTGACGAATAAACTTAATACAAGTGTATTGGACATGCAAGCCCCACTTATTGGCCTGTTACTGACCAATGAAACAGCTCCACCGGAAACTCCAAAGTCTTCAGGCTAAGGTCCTAGAAGAAAAGAAAGAAACATTTACATTAGATTAGGCCACTAGAAGTTTTTTTAAGTGTGCTACCTTACACAAATCAACACTGTTTAAAGGGGTATTTAACCCACATTTTTTATTTCATTTTTCAGATAGAGCATGCAATTTTAAGCAACATTCTAATTTACTTCTATTATCATTTTTTCTTCATACTTTTGGTATCTTTATTTGTAAAAGCAGAAATGTAAAGCTTAGGAGACGACCATTTTTGGTTCAGAACTCTGGGAAGTGCTTGGTGATTGGTGGCTACATTTAGTTCAGCACCCTGGGTAGTGCTACATTTAGCTACCAATCAGCAAGTGCTACCCAGGTCTGAACCAAAAATGGGCTGTTTCCTAAGCTTACATTCCTACTTTTCAATTAAAGATACAAAGAGAACAAAGAACAATTGACAATAGAAATAAATCAGAAAGTTGCTTAAAATTGCAAGCTCTATCTGAAATATGAAAGAAAAAAAAAAATTGGTTTCATATCCCTTTAAGTAACCACAAAAACAATACTCACCTAGTTCAGGGTGCAAGTGGGAGAGATTCCATCACCTCCATGTCTCTTGCTTGACCTGTAATTTAGAGAACTTATTGAGACATTGTCCCCTGACAAAGATTTATGGTATAAACCACTAAAAGTGAAATAAAACATTAAACAGTTTTAAATATGTGATTGCTCCTATTTCATTACCACACATTACACCAATGTTGCCCAACATGTTTCTGTCACCCTGTAGCCTCAGGTAACATTTCCCTTTTTTATTTTTCTTTAAATCAAGTTTCTATAATTTAGTGAATTTATTGAAAAGGTTTAAAGGGACAGTATACACTCATTTTCATATAACTGCATGTAAAAGTAGGCTTACCATAATTTTTAGATGTGAACCTGGGACCACCTCGTGTGGTGCCAGTTGGGGTGTGGTCAGGAGCGTGGTCAAGGGGGCGTGGCAATTACCGGTCCTTTTAAAGTAGTAGCTTTTATGTGTGTAATGTTTCGTGGATACTCTACCCTTCCTCAGTCAAACAAGTGAATCACACAGTTTAAATAACCATAACACCACCCCCTAGTGAAAAAGGCACCATTACGTTGTCATGGCAAATAAGTCATTAATCTAAATATCAGATGCTAAATAATGCCAAACATCAAGCATAATTATCACTTTCCTAATTATCAATTTCACAATTTAATATCTGCAGTGTAATATGTGTTTTATGTGTCTAATTAAGGAACAGAGCCAAATACTGATAAGGCATAAATACAACATTGAATGAAAGTGAAAAAGAAACACGTACCTGCTAAAGCTGTTTAAGAGGCTACTCTATACCATAATGAATGAAGATTATAGCCAAAATGCTATCCTGTATGAAGTAAAGCAAGATCCAGGCCAAAAATCCTGCCTGTCTGTACTTCCTAATCATACCCATATGATTCCCCTAAAGGTGTATTACCGGCAATGTCACCAGGGGTCGGGGGGGGTGTGTGTTAAATTCTTAGAAAAATAAACCAAGTAGTACTACAAAATTAAAAAAACCTTATGCTGCTCACTCAGCCTGTATTACTAAATGTAAACTTTGAAGGACACGAACGTTAAGCTAAGCAGGGCTGTATGTAACAAAGTACCAGCATCCAACTATGCTGGAGAGCCACAGTCCAGTCATTTTGAATAATGTGTCTGGGTTTCAGGTGGTCTGAAACCCGGACACATGATTTGAAACCTGGAGGTGGCAACCCTACTGGGACAGAATGAACAACTGTGTGGGACACTGGGACAGCGCCTCCAAACCGGGACAATCCCAGTAAAAGTGGGACTTCTGGTAAGCCTATGTAAAAGACACTACTATAAAGAATACGATGCACAGATAATGATATAAAAATCCAGTATAAAACTGTTTAAAAACTTACTTAGAAGCTGTCAGTTTAGCTCTGTTGAAAAGACAGTTGGAAAGCCCACTGCAAGTGGCAAATAAGACACTCCCCCCTCCCCCTTCTTTTGCATATGAAAAGACCCTTTACACAAACAGGAGCAAGCTGGAAAAGGTAGCTGACGGTATTCACATAAAACTTAGGGGCTTGGAAAGGAGTCTGAAAATCAGAGCAATGTTATTTAAAAATAAGCAAAACTATACATTTAAAAAAAAAAAAAAAAAAAAACTTTATGGGCTATATAAATAGATCATCTACAAAACATCTATGCAAAGAAAAAATGAGTGTATAATGTCCCTTTAAGTGCTGCATTAGTATTTGAATTGTATGTTGTATGTGTTATGGCAAGTGCGCCCTCTTGTGGAGAATATAGTTTTATAGATTATGTTATAGAAATGTGTCTGCACATGCCCTCTTGAGGAAAAATACGTGTATTACATCAAATACTTTGATTAAAAAAAGAAAACAAGTGTGCCCTCTTGTGGTGATATAATATAAAGGTCTCTAAATCTCCATCATGTTTCACTAGGTCCAATAAAATCAGAGACTAAGCAGTTATTATTATATCCATAGATAGGAAGCAATAACCTGTGCTCTAAATGGATAAGAATTTGTAGGTTTAGCTTTTGCTGTGATAGATAGAATGAGTAATGCTTAAAGGGAACGTGAAAGGATACTGCCAAAGTTGTTGTTTTTTTGTAACATTTAGATGTATTGTATATTTGATTAATAATGTTGGTTTGGATACATGTGCAGAAGTCTGGGGAATTTCCGGGGCATGGATGTAGTGTTTAGTTGTGCAGAAGTCTGGGTAATTACCAGGGCAAGGATGTGCCATTTAGTTGTACAGGATTCCGGGCAGTTACCCGGGCATGGATGTGGCATTTAGTTGTACACAAGTCTGGGCAGTTACCTGGGCATGGATGTGCCACTTAGTTGTACAGGAGTCTAGGATTTACCTGGGAATAGATGTGGTGTTTAGTTGTGCAGAAGTCTGGGGAATTTCCAGGGCATTGATGTAGTGTTTAGTTGTGCAGAAGTCTGGGTAATTACCAGGGCAAGGATGTGCCATTTAGTTGTACAGGATTCCGGGCAGTTACCCGGGCATGGATGTGGCATTTAGTTGTACACAAGTCTGGGCAGTTACCTGGGCATGGATGTGCCAATTAGTTGTACAGGAGTCTAGGATTTACCTGGGAACAGATGTGGTGTTCGGTTGTGCAGAAGTCTGGGTATTTACCTGTGCATGGATGTGGTGTTTAGTTGTGCAGAAGTCTGGGTAATTCCCTGGGCATGGATGTGCCACTTAGCTGTACAGGAGTCTGGGGATTTACATTTGCATGGATGTGGTGTTTAGTTTTGCAGATGTTTGGAGATATACATGGGCATGGATATGGTATTTGGTTGTGCAGAGGTCTGGGAATTTACCTCGGCATGGACGTTGCAATAATTTGTCCAGGAGTCTGGGGATTTATCTGGACATAGATGTGGGTTTGACTTGTGCAGGAGTCTGGGGATTTATCTGGACATGGATATGGGTTTGAGTTGTGCAGGAATCTGGGGATTTATCTTTGCATGGATGTGGCATTTAGTTTTGCAGAAGTTTGGATATTTACCTGGGCATGGATGTGGTGTTTTGTTTTGCAGAAGTTTGGAGATTTACCTGGGCATGGATGTGGTGTTTAGTTGTGCAGGAGTCTGGGGATTTACCTAGGCATTAATATGGCATTTAGTTGTGCAGGGGACTGGAGATTTACCTGGGCATGGATGTGGCATTTAGTTGTGCAGGAGTCTGGGGATTTACCCAGGCATGGATGTTGTGTTTAGTTTGCATAAGTCTGGGGATTTACTTGGGCATGGATGTGGTGTTAAGTTGTGCAGGAGTCTGAATATTTACATGGGCATGAATGTGAAACTTAATTTTGCAGGAGTCTGGGAATTTACCTGTGCATGTATGTAGCATTAAGTTGTACAGGAGTCTGGGGATTTACCTGGGCATGGATGTGGCATTAAGCTATGCATGAGTCTTGGAATATACCTGGGCTTGCATGTGGCATTGAGTTTGGGGATTTACCTGGGAATGGATGTGGCATTTAGTTGTGCAGAAGTCTGGAGATTTACATGGGCATGAATGTGAAACTTAATTTTTCAGGAGTCTGGGAATTTGCCTGGGCATGGATGTGGCATTAAGTTGTGCAGGAGTCTGGGGATTAACCTTTGCATAGATATGGTGTTTTGTTGACAGGGTCTGGGGATTTACCTTGTTATGGATGTGGTGTTTAGTAGCACAGTAGTCTCAGCATTTACCTAGGCATGGATGTAGAATTTAATTGTGAAGAAGTTGGGCATTTACCTAGGCATGGGTGTGGCAATTAGTGATGCAGGAGTCTGGGGATTTTCCTGGGCATTGATGTGGTGTTTAGTTGTGCAGAAGTCTGGGAATTTTCCTGAGCATAGATGTGGCATTACGTTGTGCAGGAGTCTGGGGATTTATCTTGGCATGGATGTGGCATTAAGTTGTGTAGATGTCTGGGTATTTTTCTTGGCATCATTGTGGTGTATAGTTGTGCAGGAGTCTTGGAATTTATTGGGGCATTAATGGGGCATTTAGTTGTACAGGAGTCTGGGGATATACCTGGGCATGGATGTGGCATTAAGTTGTGAAGATGTCTGGGGATTTACCTTGGCATCAATGTGGTGTTTAGTTGTGCAGGAGTCTGGAGAAATACCTGGGCATGGATGTGGTGTTTAGTTGTGCAGGAGCCTGGGGATTTACTGGGGCATGGATGGGGCATTTGTGCAGGATTCTGGGTATTTAACTGGGCATGGATGTGGAGTTTAATTGTGGAGAAGTCTAGGGATTTACCTGGGCATGGATGTGGCATACATTTGTGCAGATGTCTGGGGATTTACCTTGGCATCAATGTGGTGTTTTCAGTTGTGCAGGAGTCTGGAGAAATAACTGGTCGTGGATGTGGTGTTTAGTTGTGCAGGCATCTGGGGATTTACTTGGGCATGGATATGGAATTTAGTTGTGCAATGGTCTCGGGATTTACCTTTGTAAAGATGTGGTGTTTAGTTGAGCAGAAGTCTGGGGATTTACCTTGGCATGTATGTGGTGTTTAGTTGTGCAGAAGGTTGGGGATTTACCTGGGCATGGATGTGAGATTTTAGTTTTAAAGGAATCTGGGGATTTTCCTTAGCATGGATGTAGCTTTTAGTTTTGCAGGAGTCTGGGGATTTACCTGGGCATGGGTGTGGTGTTTAGTTGTGCAGAAATCTGGGGATTTACCTGGGCATGCATGTAACATTTGGTTATGGAGGAGTCTGGGGATTTACCTGGGCATGGAAGTGGTGTTTAGTTGGGCAGAAGTCTGGATATTGATGTGACAATTAGTTTTAGAGGAGTGTGTGCATTTATCTGGGAATTGTTGTGATTTTAAGTTAAGCAGCCATATGGGGAGTTACCTGGGTATGGATATGGTGTTTAGTTATGCAGGAGTCTGGTGATTTAACTGGGTATAAGTGTGACCTGGGTATGAGTGTGATGGAGTTGGGGGATTTAGCTGGGCATAAGTGTGCAGATGTTTTTGGATTTACTTGGGCATAGATGTGGTGTTTAGTTGTGCAGGAGTCTGGGATTAACCAGGGCATGAATTTGACATTTAGTTGCGCAGAAGTCTGGGGATTTACCTGGGCATAGATGTAGCATTTAGTTGTGCAGGAGTATGAGGATTTACCTGTGTATGGATGTGGCAATAGGTTCAGCAGAAGTCTAGGAATATACCTTTGCATGCATGTGGTAACTTGTTTTGCAGAAGTCTGGGAATTTACCTGGGATTGAATGTGGCGTTTAATTGTGCATGAGTTTGGGGATTTATATGGGCATGGATGTGGCATTCAGTTGTGCAGGAGTCTGAGTATATACATTTGCATAGATGTGGTGTTTCGTTATGCAGATGTCTGGGGATTTACCTGGGCATGCATTTTAAACATAGGATTCTGGAGATTTACTTGAGCATTTATGTGACATTTAGTTGTGCAACAGGCTGGGGATTTTCTAGACATAGAAGTATTGTTATTTGAGGAGGAATATAAGGACTGGCCCTGGGCATGAATGCAGCATTAAACTGCGCAGGAGTCTGGCGATTTGCGTGGGTATGGATGTGCCATTTACTTGTGCAAGACTCTAGGCATTTACCTGGTCATGGATGTGGCATTTAACAGTGCAGAATTCTGGGGATTTACCTGGAGATGGATGTGGCATTTACTTGTGCAAGAGTCTGGGAATTTACCTGAGTATGGATGTGGCGTTTAGTTGCGCAATAGTTTGGGGATTTACCTAGGCATGGATTTGACATTTAGTTGTGCAGGAGTCTGGGGAGTTACCTGGGCATGGATGTTGTGTTTAGTTGTGCAGGAGTCTAGGCATGAAACTGGGCATTGATGTGGCATTTATTTGTGCAGACATCTGGGAATTAATCTGGGCATGGATGCATAATTTAGTAGTGTAAGATTCTGGGCATTAACCTGGGCACAGATGTGGCATTTAGTTGTGCAGAAGGCTTAGGATTTAGTTGGGCATGGAAGTAGCATTTAGTTGTGCAGGTGTCTGGGGATTTACTTGGTCATGGATCTGGTATTTAGCCGTGCAGGAGTCTGGGGATTTACCTGGACAGGGATGTGGTGTTTAGTTGTGCAGGAGTTTGGGAATTTACCTGGGCTTAGATATGCCACTTAGTTGTGCAGGAGTCTAGGGATTTACCTGGGCATAGATCTGGCATTTAACTTTGCAGGAGTCTGGGGATTTACCTGGACATGGATGTGGTGTTTAGTTGTAAAGGGGTCTGGGAGTTTTGAAATTGGGCTTAGATATGCCTCTTAGTTATGCAGGAGTCTAGGGATTTACCTGGGCATGGATATGCCATTTAGTTGTAAAGGAGTCTGGGCATTTATCTAAGCATGGATGTGGTATTTAGTTGTGCATAAGTCTGGGGATTTACCTGGGCATGGATCTGGCATTTAGCTTTGCAGGAGTCTGGGGATTTACCTAGACATGGATGTGGTGTTTAATTGTGCAAAAGTCTGGGGATTTACCTGGACATGGATGTGGTGTTTAGTTGTGCGGGAGTTTGGAAATTGGGCTTAGATATGCCACTTAGTTATGCAGGAGTCTAGGGATTTACCTGGGCATGGATATGCCATTTAGTTGTAAAGGAGTCTGGGCATTTATCTAAGCATGGATGTGGTATTTAGTTGTGCAGGA
Organism: Bombina bombina; assembly: GCF_027579735.1. Lineage (NCBI taxonomy): Eukaryota > Metazoa > Chordata > Amphibia > Anura > Bombinatoridae > Bombina > Bombina bombina. The sequence goes on along the minus strand of NC_069510.1, from coordinate 34,512,382 downwards.
GTCTGGGAATTTACCTGGGCATGGATCTGGCATTTAGCTTTGCAGGAGTCTGGGCATTTACCTAGTCGTGGATGTGGCATTTAATTGTTCAGAATTCTGGGGATTTACCTGGGAATGGATGTGGCATTTAGTTGTGCAAGAGTCTAGGGATTTTCCTGGAAATTTACTTGGCATTTAGTTGTGCAGAAGTCTGGGGATTACCTGTGCATTTGTGACATATAGTTTTGCAGGAGTTTGGGGATTCACTTGGGCATGTTTTTGACATTTAGTTCTGCAGGAGTCTTGGGATTTAACTAAACATAGATGTGCCATTTAGTTGTGCAGGAGTCTGGGGATTTAATTAAACATAGATGTGCCATTTAGTTCTGCAGTAGTCTGGGGATTTACATCGCCATGGATGTTGTGTTTAGTTGTGCAGAAGTCTGGGCATGAAACTGGGTATAGATGTAGCTTTTAAATGTAGAGGGTCAGGGGAACAATCTGGGCATCGATGTGGCATTTGTTTGTGCAGAAGTCTGGGGATTAATCTGGGCATGGATGCATAATTTAGTTGTGCAAGTGTCTGTGGCATTACATTGTGCAGAAGTCTGAGATTTATCTTGGCATGCATGTGACATTAAGTTATGTAGATGTCTGGGTATTTTTCTTGGCATCAATGTGGTTTTTAGTTGTGCAGAAGTCTTGGAATTTATTGGGGCATGAATGCGGCATTTAGTTGTACAGGAGTCTGGGGATTTACCTGGGCATGATTGTGGCATTAAGTTGTGCAGATGTCTGGGGATTTACCTTGACATCAATGTGGTGTTTAGTTGTGCAGGAGTCTGGAGAAATACAAGGGCATGGATGTGGTGTTTAGTTGTGCAGGAGTCTGGGGATTTACTAGGGCATGAATGGGGCATTTGTACAGGATTCTGGGGACTTCACTGGGCATGGATGTGAAGTTTAATTGTGCAGAAGTATGGGGATTTACCTTGGCATTGATGTGGTGTTTTCAGTTGTGCAGGAGTCTGGAGAAAAACCTGGGCATGGATATGGTGTTTAGTTGTGCAGGCATCTGGGGATTTACTTGGGCATGGATATGGCATTTAGTTGTGCAATGGTCTCGGGATTTACCTTTGTAAAGATGTGGTGTTTAGTTGTGCAGAAGTCTGGGGATTTACCTTGGCATGGATGTGGTATTTAGTTGTGCAGAAGGTTGGGGATTTACCTTGGCATGGATGTAGCTTTTAGTTGTGCAGGTGCCTGTGGATTTACCTGGGAATAGGTGTGGTGTTTAGTTGTGCAGAATTCTGGGGATTTACCTGGGCATGGAAGTGGAGTTTAGTTGGACAGAAGTCTGGATACTGATGTAATAATTAGTTTTAGAGGAGTCTGTGGATTTACCTGGGAATTGATGTGATTTTTAGTTTAGCAGCCATCTGGGGAGTTACCTGGGTATGGATATGGTGTTTAGTTGTGCAGGAGTCTGGTGATTTACCTGGGTATAAGTGTGACCTGGGTATGAGTGTGTTGGAGTTGGGGGATTTAGCTGGGCATGAGTGTGCAGATGTGTGTGGATTTACCTGGGCTTAGATGTGGTGTTTAGTTGTGTAGGATTCTGGTGATTTACCAGGGTATAAGTATGACTGGGATATGAGTGTTTTGGAGTTGGGGGATTTAGCTGGGCATGAGTGCGCAGATGTTTGTGGATTTACCTGGGCATAGATGTGGTGTTTAGTTGTGCAGTAGTCTGGGATTAACCTGGGCATGAATTTGGCATTTAGTAGCGCAGAAGCCTGGGGATTTACCTGGACATAGATGTAGCATTTAGTTGTGCAGGATTCTGAGGATTTGCCTGTGTATGGATGTGGCAATAAGTTCATCAGAAGTCTAGGGATATACCTTTGCATACATGTGGTAACTTGTTCTGCAGAAGCCTGGGAATTTACCTGGGCTTGAATGTGGCATTTAATTATGCATGAGTTTGGGGATTTAAATGGGCATGGATGTGGCATTCAATTATGCAGGAGTCTGAGTATATACATTTGCATAGATGTGGTGTTTCGTTATGCAGATGTCTGGGGATTTACCTTGGAATAGTTGTGGTGTTTAATTGTGCAGAAGTTTTGTGTTTTACCTGGGCATGGATGTGGAATTTATTTGTGCAGGAGTCTGGTGATTTACCTGGGTATGGATGTGGTGTTTAGTTGTGAAGGAGTCTGGAGATTTACCTGGTCATGGATGTAGTATTTAGATTTGGTGTTTAATTGTGCAGAAGTTTTGTGTTTTACCTTGGCATGGATGTGGTATTTAGTTGTGCAGGAGTCTGGTGATTTACCTGGGTATGGATGTGGTGTTTAATTGTGCAGGAGTCTGGGAGCTTACCTGGGCATGCATTTTAAATATAGGATTCTGGAGATTTACTTGAGTATTTATGTGACATTTAGTTGTGCAACAGGCTGGGGATTTTCTAGGCATAGAAGTTTTGTTATTTGAGAAGGAATATGAGACTGGCCCTGGGCATGAATGTGGCATTTAGTTGTGCAGGAGTCTGGGGATTTATCTGGGTATGGATGTGCTATTTAGTTGTGCAGAAGCCTGGGGATTTATCTGGGCATGGAGGTGGTGTTTAGTTGTGCAGAAGTCTGGGGATTTACCTGGGCATAGATGTGGTGTTTAGGTGTGCAGAAGTCTTAGGATTTACCTTGACATGGATGCATCATTTACTTGTGCAAGACTCTGGGCATTTACCTGGTCATGGATGTGGCATTTAACAGTGCAGAATTCTGGGGATTTACCTAGGGATGGATGTGGCATTTACTTCTGCAAAAGTCTAGGAATTTACCTGTGCATGGATGTGGCATTTAGTTGTGCAGGAGTTTGGGGATTTACCTGGGCATGGATTTTACATTTAGTTGTGCAGGAGTCTTGGGATAGATGTGCCATTTAGTTGTGCAGGAGTCTGGGGATTTACCTGAGTATGGATGTTGTGTTTAGTTTAGTGCAGATGTCTGGGCATGAAACTGGGCATTGATGTGGCATTTATTTGTGCAGACGTCTGGGAATTAATCTGGGCATGGATGCATAATTTAGTAGTGCAAGAGTCTGGGCATTTACCTGGGCACAGATGTGGCATTTAGTTGTGCAGATGGCTTAGGATTTACTTGGGCATGGAAGCAGTATTTAGTTGTGCAGGAGTCTGGGGATTTACTTGGCCATGGATCTGGCATTTAGCAGTGCAGGAGTCTGGGGATATACAAGGGCATGGATGTGGTGTTTAGTAGTGCAGGAGTCTGGGGATTTACTAGGGCATGAATGGGGCATTTGTACAGGATTCTGGGGACTTCACTGGGCATGGATGTGAAGTTTAATTGTGCAGAAGTATGGGGATTTACCTTGGCATTGATGTGGTGTTTTCAGTTGTGCAGGAGTCTGGAGAAAAACCTGGGCATGGATATGGTGTTTAGTTGTGCAGGCATCTGGGGATTTACTTGGGCATGGATATGGCATTTAGTTGTGCAATGGTCTCAGGATTTACCTTTGTAAAGATGTGGTGTTTAGTTGTGCAGAAGTCTGGGGATTTACCTTGGCATGGATGTGGTATTTAGTTGTGCAGAAGGTTGGGGATTTACCTTGGCATGGATGTAGCTTTTAGTTGTGCAGGTGCCTGTGGATTTACCTGGGAATAGGTGTGGTGTTTAGTTGTGCAGAATTCTGGGGATTTACCTGGGCATGGAAGTGGAGTTTAGTTGGGCAGAAGTCTGGATACTGATGTAATAATTAGTTTTAGAGGAGTCTGTGGATTTACCTGGGAATTGATGTGATTTTTAGTTTAGCAGCCATCTGGGGAGTTACCTGGGTATGGATATGGTGTTTAGTTGTGCAGGAGTCTGGTGATTTACCTGGGTATAAGTGTGACCTGGGTATGAGTGTGTTGGAGTTGGGGGATTTAGCTGGGCATGAGTGTGCAGATGTGTGTGGATTTACCTGGGCTTAGATGTGGTGTTTAGTTGTGTAGGATTCTGGTGATTTACCAGGGTATAAGTATGACCGGGATATGAGTGTTTTGGAGTTGGGGGATTTAGCTGGGCATGAGTGTGCAGATGTTTGTGGATTTACCTGGGCATAGATGTGGTGTTTAGTTGTGCAGTAGTCTGGGATTAACCTGGGCATGAATTTGGCATTTAGTAGCGCAGAAGCCTGGGGATTTACCTGGACATAGATGTAGCATTTAGTTGTGCAGGATTCTGAGGATTTGCCTGTGTATGGATGTGGCAATAAGTTCAGCAGAAGTCTAGGGATATACCTTTGCATGCATGTGGTAACTTGTTCTGCAGAAGCCTGGGAATTTACCTGGGCTTGAATGTGGCATTTAATTATGCATGAGTTTGGGGATTTAAATGGGCATGGATGTGGCATTCAATTGTGCAGGAGTCTGAGTATATACATTTGCATAGATGTGGTGTTTCGTTATGCAGATGTCTGGGGATTTACCTTGGAATAGATGTGGTGTTTAATTGTGCAGAAGTTTTGTGTTTTACCTGGACATGGATGTGGAATTTATTTGTGCAGGAGTCTGGTGATTTACCTGGGTATGGATGTGGTGTTTAGTTGTGAAGGAGTATGGGGATTTACCTGGTCATGGATGTAGTATTTAGATTTGGTGTTTAATTGTGCAGAAGTTTTGTGTTTTACCTTGGCATGGATGTGGTATTTAGTTGTGCAGGAGTCTGGTGATTTACCTGGGTATGGATGTGGTGTTTAATTGTGCAGGAGTCTGGGAACTTACCTGTGCATGCATTTTAAATATAGGATTCTGGAGATTTACTTGAGTATTTATGTGACATTTAGTTGTGCAACAGGCTGGGGATTTTCTAGGCATAGAAGTATTGTTATTTGAGAAGGAATATGAGGACTGGCCCTGGGCATGAATGTGGCATTTAGTTGTGCAGGAGTCTGGGGATTTATCTGGGTATGGATGTGCTATTTAGTTGTGCAGAAGCCTGGGGATTTATCTGGGCATGGAGGTGGTGTTTAGTTGTGCAGAAGTCTGGGGATTTACCTGGGCATAGATGTGGTGTTTAGGTGTGCAGAAGTCTTAGGATTTACCTTGACATGGATGCACCATTTACTTGTGCAAGACTCTGGGCATTTACCTGGTCATGGATGTGGCATTTAACAGTGCAGAATTCTGGGGATTTACCTAGGGATGGATGTGGCATTTACTTCTGCAAAAGTCTAGGAATTTACCTGTGCATGGATGTGGCATTTAGTTGTGCAGGAGTTTGGGGATTTACCTGGGCATGGATTTTACATTTAGTTGTGCAGGAGTCTTGGGATAGATGTGCCATTTAGTTGTGCAGGAGTCTGGGGATTTACCTGGGTATGGATGTTGTGTTTAGTTTAGTGCAGATGTCTGGGCATGAAACTGGGCATTGATGTGGCATTTATTTGTGCAGACGTCTGGGAATTAATCTGGGCATGGATGCATAATTTAGTAGTGCAAGAGTCTGGGCATTTACCTGGGCACAGATGTGGCATTTAGTTGTGCAGATGGCTTAGGATTTACTTGGGCATGGAAGCAGTATTTAGTTGTGCAGGAGTCTGGGGATTTACTTGGCCATGGATCTGGCATTTAGCAGTGCAGGAGTCTGGGGATATACCTGGACAGGAATGAGGTGTTTAGTTGTGCATAAGTCTTGGGATTTACATGGGCATGGATCTGGCATTTAGCTTTTGTGGATTTACCTGGACATGGATGTGGTCTTTAGTTGTGCAAAAGTCTGGGGATTTACCTGGACATGGATGTGGTGTTTAGTTGTGCAGGAGTTTGGGAATTTACCTGGGCTTAGATATGCCGCTTAGTTGGGCAGAAGTCTAGGGATTTATCTGAGCATTTATGTGGCATTTAGTTGTACAGGAGTCTGGGCATTTATCTAAGCATGGATGTGGTATTTAGTTGTGCAGGAGTCTGGGAATTTAGCTGGGCATGGATCTGGCATTTAGCTTTGCAGGAGTCTGGGCATTTACCTAGTCGTGGATGTGGCATTTAATTGTTCAGAATTCTGGGGATTTACCTGGGAATGGATGTGGCATTTAGTTGTGCAAGAATCTAGGGATTTACCTGGAAATTGACTTGGCATTTAGTTGTGCAGGAGTCTGGGGATTTAACTAAACATAGATGTGCCATTTAGTTATGCAGGAGTCTGAGGATTTAACTAAACATAGATTTGCCATTTAGTTCTGCAGGAGTATGGGGATTTAACTAAACATAGATGTGCCATTTAGTTGTGCAGGAGTCTGGGGATTTAACTAAACATAGATGTGCCATTTAGATTTGCAGGAGTCTGGGGATTTACATCACCATGGATGTTGTGTTTAGTTGTGCAGGAGTCTGGGCATGAAACTGGGTATAGACGTAGGTTTTAAATGTAGAGGGTCAGGAGAACAACCTGGGCATCAATGTGGCATTTATTTGTGCAGAAGTCTGGGGATTAAACTGGGAATGGATGCATAATTTAGTTGTGCAAGTGTCTGTGGCATTACATTGTGCAGAAGTCTGAGATTTATCTTGGCATGGATGTGACATTAAGTTGTGTAGATGTCTGGGTATTTTTCTTGGTATCAATGTGGTTTTTAGTTGTGCAGGAGTCTGGGAATTTACCTTGGCATGGATGTGACATTAAGTTGTGTAGATGTCTGGGCATTTTTCTTGTCATCAATGTGGTTTTTAGTTGTGCAGGAGTCCTGGAATTTATTGGGACATGAATGTGGCATTTAGTTGTACAGGAGTCTGGGGATTTACCTGGGCATGATTGTGGCATTAAGTTGTGCAGATGTCTGGGGATTTACCTTGACATCAATGTGGTGTTTAGTTGTGCAGGAGTCTGGAGAAATACAAGGTCATGGATGTGGTATTTAGTTGTGCAGAAGGTTGGGGATTTACCTTGGCATGGATGTAGCTTTTAGTTGTGCAGGAGTCTGTGGATTTACCTGGGCATAGGTGCAGTGTCTAGTTGTGCAGAATTCTGGGGATTTACCTGGGCATGGAAGTGGTGTTTAGTTGGGCAGAAGTCTGGATACTGATATAATAATTAGTTTTAGAGGAGTCTGTGGATTTACCTGGGAATTGATGTGATTTTTAGTTTAGCAGCCATCTGGGGAGTTACCTGGGTATGTATATGGTGTTAAGTTGTGCAGGAGTCTGGTGATTTACCTGGGTATAAGTGTGACCTGGGTATGAGTGTGTTGGAGTTGGGGGATTTAGCTGGGCATGAGTGTGCAGATGTTTGTAGATTTACCTGGGCTTAGATGTGGTGTTTAGTTGTGCAGGAGTCTGGTGATTTACCTGGGTATAAGTGTGACCTGGGTATGAGTGTGTTGGAGTTGGGGGATTTAGCTGGGCATGAGTGCGCAGATGTTTGTGGATTTACCTGGGCATAGATGTGGTGTTTAGTTGTGCAGGAGTCTGGGATTAACCTGGGCATTAATTTGGCATTAAGTTGCGCAGAAGCCTGTTGATTTACCTGGGCATAGATGTATCATTTAATTGTGCAGGATTCTGAGGATTTACCTGTGTATGGATGTGGCAATAAGTTCAGCAGAAGTCTAGGGATATAACTCTGCATGCATGTGGTAACTTGTTCTGCAGAAGTCTGGGAATTTACCTGGGCCTTAATGTGGCATTTAATTATGCATGAGTTTGGGGATTTAAATGGGCATAGATGTGGCATTCAATTGTGCAGGAGTCTGAGTATATACATTTGCATAGATGTTATGCAGATGTCTGGGGATTTACCTTGGCATAGATGTGGTGTTTAATTGTGCAGAAGTTTTGTGTTTTACCTGGGCATGGATGTGGAATTTAGTTGTGCAGAAGTCTGGTGATTTACCTGGGTATAGATGTGGTGTTTAGTTGTGAAGAAGTCTGGGGATTTACCTGGTTATGGATGTAGTATTTAGATTTGGTGTTTAATTGTGCAGAAGTTTTGTGTTTTACCTTGGCATGGATGTAGTATTTAGATTTGGTGTTTAATTGTGCAGAAGTTTTGTGTTTTACCTTGGCATGGATGTGGCATTTAGTTGTGCAGGAGTCTGGTGATTTACCTGGTCATGGATGTAGTCTTTAGATTTGGTATTTAATTGTGCAGAAGTTTTGTGTTTTACCTTGGCATGGATGTGGTATTTAGTTGTGCAGGAGTCTGGTGATTTACCTGGGTATGGATGTGGTGTTTAATTGTGCAGGAGTCTGGGAACTTACCTGTGCATGCATTTTAAATATAGGATTCTGGAGATTTACTTGAGTATTTATGTGACATTTAGTTGTGCAACAGGCTGGGGATTTTCTAGGCATAGAAGTAATGTTATTTGAGAAGGAATATGTGGACTGGCCCTGGGCATGAATGTGGCATTTAGTTGTGCAGGAGTCTGGGGATTTACCTGGGTATGGGTGTGCCATTTAGTTGTGCAGAAGCCTGGGGTTTTATCTGGGCATGGAGGTAGTGTTTTGTTGTGCAGAAGCCTGGGGATTTACCTGGGCATAGATGTGGTGTTTAGGTGTGCAGAAGTCTTAGGATTTACCTTGACATGGATGCATCATTTACTTATGCAAGACTCTGGGCATTTACCTGGTCATGGATGTGGCATTTAACAGTGCAGAATTCTGGGGATTTACCTAGGGATGGATGTGGCATTTACTTCTGCAAAAGTCTAGGAATTTACCTGTGCATGGATGAGGCATTTAGTTGTGCAGGAGTTTGGGATTTACCTAGGCATGGATTTTAAAATTTATTTGTGTTTAGTTTAGTGCAGATGTCTGGGCATGAAACTGGGCATTGATGTGGCATTTATTTGTGCAGACGTCTGGGAATTAATCTGGGCATGGATGCATAATTTAGTAGAGCAAGTGTCTGGGCATTTACCTGGGCACAGATGTGGCATTTAGTTGTGCAGAAGGCTTAGGATTTACTTGGGCATGGAAGTAGCATTTAGTTGTGCATAAGTCTTGAGATTTAGCTTTGCAGGAGTCTGTGGATTTACCTAGACATGGATGTGGTGTTTAGTTGTGCAAAAGTCTGGGTATTACCTGGACATGAATGTGGTGTTTAGTTGTGCAGGAGTTTGGGAATTTACCTGGGCTTAGATATGCCGCTTAGTTGGGCAGAAGTTTAGGGATTTATCTGAGCATTTATGTGGCATTTAGTTGTAAAGGAGTCTGGGCATTTATATGAGCATGGATGTGGCATTTAGCTTTGCATGAGTCTGGGGATTTACCTGGACATGGATGTGGTGTTTATTTTTGCTTAAGTCTGGGGATTTACCTAGGCATGAATCTGGCATTTAGCTTTGCAGGAGTCTGGGGATATACCTGTGCATGGATCTGGCATTTAGCTTTGCAGGAGTCTGGGGATTTACCTGGGCATAGAAGAGGCATTTAGCTTTGCAGGAGTATGGGGATTCACCTGGGCATGGATGCATAATTTAGTAGTGCTAGAGTCTGGGCATTTACTCAGGCATAGATGTGGTGTTTAGTTGTGCAGAAGTCTTAGGATTTACCTGGACATGGGTGCATCATTTACTTGTGCAAGACTCTGGGCATTTACCTGGTCATGGATGTGACATTAAATGGTGAAGAATACTGGGGATTTACCTGGGGATGGATGTGGCATTTAGTTGTGCAGGAGTTTGGGGACTTACCAGGGCATAGATTTGACATTTATTTGTGCAGGAGTCTTGGGATTTATCTGGACATAGTTGTGCCATTTAGTTGTGCAGAAGTCTGGGGATTTCCCTGGGCATAGATGTGGTGTTTAGTTGGGCTGAGGTCTGGGGATTTATCTGGGCATGGATGTTGTGTTTATTTGTGCAAGAGTCTGGGGGTTTACCTTGGCATGGATGTTGTGTTTAGTTGTGCAGGAGTCTGAGCAAGAAAATGGGCATTGATATGGCATTTATTTGTGAAGAAGACTGGGGATTAATCTGGGCATGGATGCATAATTTACTAGTGCAAGAGTCTGGGTATTTAACTGGGCATAGCTGTGTCATTTAGTTGTGCAGAAGGCTAAGGATCTACTTGGACATGGAAGTGGCATTTAGTTGTGCAGGTGTATGAAGATTTACCTGGGCATGGATGAGATGTTTAGCTGTGCCTGGGGATTTACCTGGACATGGTTGTTGCATTAAGTTGAGCATAATTCTGGGGAATTACTTGGGCATGAGTGTGGCGTTTAGCTTTGCAGACGTCTGGGGATTAACCTGGGCATGAATGTGGCGTTTAGTTGTAGAGGAATCTGGGGATTTACCTGGACATGGATGTGAAATTTTTAGTTGTGCAGTAGTCTGGGGATTTACCTGGACATAGAAGTGTTGATTAGTTGTGCAGGACCTGGCATCAATTTTGTGTTTAGTTGTTGAGGAGTCTAGGGATTTACCTTTGTATGGATGTTGCATTTCATTTTTATTTTTTTTAGGAATCTGTGGATTTACCTGGGCATGGATGTTGTGTTTAGTTGTGTAAAAGTCCGGGCATTTACCTGGGCAAGGAGGTAGTGTTTAGTTGTGCAGGAGTTTGGGAATTTACCTGGGCTTAGATATGCCGCTTAGTAAGGCAGACGTTTAGGGATTTATCTGAGCATTTATGTGGCATTTAGTTGTAAAGGAGTCTGGGCATTTATCTGAGCATGGATGTGGCATTTAGCTTTGCAGGAGTCTGGGGATTTACCTGGACATGGATGTGGTGTTTATTTTTGCTTAAGTCTGGGGATTTACCTGGGTATAGATGTGGTGTTTAGTTGTGAAGGAGTCTGGGGATTTACCTGGTCATGGATATAGTATTTAGATTTGGTGTTTAATTGTGCAGAAGTTTTGTGTTTTTCCTTGGCATGGATGTGGTATTTAGTTGTGCAGGAGTCTGGTGATTTACCTGGGTATGGATGTGGTGTTTAATTGTGCAGGAGTCTGGGAACTTACCTGTGCATGCATTTTAAATATAGGATTCTGGAGATTTACTTGAGTATTTATGTGACATTTAGTTGTGCAACAGGCTGGGGATTTTCTAGGCATAGAAGTAATGTTATTTGAGAAGGAATATGTGGACTGGCCCTGGGCATGAATGTGGCATTTAGTTGTGCAGGAGTCTGGGGTTTTACCTGGGTATGGGTGTGCCATTTAGTTTTGCAGAAGCCTGGGGTTTTATCTGGGCATGGAAGTTTTGTTTTGTTGTGCAGAAGCCTGGGGATTTACCTGGGCATAGATGTGGTGTTTAGGTGTGCAGAAGTCTTAGGATTTACCTTGACATGGATGCATCATTTACTTGTGCAAGACTCTGGGCATTTACCTGGTCATGGATGTGGCGTTTAACAGTGCAGAATTCTGGGGATTTACCTAGGAATGGATGTGGCATTTACTTCTGCAAAAGTCTAGGAATTTACCTGTGCATGGATGTGGCATTTAGTTGTGCAGGAGTTTGGGATTTACCTGGGCATGGATTTTACATTTAGTTGTGAGGGAGTCTTGGGATAGATGTGCCATTTAGTTGTGCAGGAGTCTGGGGATTTACCTGGGTATGGATGTTGTGTTTAGTTTAGTGCAGATGTCTGGGCATGAAACTGGGCATTGATGTGGCATTTATTTGTGCAGACGTCTGGGAATTAATCTGGGCATGGATGCATAATTTAGTAGTGCAAGAGTCTGGGCATTTACCTGGGCAAAGATGTGGCATTTAGTTGTGCAGAAGGCTTAGGATTTACTTGGGCATGGAAGTAGCATTTAGTTGTGCAGAAGTCTTGAGATTTAGCTTTGCAGGAGTCTGGGGATTTACCTAGACATGGATGTGGTGTTTAGTTGTGCAAAAGTCTGGGGATTACCTGGACATGGATGTGGTGTTTAGTTGTGCAAAAGTCTGGGGATTACCTGGACATGGATGTGGTGTTTAGTTGTGCAGGAGTTTGGGAATTTACCTGGGCTTAGATATGCCGCTTAGTTGGGCAGAAGTTTAGGGATTTATCTGAGCATTTATGTGGCATTTAGTTGTAAAGGAGTCTGGGCATTTATCTGAGCATGGATGTGGCATTTAGCTCTGCAGGAGTCTGGGGATTTACCTGGACATGGATGTGGTGTTTATTTTTGCTTAAGTCTGGGGATTTACCTAGGCATGAATCTGGCATTTAGCTTTGCAGGAGTCTGGGGATATACCTGTGCATGGATCTGGCATTTAGCTTTGCAGGAGTCTGGGGATTTACCTGGGCATAGATGAGGCATTTAGCTTTGCAGGAGTATGGGGATTCACCTGGGCATGGATGCATAATTTAGTAGTGCTAGAGTCTGGGCATTTACTCGGGCATAGATGTGGTGTTTAGTTGTGCAGAAGTCTTAGGATTTACCTGGACATGGGTGCATCATTTACTTGTGCAAGACTCTGGGCATTTACCTGGTCATGGATGTGGCATCAAATGGTAAAGAATACTGGGTATTTACCTGAGGATGGATGTGGCATTTAGTTGTGCAAGAGTCTGGGAATTTACCTGTGCATGGATGTGGCATTTAGTTGTGCCGGTGTATGAAGATTTACCTGGGCATGGATGAAATGTTTAGCTGTGCCTGGGGATTTACCTGGACATGGTTGTTGCATTAAGTTGAGCATAATTCTGGGGAATTACTTGGGCATGAGTGTGGCGTTTAGCTTTGCAGACGTCTGGGGTTAACCTGGGCATGAATGTGGCGTTTAGTTGTAGAGGAATCTGGGGATTTACCTGGACATGGATGTGAAATTTTTAGTTGTGCAGTAGTCTGGGGATTTACCTGGACATAGAAGTGTTGATTAGTTGTGCAGGACCTGGCATCAATTTTGTGTTTAGTTGTTGAGGAGTCTAGGGATTTACCTTTGTATGGATGTTGCATTTCATTTTTATTTTTTTTAGGAATCTGTGGATTTACCTGGGCATGGATGTGGCATCAAATGGTAAAGAATACTGGGTATTTACCTGAGGATGGATGTGGCATTTAGTTGTGCAAGAGTCTGGGAATTTACCTGTGCATGGATGTGGCATTTAGTTGTGCCGGTGTATGAAGATTTACCTGGGCATGGATGAAATGTTTAGCTGTGCCTGGGGATTTACCTGGACATGGTTGTTGCATTAAGTTGAGCATAATTCTGGGGAATTACTTGGGCATGAGTGTGGCGTTTAGCTTTGCAGACGTCTGGGGATTAACCTGGGCATGAATGTGGCGTTTAGTTGTAGAGGAATCTGGGGATTTACCTGGACATGGATGTGAAATTTTTAGTTGTGCAGTAGTCTGGGGATTTACCTGGACATAGAAGTGTTGATTAGTTGTGCAGGACCTGGCATCAATTTTGTGTTTAGTTGTTGAGGAGTCTAGGGATTTACCTTTGTATGGATGTTGCATTTCATTTTATTTTTTTTAGGAATCTGTGGATTTACCTGGGCATGGATGTTGTGTTTAGTTGTGTAAAAGTCCGGGGATTTACCTGGGCAAGGAGGTGGTGTTTAGTTGTGCAGGAGTTTGGGAATTTACCTGGGCTTAGATATGCTGCTTAGTTGGGCAGACGTTTAGGGATTTATCTGAGCATTTATGTGGCATTTAGTTGTAAAGGAGTCTGGGCATTTATCTGAGCATGGATGTGGCATTTAGCTTTGCAGGAGTCTGGGGATTTACCTGGACATGGATGTGGTGTTTATTTTTGCTTAAGTCTGGGGATTTACCTGGGTATAGATGTGGTGTTTAGTTGTGAAGGAGTCTGGGGATTTACCTGGTCATGGATATAGTATTTAGATTTGGTGTTTAATTGTGCAGAAGTTTTGTGTTTTTCCTTGGCATGGATGTGGTATTTAGTTGTGCAGGAGTCTGGTGATTTACCTGGGTATGGATGTGGTGTTTAATTGTGCAGGAGTCTGGGAAATTACCTGTGCATGCATTTTAAATATAGGATTCTGGAGATTTACTTGAGTATTTATGTGACATTTAGTTGTGCAACAGGCTGGGGATTTTCTAGGCATAGAAGTAATGTTATTTGAGAAGGAATATGTGGACTGGCCCTGGGCATGAATGTGGCATTTAGTTGTGCAGGAGTCTGGGGTTTTACCTGGGTATGGGTGTGCCATTTAGTTTTGCAGAAGCCTGGGGTTTTATCTGGGCATGGAAGTTTTGTTTTGTTGTGCAGAAGCCTGGGGATTTACCTGGGCATAGATGTGGTGTTTAGGTGTGCAGAAGTCTTAGGATTTACCTTGACATGGATGCATCATTTACTTGTGCAAGACTCTGGGCATTTACCTGGTCATGGATGTGGCGTTTAACAGTGCAGAATTCTGGGGATTTACCTAGGAATGGATGTGGCATTTACTTGTGCAAAAGTGTAGGAATTTACCTGTGCATGGATGTGGCATTTAGTTGTGCAGGAGTTTGGGATTTACCTGGGCATGGATTTTACATTTAGTTGTGAGGGAGTCTTGGGATAGATGTGCCATTTAGTTGTGCAGGAGTCTGGGGATTTACCTGGGTATGGATGTTGTGTTTAGTTTAGTGCAGATGTCTGGGCATGAAACTGGGCATTGATGTGGCATTTATTTGTGCAGACGTCTGGGAATTAATCTGGGCATGGATGCATAATTTAGTAGTGCAAGAGTCTGGGCATTTACCTGGGCAAAGATGTGGCATTTAGTTGTGCAGAAGGCTTAGGATTTACTTGGGCATGGAAGTAGCATTTAGTTGTGCATAAGTCTTGAGATTTAGCTTTGCAGGAGTCTGGGGATTTACCTAGACATGGATGTGGTGTTTAGTTGTGCAAAAGTCTGGGGATTACCTGGACATGGATGTGGTGTTTAGTTGTGCAAAAGTCTGGGGATTACCTGGACATGGATGTGGTGTTTAGTTGTGCAGGAGTTTGGGAATTTACCTGGGCTTAGATATGCCGCTTAGTTGGGCAGAAGTTTAGGGATTTATCTGAGCATTTATGTGGCATTTAGTTGTAAAGGAGTCTGGGCATTTATCTGAGCATGGATGTGGCATTTAGTTTTGCAGGAGTCTGGGGATTTACCTGGACATGGATGTGGTGTTTATTTTTGCTTAAGTCTGGGGATTTACCTAGGCATGAATCTGGCATTTAGCTTTGCAGGAGTCTGGGGATATACCTGTGCATGGATCTGGCATTTAGCTTTGCAGGAGTCTGGGGATTTACCTGGGCATAGATGAGGCATTTAGCTTTGCAGGAGTATGGGGATTCACCTGGGCATGGATGCATAATTTAGTAGTGCTAGAGTCTGGGCATTTACTCGGGCATAGATGTGGTGTTTAGTTGTGCAGAAGTCTTAGGATTTACCTGGACATGGGTGCATCATTTACTTGTGCAAGGACTCTGGGCATTTACCTGGTCATGGATGTGGCATCAAATGGTAAAGAATACTGGGGATTTACCTGAGGATGGATGTGGCATTTAGTTGTGCAAGAGTCTGGGAATTTACCTGTGCATGGATGTGGCATTTAGTTGTGCCGGTGTATGAAGATTTACCTGGGCATGGATGAAATGTTTAGCTGTGCCTGGGGATTTACCTGGACATGGTTGTTGCATTAAGTTGAGCATAATTCTGGGGAATTACTTGGGCATGAGTGTGGCGTTTAGCTTTGCAGACATCTGGGGATTAACCTGGGCATGAATGTGGCGTTTAGTTGTAGAGGAATCTGGGGATTTTACCTGGACATGGATGTGAAATTTAGTTGGCAGTAGTCTGGGTTTAACCTGGACACAGAAGTGTTGATTAGTTGTGCAGGACCTGGCATCAATTTGTGTTTAGTATTGTTGAGGAGTCTAGGATTACCTTGTATGGTTGTTGCATTTCATTTTATTTTTTTAGGAATCTGGTGGATTTACCTGGGCATGGATGTTGTGGTTGTGTTTAGTTGTGTAAAAGTCCGGGGATTTACCTGGGCAAGGAGGTGGTGTTTAGTTGTGCAGGAGTTTGGGAATTTACCTGGGCTAGATATGCTGCTTAGTTGGGCAGACGTTTAGGGATTTATCTGAGCATTTATGTGGCATTTAGTTGTAAAGGAGTGCTGGGCATTTATCTGAGCATGGATGTGGCATTTAGCTTTGCAGGAGTCTGGGGATTTACCTGGACATGGATGTGGTGTTTATTTTTGCTTAAGTCTGGGGATTTACCTAGGCATGAATCTGGCATTTAGCTTTGCAGGAGTCTGGGGATATATCTGTGTATGGATCTGGCATTTAGCTTTGCAGGAGTCTGGGGATATACTTGGGCATAGATGAGGCATTTAGCTTTGCAGGAGTATGGGGATTCCCCTGGGCATGGATGCATAATTTAGTAGTGCTAGAGTCTGGGCATTTACTCGGGCATAGATGTGGTGTTAAGTTGTGCAGATGTCTTAGGATTTATCTGGACATGGGTGCATCATTTACTTGTGCAAGACTCTGGGCATTTACCTGGTCATGGATGTGGCATTAAATGGTGAAGAATACTGGGGATTTACCTGGGGATGGATGTGGCATTTAGTTGTGCAAGAGTCTGGGAATTTACCTGTGCATGGATGTGGCACTTAGTTGTGCAGGAGTTTGGGGACTTACCAGGGCATAGATTTGACATTTATTTGTGCAGGAGTCTTGGAATTTATCTGGACATAGTTGTGCCATTTAGTTGTGCAGAATTCTGGGGATTTCCCTGGGCATAGATGTGGTGTTTAGTTGGGCTGAGGTCTGGGAATTTATCTGGGCATGGATGTTGTGTTTAGTTGTGCAAGAGTCTGGGGGTTTACCTTGGCATGGATGTTGTGTTTAGTTATGCAGGAGTCTGAGCATTAAAATGGGCATTGATATGGCATTTATTTGATAAGAAGATTGGGGAATAATCTGGGCATGGATGCATAATTTAATAGTGCAAGAGTCTGGGTATTTACCTGGGCATAGCTGTGTCATTTAGTTGTGCAGAAGGCTCAGGATTTACTTGGGCGTGGAATGGCATTTAGTTGTGCAGGTGTATGAAGATTTACCTGGGCATGGATGAGATGTATAGCTGTGCCTGGGTATTTACCTGGACATGGTTGTTGCATTAATTTGAGCATAATTCTGGGGAATTACTTGGGCATGAGTGTGGCGTTTAGCTTTGCAGACGTCTGGGGATTAACCTGGGCATGAATGTGGCGTTTAGTTGTAGAGGAATCTGGGGATTTACCTGGACATGGATGTGAAATTTTTAGTTGTGCAGTAGTATGGGGATTTACCTGGACATAGAAGTGTTGATTAGTTGTGCAGGACCTGGCATCAATTTTGTGTTTAGTTGTTGAGGAGTCTAGGGATTTACCTTTGTATGGATGTTGCATTTCATTTTTTTTTAGGAATCTGTGGATTTACCTGGGCATGGATGTGGTTGTTTTAGTTGTGCAAAAGTTCTGGGGATTACACTGGACATGGATGTGGTGTTTAGTTGTGCAGGAGTTTGGGAATTTACCTGGGCTTAGATATGCCGCTTAGTTGGGCAGAAGTTTAGGGATTTATCTGAGCATTTATGTGGCATTTAGTTGTAAAGGAGTCTGGGCATCTTATCTGAGCATGGATGTGGCATTTAGCTCTGCAGGAGTCTGGGGATTTACCCTGGACATGGATGTGGTGTTTATTTTTGCTTAAGTCTGGGGATTTACCTAGGCATGAATCTGGCATTTAGCTTTGCAGGAGTCTGGGGATATACCTGTGCATGGATCTGGCATTTAGCTTTGCAGGAGTCTGGGGATTTACCTGGGCATAGATGAGGCATTTAGCTTTGCAGGAGTATGGGGATTCACCCTGGGCATGGATGCATAATTTAGTAGTGCTAGAGTCTGGGCATTTACTCGGGCATAGATGTGGTGTTTAGTTGTGCAGAAGTCTTAGGATTTACCTGGACATGGGTGCATCATTTACTTGTGCAAGACTCTGGGCATTTACCTGGTCATGGATGTGGCATCAAATGGTAAAGAATACTGGGGATTTACCTGAGGATGGATGTGGCATTTAGTTGTGCAAGAGTCTGGGAATTTACCTGTGCATGGATGTGGCATTTAGTTGTGCCGGTGTATGAAGATTTACCTGGGCATGGATGAAATGTTTAGCTGTGCCTGGGGATTTACCTGGACATGGTTGTTGCATTAAGTTGAGCATAATTCTGGGGAATTACTTGGGCATGAGTGTGGCGTTTAGCTTTGCAGACATCTGGGGATTAACCTGGGCATGAATGTGGCGTTTAGTTGTAGAGGAATCTGGGGATTTACCTGGACATGGATGTGAAATTTTTAGTTGTGCAGTAGTCTGGGGATTTACCTGGACACAGAAGTGTTGATTAGTTGTGCAGGACCTGGCATCAATTTTGTGTTTAGTTGTTGAGGAGTCTAGGGATTTACCTTTGTATGGATGTTGATTTCATTTTTATTTTTTTAGGAATCTGTGGATTTACCTGGGCATGGATGTTGTGTTTAGTTGTGTTAAAAGTCCGGGCATTTTACCTGGGCACGGAGGTTGTGTTTAGTTGTGCAGGAGTTTGGGAATTTACCTGGGCTTAGATATGCCGCTCTAGTTAGGCAGACGTTTAGGGATTTATCTGAGCATTTATGTGGCATTTAGTCTGTAAAGGAGTCTGGGCATTTATCTGAGCATGGATGTGGCATTTAGCTTTGCAGGAGTCTGGGGATTTACCTGGACATGGACTGTGGTGTTTATTTTTGCTTAAGTCTGGGGATTTTACCTGGGTATAGATGTGTGTTTGTTGTGAAGGAGTCTGAGGGATTTACCTGGTCATGGATATAGTATTTAGATTTGGTGTTTAATTGTGCAGATGTTTTGTGTTTTTCCTTGGCATGGATGTGGGTATTTAGTTGTGCAGGAGTCTGGTGATTTACCTGGGTATGGATGTGGCTGTTTAATTGTGCAGGAGTCTGGGAAATTACCTGTGCATGCATTTTAAATATAGATTCTGGAGTTATACTTGAGTATTTATGTGACATTTAGTTGTGCAACAGGCTGGGGATTTTCTAGGACATAGAAGTAATGTTATTTGAGAAGGAATATGTGGAATGGCCCTGGGCATGAATGTGGCATTTAGTTGTGCAGGAGTCTGGGGTTTCTACCTGGGTATGGGTGTGCCATTTAGTTTTGCAGAAGCCCTGGGGTTTTATCTGGGCATGGAAGTTTTGTTTTGTTGTGCAGAAGCCTGGGGATTTACCCTGGGCATAGATGTGGTGTTTAGGTGTGCAGAAGTCTTAGAGATACCCCTTGACATGGATGCATCATTTTACCTTGTGCAAGGACTCTGGGGCATTTACCTGGTCATGGATGTGGCGTTTAACAGTGCAGAATTCTGGGGATTGTACCTAGGAATGGATGTGGCATTTACTTCTGCAAAAGTCTAGGAATTTACCTGTGCATGGATGTGGCATTTAGTTGTGCAGGAGTTTGGGATTTACCCCTGGGCATGGATTTTACATTTAGTTGTGAGGGAGTCTTGGGATAGATGTGCCATTTAGTGTGCAGGAGTCTGGGGATTTACCTGGGTATGGATGTTGTGTTTAGTTTAGTGCAGATGTCTGGGCATGAAACTGGGCATTGATGTGGCATTTATTTGTGCAGACGTCTGGGAATTAATCTGGGCATGGATGCATAATTTAGTAGTGCAAGAGTCTGGGCATTTACCTGGGCACAGATGTGGCATTTAGTTGTGCAGAAGGCTTAGGATTTACTTGGGCAAGGAAGTAGCATTTAGTTGTGCATAAGTCTTGAGATTTAGCTTTGCAGGAGTCTGGGGATTTACCTAGACATGGATGTGGTGTTTAGTTGTACAAAAGTCTGTGATTACCTGGACATGGATGTGGTGTTTAGTTGTGCAAAAGTCCTGGGATTACCTGGACATGGATGTGGTGTTTAGTTGTGCAGGAGTTTGGGAATTTACCTGGGCTTAGATATGCCGCTTAGTGGGCAGAGTTTAGGGATTTATCTGAGCATTTATGTGGCATTTAGTTGTAAAGGAGTCTGGGCATTTATCTGAGCATGGACTGTGGCATTTAGCTCTTGCAGGAGTCCTGGGGATTTACCTGGACATGGATGTGGTGTTTATTTTGCTTAAGTCTGGGGATTTACCTAGGCATGAATCTGGCATTTAGCTTTGCAGGAGTCTGGGGATATACCTGTGCATGGATTTGGCATTTAGCTTTGCAGGAGTCTGGGGATTTTACCTGGGCATAGATGAGGCATTTAGCTTTGCAGGAGTATGGGATTCCCCTGGGCATGGATGCATAATTTAGTAGTGCTAGAGTCTGGGCATTTACTCGGGCATAGATGTGGTGTTTAGTTGTGCAGAAGTCTTAGGATTTACCTGGACATGGGTGCCATCATTTACTTGTGCAAGACTCTGGGCATTTACCTGGTCATGGATGTGGCATTAAATGGTGAAGAATACTGGGGATTTACCTGGGGATGGATGTGGCATTTAGTTGTGCAAGAGTCTGGGAATTTACCTGTGCATGGATGTGGCATTTAGTTGTGCAGGAGTTTGGGGACTTACCAGGGCATAGATTTGACATTTTATTTGTGCAGGAGTCTTGGGATTTATCTGGACATAGTTGTGCCATTTAGTTGTGCAGAAGTCTGGGGATTTCCCTGGGCCATAGATGTGGTGTTTAGTTGGGCCTGAGGTCTGGGGATTTATCTGGGCATGGATGTTGTGTTTAGTTGTGCAAGAGTCTGGGGGTTTACCCTTGGCATGGATGTTGTGTTTAGTTGTGCAGGAGTCTGAGCATGAAAATGGGCATTGATATGGCATTTATTTGTGAAGAAGACTGGGGATTAATCTGGGCATGGATGCATAATTTAATAGTGCAAGAGTCTGGGTATTTACCTGGGCACAGCTGTGTCATTTAGTTGTGCAGAAGGCTAAGGATCTACTTGGGCATGGAAGTGGCATTTAGTTGTGCAGGTGTATGAAGATTTAGCTGGGCATGGATGAGATGTTTAGCTGTGCCTGGGGATTTACCTGGACATGGTTGTTGCATTAAGTTGAGCATAATTCTGGGGAATACTTGGGCATGAGTGTGGCGTTTAGCTTTGCAGACGTCTGGGGATTAACCTGGGCATGAATGTGGCGTTGTTGTAGAGGAATCTGGGGATTTACCTGGACATGGATGTGAAATTTTTAGTTGTGGCAGTAGTCTGGGGATTTACCTGGACATAGAAGTGTTGATTAGTTGTGCAGGACCTGGCATCAATTTTGTGTTTAGTTGTTGAGGAGTCTAGGGATTTACCTTTGTATGGATGTTGCATTTCATTTTTTTTTTTAGGAATCTGTGGATTTACCTGGGCATGGATGTTGTGTTTAGTTGTGCCGAAGTCTTAGGATTTACCTGGACATGGGTGCATCATTTACTTGTGCAAGACTCTGGGCATTTACCTGGTCATGGATGTGGCATTAAATGGGCATTAAATGGTGAAGAATACTGGGGATTTACCTGGGGATGGATGTGGCATTTAGTTGTGCAAGAGTCTGGGAATTTACCTGTGCATGGATGTGGCATTTAGTTGTGCAGGAGTTTGGGGACTTACCAGGGCATAGATTTGACATTTATTTGTGCAGGAGTCTTGGGATTTATCTGGACATAGTTGTGCCATTTAGTTGTGCAGAAGTCTGGGGATTTCCCTGGGCATAGATGTGGTGTTTAGTTGGGCTGAGGTCTGGGGATTTATCTGGGCATGGATGTTGTGTTTAGTTGTGCAAGAGTCTGGGGGTTTACCTTGGCATGGATGTTGTGTTTAGTTGTGCAGGAGTCTGAGCATGAAAATGGGCATTGATATGGCATTTATTTGTGAAGAAGACTGGGGATTAATCTGTGCATGGATGCATAATTTAATAGTGCAAGAGTCTGGGTATTTACCTGGGCATAGCTATGTCATTTAGTTGTGCAGAAGGCTAAGGATCTACTTGGGCATGGAAGTGGCATTTAGTTGTGCAGGTGTATGAAGATTTAGCTGGCATTTAGCTTTGCAGGAGTATGGGGATTCACATGGGCATGGATGCATAATTTAGTAGTGCTAGTCTGGGCATTTACTCGGGCATAGATGTGGTGTTTAGTTGTGCAGATGTCTTAGGATTTACCTGGACATGGGTGCATCATTTACTTGTGCAAGACTCTGGGCATTTACCTGGTCATGGATGTGGCATTAAATGGTGAAGAATACTGGGGATTTACCTGGGGATGGATGTGGCATTTAGTTGTGCAAGAGTCTGGGAATTTACCTGTGCATGGATGTGGCATTTAGTTGTGTGGGAGTTTGGGGACTTACCAGGGCATAGATTTGACATTTATTTGTGCAGGAGTCTGGGGATTTACCTGGGCAAGGAGGTGGTGTTTAGTTGTGCAGGAGTTTGGGAATTTACCCGGGCTAAGATATGCCGCTTAGTTGGGCAGAAGTTTAGGGATTTATGTTAGCATTTATGTGGCATTTAGTTGTAAAGGAGTCTGGGCATTTATCTGAGCATGGATGTGGCATTTAGCTTTGCAGGAGTCTGGGGATTTGCCCTGGACATGGATGTGGTGTTTATTTTTGCTTAAGTCTGGGGATTTACCTAGGCATGAATCTGGCATTTAGCTTTGCAGGAGTCTGGGGATATATCTGTGTATGGATCTGGCATTTAGCTTTGCAGGAGTCTGGGGATATACTTGGGCATAGATGAGGCATTTAGCTTTGCAGGAGTATGGGGATTCCCCTGGGCATGGATGCATAATTTAGTAGTGCTAGAGTCTGGGCATTTACTCGGGCATAGATGTGGTGTTTAAGTTGTGCAGATGTCTTAGGATTTATCTGGACATGGGTGCATCATTTACTTGTGCAAGACTCTGGGCATTTACCTGGTCATGGATGTGGCATTTAAATGGTGAAGAATACTGGGGATTTACCTGGGGATGGATGTGGCATTTAGTTGTGCAAGAGTCTGGGAATTTACCTGTGCATGATGTGGCACTTAGTTGTGCAGGAGTTTGGGGACTTACCAGGGCATAGATTTTACATTTATTTGTGCAGGACTCTTGGAATTTATCTGGACATAGTTGTGCCATTTAGTTGTGCAGAATTCTGGGGATTTCCCTGGGCATAGATGTGGTGTTTAGTTGGGCTGAGGTCTGGGAATTTATCTGGGCATGGATGTTGTGTTTAGTTGTGCAAGAGTCTGGGGGTTTACCTTGGCATGGATGTTGGTGTTTAGTTATGCAGGAGTCTGAGCATGAAAATGGGCATTGATATGGCATTTATTTGATAAGAAGATTGGGGAATAATCTGGGCATGGATGCATAATTTAATAGTGCAAGAGTCTGGGTATTTACCTGGGCATAGCTGTGTCATTTAGTTGTGCAGAAGGCTCAGGATTTACTTGGGCATGGAATGGCATTTAGTTGTGCAGGTGTATGAAGATTTACCTGGGCATGGGATGAGATGTATAGCTGTGCCTGGGTATTTACCTGGACATGGTTGTTGCATTAATTTGAGCATAATTCTGGGGAATTACTTGGGCATGAGTGTGGCGTTTAGCTTTGCAGACGTCTGGGGGATTAACCTGGGCATGAATGTGGCGTTTAGTTGTAGAGGAATCTGGGGATTTACCTGGACATGGATGTGAAATTTTTAGTTGTGCAGTAGTATGGGGATTTACCTGGACATAGAAGTGTTGATTAGTTGTGCAGGACCTGGCATCAATTTTGTGTTTAGTTGTTGAGGAGTCTAGGGATTTACCTTTGTATGGATGTTGCATTTCATTTTTTTTTTAGGAATCTGTGGATTTACCTGGGCATGGATGTTGTGTTTAGTTGTGTAAAAGTCTGGGGATTTACCTGGGCAAGGAAGTGGTGTTTAGTTGTGCAGGAGTTTGGGAATTTACCTGGGCTTAGATATGCCGCTTAGTTGGGCAGAAGTTTAGGGATTTATCTGAGCATTTATGTGGCATTTATCTGAGCATGGATGTGGCATTTAGCTTTGCAAGAGTCTGGGGATTTACCTGGACATGGATGTGGTGTTTATTTTTGCTTAAGTCTGGGGATTTACCTAGGCATGAATCTGGCATTTAGCTTTGCAGGAGTCTGGGGATATACCTGTGCATGGATCTGGCATTTAGCTTTGCAGGAGTCTGGGGATTTTACCTGGGGCATAGATGAGGCATTTAGCTTTGCAGGAGTATGGGAATTCACCTGGGCATGGATGCATAATTTAGTAGTGCTAGAGTCTGTTCATTTACTCGGGCATAGATGTGGTGTTTAGTTGTGCAGAAGTCTTAGGGATTTACCTGGACATGGGTGCATCATTTACTTGTGCAAGACTCTGGGCATTTACCTGGTCATGGATGTGGCATTAAATGGTGAAGAATACTGGGGATTTACCTGGGGATGGATGTGGCATTTAGTTGTGCAAGAGTCTGGGAATTTACCTGTGCATGATGTGGCATTTAGTTGTGCAGGAGTTTGGGGACTTACCAGGGCATAGATTTGACATTTATTTGTGCAGGAGTCTTGGGATTTATCTGGACATAGTTGTGCCCATTTAGTTGTGCAGAAGTCTGGGGGATTTCCCTGGGGCATAGATGTGGTGTTTAGTTGGGCTGAGGTCTGGGGATTTATCTGGGCATGGATGTTGTGTTTAGTTGTGCAGGAGTCTGGGGATTTACCTTGGCATGGATGTTGTGTTTAGTTGTGCAGGAGTCTGAGCATGAAAATGGGCATTGATTATGGCATTTATTTGTGAAGAAGACTGGGGATTAATCTGGGCATGGATGCATAATTTAATAGTGCAAGAGTCTGGGTATTTACCTGGGCATAGCTATGTCATTTAGTTGTGCAGGAGGCTAAGGATCTACTTGGGCATGGAAGTGGCATTTAGTTGTGCAGGTGTATGAAGATTTAGCTGGGCATGGATGAGATGTTTAGCTGTGCCTTGGAATTTACCTGGACATGGTTGTTGCATTAAGTTGAGCATAATTCTGGGGAATTACTTGGGCATGAGTGTGGCGTTTTAGCTTTGCAGACGTCTGGGGATTAACCTGGGCGATGAATGTGGCGTTTAGTTGTAGAGGAATCTGGGGATTTACTGGACATGGATGTGAAATTTTTAGTTGTGCAGTAGTCTGGGGATTTACCTTGGACATAGAAGTGTTGATTAGTTGTGCAGGACCTGGCATCAATTTTGTGTTTAGTTGTTGAGGAGTCTAGGGATCTTACCTTTGTATGGATGTTGCATATCATTTTTTTTTTAGGAATCTGTGGATTTACCTGGGCATGGATGTTGTGTTTTAGTTGTGTAAAGTCTGGGGATTTACCTGGGAAAGGAGGTGGTGTTTAGTTGTGCAGGAGTTTGGGAATTTACCTGGGCTTAGATATGCCGCTTAGTTGGGCAGAGTTTAGGGATTTATCTGAGCATTTATGTTGGTATTTAGTTGTAAAGGAGTCTGGGCATTTATCTGAGCATGGATGTGGCATTTAGCTTTGCAGGAGTCTGGGGATTTACCTGGACATGGATGTGGTGTTTATTTTTGCTTAAGTCTGGGGATTTACCTAGGCATGAATCTGGCATTTAGCTTTGCAGGAGTCTGGGGATATACCTGTGTATGGATCTGGCATTTAGCTTTGCATGAGTCTGGGGATATACTTGGGCCTAGATGAGGCATTAGCTTTGCAGGAGTATGGGGATTCACCTGGGCATGGATGCATAATTTAGTAGTGCTAGAGTCTGGGCATTTACTCGGGCATAGATGTGGTGTTTAGTTGTGCAGAAGTCTTAGGATTTACCTGGACATGGGTGCATCATTTACTTGTGCAAGACTCTGGGCATTTACCTGGTCATGGATGTGGCATTAAATGGTGAAGAATAATGGGGATTTACCTGGGGTGGATGTGGCATTTTAGTTGTGCAAGAGTCTGGAATTTACCTGTGCATGGATGTGGCATTTAGTGTGCAGGAGTTTGGGGACTTACCAGGGCATAGATTTGACATTTATTTGGTGGCAGGAGTCTTGGGATTTATCTGGACATAGTTGTGCCATTTAGCTTGTGCAGAATTCTGGGATTTCCCTGGGCATAGATGTGGTGTTTAGTTGGGCTGAGGTCTGGGGATTTATCTGGGCATGGATGTTGTGTTTAGTTGTGCAAGAGTCTGGGGGTTTACTTTGGCATGGATGTTGTGTTTAGTTATGCAGGAGTCTGAGCATGAAAATGGGCATTGATATGGCATTTATTTGATAAGAAGATTGGGGAATAATCTGGTCATGGATGCATAATTTAATAGTGCAAGAGGCTGGGTATTTACCTGGCATAGCTGTGTCATTTAGTTGTGCAGAAGGCTCAGGATTTACTTGGACATGGAAGCTGGCATTTAGTTGTGCAGGTTGTATGAAGATTTACCTGGGCATGGATGAGATGTTTAGCTGTGCCTGGAGATTTACCTGGACATGGTTGTTGCATTAAGTTGAGCATAATTCTGGGGGAATTACTTGGGCATGAGTGTGGCGTTTAGCTTTGCAGACGTCTGGGGATTAACCTGGGCCATGAATGTGGCGTTTAGTTGTAGAGGAATCTGGGGATTTACCTGGACATGGATGTTGTGTTTAGTTGTGCAGTAGTCTGGGGATTTACCTGGACATAGAAGTGTTGATTAGTTGTGCAGGACCTGGCATCAATTTTGTGTTTAGTTGTTGAGGAGTCTAGGGATTTACCTTTGTATGGATGTTGCATTTCCTTTTTTTTTTTTAGGAATATGTGGAATTTACCTGGGCATGGATGTTGTGTTTAGTTGTGTAAAAGTCTGGGATTTGCCTGGGCAAGGAGATGGAGTTTAGTTGTGCACAGGTCCTGGGGATTTACCTAGGCATGAATGTGGGATTTAGTTGTGAAGAAGTCTGTGGATTTACCCTGGGCATCAATGTTGTGATTACTTGTGTAGGAGTCTAAAGATTTACATGGGCAAGGATGTGAATTTAGCTGTTTAGGAGTCTATGGATTTAACCTTTGTATGGATGTGGGCTTTAGTTGTGCAGAAGTCTGGGGGTTTACCTGGGCATCGAGGGGGTGTTTAGTTCTGCAGAGGTCTGGGGATTCACCTGGGAATGGATGTGACATTTAGTTGTGAAGGAGTCTTGGGATTTACCTAGACATGGGTGTGATGTTTAGTTGTTCAGAAGTCTGGGTCATTTACCTGGGCATGGATATGGCATTTAATTTGTACAAAAGCAGGAGGATTTACCTGGGCATGAATTCTGTGTTATTTGTGCATATGGCTGGGAATTTAAATACATATGGATGGGGTGTTTAGTTAGGCATAAGTCTGGGAATTTACCTGTCATAAATGTGGTCTTTAGTTGTGTAGGAGTCTGGGGATTTACATGGGGATGAAAGTGGTGTTTAGATGAGCAAGAGTTTAGGGATTTACCTGGTCATTATGTGGCGTTGAGTTGTGCAGAAGTCTGGTCATTTACCTGGGCATGGATGTGGCATTAATTTGTACAAAAGCAGAGGATTTAACTGGGCATGAATTATGTGTTATTTGTGCATAGGGCTGGGAATTTAATACATATGGGATGGGGTGTTTAGATTGGGATAAGTCTGGAATTTACCTGTCATAAATGTGGTATTTAGTTGTGTAGGAGTCTGGGGATTTACCTGGGCATGAATATGGCATTTAGTTGTGCAGAGTTCTGGGGATTTACCTGGGCATGAATAATGGCATTTAGTTGTGCAGAATTCTGGGATTTTATCTGGGCATCAATGTGGCATTAAGTTGTACAGGAGTCTGCATACTTATCTCGTCATGGATGTGGTGTTTTAGTTGTGCAGAAAAAAGGTGATTTTCATGGGCATTTATGTGGCATTGACATTGTGTGTGTAAGGTCTGTGGAATTTCCTGAGCTTAGATCTGCACATGAGTCTAGTTACAGATCTATGAATTAGTACAGGCATGTACCTGAACATGTATCTACACACAATGTAGGACTCATGCCAGTTAAATTGTGCTAATCTCTGGGAATGTGTCTGTGCATTAACCTGAAATGTGTTAAACCACTGTTCTGGGGAGTTTAACTGAGGTAGGGTTCTGGGTATTTTTCTGGGCGTGGGAGAGTATGTGCATGAGTCTATGCATGTGTCTGAGCATTAGAGAGAGTATATCACTGACATGAGTATATATTTGGATCTGGGCATACACCTTTGCATTTGACAAAGGTTTGAGAGATTTATGATTAATCTAAACATGTAAATTATTATTTGTATATGATATTCCTTGCATTAGTTTCAAGAGTCTGTGCTTGAACCTGGGCATGTATCTGCCACTAGCTGTGAATCAGTGTTGGTGAATTTGTGTGCATTAGACAGAAAATATTGCATGAGCGCAGGTATCTGACTTTGCTTTTGTACACGACCTACATGCAGTGGTGGGATTCAGCCTGTTCTTATCAATTCTTAAGAATCTGTTCCTAAAATGTAGAAAGTGTAAAGCTTTTGTATTATAGAGAAGTTAGAAAACCTGTTGCTATAAATTCAGAATCCCCACCACTGCCCACATGAATCTAGTCAACTAACTGGCAATGTTCTAACCATGAATTGCTGTATTAGTGAGTTAGAGCACACACAAGCGTCTGGTGAATTGCCCTAGCACAATACTGGGCATGTGTTGTTGCATGAATTTAGTGATGTGCCTGTGTAGAAGTTGTATAGTGAGCATGACTATGGGTTTGTTGTTGTGTCTGTAGTTTAGTTGTTGCTTGTGCTTGTTTATAGATCTACATATGTCTCTGCTGTGAGGTGGCATGTATCTGTGTATGAGCGGCAGGAAAATATTGTAAGAGTGTAGATATTTGAACATGGTTTTATGCATAATTATTAAATGTGAATTTAACTTGAATGTATATCTTAGTCTGTTCACATAGCATATGAGCATGAAGATAAATATAGACACAACATCTATGTAGGTCTAATTATGAGTAATTTCATGAGTTTGTGCAATTTCCTTGGTATATGCCCATCCCAGAGAATAGGTACGTGTATGAGCTTTGTCATTAGGCAAAAAAGTCTACTGCCAGAGGCACCAGCAATTAGAAGGGCATTGTTTTATCTCAGGAATGTCCAGTACTTATCCTCATCAATGGCTGGAGAGAGATTTAATACTATGAGGAAATCTTGTATACGTACAATTTAGTCAGTTAGTGACTTAGGGATGTCCCAATACATATCCTCAATGGTGGAGAGAGATTTAATTACTATGAGGAATCTTGTATATGTACAAGTTAGTCAGTTAAGGACAAGGGATGTCCAATACTTATCTCAATGGCTGGAGAGAGATTTAATACTATGAGGAATTTGTATACGTACAAAGTTAGTCAGTAAGTGACTCAGGGATGTCCAATACATATCCTCAATGGCTGGAGAGAGATTTAATACTATGAGGTAATCTTGTATACGTACAAGTTAGTCAGTTAGGGACTCAGGAATGTCCAATACTTATCCTCAATGGCTGGAGAGAGATTTAATACTATGAGGGAATCTTGTATACGTACAAGTTAGTCAGTTAGGGACTCAGGGAGATGTCCATTACTTATCCTCAATGGCTGGAGAGAGATTTAATACTATGAGGAATCTTGTATAAGCACAAGTTTAGTCAGTTAGTGACTCAGGGATGTCCAATACTTATCCTCAATGGCTGGAGGAGAGATTTAATACTATGAGGAATCTTGTATACGTACAAGTTAGTCAGTTAGTGACTCAGGGATGTCCAATACTTATTCTCAATGGCTGGAGAGAGATTTAATACTATGAGGATCTTGTATAGTTACAAGTTAGTCAGTTAGTGACTCAGGGATGTCCAATACTTATCCTCAATGGCTGGAGAGAGATTTAATACTATGAGGAATCTTGTATACGTACAAGTTAGTCAGTTAGTGACTCAGGGATGTCCAACTACTTAATCCTCAATGGCTGGAGTGAGATTTAATACTATGAGGAATCTTGTATACGTAACAAGTTAGTCAGTTAGTGACTCAGGGGATGTCCAATACTTATCCTCAATGGCTGAGAGAGATTTAATACTATGAGGAATCTTGTATATGGGCAAGTTAGTCAGTTAGTGACTCAGGGATGTCCAATACTTATCCTCAATGGCTGGAGAGAGATTTAATACTATGAGGAATCTTGTATATGGGCAAGTTAGGTCAGTTAGTGACTCAGGGATGTCCAATACATATCCTCAATGGCTGGAGAGAGATTTAATCTATGAGGAATACTTGTATATCGTACAATTTAGTCAGTTAGTGACTAGGAGATGTCCAATTACATATCCTCAATGGCTGGAGAGAGATTTAATACTATGAGGAATCTTGTATACGTACAAGTTAGTCAGTTAGTGACTCAGGGATGTCCAATACTTATCCTCAATGGCTGGAGAGAGATTTTAATACTATGAGGAATCTTGTATACGTACAAGTTAGTCAGTTAGTGACTCAGGGATGTCCGAAACTTATCCTCAATGGCTGGAGAGAGATTTAATACTATGAGGAATCTTGTATACATGCAAGTTAGTCAGTTAGTGACTCAGGGATGTCCAATACTTATCCTCAATGGCTGGAGAGAGATTTAATACTATGAGGAATCTTGTATACGTACAAGTTAGTCAGTAAGTGACTCAGGGATGTCCAATACTTATCCTCATGGCTGGAGAGAGATTTAATACTATGAGGAATCTTGTTACATGCAAGTTAGTCAGTTAGTGACTCAGGGATGTCCAATACTTATCCTCAATGGCTGGAGAGATTTAATACTATGAGGAATCTTGTATACGTACACGTTAGTCAGTTAGTGACTCAGGGATGCTAATTTTCTGGCATAGATATATTTAAATAAAGATCTGTTCTGTCTAAACCCCTGCTGGGAACTGGTAAAATGCTACAACATTAAATTCTACTGCCTTTCCATGGTACACTCCCTCTGTAGTAAAGATTGACTTGAAATTATGTTGTGGAATATCTAGCTATGTTCAGAAGCCTGCCCAGGCATTTGTTTATTAATGTAGGCACAAGTTTGTGTATAAATAAAGATATGTCTAAGTTTGATCCCTATACATCCCTTTGTGCCTTAGTATGAGCATGACTGAATCTGATAATGTATATGATTACATTAGCTGGGGTAACAGTCTGACATGTGCTTTTTATCCCCATCTAAGGGCGAGATTACATATGCGGCGTAGGCTTCAGCGCAACTGCTGAAACCCGCGCCGCCAGTAATTTCACCTTGCACATCGGGGAATCACATTAACCCCACGGAAGTTCATAAAG
The DNA here is from genome assembly GCF_027579735.1 of Bombina bombina. NCBI lineage: Eukaryota > Metazoa > Chordata > Amphibia > Anura > Bombinatoridae > Bombina > Bombina bombina. Next base: position 34,481,069 of record NC_069510.1, on the reverse strand, counting down.
TGCCGTAGGTCGGAATAAAAGACGATGTCCAGAAATGTGCATAAATACACATTTCCTGGAGATGCCAGTGACTTACGGCACTTTAGAAACTGCCGGCGCCAAAGAAAAATAAAAATATATTTCAAATTCTCCCGTAAAAGTCTAACATGCCTCATAAAAATAAACCCGACATGTAAAAACCCCTATATCCGCAATCCCCCCAACATCACAACTAATAATAAAAGTATTAACCCCTAAGACGTCAATCTCCCACAACGCATATTCCTAAATAAACTATTAACCCCTAATCCGCCATTAACCCACATCGCAATTCACCTATTAAAAAGTATTAACCTCTAAATCTTCCAACCACAACATTGCAAACTACATAATAAATGTATTAAACCCCTAAAACCGCCAAACCCCACATCGCAAGTAACTAATTAACTTATTACCCCTAAACCCCACATCGCAATCTACCTATTAAAACTATTAACCCCCCTAACCCGCCATTTCACCACTTCGCTATTAACCCAATACATCTATTAACCCCTAATCCACCATTAAACCCATATCGCAATTAACCTAATACATCTCTTAACCCCCTTAATTTGCCAAACCTGCACAACGCAAATAACTAATTAAATTACTGAGCCCCCTAACCTAACACCCCCTAAATTAACCCCAATTACCTAAATTAAAAAATACTAAGTTACAATTAAAATAAAAACCTTTTAAGGGCAATGCCCCATTACAAATGCCCCTTTAGGGGCAATGGGTAGTTTAGTATTTTTTAGTGTTAGTTTTATTTTATTTTGGGGGTTTTGGTGGGTGGGGGGTTTTACTGTTAGAGCGGGGACTTTTTTTGGTAAAAGAGCTGTTTAACTCAGGGCAATGCTTTAGTTTAGATTAGGGGTGTTTTTATTTTGGGGGGCTTTTTTATTTTCATAGGGATTAGATTATTTTTGATAATTTGGTTTATTATTTTATGTAATGTTAGACTTTTTTTATTTTTTGTAATTTTAGATTAATTTAAATTTTTTATTTTTAAAGTAATGTTAGGATTTTATTTTAATTTTAATTTAGTATTTTTAATTTAGGTAATTGGGGTTAATTTAGGGGGCTTAGTAATTTAATTAGTTATTTGCGTTGTGGGGGTTTAGGGGTTAATAGATTTATTGGGTTAATGGCGGATTAGGGGGGTAATAGTTTAATTGCGATGTGGGTGAATGGTGGGTTAGGGGTTAATACATTTATTAGTTAGATTGTGATGTGGGTGAATGGCGGGTTAGGGGATAATAGTTTTATTAGGTAGATTGTGATGTGGGAATTGGCGGGTTAGGGGATAATAGGTGTATTAGGTAGATTGTGATATGGAGGTTGGAGGATTAGGGGTTAATAGTTTTATTAATTATTGCGGTGGGGGTTGGCGGTCAACAGGTAGATGGATATTGCGCATGCAGTTAGGTGTTTGTTAACCCCTTAATGACCGAGGACGTGCAGGGTACGTCCTCAAAAAAAAGGCAGTTAACGCCTGAGGACGTACCCTGCACGGTCCTCGGTGTGGAAAGCAGCTGGAAGCGATCCTGCTCGCTTCCAAGCTGCTTTCCGGTTATTGCAGTGATGCCTCGATATGGAGGCATCCTGCAATAACCTCACATGGCCATCCGATGCAGAGAGAGCCACTCTGTGGCCCTCTCTGCACCGGACATCGATGGCCGGTATCGTTGGTGGGTGGGAGCCGAATTGGGAGGCGGGTGGGCGGCCATCGGTGTGCCGCGTGATGTCACGGGGGGCGGGATCGGGGGCGTGACCGCCAGGGGGCGCGCACGGGCGCGCGCGCGTGCACGGAGGGTGGCGGGCGGGCGCGTGCACGGGGGCGGGAGCGGGTGGGGAACCGCTACACTACGGAAAAGTATTTAATAAAACCTGGCTAATCATGTTTGTGCAAAACCACAAAAAACGCTCGTGGAGGGGTGGGGGGGTTGGTTTGTGTGTGGGGAAGCTACACTACAGAAAATTTCAAAAAATTAAAAAAAACAACCATTTTTTTCTTCTAAACTGGGTACTGGCAGACAGCTGCCAGTACCCAAGATGGCGCCCCACGTTAACTTACAGTGGGAGGGGATAGAGCTGTTTGGGGGGGGGATCAGTGAGGTTGGGGGCTAAGGGGGGATAGTACACAGCAGCATATGTAAATATGCTTAAAAAAATCATTAAAAAAAATATATATATAGCTTTTATTTTTAGTACTGGCAGACTTTCTGCCAGTACTTAAGATGGCGGGGACAATTGTGGGGGTGGGGGAGGGAAGAGAGCTGTTTGGGAGGGATCAGGGGGTCTGATGTTGTAGGTGGGAGGCTGAGCTCTACACTAAATCTAATATTAAACCCTGCAAGGCTCCCTACAAGCTACCTAATAACCCCTTCACTGCTAGCCATAATACACGTGTGATGCGCAGTGGCATTTAGCGGCCTTCTAAATACCAAAAAGCAACGCCAAAGCCATATATGTCTGCTATTTCTGAACAAAGGGGATCCCAGAGAAGCATTTACAACCATTTTGTTGCCATAACTGCACAAGCTGTTTGTAAATGATTTCAGTGAGAAACCTAAAATTGTGAAATATTTTACGTTTTTTTTTAATTTGATCGCATTTGGCGGTGAAATGGTGGCATGAAATATACCAAAATGGGCTAGATCAATACTTGGGGTTGTCTACTACACTACACTAAAGCTAAAATTAACCCTACAACGCTCCCTACATGCTCCCTAATTACCCCTTCACTGCTGGGCATAATACACGTGTGGTGCGCTAGTGGCATTTAGTGGCATTCTAATTACCAAAAAAGCTACACCAAAGCCATATAAGTCTGCTATTTCTGAACAAAGGGGATCACAGAGAAGATTTACAACCATTTGTGCCATAATTGCACAAACTATTTGTAAATAATTTCAGTGAGAAACCTAAAGTTTGTGAAAAAAATTGTGAAAAAAGTGAACGATTTTTTTTATTTGATCGCATTTGGCGGTGAAATGGTGGCATGAAATATACCAAAATTGGCCTAGATCAATACCTTTGGGTTGTCTACTAAAAAAAATATATACATGTCAATGGATATTCAGGGATTCCTGAAAGATATCAGTGTTCCAATGTAACTAGCGCTAATTTTGAAAAAAAAGTGGTTTGCAAATAGCAAAGTGCTACTTGTATTTATGGCCCTATAACTTACAAAAAAAGCAAAGAAGATGTAAACATTGGGTATTTCTAAACTCAGGACAAAATTTAGAAACTATTTAGCATAGGTGTTTTTTTGGTGGTTGTAGATATGTAACAGATTTTGGGGGTCCAAGTTAAAAAAAGTGTTTTTTTTTTCAATTTTTCCTCATATTTTATAATTTTTTTTATAGTAAATTATAAGATATGATGAAATAATGGTATCTTTTGAAAGTCCATTTAATGGCGAGGAAAAACGGTATATAATATGTGTGGGTACAGTAAATGAGTAAGAGGAAAATTACAGCTAAACACAAACACACCGCAAAAATGTAAAAATAGCCTTGGTCCCAAACGGACAGAAAATGGAAAAGTGCTGCGGTCATTAAGGGGTTAAAGAGACACTGAACCCAAATTTTTTCTTTCGTGATTCAGATAGAGCATACAATTTTAAGCAACTTTCTAATTTAATCCTCTTATCAATTTTCTTCATTCTCTTGGTATCTTTATTTGAAAAGCAAGAATGTAAGTTTAGATGCTGGCCCATTTTTGGTGAACAACCTGGGTTGTTCTTGCTGATTGGTGGATAAATTCACCCACCAATAAACAAGTGCTGTCCAGATGTCTGAAACAAAAAATATCTTAGATGCCTTCTTTTTCAAATAAAGATATCAAGAGAACAAAGAAAACTTGATAATAGGAGTATATTAGAAAGTTGCTTAAAATTAAATGCTCTATATGAATCATGAAAGAAAACATTTGGGTTCAGTGTCCCTTTAATATTTTCAGGCAGTTATGGGGCTCACATTTTCAACGCAAGGCTTGCTATGCCTGCCTATGCGTGGCGACTCGGTGAAAATGGAGTAAAATTGCTACATTTTCACCGTGTAAGTCCTTGCGCTGAATATGTGATACCGATTTGCGATGCTGTTCTATGTTAGCTTATGGGCGTAAAAATAGCGGCTGATAGGTGCAATATACGTGCCACATTTATATGCTGCCCCATATATGTGATGGCAAAACCAGACTAAACACCGGCGCCTGCGGGGTGACGCAGCATATGTAATCTCTCCCTATATGTTCAATTGTGTTAGCATGAGGCTGGCATCTATCATTGCATGAGAAAGAAAATATATTTTTTAATGAATGTTGGTGGTGAAGCATAAGCCTGTGTCGGTATCTGGGCATGAGTATAATCCTGGGCACAAGTCTGAAACATTAATACGGATATGTGTATAAGCATTTGCATGTGTCTATGCCTAGGTTTTAATATTGGGCTGGGCATGTCTTTGCTACCTAAGAATGAATCTGGGTATGTTTCTAGGTATGAGTAGATACATAAGTCTAGCATGACTGAGTCTGTGCAAAAGTCTTTGTGAATGGTTTTGGGCTTGTAGATGTAAGTTTAGGGGCAAATGCAATAACATAAATATGTACATTAAATTAACCTGATCTTACATTACAATATTAGAGTGTTACATGACCATAATCCTGGGCATATATCAGGGTTTGTTTTTTAATAACTATGGGCAATTAGAATAAGAGTGAGTTTTGGCATTATCTGAGCAGATGACTATATACGTAAGAGCGTTTATACAATCATATGACTGTAGAAGCAAGACATGAGTGAGAGAGAGCCTGATTATGGGAAAGTATCTGGACATAACCTCTGTTTATAGATAGTGTGTTTGTGAGTGTCAGTTGCCATGTGACTGTGGAGAACACTAATGATACAGGGCATCAAGTATATCTAATGAAGAAGATCAAAGTGCTCTCCTAAGCTGTAGATGATAACCCAGGAATCACCTACCTGCACATATCAGGGATCTGTTCATAGGACTAATTGTCGTTTAGGTAAGTCACTGCTAGATTCATAGCTTGCTCATCAATCTGAACAAAATTTTTAAAAAAAAATCACCTGTAAATGTTTATTTCACACCTGCCAGCTGCCATCTTTACAGAACATAAAACGCATAAAAAAAAGTGTCTACCTAATTTGTGTCTGAAGAATATTCATAAACTTATTAGTAGGAATAAATCCTGAATGTTCCTAACTGGTCTATCTTATGTGAGATGTTAATAAAGATGTTCTTTATCTATTTCATAGACACATATTTATATGTCACCAGTGGTTGATTAATGTCACAGAGAAGGATATTAATAGAAAAAAAATAGGATATATGTGTGTTAATGCGCGGGTTGATGATTTAAAACATGTCAGGTTAATAGTGTTTAATAAGAAATAATATCGGTTCAAAGTGTCCATCAATTGTATCCAGCTGGGCTCATAGGCTTACATGCTAAGGGGTTCAAGGGGATAGCAGTGGAGATAGGAAGGTTAGTGTAGGTTGTATACATCTTGAATAGTAGAGTCTTTAGTGCTTGAAGCTTTCAAAACTAGGGGAGAGTCTTGTGGAGCGAGCAGAGAGTTCCACAAGATGGGAGCCAGTCTGGAGAAGTCTTGTAAAGGGGAATGTGAGGAGGTATCAAGAGTGGAGGAGAGTAGGAGATCATGAGCTACATTTTCCATGATGCTTGACTGGACTTCAGAGTGCCTAAGCATCATGGGAAATGTAGTTCTGAAACATCTGGAGTGCCAAGGTTCGCCATCACTGACAAGGAGTAGATAACTTTGTGGAAACTCTGTGATCAGCAGAGAGTAACAAAAAAGAGAATTGCTGAACATATTGTTTGGAGGTCTATGTGTGATTGGTCATGGTGGGAAGCTTGCTTGGATACAAATGTTATAAAAAAAAAATTTGGGGGGCAGTGTAGTCTTGTAATGGGGTAGGCTTGGTATAGTAAAAGCAGAGCCTCATGGGTGATGGAGGAGGGTGAATGGACTCTTACAGGTAACTTGTCCCTTTGGAAACTTCTGCTTTTTGTGAAATGGAAGTATAGCTTGAAGTGACATTTAATTTGTTATGCATTGAGTGTTTCATATAGTTGGGAAAGGGAGACCCATTTCAAGTTGATACGACAGTAGGGGTTGTGTTGAGTGTTAATAAAGTAGAGGAGTTACCGTTAAAGTTAATAACTTTGGGATGTAGAGGTAAGGGTTAATGTGTTTTGTGGGGTACTGTGGTCAGCGTTTATAACATTGAGTGTTCAAGTTAAAGGGACAGTAAAGTCCAAATTAAACTTTCATGATTGAGATGGGGCCTGTAATTTTATTAAACTTTCCAATTTACTTTTATCATCAAATGTGCTTTGCTCTCTGGCTATTCTTAGTTGAAAGCTAAACCTAGGTAGGCTCATATGCTAATTGCTAAGCCCTTGAAGGCTGCCTTTTATCTGAATGCGTTTGACAGTTTTTCACAGCTAGTTCATGTGTGCCAAATCTGTGCTCACGCCCCTGTAATTTATGAGTCAGCACTAATTGCCTGAAATGCAAGTCAGTCAAAAGAACTGAAAAAAAGGGGGGCAGTCTGCAGAAGAAACAAGGTAATCACAGAGGTAAAAAGTGTTTTAATATAACTGTGTTGGTTATGCAAAACTCGAGAATGGGTAATAAAGAGATTATCTATCTTTTTAAAGGGACACTGAACCCAAATGTTTTCTTTTGTGATTCAAATAGAGCATGAAATTTTAAGCAACTTTCTAATTTACTCCTATTATCATATTTTCTTCATTCTCTTGGTATCTTTATTTGAAATGCAAGAATGTAAGTTTAGATGCCGGACCATTTTTGGTTAACAACCTGGGTTGTCCTTGCTGATTGGTGGATAAATTCATCCACCAATTAAAAAGTTGCTGTCCAGAGTCCTGAACCAAAAAAAAAAGCTTAGATGCCTTTTTCAAATAAAGATAGCAAGAGAACGAAAGAAAAATTGATAATAGGAGTAAATTAGAAAGTTGCTTAAAATTGCTGCTCTATCTGAATCATGAAAGAAACATTTTGGGTTCAGTGTCCCTTTAACAATAACATTTCTGGTGTTAAAGGGATAGTCTAGTCCCAAATAAACTTTCATGATTCAAATAGAGAATGTAATTTTAAACAATTTTCCCAATTTACTTTTATCACCAATTTTTGCTTTGTTCTCTTGTATTCTTAGTTGAAAGTTAAACTTAGGAGGTTCTTATGCAAATTTCTAAGCCTTGAAGGCTGCCTCTTCTCTCAGGGCATTTTAACAGATTTTTTACCACTAGAGGGTGTTAGTTCATGTGTGACATATAGATAAACACTGTGCTCACGCACGTGGAGATCCAGTGAGCCAGCTCTGATTGGTTAAAATGGATGTCTGTCAAAAGAACTGGAATAAGGGGGCAGTCTGCAGAAGCTTAGATACAAGGTAATCACAGAGGTAAAAAGTGTTTTAATATAACTGTGTTGGTTATGCAAAACTGGGGAATGGGTAATAAAGGGATTGTCTATCTTTAACAATAAAATTTCTGGTGTTAAGTTCCATATTGACAGGGTTCACAATTAGACTTCATTTTGCAGAGCGTGATCTGGAGAGAAGGCATCCTCCATTGTTTAGAGATGACACTAGCACATGTAAAATACCATCCCTTATTCAACTTTTGTTTGTTTAATTTTATAAATAAGCCCCCCATTGGAATAAGGAAGTTAAAAAGTGCCTCTCCCTGTCTAGCCATGCCTTAGATTTTTACAGCGCCCCCAACAAAACACTGGTAATTCCTCCTCCACTGCCCTGACTGCTCCCCCTGGAAACACCCACAACGCTTTCCACTGTCTTGACTGATTCTCAAGAAACTGTCCTGGCTCCTCCCCAAGGAACACCCACAACTCTTGCCACTGTCTTGACTGATCCTCAAGAAACTCTGTCCTGTACCTCCCCCAAAGAACACCAACTCTTGACTCTCCTGACTCCTCCCCAAGGAACAGCCACAACTATTTCCTTACTGCTCCCAAAGGAACACCAAATAAATCTCTCACCGTTGTCCTGGCTACTCCCCAATAAGTACCCACAACTGACTGCTTCCCAAGAAACACCCAAAACACTCACAACTCATGTCTTGCATACTCCAAGGAACAAACAAGTTTATTCAGTGCCCTGACTTAGCATTCAAAATATATTTTTGTGAACAGAAGTACTCACTGCTTATTTGTGGACAAAAGCTCACCTCTCATGGCCGTAACACATTTACATATAGCTTTTTTTGTTTAGATTCAAAGAATGATCTTGTACCATAAACCTTTAATGTGCTAAGGAACACCCAGATATGTTAAGCACTTATACTGTATAAGTTTCACATGAAAAACATTTTTTTTTCTCACCACCCTGGCTGCCAATACATATTTTGGAATATTTACGTTCTTTGTGTACAACTACAAACAGTTGTCTGCACAGTTCTTCTAAAGGAGTGGCAACTGACTAATGATAATCAACTCTGGTTTTTAAACCCATTGACACTGGAGTACTTCCAAGTGGAAATTAGTGATTGGCTATGTGCAATTACGAGCCTGCATACAACTATTGCTTACTGGAGTGAGCCAGTTATATTACAATAATCAAACGCTAAATATTTAGCATTGACTAAATAGACAGTCAACTTTAGACTTTAATAAAAAAAAAATTACCCATTCCTCAGTTTTGGAGGACCAACAATGTCTTACTATAGATAGTACCTCTCCAATTACCTTGCATCTGAAACCTCTACAGACTGGCCCCTTATCTCAGTTCTTTAACTTGCATTTTAGTCAAGCAGTGCTTACACAAATAACTGCACAGGAGTGAGCACAACATTATCACACATTAGCCTAGCTGTGAAAAACAGTCTAAATGCACTGAGATCATTTCTTAGCCATTGAAGGCTGCCTGTTGCATGAATGTACCTAGGTTTTAGGTAACAACTTTCATGTCCTATACAAATCAGAAAAGTTTAATTTTGACAAGACAATATCCTAAAAATGAATGTGGATGGGACAACAGGTTGGGTGAAAGGCTCTACTCACAAGTCTGTAGAAGTAACAGATAATTCAATATTTTTAAGTGTATTTATGTTCCATCTCCCCCTCAAGTTATTTTACTATGTTGCCTGCACACTATTCAGTATCTATAGTAGATTTATTGTAGTCTAATGCAAGCTGAGACAGAAGCAGCAGAGACCCCACAACCCAGCCCATCCCCCTCCTCCACTCCCAGTAACACAGGGACACCACGTAATAGGAATAAAGTTTTATTGAAACAAAATATGGAGCAGACAGATCTTCTGGGGTGTTGCCTTTGATGCTTCCTCCAGCAGGAAGGGGAGGAACTCACCCAGTGCTTGGGCAGGAATCTTCTGGCATTAGCAGCTAGAAAGTATCTGAAAAATGCAAAGAGAACTATAAGGATCTAAATCACAGAGTAGCCGGATCAGAGTTTCTTAGGTCTCATTGCCTCAGCCCTGTGGTTTTCGTCATTGGGGCAATATAGGGGAAAGGAAAAAGCCCCTCGGAATGACAGGACTGAGGCAGCGAGAGTGGGGCAACTAGGCCCAAATGGTTAATAAATAGATTTACAGAGAATAAAATGGCGTACCAGGTTGAGAAATCTTATGGTCTGGAAATTCTTAGCTAGAAAAAAAAAAAAAAATAAATAAAGTAAGCAAATTATCTAAAGATTTTTTTTATTGGCTGAAAAGGAAATGTGATTAAGACTGTTCTACCAATAGAAAGTTGAAAGATACAATATATGTAAAGGGAACATTTTTTTCAAGGAAACATGCAGCTGATTTAGTAAGACTTAAAGGGACAGTAAACCTTAAAAATAATCATATAATTCTGCACATAGTGCAGAATTATATAACATTAGCCAATTATAAAACATAATTGTACCCCATTAATTTTTTTTTTTTTTAAAAATGCTGTTTTACAGTAGAGAGCGCTACTCTGCTGAGCGGGTCTTTTTTTTTAGTCAGCGCATCGGGCCAGCTGTATAGTCACAGCCCGGCCCGACCACGCCATAACATTAAGCTCGCTCCTGCTGTCAGACAGAGCAGGAGCGAGCTGCACTTAGTGTTATGGCACGGTCGGGCCGGGCAGCGACTATACAGCTGGCCCGATGCGATGAGTAAATATAACAGACCCGCTCAGCAGAGAGCGGGTCTGTAAAACAGCGTTTTAAAAAAAAAAAATATAGGGTACAATTATGTTTTAGAATGTTTGGCTAATATGTTATATAATTCTGCACTATATGCAGAATTATATAACATTTTTAAAGTTTACTGTCACTTTAAATGCCGATATTCAATAAGGGCCATTACTGGGAAACTCAAATGGGTTATTTGTGAGTAAATCAACTACCTATAAAATGTTTATACTCTTATAAATCTCTAAAGCTCACCACCTTTTAATTACTTAACCAAATGCTCACTTCTAGGGGTTGCCAGGTGTCCCAGCATTCAACTGGACAGTCCAGTATCTAAATATTTTAGTGGACATTGAAATATGTATTTTATGCATTACAATTGTGTTACTGGCAGCCAAGGAGTAAAAATGACTGCCTAGTTATGACATTTACATACACCCCATGGGATCAATAGATTAGAAGGTAGAAAGTTGTGATGCCACCTACCAGTGTGGCCAGTCAGATTGCACAGTATTTTTGTGACTGACTGCTGGAAACCCTACACAGAACGCAAATTCTGTAACCTGCAAAATAAAGGGTTAATGCAATTTGTAAAAACCCACTAGGATGCAGATTTTACTCCCCCTATGTAGAGGAGTTGGATAAAAGTACCTTCTACACAAGTTTACTACACATCATTTCTAACAATAGCAGATTGTTGTGCAGTAAAAACCCAGCAGTCTCGCAATGTAGATTTATATGAAGAATTTCTTTTAGTTTAAATTCTTAACCAAGTTTTTTTTACAATGGTGAAGAAATTGAGAAACTAAAGGGACACTGAACAATGTCTCTTTTGTGAGTCAGATAGAGCATGACATTTTAAGCAACTTTCTAATTTACTCCTATCAAATTCTTTTAGTATCTTTATTTGAAATGCAAGAAAGTTTAGATGCCAGCCCATTTTGTTGAACAACCTGGGTTGTCCTTGCTGATTATTTTATTGGTGGATGGAATGTATTCACCAAACAAGTGCTGTCCAGAGGTCTGGATCAAAAAAATAGCTTAGATGCCTTTTTCAAATAAGATAGCAAGAGAACAAAGAAAAAGCGATGGAGCATGCAGCTTTCTAATTTACTCTCAGAATGACAAAATAAAATTTAGGTTCAGTATCCCTTTAAGGGCATTAAATTAGAATTTCCTTCATGATTCAAATAGAGCAAACTATTTTAAAATGCAATTTACTTCCATTATCCCAATTAGCTTTGTTGAAAAGCATACCTATATAGGCTCAGGAGCTAGCTGCATTATGCCTGCTATCATTTGCATAGCAAATAATTCAGCTAGCTCTTAATAGTGCATTGTTGCTACATTAAAGGCTACCAAGAGAATGAAGCTAAATAGAAGAAAATTGGTAAGTGGTCTTAGATTTAAGCTGTATAAGAACCATTAAGGAATTTGGGGTTTCATGTCCCTTTAACACATTCAGAGATTAAGGGATTATTTGTGAGGCTAATATGTGCTTGAGGTATTAACACTTATACTGATTAATTATGGAATCTAGTCAGGATATTAAGCTAATCAGACCATCTTATAGTTAACAGGTGAATGTATCATGGCTATTTTTGTTGAATCTAGTTTAAAAAGGGACAGTCAAGTCCAAAATAAACTTTCATGGCTCAAAGAGGACAAGTCATTTTAGACAAATTTCCAATTTTGCTTTCTATTGGTATTAGTTGAAAACTAAACCTAGGAGTCTCACATGCAAATACTTAGACCTTGAATGCCACCTCTAATCTGAATGTGTTTTGACAGTTTTCATCACTAGAGGGCATTAGTTCATGTGTCATAAAGATAACATTGAGCTCATGCATGTTAAGTTACCTTGGTGTAAACACCGATTGGCTAACATGCAAGTCTGTCAAAAGAACTGAAATAAGGGGGCAATCTGCAGAGGCTTAGATAGAAGGTAATCAGAGGGAAAAATCTCTCTCAAAACTGGGAAACCAGTAATAAGGGATTATTTCTTTTTCAACAATAAAATTATGGTGTTGACTGTCCCTTTAATTAGAGCCAAAAATATGACACTTTGTATGAGTCAGTGTATTTTTTCCTAAACCCTAAGGGATCTTCTCTCCCTCACCAAAGAGGTTGGTCCATTCTGGGCAGAATGATTGATATAATCACAGCAAGACAATAAATATGAAGAGTAAACCAGGGGCAGTGCTAGATAAGGATAATGTTGAGTGACATATGTAGTTAAGTCTGGAGCAGTTCTGTTAGCTTCAAGAGACCATGGTCTCAGCTCCCTTTAGGGTGGGGGGAATTTTAAAAAGAATTAAACCCATTTCATACACCGCCCTCTAATCAATGAGGCTGCCATTTTGGAAGCAGTGTCACTAAATAAACCTGAGTTGCTGCACATGTCAGCTCTGGATAGCAGTGAAAGCCAATTCAACATGACCAGGAATAAGCTTTAATATTCTAAAAAGCTAGAGTGGTTACTGTCCCTTTAGAGCTGATCACTGTCAGTGTATTAGTTTCCTATTAGACTTAATAATCTAGAGCACTTGTGATAAGAACCAGTCTCATTGTTAAGAGATTAAGCACATTCTACTAATTTATTCCTGTCTCTATTTAACTAGATCATAGTCTGTTTTTGTTTACCAGGCCTGGTAAAGAGTTCACAACACAGCACCTCATATGAAAAGATTAGCCCCATACCCTTAACCCCATAAACAGATAACCTAATATAATACAAAAATATGCTGTAAACCCCCAAAACCACACTAGGAAAACTACTTACCAAAACAGCAGCCTTTCCAAGCAGAAACTACCTGCTCAAAACAGTTCTGTAAAGAGAGAAAACAAAACTACATCAGCCATATTCAAACCACAACACCCCCAGCTCACCAACTGCCTAACCCAACTTACCAGCAAGAGATAAAGCACAACACTGACTCCTCTACTGGCAATGTAGCCTCTTATACCCAGGTGCTGTGAGTCACATGGCCATTTTCCATCCAATGAGAACATGTTCCTCATCTCACCAATCACATCACAGCACATGTTTGATTAGCAGAAAATAGGTGTGTCCAGTGAGCCAGGGCTAGATTTAACCCAATAAGCACTGAATTTAACCAGTTATGTGCTGGACTACATTTGATTTACATTCAGTCATTCTTTTATATATACACACACATATAAATATAAATAGACAGACAGACAGACAGACAGATAGATAGATAGATAGATAGATAGATAGATAGATAGATAGATAGATAGATAGATAGATTTTGTATACTACACTTTACTAAGTTATAATTTGATAACTGAAGTAAATTGTAAAGTTGTTTAAAACTTTATGTTCTATCTGAATCATGGAGTTAAAAAAATTGGGCTTCATGTCCCTTTAATATTCACATTATTCAGGTACAGCATGAAACACTGAACAACTTTCTAATTTACTTCTGTTATATAATTAGCTTTTTTCTCTAGGTATCCTTTGTTGAAAAGCATACCTAGGTAGGCTCCGGAACAGCAATGTACTACTGGGAGCTAGCTGAACACCTCAAGTGAGTCAATAACAAGAGGCATATTGCTGCTCCTGAGCCTACCTAGATATGCTTTTCAGCAAAGGATACTAATATAACAAAGTTAAAGTCAAAAGTTTTATAAAATTGCCTGCTCCAGCTGAAACATAAACGTTTAATTTTGACTTCCTGACCCTTAACAAAAAACACTGAACATAACATAAATATGGTGATTTTCACTGTTAAAGGGACACTAAACCCAAATGTTTTCTTTAATGATTCAGATAGAGCAGCAATTTTAAGCAACTTTCTAATTTACTCCTATTATCAATTTGTCTTCCTTCTCTTGCTATCTTTATTTGAAAAGGTAGGAATCTAAGCTAATTAGTCAGCCCATTTTTGAGTCAGCACTATGGATAGTGCTTGCTGATTGGTGGCTACATTTAACCACCAATCAGCAAGCGTAACCCAGGTGCTGAACCTAAAATGGGCCGGCTCCTAAACTTTCATTCTTGCATTACAAATAAAGATAGCAAGAGAATGAAAACAAATTGATAATAGGAGTAAATTAGAAAGTTGCTTAAAATTGCTGCTAAAATTGTGGGTTTAGTATCCCTTTAAATGGCCATTAAAGTAAAAAAAAATTACATGCTCTTATTCATTAGAGCATGTAATTTTAGGACTAGTGACCCTGCACTATTATGTGTTTAACCCATGCAACACAAAGTATTATCAGGTATATGAGGCAAATGGGAGCTAGGTGAGTCCAATATATGTGTCACTGAGTGAGCAGGGGAGACCTAGATCCTGAGCCAGCACAAATAAATGTACTGTAATTTGTAATAGACCTTAGAGGCTTTACTGAGAAGCTGCAGTCAGATTTCCCAGCACATCAGTAAAATCTTCCATGCAAGCTCCAACCTTATCTTTATTAGCAAAGGTTCCTCACAATGACTGCAGATAACACCCTGGTACAATGAACTGGCCCTGTCACTTTGCACTTTACAGTTATGTAATACAGTATTGCAGGGGAACCTGACAGACTTTACAGACAACAGTTCATCTATTAATGTGCAATTCTATTGTATGTGTTCTACATGTTACATGAGGGGTATATGAGCCCTAATCATTTATGTATTATTATCCTCTGTCTTATCAAAATATGTTAAAGGTGTGTGCAATGTTAAGCCAGTTGTAACTACTATACTATTAAAGTAAAAGTCAGAAACCAAATTGAGACATCCAAGAAAGTTACAATTTAAATCTGTTTTTTTAGGACCTGAGCACTACCCCTGCTGTACACCAGGGGGAGCTCATTCTGGCCTTGGATAGCTGCTTTGAAAGCTTTGCAATACTCTCTATGATTACTCCCGCTCTACTGTAGCAATCACCTCCAGCTGAATCTCATCTCATTACTGTCTCAGCCAATCAGATTAACTTATTCACTATATAATCTCCTTCCTCTGGTTGCCCTTGTCTTTTAATCAGAGTTTGGTCACAGGAGAGGTTGTTTTGCTTTGCAGTACTGAATAGGTTTGTATATTTATATCTAAATATTATTTTTTATATTTGTTGATCTGAGCTGTAGCAGCAAGTCTTGAATTCCAGGTATTAAGTTTTATAGTGGTACTGGTAAAGTGGTTTTTAGCATTGACTCTAGTATGTTATAAAAGTAAAGTTTAAAGGGATATACAATTTTTTTGTTCATTATTCAAAGCATGCAATTTTAAGTTACTTTCTGATTCACTCTTAATTTTTTGTTCTCTTGGCATCTTTATTTTAACAGGAATTCAAGCTTAGGAACTGGACCATTTTTGGTTCAGCATCCTATGTAGCACTTGTTTGGTGAATATTTAGCCACTAATCAGCAAGCGCTACCCAGGTGTTGAACCAAAAATGAGCTGGCACCTAAGCTTACTTTTCTGCTTTTTCAGATACCAAGAGAACAAAAATAAGAGTAAATCAGAAAGCTACTTAAAAGTGCATGCTCTGAAACATGAGAAAAAATTGGTTTCCATATTCCTTTAAGTGTCTTGTACTTAGTCTGGTTTCTCTATTTTGCCAAAAGCTACTTAAAAAAACGTTTTGTAACCTAATCCTTTTGTAATTCTGTGAACAAACTTACAATGAGCTTAAAATGTTGGTTCTCCTATTAGAAGCAATGTTGTTGGTCATTTTAAGCTTAGAAACCTTGCTGGATAGGTTGTCAATTTGAATATTCTTGTGTAGAACCTTAGTTGTATTGGCCCTTGTAGACTACTGCATCCATAAAGAATTGTTTTAGTATTGACTGAGTTTGATGCACCAAAACTGCTTGGTGTTCTCATTTAACACTCCAAATAAGTATATATAGCTGGTTAACCTATCAGGAGAAAACATGCATGAATATGCTTCAGTCACTGGCCATGTCCTTATCTAGAATGAGATGGGGTTTGTGTGTTACTTTCTGTGGTTTCTTAGAACTTGTCAATACTGTTTTGTACAGTAATTGTGCCTAGTTACATTTCAGTTTGTACCCCATGTTTTGCACTGTTAAAGGGCAGTTCTAAATTAAACTCAAGTTTCAGATAGATCTTTGCAGTTTACTGTATCTTAATTACATTGGGGTTATCCATGTATATTTGAGGTCATACATGGTCACCAAGTCTATGGGGGTCTCTCACACTCAGTATTTACAGCATTTTCTTTTCATACTTGTATTGGCTGACACTGTTCCTGTATAGTTCATTTCTATTAGCTGTGGATATATTCCATTGCTATTAAGAAATAGTTTGACCATGCAGTGCATTACTCCAAGGCATATATTATAATCGTATGCTTACTCAAAAATGAAAGATAAGATATTTGAAAGTGTCAGGTAGAAAATGTGACTAAATCTGTTTTTTTTTTTTTCTTTTTTAAAAGGATACAAATTTGCAAGTCAAAGTAATATATGGAGCTGTAATAATAATCTGTTAGATATGTAACAGTGAAGATGAGATCAAGTTCTTTGTAATACTGGTACCAGTAATAGGAACTAATAAACCTTTAATATGTGTCTGTAGATCAAACAGTTGTACAAATGGAATTTGAGGTTGAATTGTATGAATTGAAGTTTTGTGATATTGATGTGCATAAATAGATTACTTAAACAAGATAATTAAGAAATGTACAAGTGAAAAGGGAAAACTGTCATATGGCATGATTAAAGAAAATAAAAAAGGATTGGGACTTGTAGTAAACACAACTTTAAAAGGAAAGACGTTTTTTTATTTGTCTGAGTTTGAAGTTATTGATATGAATGGTGGTTTGTGTGAATTGAGTTTTATAATGAGCTGTATGGAAAAGTCAGATGTTTTATTTTGAAATTGTTGGAAGACATTGAGGTTAAGTTAGGATCAGACTAGTTAGAAATATGTGAAAATTGGGATGAGAATTCAGGTTATAAGTTTTATGAATGGGAATGAACCTGGTTGTGGTTATTTGCCTATTGAATTTTATACTTTTTTGGAATTTAATTTCATTGGGGTAGATTGTTAGATTAGTTTATTTTGAGATTGAACGTTTTGCCTGTATCAATGACGAAAGGTTTGATTGTTTTAAAGGGTGACCATTAAGATTTGAGGCCTGTCATGTTGACTGTTTATTGTGAAAGTGTTGGCAAATAAAATATATGTAGTGATTAAGGTTGTAGAGTAAGTGTGGTGTTCATGGTTGTCCTATCTCTGAAAGCTTACTACATGATCTGTGGTATGAAGGAGATGAGGTCTGTTGCTGTTACGGTGGATTTTGAGTGTATCATAGGGTACTGCACGGTTTTAGGCTTCATGTTTTAGAACATTTAGGTCTTTCTGGTAAGATTATTCTATGGTTTAAATGTTAAATTGTATTGTCTGGTTCCGGTTAATCGGTTTTTTTGACAGAGGAATTTTGTTAAATCTGGAGTGCATCAGTTTTCTTTTGTCTCCTGTTTGTATGTGATTGAGCCATTAACTAGTTTGAGGAAGGATACATTAGGTGTTCCTGGCAGTAATGGAAAGTGATTGAAAGTGATTGGTGTATGGATGTTAGTGGTGTAAGACTCAGGCTGCTTTAGGAAGGGTGTATTTTCTTTGAGGTTTTTTCAAAATAGTTTGGAGATATTGAAATTACAAGCATTTTCAAAGTGGTATAGTGGTGATATAATACAGTATATGTAATAACAGCAAATCAATCCAATATAAGGTAAATCAAAGCTCAAAATCATAAATTTACAGACAGCTCCACAACTCTTTGAAAGTGAAAAACAGAATTATTTTTGGTATGGTAGGTCAGAAGAATGTCAAGGGGGGGTAGGGGAGGAGATCTGTTTGGGTAATCAGGGACGGTTCCTAACAGAGGAGATAGATAAGTAGTCATCTAGTCTTTTTGTGGTTGTGTAATGGTACCTCTCAATTAGTAATGCAGAAGAGACTAAGTCCCTCAACATGGTAATGCTGGGAGAGATTGTTTCCAGTGCTGTAGGATCAAGTGTTTTTGTGCTACTGACCATTATATATAACAGTTGGAGTCTTAGGTTACAATGGGAATTTATTAAACAGAATAGGAATCGGGTCTCTAGGTAATGTGATCACTATAACTGTATGGGACATATATCAAGCACTCCGTATGGAGTTTGATACCCCGTGTTTCCGGAGAGCCTTCAGACTAAAGATCGCTGCTCCATAACTTGTCCTGCTCTGAAGCCGGAGAGAAATCAGCCTGAATGAATACGATTGGGTTGATTGACACCCTCTGCTAGCGGCAGATTGGCCGCTAATCTACAGGGGGCGGCATTGCACCAGCGTATGCTGTTGGCATTAATCGATGTGCAGCGGACATGATACTCTACTTCGTATCATGTCCGCTTGCACATCAACAAATATGCCCCTATTCCTTTAATGGAGTCCAAAAAGGAACTATACTGTGACAATCCCACCAAATAGGTAGGAATGTACCTGCATTGCCACAGGCTCTCCAACAGTCAGGGGATGAGATCTTCAAAATAGTGGCCAATATGGACGGAGTAAGGTACCACCTACACAATAGTTTGGCGTTCATCTCCATAATTTGCATGGAAGATGTGGATTTAGCCATGTTTTGAAATATAGTAAGCCGGTCCTTCTGTGAAAGTGGAGTCTGTATTTCAGTTTCCCATTTGCTAGTGATAGAGGGTAGGTTCCTGGAATGAGTTATTAATAGTTTATAAGATATTGATAAAGATCCCCTTGTAGGTTCCTGGAATGACAGTTATTAAAGTGATGGTAAACTCTCCCCTTTTTAAAATCAGATCTGGAATGTAAGCGCTATTTTAGATGGAGTTTAATTCATTAGCTGTAATGAAGATGCAGTATAACTTACTTTTTAATATAGATATGAAATGCATGCTTATCCGCCCACTTCAAAAGTAACATTTTCTGTGAGCTAACAGATTGTATTGTTGTCCAATCAGCGATCTCCCCATATGGCACTTTTGTTGTAGCTAGAGCATTGATTGGAGAGTAATTCAATCATTTAGCTGACAGGAAAATTGACTTTTGAAGTGGGTGGTCTAACGTGGGGTATTTGAATTTCATATCTATATTAATAACTAGGTTATAGCACATATTCATTACACATGAATAAAACTCCATCTAAAATAGTGCTTACATTCCAGATCTGATTTTATAAAGGGGAGTTTAACATCACTTTAATAGTTTATAAGATAAAGATCCCCTTGTAGGTGAGCTGGAATGACATAGTATTAATAGTTTATAAGCTATTGATAAAGATCCCCTTGTAGGTGAGCTGGAATGACGTGTTTATAAGATAAAAATCCCCTTGTAGGTGAGCTGGAATGACATGTTAATAGTTTATAAGATAAAGATCCCCTTGTAGGTGAGCTGCAATGACGTTAATAGTTTATAAGATAAAGATCCCCTTGTAGGTGAGCTGGAGTGAGGTGTTATTAATAGTTTATAAGATATTGATAAAGATCCCCTTGTAGGTGAGCTGGAATGACGTGTTGGTTTATAAGATAAAAATCCCCTTGTAGGTGAGCTGGAATGACGTGTTAATAGTTTATAAGATAAAGAGCCCCTTGTAGGTGAGCGGCAATGACGTTATTAATAGTTTATAAGATAAAGATCCCCTTGTAGGTGAGCGGCAATGACGTTATTAATAGTTTATAAGATAAAGATCCCCTTGTAGGTGAGCTGGAGTGAGGTGTTATTAATAGTTTATAAGATATTGATAAAGATCCCCTTGTAGGTGAGCTGGAATGACATGTTAGTTTATAAGATAGATCCCCTTGTAGGTGAGCTGGAGTGAGGTGTTAATAGTTTATAAGATAAAGATCCCCTTGTAGGTGAGCTGGAATGACGTGTTATTAATAGTTTATAAGATATTGATAAAGATCCCCTCGTAGGTGAGCTGGAATATGACGTGTTAATAGTTTATAAGATAAAGATCCCCTTGTATGTGAGCTGGAATGACGTGTTATTTATAATTTATAAGATAAAGATCCCCTTGTAGGTGAGCTGGAATGATATTAATAGTTTATAAAATAAAGATCCCCTTGTAGGTGAACTGGGATGACGTGTTAATAGTTTATAAGATAAAGATCTCCTTGTAGGTGAGCTAGAAAGATGTGTTAATAGTTTATAAGATAAAGATCTCCTTTTAGGTGAGCTGGAATGACGTGTTAATAGTTTATAAGATATTGATAAAGATCCCCTTGTAGGTGAGCTGGAATGATGTGTTAATAGTTTATAAGATATTGATAAAGATCCCTTTGTAGGTGAGCTGGAATGTTGTGTTAATAGTTTATTAAAGATCCCCTTGTAGGTGAGCTGGAATGATGTGTTAATAATTCTTTATAGGATAAAGATCCCCTTGTAGGTGAGCTGGAATGACGTGTTAATAGTTTATAAGATATTGATAAAGATCCCTTTGCAGGTGAGCTGGAATGTTGTGTTATTAATAGTTTATTAGATAAAGATCCCCCTTGTAGGTGAGCTGGAATGACGTGTTAATAGTTTATAAGATATTGATAAAGATCCCCTTGTAGGTGAGCTGGAATGATGTGTTAATAGTTTATAAGATAAAGAGCCCCTTGTAGGTGAGCGGCAATGACGTTATTAATAGTTTATAAGATAAAGATCCCCTTGTAGGTGAGCGGCAATGACGTTATTAATAGTTTATAAGATAAAGATCCAATGTAGGTGAGCTGGAATGATGTGTTAATAGTTAATGAGATAAAGATCCCCTTGTAGGTGAGCTGGAATGACGTGTTAATAGTTTATAAAATAAAGATCCCCTTGTAGGTGAACTGGGATGACGTGTTAATAGTTTATAAGATAAAGATCTCCTTGTAGGTAAGCTGGAATGATGTGTTAATAGTTTATAAGATAAAGATCCCCTTGTAGGTGAGCTGGAATGACGTGTTAATAGTTTATAAAATAAAGATCCCCTTGTAGGTGAACTGGGATGACGTGTTAATAGTTTATAAGATAAAGATCTCCTTGTAGGTGAGCTGGAATGACGTGTTATTAATAGTTTATAGGATATTGATAAAGATCCCCTTGTAGGTGAGCTGGAATGACGTGTTAATAGTTTAATATTGATAAAGGTCCCCTTGTAGGCGAGCTGGAATGACGTGTTAATATTTTATAAGATATTGATAAAGATCCCCTTGTAAGTGAGCTGGAATGACGTGTTAATATTTTATAAGATATTGATAAAGATCCCCTTGTAGGTGAGCTGGAATGACGTGTTATTAATATTTTATAAGATATTGATAAAGATCCCCTTGTAAGTAAGCTGGAATGACGTGTTATTAATAGTATATAAGAAAGTTGTTCCTGGCAATAATGGAAGGTGATTGAAAGTGATTGGTATATGGATGTGAGTGGTGTAAGACTCAGGCTGCTTTAAGGAGGGTGTATTTTCTTTGAGGTTTTTTCTATGGCTAGTGATTTTTGTTAATTAAAAAGTGTAAAGTGAATGTTTTTGGAAAAACAAGATTGATTTGTGTGGATGGCCTGTGACTGATGGAGCAATTAAGGTGTTGGGTGTGAAATTTGTGGATTTGAAAGGCTTGGGAAGTTGGGAGAATGTTTTGGATAAAGTGGATAGGAAACATCAGTTTTGTTAAAGGACTTTATCAGTGGAAGGGAACATTTTAGTTTAAAATCTTAGTCAATATTTTGTTTAGCATTAGTTTTTCCTCAAGTTTTTTTAGGAGAATTGAGTTTCGTTTTCTGTAGTTCTGGTTTAGAGCGTTTGGAAATGAGTAAGAGGTGTTGGTGGTAAGTTTTCCTGATGTGGAGATTCTTGGCTGTGACCTATGTTAGTAGGTGTGTGGTTCTCACTGTTAAAGGGATTATCTATCTTTTAAAACAATAAAAATTCTGTTGTAGACTGTCCCTTTATTACCCATTCCCCAGTTTTGCATAACCAACAGTTATAATAATATACTTTTAACCTCTGGTTATCTTGTATCTAAGCCTTTGCAATCTGCCCCTTTTTTCAGTTCTTTTGACAGCCTTGAAGTCTAGCCAATCAGTGCCTGCTCCCAGATTACTTCACGTGCACGAGCAGTGTTATCTATATGAAATATGTGAACTAATACCCTCTAGTGGTGAAAAACTGTTAAAATGCAATCTGAAAGAGGTGGGCTTCAAGGTCTAAGAAATTAGCATATGAACCTCCTAGGTTAAGCTTCCAACTAAGAATACCAAGAGAACAAAGCAAAATTGGTGATAAAAGAAAATTGGAAAATTGTTTAAAATAACATGCTCTATCTGAATCATGAAAGTTTATTTTGGCCTAGACTGTGCCTTTAAGGATAGCATGTCTGGTTGTATGGTAATTGCATTGAGTGTAAGACCAGCAACTTATTATGCACATGAGGTTATGGGCGACTGCAATCTGAGCAGGTTGAGGAGCTCTAAAGAACATTTTTTGAAGATTGGTGCTAAGAGTTCATATTTTCTGGTTGTATGGTAAAGTATTCTTGTGGAAATGTGCGAAGATGATTTGGTTGGCTTGAGATTAATAGAAACTATTATGTTTTGTGGCTTTAAGGGTGGGGAATGGTGGATCAAAAACAATGGCTTGGAGAATGTTAGGGAGATGTGGTTAGAAAATATAGACAGGGAAGGTCTTGTTAGGGGGTTTGGAGAAGGAACATCTGTTTGGAAAATATATAATTTGATGAAAAGGTAGAACGCCGTTTGGAAATCCCTTGTCAGCAAACTTACGTGCACTGTTTAGTGACTTTAGAAGTGTCCAAGGGATGGTTGTTAAAGTTAGTGATTCATTTGTTTTGTAATTGAGTATACCAGGGATGTGTGGAGAAGTTTGAGTAGGATGATTAAAGGGACACTGAACCCAAATTTTCTTTCTTGACTCAAATAGAGCATGCAATTTTAATTAACTTTCTAATTTACTCCTATTAATTTTTCTTCATTCTCTTGCTATCTTTATTTGAAAAAGGCATCTAAGCTAAGGAGCCATCCAATTATTGGTTCAGACCATGGACAGCACTTGTTTTTTAGTGGGTGAATTTATCAACCAATCAGCAATAACAACCCAGGTTGCTCACCAAAAATGGGCTGGCATCTAAACTTACATTCTTGCTTTTCTAATAAAGATACCAATAGAATGAAGAGAATTTAATAGGAGTAAATTAGAAAGTTGCTTAAATTGCATGCTCTATCACAAAAGAAAGTTTGGGTTCAGTGCCCCTTAAGGTTCTGACTGGAGTGCAGTTTTTACTTAGTATGTGTTGTCAGCATGTGTGAAGGTGTTGTGGGATGTGATTAATATACATGATTGTGTGGGCATAATCCATGGCAAGTGTTTTTTCTTTTGATAGGAGGCAATGTGAGGAATTCAATTCTGAAGGCATCTAGAAGATGAAGTGGATGGATTGGTGGTTTTTGGTTTTTTAATAAAGATTGTGATTTTTGTAATTTTGGTGTGGGTTTTTTTTTAAATCTGTTTTGTGGTCAGGTTTTTTGTTAGGGTTCAGTAAGCTTTTGTGAGGGACAGCGTAGAGGAACATCTTGATAGTTTTAGGGATTAGTGGGTGTGGTGAATGATAGTGTTTAGGTTGTATGTAGGGGTAGTTTTGATGGATATTTTTCAGGGAGAGTTTAAATGTAGGGTTTGTTTTGAGTTTTTGTCTATTTGAATTTAATTGTGTGATTTGCATTTTGAATTCTTTCTGAAGACAAACGCTTGGGTCAATATTCCAGTTTTGTAAATATATTGCTTGAATTTGTTTATTCTGTAGTGCATGTATGTGATTGTTTTTCTAATAGAATTACAAAACACAAAAATAAAGCTTTGTATGTAACGTCATCACTAGGTTCCCTAAAAGTCCCACGGTTTCCAATATCATTTGTATGCAATAACACCCAAATCTACTTCTCTGCACCAGATCTATCTCCTTCCTTGCTATCCAGTGTCACTAAATGTCTTTCTCACATCTCTTCCTGGATGTCCTCTCACTACCTCAAGCTAAATCTCTCCAAAACTGAGCTCATTTTCCCCCTTCCAAAATCTCCACTCTAATCTGTCAACTCCATTACCCCTACCCCGCATTCCCGATGTCTCGGGGTCATATTTGACTTGGATCTTTCTTTCACTCCTCACATTCAGTCCTTGGCTAAAGCCTGCCACTTCCACCTTAAAAACATCTCTAAAATTAGACACTTCCTTACACAAGACACAAGAGAGATTTTAATCCACTCATTCTTTCCCGCCTCGATTACTGCAACTCTGCAGAAAAAAAATAATAATAAAATAAAATGGTAATAAATACAAGGAATATATGGGATATAAAGAGATTCACATTTTGTCAATTTCCATGTTTACACTTCTTTCTTTACCCTACAGGGTTTGCTCAATATAAATACATTCCAGGTTGCATATAAAGCAAAACATGAATAAATCAGTTATAAAATGTAATGGTCATTATAAATTATTTTTAATGTCACATGATTATACAATTATGGCTAATTTTAAAGGTACTCGGTGCTGCTTATTAAGCTTAAAGGGACGGTAAACTCAGAAATTCAATTTATCAAATGCTCTATGAATTCAATGAGCTCAATCTATCACTTTCACTATATATAGAAGTATTTAAAAACCTTTAATATTGCTTTGTGTATTGCCAGTCTGCTCTCACCTTACACCTGGGTTTACGTTTGTGTTTGTGCATGTGCAACTATTGTTTGCTGTACAATCCCGGTGATGTGGCACGAGTGCTTCTCTGGGAGGAAACAATGGTGTGAATGACAACTGTGGGCTGCACTATGCAGGTAAAACTCACAAAGGATGCGGCTTAAGGGGAGAGGGAACAGTACCAAAGATTAATAGTTAAATGTAAAAGTAATTTTAATATAACATTTTATAACAAAATGATGTGAGCTTAATTTCAATAACACAAGAAACCATTACAAATGTTACTGACCCTATTACAATCTGCCTATTGCCATCTGCAGGAGGATTTAACACTACATGGAGCTAACTCTGCTTTTGCTTTCAGGTGTCACAATCTCCTGCAATATCCAGTGCTTTCTAGGGCTATTCCAATCTCCAATTCATTAGGTATGGGATTGTGAGCTTTTAAATATTTCCTGTATTTACTGTGATGCAAATCTGTTTATTAACTCACCAATTGCTATGTGATCAGGCCTATTCCATACTTGCTATAATTAATAAATTTACTAGATGTTAAAACTTCATCCTGCACCAAATTATATTGTCTTTTACTCTAACCTGGTCTGAATCAAACTTCCCCATCTGGCTTTTTGAAGGTCTGATCGGGTCATGAGCTAATTTAGTGGAACCAGCTGACTGCACTGCCTATAAATGTAACCTGTATGGGGAAGTGTTGCTAGGGGTTAGCATTGAATGGGCATTACGCATTATCAGATTCTATAAAAATGCCTACCTGCCATTCTATTTCCCTGCTGGAATAAGGTCACTTTTTACTAAATGGCAATAAAATCAGTCCCACTTGAGAGGTCCCAAGACTAGAACAGGTGCCACAAATGGCAAAAAGTCTCAAATCCTGGAGTGTGTAAGTCAGCTCTTCTTCAAAAAATCACTTCCACAACAGTAATAAAACAAAATGTGTTTTAATGGCACAATATCATTCAGATCATACAACCCCTTATAATGGTTCCATTCCCATAGGATACTCACAAAGGGGAAGACACTTGTATCTAAATGCAATATGACCGGGAGAAGTGAGCTTCCCAGCTAACTCATCACAGGTACAATAAATAAACCTTGCTGTACTAATGCATTGGTATAAAGTGTCAGATGAAGTAAAGACATAAATAATGCTGTACAAAAACTCTCATAAGAGGCTTAGTATTTTATTAAAAGCAAAAAATAATTTGCATCCAAAATCAAACATCAAACGCGTTTCACAGTTTGCTGTTACTGCTTCCTCAAGCGGCATAAAATCTCTAAGCACATATGTGCTTTATACACAGAACTTAATTAACTAACATTAACAATTATAATTAGATTGTAGAACCTTTTTTACACTTAGAGAGGATCCTGCCCAATTCCATGGCATCTTTAGATTTAATCGCCATAACAATCAGCCACGTCATTACATTTAAAAAGGACAATTCACATTGGTTCCCTAGTAAACAGGTGTGCAGTGGTGTGATATCAGTCACAATCCATATTGATAACAAATAGTTTGCCAGTAACCGATATCTAAACAAAAATAAAAACTGATTAGTCAAGTGTTAAAAAGCATCTCACTAGCAAAATTTAGATTATGTATATACATTAACCACAGTAAAAAAAAATCCAACAGCACCCTCTAGTGGACTAAAAATGTAACGAATACAATAAAATTGCCAGATCATGTAAAAAAGTGTTCTATATTGTATTGACTGTCATAAGTTATCCAACATCACCATCTAGTGGATTAAACATGTAATTGCCAAGATAAATACTAACATAACAGGAAATTAATATAAGTGCAGCTCACATAAATATAATATGGGAAATAATATCATAGAAATGTGTAGTGGTGCAGCCTTAAATGTCTTGTATGGCTGGATGAATTCCAATATATTATAAATATAATAAAATATTTAAGTGTAATTGGAAAGTGTGAATTTAATACAGCACATATTATACCTACCCTGAATAAATAACGTAACATAAAATGAGTATTCATCCATAGACGCACAATGCATATCACTTAGTCATTTTAGACTGTTGACTGAGAAACATGTTGCTTTTTAATAAATCTTCTTGTTTTAGACCTTATCCTTGCTGAGTGGTTTCTGTTTGCTACCGGAGAGCAGTTAGCTGGGCAGCTGAGAAGTTCCACCCTGTTTGATTTGCACCTTTAGGTGCTGTTGAGATGTAAGTTTGATTTACTTTATCTTCCTATACATTGTCAAACTGTGCTGGGCTATTGTGGCTGTGTCCCATCCTATTAGACACCGTCTGTATGTAGATATCCTCCATCTCTTGAAGCAGATTCCTTTGATATCAGTTAGCTGAACTACTGAGAAGTACCAGCCTGCCTTTTAGAGCCTCATGGGTGATTTTACTATGAGTAGCCATTTGCTGTATTTACCCTTGTATCAGACTGTACTAGGCCATTTGGCGCCTCTGTGTTTTTTATATTTTTCTCAGATTGTCAATTAGGAGTTTGACCAGCCAGGACCAACCAGTCTTTTTGAAGAAAATTGAACTGACATTTTTGCAATATATTCTTTTTTATTTCTTGTTTTTTTCAGAGCGCCCCCTAGAGGTTGTTATAGCATTTAACCCATTTATCATAAGATTCCTAATGAGCCTGGTAATAAATAATGTGATTAGCTGTGCTGTATCAGCTCTATACTAATAGTGAACATAGTTTAGGTCCATCAGCGGCTGAGTTTTTTGAATTCAGATGTCTAACTGAAACAAATGTATTTGACTCCATGGTTTACACTGACAATTTGTACCAGGATTGCTTTTTCTTCAGTTGTGTGGAATTGCAATGGGGACCAAATTCGCTCCCAGTTGTGCAAACTTGTTCCTGGGTTACTCTGTACAATCTTTTGTCATCTTCATACTGGGTGATGATGGTTTACTATGGCATCTTCATACTGGGTGATGATGGTTTACTATGGCATCTTCATACTGGGTGATGATGGTTTACTATGGCATCTTCATACTGGGTGATGATGGTTTACTATGGCATCTTCATACTGGGTGATGATGGTTTACTATGGCATCTTCATACTGGGTGATGGGGGTTTACTATGGCATCTTCATACTGGGTGATGATGGTTTACTATGGCATCTTCATACTGGGTGATGATGGTTTACTATGGCATCTTCATACTGGGTGATGATGGTTTACTATGGCATCTTCATACTGGGTGATGGGGGTTTACTATGGCATCTTCATACTGGGTGATGATGGTTTACTATGGCATCTTCATACTGGGTGATGATGGTTTACTATGGCATCTTCATACTGGGTGATGGGGGTTTACTATGGCATCTTCATACTGGGTGATGGGGGTTTACTATGGCATCTTCATACTGGGTGATGATGGTTTACTATGGCAGTTTCATACTGGGTGATGATGGTTTACTATGGCATCTTCATACTGGGTGATGGGGGTTTACTATGGCATCTTCATACTGGGTTATGGGGGTTTACTATGGCATCTTCATACTGGGTGATGATGGTTTACTATGGCAGTTTCATACTGGGTGATGGGGGTTTACTATGGCATCTTCATACTGGGTGATGGGGGTTTACTATGGCATCTTCATACTGGGTGATGGGGGTTTACTATGGCAGTTTCATAGATCTGCTCTTTGTGAGGGCTCAATGGCTGTAGCTATTTTATAAACCATTATTACTTGGGGTTACTTTTTATCAATGTATCAATGAGGAACGGAACAACTTTCTAGATGTAGCCTTGAAATGGGATGAAGATGGTAATATTGTATCAAATACATTCTATAAAAAAGTGCACTCAAATAGCTAATAGAGCAATCACTATACTAAATGGTTGGATAAAATCCCTTTTACTCCGGTAGAATTACACTGAATTGAACAAAAGGATTGTATAAAAAAATGACATTTTGAAAAAAAGGTTTAAGGGATGATTTAAAATTTATAAGGAGAAACAGCATTGGCATTAACCAGAGAATCTATTTACAAAGGGGAAAAACAATTTTAGTGAAGCTCCTAAATGTATTAATACATTTAAAGGGACAGTCTACACCAGAATTTTTATTGTTTTAAAAGATAGATAATCCCTTTATTACCCATTCCCCAGTTTTGCATAACCAACACAGTTATAATAATATACTTTTAACCTCTGATTATCTTGTATCTAAGTCTCTGCAAACTGCCCCTTTTTTCAGTTCTTTTGACAGACTTGCAGTCTAGCCAATCAGTGCCTGCTCCCAGATAACTTCTCGTGCATGAACACAGTGTTATCTATATGAAATACGTGAACTAACACCCTCTAGTGGTAAAAAACTGTTAAAATGCAACCTGAAAGATGTGGGCTTCAAGGTCTAAGAAATTAGCATATGAACCTCCTAGGTTAAAGGATTACTTTCTGTTATAATTTTTAAGCCAAACAACTAACATATAAAAGTTAATAAACATTAATTAAAACCTACTGACCTATATTTTCTCCAAAACGAAGTTTCATAACGTTCTAAAAGTTATATCTTTTATTCGCCGATGATGTCACGTTATCCTGCCCACTATTTTCAGCACTGAGTGTTCAAAATACTTAAACCAATAACTTTGTGTTTAAAGCGCCATTTTGAAACCTAGGTATTGTAAACAGATTGGTACAGAGCAAAGGATACCCACTGAGTGGGTTTGGAAAACAATTAAATTTGCAGACAAGATTTCTGATATACGGTAGAGATATGTTAATGAAATGCTATTGATAAAAAGCGTATTTGGGGTAGTTAGTTAGTAACAGGCATAGAAAATATTTACTTACAGTGGCCCTTTAAGCTTTCAACTAAGAATACAAAGAGAACAAAGCAAAATTGGTGATAAAAGTAAATTGGAAAATTGTTTAAAATTACATGCTCTATCTGAATCATGAGTTTATTTTGGCCTAGACTGTCCCTTAAACTAAATGGACTATTTGATAAATATTAACCCAAACCTATAGTAGTCATTAAATATATCAGCTTTTGCTGAAGTTATCCATCTTAACGATATTATAAAATTCTCCTGGTAAGGTCAGGACAGGCCGCCTTGTTCATTTCTATCTTATCAATTGTGCGTTGCACCTCCAACGTGGTAATTGGCAAGTTAACGGAATGTAAACTTTCTGCCTGCAGGGTAGGTAGAGAGATCTTGTCATAAAGTATCTTTATTAATTTGGTTTGTCATACAGAATAGATTTTATTAAAAACAGGAAGAATTCCTTTCTTATAATAAAAAAATGCCCCTCAATGGATTTAATAAAGTTTTTTGTTTTTCCGTTACTTTGACACCACTCTAAAGTTACAAATTTTGTCTCAATCTATAATTTGCTGTTTAAGATCACTAATGATTCTCTTTTGATCATTAACAATCTCTCAAACCCATCCTTGCTTTACAGTATAGATCCCAATTCTCTCTATTAGGGCGGCCTATATAATATCTATTTTTAAGACTATTAAATACACATTTCTTTATATTAATCTTTTCTCTACTTTTGATAGTAGGTTCTGATTTCCCCTCTAAAAACCGCTTTTGTGACTTCCCAGAATGTTATCTGAGTGTTTATATCATATAGCTGCCATTTAAATATTAACCCTTTTTTAAATTAGCATTTGTGGAGAGATCAGGGGAACCTATAACATTTAGAAAAATCTTTCAGTGGCTCACCCCAGGATAGTTTAAGATATTGTTGCATGGTCAAAGTGAAAATTCTCCTGTTTCAGGATTGAGGCCAAAAATTCTATCAGATGCTAAGAAGTCAATTCTAGAGAATTTATATATTTGACTATCATGAAAATAACTGGTTATTAGTATTCTGGACCCTCCTGATGTCTAATTTTTAGCAGCTCCCCTATCGCACTAAGGGCAGAGCTATACACTGATGTCAGCTCCCCTATCGCACTAAGGGCAGAGCTATACACTGATGTCAGCTCCCCTATCGCACTAAGGGCAGAGCTATACACTGATGTCAGCTCCCCTATTGCACTAAGGGCAGAGCTATACACTGATGTCAGCTCCTCTATCGCACTAAGGGCAGAGCTATACACTGATGTCAGCTCTCCAATCGCACTAAGGGCAGAGCTATACACTGATGTCAGCTCTCCTATCGCACTAAGGGCAGAGCTATACACTGATGTCAGCTCTCCTATCGCACTAAGGGCAGAGCTATACACTGATGTCAGCTCCCCTATCGCACTAAGGGCAGAGCTATACACTGATGTCAGCTCCCCTATCGCACTAAGGGCAGAGCTATACGCTGATGTCGGCTCCCCTATCGCACTAAGGGCAGAGCTATACGCTGATGTCGGCTCCCCTATCGCACTAAGGGCAGAGCTATACACTGATGTCAGCTCCCCTATCGCACTAAGGGCAGAGCTATACGCTGATGTCGGCTCCCCTATCGCACTAAGGGCAGAGCTATACGCTGATGTCGGCTCCCCTATCGCACTAAGGGCAGAGCTATA
Source organism: Bombina bombina (assembly GCF_027579735.1). NCBI lineage: Eukaryota > Metazoa > Chordata > Amphibia > Anura > Bombinatoridae > Bombina > Bombina bombina. The sequence continues at coordinate 34,449,652 of NC_069510.1, read as the reverse complement.
CGCTGATGTCGGCTCCCCTATCGCACTAAGGGCAGAGCTATACACAGATGTCAGCTCCCCTATCGCACTAAGGGCAGAGCTACACACTGATGTCAGCTCCCCTATCGCACTAAGGGCAGAGCTAAAGACTGATGTCAGCTCCCCTATCGCACTAAGGGCAGAGCTATAGACTGATGTCAGCTCCCCTATCGCACTAAGGGCAGAGCTATAGACTGATGTCAGCTCCCCTATCGCACTAAGGGCAGAGCTATAGACTGATGTCAGCTCCCCTATCGCACTAAGGGCAGAGCTATACACTGTCAGCTCCCCTAGCGCACTAAGGGCAGAGCTATACACTGTCAGCTCCCCTAGCGCACTAAGGGCAGAGCTATACACTGTCAGCTCCCCTAGCGCACTAAGGGCAGAGCTATACACTGTCAGCTCCCCTAGCGCACTAAGGGCAGAGCTATACACTGATGTCAGCTCCCCTAGCGCACTAAGGGCAGAGCTATACACTGATGTCAGCTCCCCTAGCGCACTAAGGGCAGAGCTATACACTGATGTCAGCTCCCCTATCGCACTAAGGGCAGAGCTATACACTGATGTCAGCTCCCCTATCGCACTAAGGGCAGAGCTATAGACTGATGTCAGCTCCCCTATCGCACTAAGGGCAGAGCTATAGACTGATGTCAGCTCCCCTATCGCACTAAGGGCAGAGCTATAGACTGATGTCAGCTCCCCTATCGCACTAAGGGCAGAGCTATAGACTGATGTCAGCTCCCCTAGCGCACTAAGGGCAGAGCTATACACTGATGTCAGCTCCCCTATCGCACTAAGGGCAGAGCTATACACTCTCGGCTCTCCTATCGCACTAAGGGCAGAGCTATATACACTGATGTCAGCTCCCCTCTCGCACTAAGGACAGAGCTAGACACTGATGTCAGCTCCCCTATCGCACTAAGGGCAGAGCTAGACACTGATGTCAGCTCCCCTATCGCACTAAGGGCAGAGCTATACTAAGGTGTCGGCTCCCCTATCGCACTAAGGGCAGAGCTATACTAAGATGTCGGCTCCCCTATCTCACTAAGGGCAGAGCTATACTAAGATGTCGGCTCCCCTATCTCACTAAGGGCAGAGCTATACTAAGATGTCGGCTCCCCTATCTCACTAAGGGCAGAGCTATACGCTGATGTCGGCTCCCCTATCGCACTAAGGGCAGAGCTATACGCTGATGTCGGCTCCCCTATCGCACTAAGGGCAGAGCTATACGCTGATGTCGGCTCCCCTATCGCACTAAGGGCAGAGCTATACGCTGATGTCGGCTCCCCTATCGCACTAAGGGCAGAGCTATACGCTGATGTCGGCTCCCCTATCGCACTAAGGGCAGAGCTATACGCTGATGTCGGCTCCCCTATCGCACTAAGGGCAGAGCTATACGCTGATGTCGGCTCCCCTATCGCACTAAGGGCAGAGCTATACGCTGATGTCGGCTCCCCTATCGCACTAAGGGCAGAGCTATACGCTGATGTCGGCTCCCCTATCGCACTAAGGGCAGAGCTATACGCTGATGTCGGCTCCCCTATCGCACTAAGGGCAGAGCTATACGCTGATGTCGGCTCCCCTATCGCACTAAGGGCAGAGCTATACGCTGATGTCGGCTCCCCTATCGCACTAAGGGCAGAGCTATACGCTGATGTCGGCTCCCCTATCGCACTAAGGGCAGAGCTATACGCTGATGTCGGCTCCCCTATCGCACTAAGGGCAGAGCTATACGCTGATGTCGGCTCCCCTATCGCACTAAGGGCAGAGCTATACGCTGATGTCGGCTCCCCTATCGCACTAAGGGCAGAGCTATACGCTGATGTCAGCTCCCCTATCGCACTAAGGGCAGAGCTATACTAAGATGTCAGCTCCCCTATCGCACTAAGGGGAGAGCTATACACTCTCGGCTCTCCTATCGCACTAAGGGCAGAGCTATATACACTGATGTCAGCTCCCCTATCCCACTAAGGGCAGAGCTATACACTGAGGTCAGCTCCCCTATCGCACTAAGGGCAGAGCCATACACTGTCAGCTCCCCTATCGCACTAAGGGCAGAGCTATACACTGATGTCATCTCCCCTATCGCACTAAGGGCAGAGCTATACACTGTCAGCTCCCCTATCGCACTAAGGGCAGAGCTATACACTGTCAGCTCCCCTATCGCACTAAGGGCAGAGCTATACACTGTCAGCTCCCCTATCGCACTAAGGGCAGAGCTATACACTGTCAGCTCCCCTATCGCACTAAGGACAGAGCTACACACTGATGTCAGCTCCCCTATCGCACTAAGGACAGAGCTACACACTGATGTCAGCTCCCCTATCGCACTAAGGGCAGAGCTACACACTGATGTCAGCTCCCCTATCGCACTAAGGGCAGAGCTATACTAAGATGTCAGCTCCCCTATGGCACTAAGGGCAGAGCTATACTAAGATGTCAGCTCCCCTATGGCACTAAGGGCAGAGCTATACACAGATGTCAGCTCCCCTATTGCACTAAGGGCAGAGCTATACACAGATGTCAGCTCCCCTATAGCACTAAGGGCAGAGCTATACACAGATGTCAGCTCCCCTATCGCACTAAGGGCAGAGCTATACACAGATGTCAGCTCCCCTATCGCACTAAGGGCAGAGCTATACACTGAGGTCAGCTCCCCTATCGCACTAAGGGCAGAGCTATACACTGAGGTCAGCTCCCCTATCGCACTAAGGGCAGAGCCATACACTGTCAGCTCCCCTATCGCACTAAGGGCAGAGCTATACACTGTCATCTCCCCTATCGCACTAAGGGCAGAGCTATACACTGTCAGCTCCCCTATCGCACTAAGGGCAGAGCTATACACTGTCAGCTCCCCTATCGCACTAAGGGCAGAGCTATACACTGTCAGCTCCCCTATCGCACTAAGGGCAGAGCTATACACTGTCAGCTCCCCTATCGCACTAAGGGCAGAGCTATACACTGTCAGCTCCCCTATCGCACTAAGGGCAGAGCTATACACTGTCAGCTCCCCTATCGCACTAAGGGCAGAGCTATACACTGTCAGCTCCCCTATCGCACTAAGGGCAGAGCTATACACTGTCAGCTCCCCTATCGCACTAAGGGCAGAGCTATACACTGTCAGCTCCCCTATCGCACTAAGGGCAGAGCTATTCACTGTCAGCTCCCCTATCGCACTAAGGGCAGAGCTACACACTGTCAGCTCCCCTATCGCACTAAGGGCAGAGCTACACTAAGATGTCAGCTCCCCTATCGCACTAAGGGCAGAGCTATACACTGATGTCAGCTCCCCTATCGCACTAAGGGCAGAGCTATACACTGATGTCAGCTCCCCTATCGCACTAAGGGCAGAGCTATACACTGATGTCAGCTCCCCTATCGCACTAAGGGCAGAGCTATACACTGATGTCAGCTCCCCTATCGCACTAAGGGCAGAGCTATACACTGATGTCAGCTCCCCTATCGCACTAAGGGCAGAGCTATACACTGATGTCAGCTCCCCTATCGCACTAAGGGCAGAGCTATACACTGATGTCAGCTCCCCTATCGCACTAAGGGCAGAGCTATACACTGATGTCAGCTCCCCTATCGCACTAAGGGCAGAGCTAGACACTGATGTCAGCTCCCCTATCGCACTAAGGGCAGAGCTAGACACTGATGTCAGCTCCCCTATCGCACTAAGGGCAGAGCTAGACACTGATGTCAGCTCCCCTATCGCACTAAGGGCAGAGCTAGACACTGATGTCAGCTCCCCTATCGCACTAAGGGCAGAGCTAGACACTGATGTCAGCTCCCCTATCGCACTAAGGGCAGAGCTAGACACTGATGTCAGCTCCCCTATCGCACTAAGGGCAGAGCTAGACACTGATGTCAGCTCCCCTATCGCACTAAGGGCAGAGCTAGACACTGATGTCAGCTCCCCTATCGCACTAAGGGCAGAGCTAGACACTGATGTCAGCTCCCCTATCGCACTAAGGGCAGAGCTATACACTGATGTCAGCTCCCCTATCGCACTAAGGGCAGAGCTATACACTGATGTCAGCTCCCCTATCGCACTAAGGGCAGAGCTATACACTGATGTCAGCTCCCCTATCGCACTAAGGGCAGAGCTATACACTGATGTCAGCTCCCCTATCGCTCTAAGGGCAGAGCTAGACACTGATGTCAGCTCCCCTATCGCACTAAGGGCAGAGCTAGACACTGATGTCAGCTCCCCTATCGCACTAAGGGCAGAGCTAGACACTGATGTCAGCTCCCCTATCGCACTAAGGGCAGAGCTAGACACTGATGTCAGCTCCCCTATCGCACTAAGGGCAGAGCTAGACACTGATGTCAGCTCCCCTATCGCACTAAGGGCAGAGCTAGACACTGATGTCAGCTCCCCTATCGCACTAAGGGCAGAGCTAGACACTGATGTCAGCTCCCCTATCGCACTAAGGGCAGAGCTAGACACTGATGTCAGCTCCCCTATCGCACTAAGGGCAGAGCTAGACACTGATGTCAGCTCCCCTATCGCACTAAGGGCAGAGCTAGACACTGATGTCAGCTCCCCTATCGCACTAAGGGCAGAGCTATACTAAGATGTCAGCTCCCCTATGGCACACTAAGGACAGAGTTACACTGAGAGGTGAGCTCCTCTGTCACACTAAGGGCAGAGCTACACTGAGAATTTGTAAGTTCATAATGCAAGACAGCAAGTAAGTTTGCTGTTTACACAATCTGTTTAAGTTTATTTGGATTTTTTTTCTATTTTCTCAATTTCTATCCCTCTAATTTCTTTCTCTCTTGCCAGGTGTCAAATTTGAACTTTTCTGAAACATGGAAAATCTTTAGAAATTTCTGAAGACTCAATTTTCAATCAAAACTAAGTGATAAATGGAAGACCAATGCCTGTGCTTAAAGGGACACTCAAGCCAAAGTAACTTATGATTCAGATAGAACATGTAGTTTTAAGACTTTGCAATTTACCTCTATCAGATTGTGTACAGTCTGTCATTGTCTTATTATGCACTCGTTAGTTGTGCAATTCTACTGCCTTTAGTGGTACTTTAAGAACCTACTTCAACAAAAGAAAAACGCGGTCATTTCAAATAGTGGTACCGGAGTAAATACTGGCGCTGTGGCTGTGCTACAAAGAATCCCCTCTACTGCTTCCCATGTCTTTGTTCTCCACTACTGACAACGTTTGGACAAATATCGGATTTTCAGACTTGAAATCTATCAAGGGGCCTGAAACATGAGAAATAGATAACGCACTCTCCGCCAAATTGCTTTAAACCTTTAAAACCTTTAATAGTTTTGTCTTTGAATAAGATTACATCAGCAACCACAGTGCTAAAGTAAAGAATATTTTAAAAAACTTAATGCAACCTGTTGCTTAGCCGGACTGGAATTGGCATTTCGTGGTAACGAGGAGGGAACATTCTCTTGTAATTGTGGTAACTATGTTGAGCTATTATGTTTTGGCAGAGAATAAGCCAACGTTGGCTACACATTTGGAGACATTCACTGTTTTCTTTATTATCCATCAGACTACAAAACTATTTAAAGCAGTCGCTGATGTAATTAGAGATTAAAAGGTTGGATTTATTTGATTGTACACTGTGTTGGATGAAAAAATAAATATAAAAAAAAAATTGTAAAAAAAAGAGATGAAATAAAAATGATTTATGCATCCCCCACTGATGTCACAAAGCCCAGATCGCTAATGTTGCGTTGTGGCTAAGTGAGGCGTTCTTAGGGTTTTATGAAGTGAGTGACAGACTAGCACCGGCTATTGTTAGATATGTTTTGTGAAGGTTGGAGAAATATAATTGCGTTTTAAAGCTGGTAGCTCAGCCTTACGATGGAGCCGCCATGATGGCATCAGATCTTAATGGGGTGTAGGCCATTTATCCATTATGCCCGCAAATTAAAACTGGTGCTCTCGCATTCTGCATTTCAGGCAGACCAATAACTTTTTTAAATTACACCTCGTGTATTTAAAGGGACAGTCAAGTCAAAAAAACTTTAATGATTTAAATAGGGAATGTAATTTTAAACAACTTTCCAATTTACTGTTATCACCAATTTTGCTTAGGTACCACCCAAGAAGTTGTGAACAATTTATTAGATTATTTGATGGTACAAATTTAGGTATATTCATCCATGTTATTATCCCTTCTATTTGAACATTTACCCAATGGTAATTTAAAGGGATTGGTTCACTGTGTGCATTGCTATTCATTAAAGTATATCTAAAGAATAAAGCAAATTAGGTAATAGAAGTAAATTGGAATGTTTAAAATGATATTCTCTACCTTAATCATGAGAGATAATGTTTGGGTATATTGTCCCTTTAATAAGCCTATGGTCCTTATATATTAGTCTCAGACTCATCATATATAGGGAAGATGATTAATTTGTACCCCTCCTGATTAATTATATAAACATGGTTTGAATCATTTCATTTAGGCTAATATTTAATAGATTTATGTAATGTGTTCACATTTTAATAGCCTATTTTTACTACTGGCTGCGTTAATATTATATCATTTTGGATTTTATTTGGGCTCAGTCAAATAGCAATACAAATTAAACGATTTGTAGTAATAGATAATTCTCTTACGTATTTGTACTGCTTAATTTGATTTTAATGTTACACATTTTGGTGAATGTATCTACACAGCGCACATATACTTGTATTGTTTGTACACTGTTTCCAAGGGAACAAGTTAGTAGCCCTTGGATTGGTTGTAACTTTCTTTAAATGGTGTCATACAAGCATGGAGCTATCCTATGAGTAAGTGCCGCACGGCACAAAACAAGTCAGGACTCAATCTTCTCCTCCATGTAATTGTTGCATTGTGCAAGGTTTTTAAATATTTTTTTCAAGAAATTTTCATATTTCTATCTAAGGATTGCTGGAGTGCTGCCTTTTCTATTTTGTCTCTACATTTATCCATTATGCCCGCATATTAAAACTGGTATCGCATTCTGCATTTCAGGCAGACCAATAACTTTTTTAAATTATGCCTAGAGTATTTAAAGGGACAGTCTAGTCCAAAAAAACTTTAATTTAAATAGGGAATGTAATTTTAAACAACTTTCCAATTTACTGTTATCACCAATTTTGCTTTGTTCTCTTGTTCTTAGTTGAAAGCTAATTCTAGGATGTTCATATGCTAATTTCTTAGACCTTGAAGACTGCCTCTAATCTGAATGCTTTTTTACCACTAGAGGGCATTAGTTAATCTGTTTCATATAGATAACATTGAGCTCATGACCGTGAAGTTACCATGGAGTGAGCACTGATTGGCTAAAAAGCAAGTCTGTCAAAAGAACTGAAATAAGGGGGCAGGCTGCAGAGGCTTAGATACAAGGTAATTAGAGATAAAAAGTGTATTAATATAACTGTTGGTTATTCAAAACAGGGGAATTGGTATTTAAGGGATTATCTTTTTAAACAACAAATTCTGGTGTTGACTGTCCCTTTAAAGTATGTAACAAACTATTAACCACATCCTCCACATCAGATATCTTATTTTCTACCTCTGTCAGCCTATTAGCAAATTTGTGTTTTTTAATAGTTAAATTAGACATTTGTTTTCAAAAGCTCAAATTGTGTTTAAAATATATCTGATAGCTGACTATTGGTTGAAGTTCTATCTTAAACATCAATATTCATTAGTTCATTAATTATATCGGCACTTACATCAAATATCCAATTCTTTTTTACTTTGTTTATGCAACAAATCTTTCCATGTGCAGTTAATAAGATAAAGTACTCGTCTATATAATTGAGGGTGTGTTAAAAATGTATAAATCTGTGATTAGAAATATATTTTCACTGCAAACGGATAATCTCAATTTTTTTATTTTTTCCCCCCTCCTTGATAGGCCAAGCTGTTTGGAAATTAATGCAAGTTGTAGATCTTATATAAAAACTTAGAGCAATAAGGGAGAGACCACAAAGATATCATACTATCCTCAAGATCGTTTCAAAACCATATTTACCCATTAAGACCAGTAATTAGTATCTATGGTGAAAACTAGATACAGGCCCTTAATCGTATTAAATTTACTTCATCAGTCTAAGAGAAGGAAAGGAAAAATCTCTTGCATAGAGTATTTTAATTTTGAGCAAAAACCAATCTTGTTAGTATCCAAAAAGGATTGTTAATAGTCAGTTCAGCCAAACCTACGAAACAAAGTACAGTATGGGTCGTAACAGGTCATTAAAGCATTATCATTGTGAAACCTGCCAATAAAGTAAATATTGTGTTTAGGGTGAGCAATCTGTTGCATCAACATTTTAATGATCTATATGTATGAAATAGTTCCATATAGACAGATAAATCACTCTTAAGGAATATATACTTGTGGTTTAGAATGTATATTCCCCCCTCTATACAAAGCAGGCACTGCAACCTCCATTTTGACCTCAAGTGAGTCATGCAGCAAGATTTCTCTACGGCTGCTTGTCAAGCTTTCTGCCAAGAATTGTGAAGGTATCTTAGATCTTTATGCTTTCTTTCTCAACCTTGAATCATACTCAACCAATCACTGCCTGTACAGTTGTTAGTGTTTAGCGGTACCGCCTTCCAGTAATTTCGGTTGTGGCCCTGTCTATTAGGCCTTCAGCAGTCGTGGCTTGCTTCCTGGTTTGGCCCAAATTGACCAGGTGTCCTGGGGAACAAAAACCACTCCAACTGACAAATAGGCCTGGGTTGGTTTGTATAGTGAGCTCTGTGCAATACGCTTGACTCTGCATACTCTGCTTTGCTCCACCCACTGTATGCAAGTTACTTCTGACAATTTTTCCTTACGTATTTTAAATATCAAGATGAATTATGATTTTTTTTTCCTTTTCGTATGGCTCTCTAAAATTTGGGCTTTAAGTACATTTTACCCTTTTCAGTCTGTATTTTGATAATGTTCCTAATGTGGATGATCTATTTCTGTTAACTAAAAACTACTCTTTATATGGAAAAAAATTCTTAAAGGCCTGTTAGATAGGAAGCTTGATAACTCTAAAAATCTATCTCCATTCAGGTTGATTTTTAAACCTGCTATTGCTAATTGTATCGGCTGCTATGTTAGAGAATCACTGATAAGGTTCTGGATGAGTGAGAATTTTCTAGAGCTTGTAGATACTTAATAGTGCTAATGCTTTTGTAGGTGATGCCATTCTTGATTAGAATTAGCTCTAAGAATTTCATTCAGTTGTTGCCAGACGTGCTTTATGGCTTAAATGTCAGCTGATTCAGCTTCTAAGAATAAATTACTTTCTATTCACGGTAATAGACTCTTTGGGACTGAATTGGGCAATCATTTTTTACAGCTACTGGTAGCAAAAGTAAGTTTAAGGGTAAATTTAAAACTTCTGGTCAATTTAATTCTTTTCATCAGAACAAGGAGCAATAATCCGCCACCTTTTTCCCCAAATCAAAGCATTTTGGTTAAGCCCTGGAGGCTGGTTGTCAACTGGCACAAGTCCAAGCAGTCCAAAAATTGCACTTCTAAGTCAGCATTAAGGTATGGGCCCACAGTTAAGTATCTTTTAGGGGGCAGGTTGATGCATTTTTTTTAATGTATGGTTTTGCTCAGTTCCAGACCCTTGGGCTCTGAAATTGTCTCAGGGATATAGAATAGGCTTCAAATCAAAGCCTGCCAGAGACTGATCCTTTATTTCTTTAAAGGGTTCTATGGAACATAGTGAAAGCTCAGGCTTTTCTTCAATGTGTTTCAAATCTAGAATCTATAAATGTTATAGTCCAGTTTCTCCTTTAGAACAGGAAAAGGGGTTCTACTCAAATCTAGTTATAGTTTATAATTTTACTTCTACTTTTAAGTCCGCATTAAGGTACGGACCCACAGTAAAGTATCTTTTAGGGGGCAGGTTGATGCATTTTTTTTAATGTATGGTTTTGCTCAGTTCCAGACCCTTGGGCTCTGAAAATTGTCTCAGGGATATAGAATAGGCTTCAAATTGAAGCCTCCCAGAGACTGATCCTTTTCTTTAAAGGGTTCTATGGAACAGTGAAACCATCTAAACTATTTTTTTATTCATCAAGGTCACTGTCAACTATAGACTTAAAGGATGCCTATCTGCATGTTCCTATTCATTTGGACCACAGGTTCCTGTTTGCCTTTCTGGCCAAACATTATCAGTTAGTGCCACTGTGCTTAGCATCTTCACAAAGGTTCTGAGTGCCTGGATTTCAGTAATAAGGTCGCAGGGGATTTCGCTTCCCCTATTTGGACGATATCTTGATTCAAGATCCATCTATTTGTAGCTGAATCTCACGTCAACCAATTGACATTTCTTCAGCTAAATGGTTGGAATATAAATTTGCCAAATATTTGATTCCTCAGACAAAGGTGACTTTTCTGCGATTTAAAATAGATTGTCTCCATGAGATTGTCTGACAAGTATTTCAGTTAGTGTCTGCTTGTCTGAATCTTCAGGCTCAGTCTTTAAATTCAGTAGCTTCCTGCAAGAAAGTAGTAGGTTTTGATGGTGGCAGCATCAGATTGTGCTGCCTTTTGCTTGACTTTGAGGCCTCTTCAGCTTTGCATGCTAAATCAGTGGACAGGGACCACTTCAAGTTATAACAAATCTTCCTGAGTTCTTTTGTAAGGGGCTCATGTCTTGCCCAAGCAGAAATTCCTTCCTTCAATTTCAGTCAGACAAAGTAACAGCTGTAGTTTATATCAATCTCCAGGGGGAACCATGAGTTACTTGGTGATGAAGGAAGTTGAGAATTCTGGATTGGACAGAAATCCATCAGTCATATCTGCAGTTAATGTTCCAAGAGTGGACAATTAGGAAGCAGATTATCTCAGTTGTCAATCCAGCCAGGGGAATGGTCCCCATCCAGATGTATTCAGCCAGATTGTGAACATTTGGGGTCTATCAGCGAGCAAACTCATGGCTTCCAGATTAAACACACTTCCTCTTTCTCCAGGGATCCATGGGCTCTGGAGACAGATACTCAGAGGATACTGTTGTCAATTTAGCTCTTGTGCACCCCCCTCTGTTTCAGTTATGCAGCTATATCCAAGACCAGACAAGAGAATGCACCAGTGATTCTCCTTTTTCAAATTACCTTGTAGAGTCTGGTTTGCAGATCTGGTTTAGATGTCCAGTTGTCAGCGCTGGTCTTTCTTTAAGAAAAGATCGGTCTTAAGGTCCAGTTTACCATTTTGATTTAAATTCTCTAAGCTTGATGGCTTGGAGATTGAAAGGATAGCTTAGAGTGGTTTTCTGAGTGTGCTGTTAGTACTATTATTCAGACTAGGAAACTGGTCACTAGAAGAATCTATTATGGTTTGGAAAGCTTATCTGATCGCTTCATAATTAATCTTAATATCCTTTTAGGATTCCTAGAAATTTTGAGTTTCTTCTGAAGGTCTTTCCGACAGTTCTTTGAAAGTTCAGATTTCTGCTTTCTGTTTTTCACAGGAAAATTGCTAATCTTCCTGATGTGCATAGTTTTGTTCAGGCTTTATCTCGAATAAAGCCTGTAATCAAACCCATTTCTACTTGAAATCATAATTTGGTTCTGGAAATTTTGCAGTCTCCTCCTTTTAAACCTATGCGTATGGTGGATATTAATCTTAATTTATTTTGGCTATTTCATCTGCGAGAAGTCTGAGATGTCTACTCTTTTGATTCACATTAATTCCTTATTTCAGAAGGATAAGGTTTTTTTTTTTGAGAACTTCCTTTGATATTCTGTCTAAAGTTGCTGTTCTTACAATATCAGTAGAGAAATTGTGGTTCATTTCCTTTGTCCTAATCCTAAGAATTTTTCTGAGACTTCTTCAAAACTTGGATGTGGTCAGGGCTCTGAAATATTATTATATTGGTTTGTTTTAGATTTTAAGGTTTTGCACAAATTTGTCATGATTCCAGCTATCAAAATAGAAATATCTAAACTATCCTTTTTATTCATCAAGGTCACTGTCAACTATAGACTTAAAGGATGCCTATCTGCTTGTTCCTATTCATTTGGATCACAGGTTCCGGTTTGTCTTTCTGGACAAACATTATCAGTGCTACTGCGCTTAGCATCTTCACAAAGGTTCTAAGTGCCTGGATTTCAGTAATAAGGTCCCAGGGGATTTCTGTTCCCCTATTTGGACGATATCTTGGTTCAAGCTACATCTATTAGCTGAATCTCACATCAACTAATTGACATTTCTTTAGCTTCATGGTTGGAATATAAATTTGCCAAACTTCTGATTCCTCAGACAAAGGTGACTTTTCTGCGATTTAAAATATTGTCTCCATGAGATTGTCTGACAAGTATTTCAGTTAGCGTCTGCTTGTCTGAATCTTCAGGTTGTCTTAAAATTCAGTAGCTTCTTGCATGAAAGTAATAGGTTTTGATGGTGGCAGCATCAGATTGTGCTGCCTTTTGCTTCACTTTGAGGCCTCTTCAGCTTTGCATGATAAATCAGTGAAACAGGGACCACAAATCTTCCTGAGTTCTTCTGTAAGACAATCTCTGGTTAGTTTCCCACCACATTTCTCAGGGAGCAAGCTTTGCTAGTCTTCTGACTATTTTTGAGATGCAAGTCTGTACGGCTGGGGTGCTGTATGGGGTTCATGTCTTGCCCAAGCAGATAAATTCCTTCCTTCAGTTTCAGTCGGACAATGTAACAGTTGTGGTTTATATCAATCACCAGGGGAACCATGAGTTCAGAAAATTCTGGATTGGGCAGAATTCCATCAGTCATATCTGCTGTTCATGTTCCAAAAGTGGACAATTAGGAAGCAGATCATCTCAGCTGTCAATCCATCCAGGGGAATGGTCTTTTCATCCAGATGTATTCAGCCAGATTGTGAACATTTGGGATCGCAGCGAGAGAACTCATGGCTTCTAGATTAAACAAACTTCCTTTTTCTCCAGGTCCAGGGATCCAAGGGCTCTGGAGACAGATACTCGGAGGATACTGTAATTTCAGCTATCTTGTACCCCCCCCCCCCCCTCTGGTTCAGTTATGCAGCTATATCCAAGACAAGGCAAGAGAATGCACCAGTGTTTCTCATTGCTCAAATTACCTTGAAGATTTTGGTTTAGATGTCCAGTTGTCAGCGCTGGCCTCATGCTTTAAGAAAAGATCGGTCTTAAGGTCCTGTTTTACTTTTAGATCTAAATTCTCTATGCTTGATGTCTTGGAGATTGAAAGGATAGCTTAGTCAGAGTGGTTTACTGAGTCTGTTAGTACTATTCAGTCTAGGAAACTGGTCACTAGAAGAATCTATTATGGTTTGGAAAGCTTTTATCTGTTCTCTTCATAATTGACCTGGCATTCTTTTAGGATTCCTAGAATTCTTGTTTTCTCCTGTTAAGTGTAGTCAGTCCACGGGTCATCCATTACTTATGGGATTATATCTCCTCCCTAACAGGAAGGGCAAGAGGATCACCCAAGCAGAGCTGCTATATAGCTCCTCCCCTCTACGTCACACCCAGTCATTCTCTTGCACCTAACTAATAGATAGGACGTGTGAGAGGACTGTGGTTGTTAAACTTAGTTTTTATTTCTTCAATCAAAAGATTATTTTAAACAGCACCGGAGTGTGTTTCTTCTCAGGCAGCATTAGAAGAAGAATCTACCTGAGTTTGTCTATGATCTTAGCGGTCGTAACTAAGATCCACTTGCTGTTCTCGGCCATTCTGAGGAGTGAGGTAACTTCAGAACAGGGGATAGCACGCAGGGCCCACCTGCAAGGAGGTATGTTGCAGTATATTATTTTCTAAGGAATGGAATTGACTGAGAAAATACTGCTAATACCGATGTAATGTAAGTGCAGCCTTAAATGCAGTAGTAGCGACTGGTATCAGGCTGATATGTATGTATGTTTACACTGAGGTATTTCTGGGGAATGGAATTTCACTAAGAAAATACTGTATACATTTAACTTATATTTGAGCCTCCACTGCAGTGAAAGCGACTAGCAGCAGGCTTATTAATATAATTTCATAATTTTATATTTAAAACGTTTACTGGCATGTTAATCGTTTTTCTCTGAGGTACTTGGTGATAAAACTTTATGGGCATGATTTTTACCACATGGCTGTCTGTTTCTGAATAAAATCAGTTTACTGAGCTTTCCCCACTGTTGTAATATGAGTGGGAGGGGCCTATTTTAGCGCTTTATTGCGCAGTAAAAATTCAGTCACAGTCTTCCTATTTCTTCCTCCATGATCCAGGACGTCTCTACAGAGCCCAGGGGTCTCCAAAACTAGTTTTGAGGGAGGTAATCACTCACAGCAGACCTGTGAGAGTGTTTTGACTGTGATAAAAACGTTAATATTAAATTGTTATCCGTTTTTGGGTACTAAGGGGTTAATCATCCATTTGCTGGTGGGTGCAATCCTTTGCTAACTTAATGCATTTTCTGTGAAAATTTGGTTGCTATAACTAATTTGGTTCATTGTTATTTCAACTGTGACAGTTTTTTGTGCTTCTTAAAGGCACAGTAACATTTTATATTGCTTGTAAATTTATTTGAAAAGTATTTTCCAAGCTTGCTAGTCTCATTGCTAGTCTGTTTAAACATGTCTGACACAGATGAATCTCTTTGTTCAATATGTTTAAAGGCCAATGTGGAGCCCAATATAAATTTGTGTACTAATTGCATTGATGCTACTTTAAATAAAAGCCAATCTGTACATGTAAAGAAAATTTCACCAGACAACGAGGGGGAAGTTATGCCGACTAACTCTCCTCACGTGTCAGTACCTTCGCCTCCCGCTCAGGAGGTGCGTGATATTGTGGCGCCAAGTACATCAGGGCGGCCCATACAAATCACTTTGCAAGACATGGCTAATGTTATGACAGAAGTACTATCTAAATTGCCAGAATTTAGGGGTAAACGCGATCACTCTGGGGTAAGAACAGAGTGTGCTGATAATAATAGAGCCATGTCTGATACTGCGTCACAATTTGCAGAACATGAGGACGGAGAGCTTCATTCTGTGGGTGACGGATCTGATCCAAGTAAACTGGACTCAGACATTTCAAATTTTAAATTTAAGCTTGAGAACCTCCGTGTATTACTAGGGGAGGTATTAGCGGCTCTGAATGATTGTAACACAGTTGCAATTCCAGAGAAAATATGTAGGCTGGATAAATATTTTGCGGTACCGGCATGTACTGACGTTTTTCCTATACCTAAAAGGTTTACAGAAATTGTTAACAAGGAGTGGGATAGACCCGGTGTGCCTTTTTCACCCCCTCCTATATTTAGAAAAATGTTTCCAATAGACGCCACCACACGGGACTTATGGCAGACGGTCCCTAAGGTGGAGGGAGCAGTTTCTACTCTGGCTAAGCGCACCACTATCCCGGTGGAGGATAGCTGTGCTTTTTCAGATCCAATGGATAAAAAGTTAGAGGGTTACCTTAAGAAAATGTTTGTTCAGCAAGGTTTTATATTACAACCCCTTGCATGCATTGCGCCTGTCACGGCTGCGGCGGCATTCTGGTTTGAGTCTCTGGAAGAGACCCTTAGCTCAGCTCCATTGGATGAGATTATAGACAAGCTTAAAGTCCTTAAGCTAGCTAATTCATTTATTTCTGATGCCGTAGTACACTTAACTAAACTTACGGCTAAGAACTCCGGATTCGCCATTCAAGCGCGTAGAGCGCTGTGGCTTAAATCCTGGTCAGCCGATGTGACTTCTAAATTGCTTAACATCCCTTTCAAAGGGCAGACATTATTCGGGCCCGGTTTGAAAGAATTTATCGCTGACATTACTGGAGGTAAGGGCCATGCCCTGCCTCAAGACAGGGCCAAACCAAGGGCTAAACAGTAATTTTCGTGCCTTTCGTAACTTCAAGGCTGGAGCAGCATCAACTTCCTCCGCTACAGACAGGGCTGGAAACCTAACCAGTCCTGGAACAAGGGCAAGCAGGCCAGAAAACCTGCTGCTGCCCCTAAGACAGCATGAAGTGAGGGCCCCCGATCCGGAAACGGATCTAGTGGGGGGCAGACTTTCTCTCTTCACCCAGGCTTGGGCAAGAGATGTCCAGGATCCCTGGGCGTTAGAGATCATATCTCAGGGATATCTTCTGGACTTCAAAGCTTCTCCTCCAAAAGGGAGATTTCTTCTTTCAAGGTTGTCAGCAAACCAGATAAAGAAAGAGGCGTTTCTACGCTGTGTACAAGACCTTTTACTAATGGGAGTGATCCACCCAGTTCCGCGGTCGGAACACGGACAAGGGTTTTACTCAAATCTGTGGTTCCCAAAAAAGAGGGAACCTTCAGACCAATCTTGGACTTAAAGATCCTAAACAAATTCCTAAGAGTTCCATCGTTCAAAATGGAAACTATTCGGACCATCTTACCTATGATCCAAAAGGGTCAGTACATTACCACAGTGGATTTAAAAAATATATTAGAGAAAGTTTGCAGCACCTGTGAGCGTATTGTTGTAGTTGCTTATTTGTGAATGCACCCCTAGTGTATAACACCTGCTTCAAATCTCATCACATCACAGTAGCCCCCAAAAGTTCCGTGTGCATACATACGACCTGCAAATGGTTTTCTGATGTGGCGCTGATTCTGGGGACCCACCTTGAAACTTCTTGGCTCCAGATCCCCTCTGAATTCTGTGCATCCACAGCGATAGCCAGGAGGTCGAGCCGCGGCGTGGGTCCCTACAGCGTCTCAGCGTCTGTGCGGTCAATCCGGAACTCTGTGACGTCACAGCTGGGAGCGGAAGGATCCTGCAGGTGAGGAGAGTCCACGACCAAGGGAGACCGTTGTTCAGCGTAATACCGTGTCATACAGGGGTGATTCACTGCTGCTCAGGAAGTGAGTAGTACCCGTGCCTTTAAGCATATCCAATCAGGCAGTAATTTCAAAAACGAGAAGAGGCACCGGGTAGTTTCACAAACAAAAACGTCCTTTATTAAAGTGTTAAAACAGGAGACACTTCGGAAAAAGCCTTAAACCTCTGGGGCAAAGGTGGAGTGGAGGTACCCCACGTACCCTGGTGCTGACATGTTTCGGCAAATGCCGTATTCGTAGCTGAGGGTGTAAGCTTGTTTACTTATTTAAAGACACAAATCACATGTGATAGGTTAGGAACTAATGTGCTACGTGGGTGACACCCACCTCCACCTGTAGTTTATACATATGCCCTAATCTAGGATGTAATACCATACTATCCACTTTGTGCACAATTTTATCTGTCATATATGTTAACCAAATTAATACTATATTAGTAATATCATTCGCTAAACATTCCTTATAATGTATATATGAATGTAAAATTGCAAAGATTGAAAAACAGTTTAGTAATTATAAACGATAAAATTAAAAATAGAAATAAAAATAAATACATATATGGACCTGTAAACTGACACAATACTGGAGGCACCAGAGAGTTATTTTTATCAGCTTACACTAGTTGGCATTTTTGCATATAACTATATTTTACCCTAGTATGCTTACACTAGGATATATTTAATCACTTTCTTAGCCATGTGTGTAGTTACCTAGGGGGAAGTTTATCCATAGATATATATATATACTTGTAAGCATGTATCAGCATTATAATGTTTTGTCTCGAATACACAGGCTAACACCAGAAATTAATTAAATCATATTCAGAATTTAGCCCATTGGGCACTCTGGTGTGCAACCTGTGTATCCAAAACACCTCCCTTTTGAGGAGCAAATTCTCCCTATCACCTCCCCTATTGTGTGTATTTACCACTTCAATAATTGTCCATGACAATGTCCCTGGATCCTTATTGTGTTTTATCTTGAAGTGGTTCACTAGGGGGGTAGTGAGTTTGCCTTGCTTGATGTCATTTATATGTTCCCTTATCCTGGTTCTGACTTGTCGAGACGTTTGACCTGTGTATTGAATGTCACATGTGTCGCAGCTGAGGAGATAGACTGCATACGTGGACCTACAATTGAAGAGCGCCCTATGTGCAAATGTCTCTCCTGAATAGGCACTCCTAAATATATTTCCTAATTTTGCACGTCCACAAGCTATGCAGCTGCTAAAATTACACTTGTAAACTCCTTTATACCTTAACCAAGAGGATGTATTTATTTCGTCTTGTTTTAATTTATGTGGGGGCTACATAATTGCCTATGGTTTTGCCTCTTCTAAAGGCAAACCTTACCCTTTGTGTGGCAATATGTGCAAGTTCGTCATCAGCCTTCAGCACTGTCATATGCTTGCGTATAATATTGCACACCTGATAATATTGCCTACTGAACTGAGTAACAAAAGTTAACTGTTCAGATTTGGTGTCACATAGGGATTGTTTCTCGCTGAGTAGGGTGGTCCTTTTTATGGCCCTTACTTCCTCACGTGCCCTACATATATCCTGTTTGGGGTACCCTCTCTCTTGAAACTTGGTAACTAGTTCAGTTTCATGCTTGAGGTGTTCACTATCTCGGGTACAATTCCTCTTAACCCTGGTGAACTGACCCTTCAAGACTGACTTGAATACCTGTTTCGGGTGGCTGCTATGGGCATGTAAGAGTGTTTCTAGTTATTGGTTTTCTATAAAGCTCAACCTTAACATGTTCTGATTTTACACCATGAAGGGTAACATCCAAGAAATTGATGCTAGTAGATCCATACTCATGGGTGAACTGTAGGCCAGCCTTGTTAATATTCAAATACTCTGCAAATATCTCTGCTTCCTCCACACTTCCATCCCAGACAAAAAGCAGATCGTCTATATATCGACGATAATAAACAATTTTGCCTCTTTGTCTGTTTCTATCCCCATAGATGTGGCACAGCTCCCACCAACCCATATATAGGTTGGCGTAAGAGGGAGCAAATTTTGCTCCCATGGCTGTGCCACACCTCTGGAGATAAAATACGTGTTCAAACACAAAAAAGTTGTGTGTGAGGAGGAATTCGGTGACCCTGACAACAAACCTAATGAAATCATCACTGTATTCTGTAGATCTTCTTAGAAAGAAGGCTATGGCTTCCAAACCTGAGCTATGTGGAATTGATGAATATAGTGACTTAATATCCACTGATAGCCAGCCATAGCCCTCCCTCCAAGAAATCTTTTCTATCTCTATAAGGAGTTGTTTGGTATCCCTCAGGTGACTGAGGAGTTCCCCCACTAGGGGTTGTAGAAGGGAATCTAACCATCTGGATAATGGTTCCAACATAGAACCAATCCCACTGATGATAGGCCTACCCTCAACATTCTCCAAGGACTTATGCACCTTAGGGAGAAGGTTGAAGGTAGGAATTCTGGGGTTACTGTTGTATAGATAATCACTAGTGCTTTCATAAAAAAAAAACCTTCCATCCCATCATCAATCAGGTGTGAAAGTTCCTTTAGGAACCTAGTTGTGGGGTCAAAATCCAATATGGTATATTGTTTGGGATCATTGAGTTGCCGTAGGGCTTCTTTAATAAAGAATACCCTATCCATTAAAACAACAGATCCCCCCTTGTCAGCCGCCCTCACCACCAAATTCTTATTTTCACTTAAATCTTTGAGTGCTTTTCTTTCCTTAGCACTAAGATTACCTTTAGTTCCATAGCCAGAGGTGTATGCCAATTTATTTAAATCTTCCTCCACCCTTCGCTGGAATTTTTCCAGGATGGGTCCCCTCGACTGAATAGGGTAAAATTTGGATGCACCTCTGAATTTGGGACCAATGGTATTGGTGTGGGCAGAGTTCATATCACCACAATAGTTCTCTCTATGTAGTGACTCTAGATCCACCACATCACAACATTCTTCAAAAGTTAAAGATAAATGTCTTTGCTCTTTAGCTGAATCACCTGTATAGATATCCTCAGCCTGGTCATTTTTGAAATGCTTCTTTAATGTTAATGTTCTGATGAGTTTGTTTACATCAACTAATGTAGTGAATAGATCAAAGTTATCAGTAGGAACAAAATTAAGTCCCAAACCTAGTACTTTTTCCTCAACCTTGCTCAATGTATGGCTAGAAAGGTTAATCACTGGTGTCAGTTGTACTTCCTGCCCTGATACCTCCTCCTGGACGAGGACCTTGTTTTTAAATGATCTCCACCTTTCTCCCCCCCCCCCCTTGTCCTATGGGGGGCCTGGAAAAAACCTGCTCAATCTCTCCCCTCTCCCGTTCCATAGAAGTGGCAGTAGTGGGTATGGGGGCATCATTAGTACTATCCAGATCCTGATATCTGGATTGTCTACCCCTACCTCTTCCCCTGCTGCCTGTGTTGGGCTGTACTGGGGTGGGAACTGTGGCTCTAGTTTTGTTTACGGTGACTGTGGGTACTTGTATATTCTCATCACCTGAAGAGGCACCAGTATTGTTAGTCCTCTTGTGACTCTACCTCACTGTCAGAGAAAGTGACTTTCTTTCATGTAATTAGCAAGAGTCCATGAGCTAGTGACGTATGGGATATACATTCCTACCAGGAGGGGCAAAGTTTCCCAAACCTTAAAATGCCTATAAATACACCCCTCACCACACCCACAATTCAGTTTTACAAACTTTGCCTCCGATGGAGGTGGTGAAGTAAGTTTGTGCTAGATTCTACGTTGATATGCGCTCCGCAGCAAGTTGGAGCCCGGTTTTCCTCTCAGCGTGCAGTGAATGTCAGAGGGATGTGAGGAGAGTATTGCCTATTTGAATGCAGTGATCTCCTTCTACGGGGTCTATTTCATAGGTTCTCTGTTATCGGTCGTAGAGATTCATCTCTTACCTCCCTTTTCAGATCGACGATATACTCTTATTTATATACCATTACCTCTGCTGATTTTCGTTTCAGTACTGGTTTGGCTTTCTACAAACATGTAGATGAGTGTCCTGGGGTAAGTAAATCTTATTTTCTGTGACACTCTAAGCTATGGTTGGGCACTTTATTTATAAAGTTCTAAATATATGTATTCAAACATTTATTTGCCTTGACTCAGAATGTTCAACATTCCTTATTTTTCAGACAGTCAGTTTCATATTTGGGATAAATGCATTTGTTTCAATCATTTTTTCTTACCTTAATAAATTTGATTTTTTCCCTGTGGGCTGTTAGGCTCGCGGGGGCAGAAAATGCTTCATTTTATTGCGTCATTCTTGGCGCAGACTTTTTTTTGGCGCAAAATTTTTTTTCTGTTTCCGGCATCATACGTGTCGCCGGAAGTTGCGTCATTTTTTGACGTTTTTTTGCGTCAAAAATGTCGTCGTTCCGGATGTGGCGTCATTTTTGGCGCCAAAAGCATTTAGGCGCCAAATAATGTGGGCGTCTTTTTTGGCGCTAAAAAATATGGGCGTCATTTTTGTCTCCACATTATTTAAGTCTCATTTTTTATTGCTTCTGGTTGCTAGAAGCTTGTTCACTGGCATTTTTTTCCCATTCCTGAAACTGTCATTTAAGGAATTTGATCAATTTTGCTTTATATGTTTTTTTCTTTTACATATTGCAAGATGTTCCACGTTGCAACTGAGTCAGAAGATACTTCAGGAAAAACACTGCACAGTGCTGGAGCTACCAAGCTAAGTGTATCTGCTATAAACTTTTGGTATCTGTTTCTCCAGCTGTTATTTGTATTGCATGTCATGTCAAACTTATTAATGCAGATAAAATTTCCTTTAGTACTGTTACATTACCTGTTGCTGTTCCGTCAACATCTAATTTTCAGAGTGTTCCTGATAACATAAGAGATTTTATTTTTTAAATCCATTAAGAAGGCTATGTCTGTTATTTCTCCTTCTAGTATACATAAAAGTCTTTTAAAACTTCTCTTTTTTTCAGATGAATTTTTAAATGAACATCATCATTCTGATACTGATAATGGTTCTTCTGGTTCAGAGGTTTCTGTCTCAGAGGTTGATGCTGATAAATCTTTGTATTTGTTCAAGATGGAATTTATTCGTTCTTTACTTAAAGAAGTGTTATTTGCATTAGAAATAGAGGATTCTGGTCCTCTTGATTCTAAATGTAAACGTTTAAATAAGGTTTTTAAATCTCCTGTAGTTATTCCAGAAGTGTTTTATCTCCCTGATGCTATTTCTGAAGTAATTTCCAGGGAATGGAATACTTTGGGTAATTTATTTACTCCTTCTAGACGTTTAAGCAAATTATATCCTGTGCCATCTGACAGATTAGAGTTTTTTGGGACAAAAATCCCTAAGGTTATGGGGCTGTCTCTACTCCTGCTAATGTACTACTATTCCTACGGCAGATAGTACTTCATTTAAGGATCCTTTAGATAGGAAAATTGAATCCTTTCTAAGAAAAGCTTACTTATGTTCAGGTAATCTTCTTAGACCTGCTATATTTTTAGCGGATG
The DNA here is from genome assembly GCF_027579735.1 of Bombina bombina. Lineage (NCBI taxonomy): Eukaryota > Metazoa > Chordata > Amphibia > Anura > Bombinatoridae > Bombina > Bombina bombina. The sequence goes on along the minus strand of NC_069510.1, from coordinate 34,427,353 downwards.
TTGCTGCAGCTTCAACTTTTTGGTTAGAAGCTTTAGCGCAACAAGTAACAGATCATAATTTTATAGCATTATTATTATTCTATAACATGCTAATAATTTTATTGGTGATACCATCTTTTGATATCATTAGAGTTGATGTCAGGTATATGTCTCTAGCTATTTTAGCTAAAAAAGCTTTATGGATTAAACTTGGAATGCTGACATGTCTTCTAAGTCAACTTTGCTTTCCCTTTCTTTCCAGGGTAAATAATCATTTTCGTTCCTTTCCTCACAACAAGGAACAAAAGCCTGATCCTTCATCCTCAGGAGCAGTATCAGTTTGGAAACTATTTCCAGTTTGGAATATATCCAAGCCTTATAGAAACCTATAGCCAGCTCCTAAGTACCTATGAAGGTGCGGACCTTATTCCAGCTCAGCTGGTATGGGGCAGATTACGTTTTCTTCAAAGAAATTTGGATCAATTCCGTTAATCTCTGGTTTCAGAAACATTGTTTCAGAAAGGTACAGAATTGGCTTCAAGTTAAGGCCTCCTGCTAAGAGATTCTTTTCTTTCCCGTGTCCCAGTTAACACAGCAAAGGCTCAGCATTTCTGAAATGTGTTTCAGATCTAGAGTTGGCTGGAGTATTTATGCCAGTTCCAGTTCTGGAACAGGGGCTGGGGTTTTATTTTATCTCTTCATTGTACCAAAGAAGGTCAATTCCTTCAGGCCAGTTCCGGATCTATCATTATTGAATCGTTATGTTAGGATACCAACATTCAAGATGGTTACTGTAGGACTATCCTGCCTTTTGTTTAGCAAGGGCATTATATGTCTACAATAGATTTACAGGATGTGTATCTGCATATTCCGATTCATCCAGATCACTTTTAGTGCCTGAGATTCTCTTTTTAGACAAGCATTACCAGTTTTGTGGCTCTACCGTTTGGCCTAGCCTCAGTTCCAAGAATTTTTATCAAAGGTTCTCGGTGCCCTTCTTTCTGTAATCAGAGAATAGGGTTTTGGTATTTCCTTATTTGGACGATATCTTGGTACTTGCTCAGTCTTCTCATTCTCGAAGAATCTCATACGAATCGACTTGTGTTGTTTCTTCAAGTTCATGGTTGGAGGATCAATTTACCAATCAGTTCATTGATTCCTCAGACAAGGGTAACCTTTTTAGGTTTCTAGATAAATTCAGTGTCTATGACTCTGTCCTTGTCAGACAAGAGAAGTTTAACATTGATATCAGCTTGTCAAAACCTTCAGTCACAATCATTCCCTTTGGTAGCCTTATGCATGGAAATGTTGGGTCTTAGGACTGCCGCATCAGATGCGATCTCCTTTGCTCGTTTTCACATGCGACCTCTTCAGCTCTGTATGCTGAACCAATGGTGCAGGGATTCCTCAAAGATATCTCAATTAATATCTTTAAACCGATTTTACGACACTCTCTGACATGGTGGACAGATCACCATCGTTTAGTTCAGGGGGCTTCTTTGTTCTTCCGACCTGGACTATAATCTCAACAGATGCAAGTCTTACAGGTTGGGGAGCTGTGTGGGGGCATCTGACGGCACAAGGGGTTTGGGAATCTCAGGAGGTGAGATTTCCGATCAATATTTTGGAACTCCGTGCAATTTTCAGAGCTCTTCAGTCTTGGCCTCTTCTGAAGAGAGAGTTGTTCATTTGTTTTCAGATAGACAATGTCACAACTGTGGCATACATCAATCATCAAGGAGGGACTCACAGTCCTCTGGCTATGAAAGAAGTATCTCGAATTTTGGTTTGGGCGGAATCCAGCTCCTGTCTAATCTCTGCGGTTCATATCGCAGGTATGGACATTTGGAAAGCGGATTATCTCAGTCGCCAAACGTTGCATCCGGGCGAATGGTCTCTTCACCCAGAGGTATTTCTTCAGATTGTTCAAATGTGGGAACTTCCAGAAATAGATCTGATGGCTTCTCATCTAATCAAGAAACTTCCCAGGTATCTGTCCAGATCCCGGGATCCTCAGGCGGAGGCAGTGGATGCATTATCACTTCCTTGGAAGTATCATCCTGCCTATATCTTTCCGCCTCTAGTTCTTCTTCCAAGAGTAATCTCCAAGATTCTGAAGGAATGCTCGTTTGTTCTGCTGGTAGCTCCGGCATGGCCTCACAGGTTTTGGTATGCGGATCTTGTCCGGATGGCCTCTTGCCAACCGTGGACTCTTCCGTTAAGACCAGACCTTTTGTCTCAAGGTCCTTTTTTCCATCAGGATCTGAAATCCTTAAATTTAAAGGTATGGAGATTGAACGCTTGATTCTTGGTCAAAGAGGTTTCTCTGACTCTGTGATTAATACTATGTTACAGGCTCGTAAATCTGTATCCAGAGAGATATATTATAGAGTCTGGAAGACTTATATTTCTTGGTGTCTTTCTCATCATTTTTCTTGGCATTCTTTTAGAATACCGAGAATATTAGTTTCTTCAGGATGGTTTAGATAAGGGTTTGTCCGCAAGTTCCTTGAAAGGTCAATTCTCTGCTCTTTCTGTTCTTTTTCACAGAAAGATTCCTATTCTTCCTGATATTCATTGTTTTGTACAAGCTTTGGTTCGTATAAAGCCTGTCATTAAGTCAATTTCTCCTCCTTGGAGTTTGAATTTGGTTCTGGGGGCTCTTCAAGCTCCTCCATTTGAACCTATGCATTCATTGGATATTAAATTACTTTCTTGGAAAGTTTTGTTCCTTTTGGCCATCTCTTCTGCCAGAAGAGTTTCTGAATTATCTGCTCTTTCTTGTGAGTCTCCTTTTCTGATTTTTCATCAGGATAAGGCGGTGTTGCGAACTTCTTTTGAATTTTTACCTAAGTTGTGAATTCCAACAACATTAGAAGACATTGTGGTTCCTTCATTATGTCCTAATCCTAAGAATTCTAAGGAGAAATCGTTGCATTCTTTGGATGTTATTAGAGCTTTGAAATATTATGTTGAAGCTACTAAGTCTTTCCGAAAGACTTCTAGTTTATTTGTTATCTTTTCCGGTTTTAGAAAGGCCAGAAAACTTCTGCCATTTCTTTGGCATCTTGGTTGAAATCTTTAATTCATCTTGCCTATGTTGAGTCGGGTAAGACTCCGCCTCATAGGATTACAGCTCATTCTACTAGGTCAGTTTCTACTTCCTGGGCGTTTAGGAATGAAGCTTCGGTTGATCAGATTTGCAAAGCGGCAACTTGGTCCTCTTTGCATACTTTTACCAAATTCTACCATTTTGTTGTATTTTCTTCTTCTGAAGCAGTTTTTGGTAGAAAAGTACTTCAGGCAGCGGTTTCAGTTTGAATCTTCTGCTTATGTTTTTCATTAAACTTTATTTTGGGTGTGGATTATTTTCAGCAGGAATTGGCTGTCTTTATTTTATCCCTCCCTCTCTAGTGACTCTTGTGTGGAAAGATCCACATCTTGGGTAGTCATTATCCCATACGTCACTAGCTCATGGACTCTTGCTAATTACATGAAAGAAAACATAATTTATGTAAGAACTTACCTGATAAATTCATTTCTTTCATATTAGCAATAGTCCATGAGGCCCGCCCTTTTTTGTGGTGGTTGATTTTTTTGTATAAAGCACAATTATTCCAATTCCTTATTTTATATGCTTTCGCACTTTTTTCTTATCACCCCACTTCTTGGCTATTCGTTAAACTGAATTGTGGGTGTGGTGAGGGGTGTATTTATAGGCATTTTAAGGTTTGGGAAACTTTGCCCCTCCTGGTAGGAATGTATATCCCATACGTCACTAGCTCATGGACTCTTGCTAATATGAAAGAAATGAATTTATCAGGTAAGTTCTTACATAAATTGTTTTTTTGAGTGTGGAATGTCCCTTCTGACCCCCTTGTCCCTGGGATTTGAGTCTATTATCTTTCTTAAATCTGTGTGTAAGTGACCTTTGTTTTCTGTTCCAAATATAGACTCTGTTGTTGTCATAATCACTTTGGTCCCTAAGGTATTTCTCATGCTTAATACCCATGATATTATTTTTAGCCTCATCCAAAGTGCTTCTCAAAATGCTATCCTATTGTGAGTATTTGACACATGTACTGCGTATGCTTAGTTCTGACTGCAGTAATTCAATATCAACAGTTATATTCTGTAACAGCTTTCTCTTATAATCTATAAGCATATTAATTAAGCGTATCGAACAATCTGTTAATATGGCATTCCATGCAGTAATAAATTCTACATCCTCTACAGGAAAAGTGGGGAACTTAGCTATGCGTAGTCCCCTAGGTATAATCCCCAGGCTGAGATATTTTTGTAATGTCCAAATGTCCCATTTGAGACGACATTCTTTTGTCAAGAGAAATTCAGCCTCTTCAAAAAGCTTACTGAGTGGAAGGTGAGCTCGATCTGTGACAAAGTCTCAAGTTCAAGTTCATTTAACCCTCTGTCCTCCAGTTTAGAGAGTGAATAGAAATATGTGGATACATCCAAGCTTTGATTAGCCTCCATGTTGATTATATATACGAAACAGCTTTGGTATGGCAACAACAATATATTGACAGTGCAAGCTTGAGAATCACTGGGACATGCAGTGTGATATATATATTAGAGAAAGTTTGCAGCACCTGTGAGCGTATTGTTGTAGTTGCTTATTTGTGAATGCACCCCTAGTGTATAACACCTGCTTCAAATCTCATCACATCACAGTAGCCCCCAAAAGTTCTGTGTGCATACATACGACCTGCAAATGGTTTTCTGATGTGGCGCTGATTCTGGGGACCCACCTTGAAACTTCTTGGCTCCAGATCCCCTCTGAATTCTGTGCATCCACAGCGATAGCCAGGAGGTCGAGCCGCGGTGTGGGTCCCTACAGCGTCTCAGCGTGTGTGCGGTCAATCCGGAACTCTGTGATGTCACAGCTGGGAGCGGAAGGATCCTGCAGGTGAGGAGAGTCCACGACCAAGGGAGACCGTTGTTCCAGCGTAATACCGTGTCATACAGGGGTGATTCACTGCTGCTCAGGAAGTGTGAGTACCCGTGCCTTTAAGCATATCCAATCAGGCAGTAATTTCAAAAACGAGAAGAGGCACCGGGTAGTTTCACAAACAAAAACGTCCTTTATTAAAGTGTTAAAACAGGAGACACTTTGGAAAAAGCCTTAAACCTCTGGGGCAAAGGTGGAGTGGAGGTACCCCACGTACCCTGGTGCTGACATGTTTCGGCAAATGCCGTAATCGTAGCTGAGGGTGTAAGCTTGTTTACTTATTTAAAGACACAAATCACATGTGATAGGTTAGGAACTAATGTGCTACGTGGGTGACGCCCACCTCCACCTGTAGTTTATACATATGCCCTAATCTAGGATGTAATACCATACTATCCACTTTGTGCACAATTTTATCTGTCATATATGTTAACCAAATTAATACTATATTAGTAATATCATTCGCTAAGCATTCCTTATCATGTATATATGAATGTAAAAATGCAAAGATTGAAAAACAGTTTAGTAATTAATTATAAACGATAAAATTAAAAATAGAAATAAAAATAAATACATATATGGACCTGTAAACTGACACAATACTGGAGGCACCAGAGTTATTTTTATCAGCTTACACTAGTTGGCATTTTTGCATATAACTATATTTTACCCTAGTATGCTTACACTAGGATATATTTAATCACTTTCTTAGCCATGTGTGTAGTTACCTAGGGGGAAGTTTATCCATAGATATATATATACATATACTTGTAAGCATGTATCAGCATTATAATGTTAAGGTATAAAGGAGTTTACAAGTGTAATTTTAGCAGCTGCATAGCTTGTGGACGTGCAAAATTAGGAAATATATTTAGGAGTGCCTATTCAGGAGAGACATTTGCACATAGGGCGCTCTTCAATTGTAGGTCCACGTATGCAGTCTATCTCCTCAGCTGCGACACATGTGACATTCAATACACAGGTCAAACGTCTCGACAAGTCAGAACCAGGATAAGGGAACATATAAATGACATCAAGCAAGGCAAACTCACTACCCCCCTAGTGAACCACTTCAAGATAAAACACAATAAGGATCCAGGGACATTGTCATGGACAATTATTGAAGTGGTAAATACACACAATAGGGGAGGTGATAGGGAGAATTTGCTCCTCAAAAGGGAGGTGTTTTGGATACACAGGTTGCACACCAGAGTGCCCAATGGGCTAAATTCTGAATATGATTTAATTAATTTCTGGTGTTAGCCTGTGTATTCGAGACAAAACATTATAATGCTGATACATGCTTACAAGTATATGTATATATATATCTATGGATAAACTTCCCCCTAGGTAACTACACACATGGCTAAGTGATTAAATATATCCTAGTGTAAGCATACTAGGGTAAAATATAGTTATATGCAAAAATGCCAACTAGTGTAAGCTGATAAAAATAACTCTCTGGTGCCTCCAGTATTGTCAGTTTACAGGTCCATATATGTATTTATTTTTATTTCTATTTTTAATTTTATCGTTTATAATTAATTACTAAACTGTTTTTCAATCTTTGCATTTTTACATTCATATATACATGATAAGGAATGTTTAGCGAATGATATTACTAATATAGTATTAATTTGGTTAACATATATGACAGATAAAATTGTGCACAAAGTGGATAGTATGGTATTACATCCTAGATTAGGGCATATGTATAAACTACAGGTGGAGGTGGGTGTCACCCACGTAGCACATTAGTTCCTAACCTATCACATGTGATTTGTGTCTTTAAATAAGTAAACAAGCTTACACCCTCAGCTACGATTACGGCATTTGCCGAAACATGTCAGCACCAGGGTACGTGGGGTACCTCCACTCCACCTTTGCCCCAGAGGTTTAGGGCTTTTTCCGAAGTGTCTCCTGTTTTAACACTTTAATAAAGGACGTTTTTGTTTGTGAAACTACCCGGTGCCTCTTCTCGTTTTTGAAATTACTGGATTTAAAAAATGCCTACCTTCACATACCGATTCACTAGGATCATTACCGGTATCTAAGATTTGCCTTCCTAAACAGGCATTACCAGTTTGTAGCTCTTCCCTTCGGGTTAGCTACAGCTCCAAGAATCTTTACAAAGGTTCTGGGCTCTCTTCTGGCGGTACTAAGACCGCGAGGAATAGCGGTAGCTCCGTACCTAGACGACATTCTGATACAAGCATCAAGTTTCCAAACTGCCAAGTCTCATACAGAGTTAGTTCTGGCATTTCTAAGGTCGCATGGGTGGAAGGTGAACGTAGAAAAGAGTTCTCTAGTGCCACTCACAAGAGTTCCCTTCTTGGGGACTCTTATAGATTCTGTAGAAATGAAAATTTACCTGACAGAGGACAGGTTATCAAAACTTCTAAATGCTTGCCGTGTCCTAAATTCCATTCAACACCCGTCAGTGGCTCAATGCATGGAGGTAATCGGCTTAATGGTAGTGGCAATGGACATAGTACCTTTTGCACGCCTGCATCTCAGACCGCTGCAATTGTGCATGCTAAGTCAGTGGAATGGGGATTACTCAGATTTGTCCCCTATGCTAAATCTGGATCAAGAGACCAGAGATTCTCTTCTATGGTGGCTTTCTCGGCCACATCTGTCCAGGGGGATGCCCTTCAGCAGGCCAGATTGGATGATTGTAACAGACGCTAGCCTGCTAGGTTGGGGCGCTGTCTGGAATTCCCTGAAGGCTCAGGGATCATGGACTCAGGAGGAGAGACTCCTTCCAATAAACATTCTGGAATTAAGAGCAGTTTTCAATGCCCTTCTGGCTTGGCCTCAGTTAGCAACTCTGAGGTTCATCAGGTTTCAGTCGGACAACATCACAACTGTGGCTTACATCAACCATCAGGGAGGGACAAGGAGTTCCCTAGCGATGATGGAAGTCTCAAAGATAATTCGCTGGGCAGAGTCTCACTCTTGCCACCTGTCAGCGATCCACATCCCAGGCGTGGAGAACTGGGAGGCGGATTTCCTAAGTCGCCAGACTTTTCATCCGGGGGAGTGGGAACTTCATCCGGAGGGGTTTGCCCAACTGCTTCAGCATTGGGGCAAACCAGATCTGGATCTCATGGCGTCTCGCCAGAACGCCAAGCTTCCTTGTTACGGATCCAGGTCCAGGGACCCGGGAGCGGTACTGATAGATGCTCTGACAGCACCTTGGGTTTTCAACATGGCTTATGTGTTTCCACCCTTCCCGATGCTTCCTCGATTGATTGCCAGGATCAAACAGGAGAGAGCATCGATGATTCTAATAGCGCCTGCGTGGCCACGCAGGACCTGGTATGCAGATCTAGTGGACATGTCGTCCTGTCCACCTTGGTCTCTGCCTCTGAGACAGGACCTTCTGATTCAGGGTCCTTTCAAACATCCAAATCTAATTTCTCTGAGGCTGACTGCATGGAGATTGAACGCTTGATTCTATCAAAGCGGGGATTCTCGGAGTCAGTGATTGATACCTTAATACAGGCTAGGAAACCTGTTACCAGGAAAATTTACCATAAAATATGGCGTAAATACTTATATTGGTGCGAATCCAAGAGTTACTCATGGAGTAAGGTTAGGATTCCTAGGATATTGTCTTTTCTACAAGAAGGTTTAGAAAAGGGTTTATCTGCTAGTTCGTTAAAGGGACAGATCTCAGCTCTGTCTATCCTTTTACACAAACGTCTGTCAGAAGTTCCAGACGTTCAGGCTTTTTGTCAGGCTTTGGCCAGGATTAAGCCTGTGTTTAAGACTGTTGCTCCGCCGTGGAGCTTAAACTTAGTTCTTAACGTTCTGCAAGGTGTTCCGTTTGAACCCCTTCATTCCATTGATATCAAATTGTTATCTTGGAAAGTTCTGTTTTTAATGGCTATTTCCTCGGCTCGAAGAGTCTCTGAGTTATCGGCCTTACATTGTGATTCTCCTTATCTGATTTTTCATTCAGACAAGGTAGTTCTGCGTACTAAACCTGGGTTCTTACCTAAGGTAGTCACTAACAGGAATATCAATCAAGAGATTGTTGTTCCATCATTGTGCCCTAACCCTTCTTCAAAGAAGGAACGACTTCTGCACAATCTGGACGTCGTCCGTGCCCTGAAATTTTATTTGCAGGCAACTAAGGATTTTCGTCAAACTCCTTCCCTGTTTGTCGTTTATTCTGGACAGAGGAGAGGTCAAAAAGCTTCGGCTACCTCTCTCTCTTTTTGGCATCGTAGCATAATACGTTTAGCATATGAGACTGCTGGACAGCAGCCTCCTGAAAGGATTACAGCTCATTCTACTAGAGCTGTGGCTTCCACTTGGGCCTTTAAGAATGAGGCCTCTGAACAGATTTGCAAGGCTGCAACTTGGTCTTCACTTCATACTTTTTCAAAATTTTACAAATTTGACACTTTTGCTTCTTCGGAGGCTGTTTTTGGGGCAATGGTTCCTTCCGTGTAAAGATCCTGCCTTTCCCTCCAGTCATCCGTGTACTTTTAGCTTTGGTATTGGTATCCCATAATGGATGACCCGTGGACTGACTACACTTAACAGGAGAAAACATAATTTATGCTTACCTGATAAATTCCTTTCTCCTGTAGTGTAGTCAGTCCACGGCCCGCCCTGTTGTTTACGGCAGGTCTAAAAATTTTTAACTTAAACTCCAGTCACCACTGCACCCTATAGTTTCTCCTTTCTCGTTTGGTTTCGGTCGAATGACTGGGTGTGACGTAGAGGGGAGGAGCTATATAGCAGCTCTGCTTGGGTGATCCTCTTGCACTTCCTGTTAGGGAGGAGATATAATCCCATAAGTAATGGATGACCCGTGGACTGACTACACTACAGGAGAAAGGAATTTATCAGGTAAGCATAAATTATGTTTTTCTAAAGGTCTTTCAGACAGTTCTTTGAAAGTTCAGATTTCTGCTTTCTGTTTTTCACAGGAAAATTGATATTCTTCCTGATGTGCATAGTTTTGTTCAGGCTTTGGGGCATATGTATCCAGCGAAAAACAGAGACCAGCGCAGATATGACCTGATACAAACACTTATATTCAAGAAAGATTCCCAATGTAACTTCCAACCAACAATGACAAAGGATAAAGAAAGATATAAGTGCGCAAATTTAATGCTGAAGTAAACAGGGAAAAAAGGGTGGTATATATATAGTTATTTGATTGTTTAAAATCTAGATTCGAAAATGTATAATTAAAAAAAATAGAGCTAAAATAGCTCTAATTTCACTTAAAAGGCTAGTTGTGTTTTCACACTTTAGGGGTAATATTTTCACGCCAAATTTTTTTTAAATGAATGTGATTATAACCATGAAATAAAACACATAAGTAAAAGTTTTAAAATCACAATTTATAATTCTCAAAAAAACACAAGTTAAAGGACAGATACTCCTAACAAATAACTCAATATATATCTAATATTTATTATTTAAAATCAGATCTACTATGGACTGGTCCTAACTACTAAACCTATTGCACATAAAATACAAAAAAGAAAGAGTTAAAAAGTTATTTGATACAAATGATCAGACCAAAAACTAAAATAAAAAGTTGCTATTTGATATAGATGGAAACTCTATAGACAGGCTCCCGAAATTGTATCCAAAATTGAATGTCCTTCACAGGCTTTTCCGTGAAACAGAGTGTGCAATGGCGGTCTTCTGATTTCTCCCAACTTGTTTGAAATAGCGTCTAAGTGGAAGACAGAAATATCCGCTTGAGATAGAGGTTTAGAATAATTCAACAAACAAATATCGGTACTTACACATTGGTACCGAAAGATCAGCACCGCGCCAGACTCTCCTCAGCAAAGGGGTCCCGTTGTGTGCTGGTTCTTACACAGGCTCCTCTCACGGCCTCAGTCGACAGCCGACTAAACGGAATAGCCCAGGGAGATGATCAAAAAGGCGCCAAAGGAAAAACCTGCAAAATAATTATTTAAATGGACACCGTACCCAAAAATTTTCTTTCGTGATTTAGATTGAGCATGACATTTTAAGCAACTTTCTAATTTACTCCTATTAAATGTTCTTCATTCTCTTGGTATCTTTATTTGAAATGCAAGAATGTAAGTTTAGATGCCGGCCCATTTTTGGTGAACAACCTGGGTTGTCCTTGCTGATTGGTGGATAAATTCATCCACCAATAAAAAAAAGTGCTGTCCAGAGTACTGAAACAAAAAAAACCTTAGATGCCTTCTTTTTCAAATGATAGCAAGAGAACAAAGAACAATTGATAATAGGAGTAAATTAGAAAGTTGCTTAAAATTGCATGCTCTTTCTGAATTACAAAAGAAAAAATTTGGGTTCAGTGTCCCTTTAAGTCCCAAAATTCAACTGGTGACCAGTAAGTCCTGAAAGGTACAGATAAACCTGAGCAACGCATTTCAAATTCTTTTTCAGGCTCAGTTTGTAAGTCCCAAATGCCGGCTTTTTATACCCTCAAGCGCTTCATAAATTCTTAGAGATAGCCGCTCCATTAAATTGTTCCATCTTTAAAAGTATACAATTTGTTCTTGCATAGACAATACTGTTTGATAACTCTCTGTATTTGTGGGTAAATGTGTAATAATAATTTAACATCTCCCAAATATAAATTTCAATTTTTTTTTAAAAGAGCACATTACAAGAAACCTTATTTAAGTTTAAACGATCCTATGGTATCTTATGGTTTCATTATGGTTTCATTCTTTGGGGAAAAAGGTTGCTATGTTTTTAAGAATATGAAATGTGATTGTGAACATGGAAAAAAATTTAAACATATTTTAAATTTTTTTTGAATATTAGTATGTATTAGGTTAGATACTGCCTATTGATGCTTTTGTATCATGTATTTCTGATTTTTAGTTGCATACATTTAGGATCGTTTAAACTTAAATAAGGTTTCTTGTAATGTGCTTTTAAATTTTTTTTTGAAATTTATATTTGGGAGATGTTAAATTATTATTACACATTTACCCACAAATACAGAGAGTTATCAAACAGTATTGTCTATGCAAGAACAAATAGTTTACTTTTAAAAATGGAACAATTTAATGGAGCGGCTATCTCTTTAAGAATTTAAGAAGCGCTTGAGGGTATAAAAAGCCGGCATTTGGAACTTACAAACTGAGCTTGAAAAAGAATTTGAAACGCGTTGCTCAGGTTGATCTGTACCTTTCAGGACTTACTGGTCACCAGTTGAATTTAGGACTTAAAGAATTATTTTGCAGGTGTTTCCTTTGGCGCCTTTTTGATCATCTCCCTGGGCTATTCCGTTTAGTCGGCTGTCGACTGAGGCCGTGAGAGGAGCCTGTGTAAGAACCAGCACACAACGGGACCCCTTTGCTGAGGAGAGTCGGGCGCGGCGCTGATCTTTCGGTACCAATGTGTAAGTACCGATATTTGTTTGTTGAATTCTAAACATCTATCTCAAGCGGATATTTCTGTCTTCCACTTAGACGCTATTTCAAACAAGTTGGGAGAAATCAGAAGACCGCCATTGCACACTCTGTTTCACGGAAAAGCCTGTGAAGGACATTCAATTTTGGATACAATTTCGGGAGCCTGTCTATAGAGTTTCCATCTATATCAAATTTTTATTTTAGTTTTTGGTCTGATCATTTGTATCAAATAACTTTTTAACTGTCTTTCTTTTTTTTGTTTTATGTGTAATAGGTTTAGTAGTTAGGACCGGTCCATAGTAGATCTGATTTATTATATTAGATATATATTGAGTTATTTGTTAGGAGTATCTGTCCTTTTAACTTGTGTTTTTTGAGAATTATAAATTGTGATTTTAAAACTTATGTGTTTTATTTCATGGTTATAATCGCATATTCATTTAAAAAAAAATTTTGGAGTGAAAATATTACCCCTAAAGTGTGAAAACATAACTAGCCTTTTAAGTGAAATTAGAGCTATTTTAGCTCTATTTTTTTGGTTATACATTTTCGAATCTAGATTTTAAACAATCAAATAACTATATATCCCCCCCCTTTTTTCCCTGTTTACTTCAGCATTAAATTTGCGCACTTATATCTTTCTTTATCCTTTGGCATATGTATCCAGCTCCATATGGAGCTTGATGCCCCATGTTTCTGGCGAGTCACAAACAGCAGCCGATTGGCTGCGAATCTGCAGGGGGTGGCGTTGCACCAGCATCTCTTGTGAGCTGCTGGTGCAATGCTGAATACGGCGAGCATATTGCTCGCCATATTCAGCGAGGTCTGGCGAACCTGATCCGCAGTGTCGGATCAGGTCCGCCAGACCTTGATAACTATAGGCCTTTATCTTGAATAAAGCTTGTAATCAAATCCATTTCTACTTGAAATCTTAATTTGGTTCTGAAATTATTGCAGTCTCCTCCTTTTAAACCTATGCATAAGGTGGATATTAATTATTTATTTGGCTATTTCATCTGTGAGAAGTGTCTGCTCTTCTGATTCTCCTTAATTCCTTATTTCATAAGGATAAGGTTTTTGTTGAGTACTTCCTTTGATTTTCTGTCTAAAGTTGCTGTTAATTCCTACAATATCAGTAGGGAAATTGTGGTTTCTTTCCTTTGTCCTAATCCTAAGAATTTTTCTGAAAAGATCTGAAAGATCTTGGTTACTAGATTTCAGACCTACTCTTGACTTAATTTCTCATTTTTCAGGTAAGCGCAGGGAGCAGAATGCTTCTGTTGATCTGCCCTCTTGGATTAAACAATTAGTTAATATGGGTTATGTAGAAGTTCAAATTCCTAAGTGTATCACAGCTCATTCTATGTTGTAGCCATTTCCTGGGCACTCAAGAATGAGGTCTCTGGAACAAATATGCAAGGCAGCTACATGTTCATTTTTGCGTACTTAGTTCGTTTAGTAAATTGTTTTTTTTTGTTTTTTTTGCTTCATCTGAATCTGTTTTTGGTAGGAAAGTTCTTTAGGCAGTTGTATCTGTTTAGGACTTTTCTTATGAAAGAAAAAATATCTTACTATGAAAGAGGAATTTATCAGTTCATTAGACTCCACCTTGATTTTTTGTAATTTATTAATACATTTTTGTCACATCCTTTTTTCCCCCAGTTCCTCTATTTTGCAGTTTCATTTTCACCTCTCAGCGTGGCTATACGTCAAACTGATTACCACAGAGGTCTGGGAATCTTTGCTGCCTCCTAGTGGCAGGAAAGGTAATTCCCAGGAGTAATTGATTGTGGACTCTTATCACCAGCAAAGGAATTTATCAGGCAAGATAAAAATGGTTTTTTTTAGATTAAAAGCATGATGGTGCTTGAAGCTGGAGACCATTGAAAAATCAAGTGATGTGAAGATCTGTCCTAAATCTTTGCTGTTAGGGGCAGGTATAGTTTTAGGATCAGCTTTTTAAAAAAAAAATTTTTTTGGGGGGGGGGGAATAGTGATGGGTTAGTGGGCTGTGTGAAGGTAAGAGATAAGTTTGGAGGGTTTTTTTAGATGTTCTTCTGCTATGGCATATTTTGTAATCCATTATGGGTATCTTTTGTGCTTTTTAAATTGAAACCTGTTTGAATTTGCTTAAATTAATTTTCTTTTCTTTTTCAGAATGAAGACTGCATCAGCGGACAATCTTAAAGGACATTGCAAGAGTAGGGTTGGGGTTAGTTTTGTGTGGGTGAAGGGTAATGTGTGAGGGATGAGTTTGGTCAGTATTTATATAATTAGATCTTATGCACTGATTAAAGTTTTTGGTTTGATCATTAATTTGTTTCTGTACATCAGTTTTTGAAATGTGTATGTTGTAACATTACTTTGTAAAATGTAAATGTCGTATGGGTATGTTGGTTAAGTGGGTTGTGTTAAGGTTTGAGCACATTTTTGAGGGATAAGTTTAGTCGTTATAGTGACAGCTTTGTCAAGTTTTTCTGATGTTCTTGGGCATTGTTGTGGGTTTTTTGTAAATTATATTTCAGTTGTTGTTAGTTTATTTTCAAAATAAAGATCAGACAGTCCAGGAACAGTCTTTTGTAGGACTTTGTGAGGATAGTGTTAGGGTTTAATAGGTGTGGGTTAAGATTAGCACTTTGGTTATTTGTGGGATAACTAGGTATAGTATTTTACTATATATTTCTCTGTATAATGGATTTTTTGTTGCAAAATAAAAATTGTTCTGTAAGTCCTCAATGTAATCTTTATGGTCTGTGATTTATGCTCTTTAAAGATTATTTTTTCCTGTAAATTCTTATTAAAAAAAAAGCTATTTCAGAAGAGGAGCCATTGTCCAGATTAACCTTCTACAATGCTAAACATGTAAATCATCCATCTAAACCACCTACAGTTCTCACCTCTAACAAAGCATATCATGTGACATTGGGTTTTAAGGGATTATTCTGCAGTTCTTTTTAGCTAAGGAAGACAATGCTTAATGATGCTTTGCAGAACTCATTGTGTATCTGCTTCCAGTATACTCACCTAAATATATCATCTTCTCAGTTAATACATGCTAGTATCTTCCTGATGCAATGTACATAAGAGGCATGCAAGGGATGAAAGCATAACTGTCAATATATAAATTCCAGGTAAGAACTCACCTTGAGTATGGAGTGCAGTTCTGGGGACTGATCTCAAAGGGCCACAGAGCTAAGGGGAATGGAGAATTTAAGCTATGAGAAGGTGTTGGCCAAAATGGGTCAGTTTTCTCTAGAAAAAATGTGCTTGAGAGGTGACATAATTACTTTATATAATATATTCAAGGCCCATATACAGAGATGGCAGAAGCTCTATTACAAGAAAATTGTGACAAGGTCTCCATTTAAGGCTGGAGGAAAGGAGATTTAAAGGGGCATGAAACATCAAAACATTATTTCATGATTTAGGTAGAACATACAATTTTAAACAACTTTCCTCTTTGCTTCTACTATCAAAGTTGCTTAATTTTCTTGGTTTTATTTGTTGAAGGAGCAGCAATGCACTACTGGTTTCTAACTGAAAACATGGGTATATATATATGCAGCCACCAATTTGCAGCTAGAACCCAGGTTCTTTCCTGCTCCTGAGCTTACCTAGATAAAACTTTCAGCAAAGGATAACAAAAGGCAAATTAAATAGAAGTAAATTGGAAAGTTGTTTAAAATCACATGCTTTCTGTATGAGAAATAAAGTGGGTTTCATCATGTCAATGATCTGCAACGGAAACATTGTTTCACAGTTAGAGTAACAAAATTGTGCAGCTCATTACCAAAGGAGGTAGAGAATGCCAATACCTTAGATACATTTAAACATGTTTTTGAATACATTTCTGGCTAGAAACAGAATTCAGGGATAGGATTGCTTGTGTTAAATGGGTCAACTTTTAATGGGATTAATTTAAGCTCAACTGGAGCTTTTTTGTAAGTATATTAGATTTGTATAGGTTGAACTCGATAAACTTTGGTCTTTTTTTCAACTTAATCTGTTACGGAACATGTTCCATTTAAAATGTTATAACCCCTTCTGGATAATGAATTTTTTTAGAGAAAAACCCGTCCAAAGTCCTGGAGAAGTTTAAGCATTTTTGTGACCACTGCTTATAAAAATTTTTTTACAAAATCAAACTATTTGTAGTAGATGACAAAATGTATTGATCTAGGCTCATTTTGATATTTCATGCCACTGTTTTGCTTCAAACTGCAATCAGATTAAAATAAATTACATTTCTCACAAAGTAAGTTTTTTTTCTTTTTTTTTTTTTTTTTTTTCCCTTCTCACTGAAGTTATTTTCAGTCAAAGCACAAATAGTTGTGAACTCTTCTCTGGGATCTCCTTTGTTCTGACATAGCAGACATGCATGTCTTTGACCTTTTTAGTAATTAGAAGGCTGCTAATTTTATCTGTGCACCACACTTCTAATATTCCTGCCAGTGAAGGGGTTAATCAGCTAGCATGTAAGGTTAACTTTAGCTATAGGGGCCCATTTATCAAGCTCCGGATGGAGCTTGAGGGCCTGTGTTTCTGGCGAGCTTGCAGGCTCGCCAGAAACAAGTTATGTAGCAGCGGTCTAAAGACCGCGGCTCCATAACCCTGTCCGCCTGCTCTGAGCAGGGGGACAGACAGCGCCGCAATTCAACCCGATCGAGTACGATTGAGTTGATTGACACCAACCGATTGGGCGCGAATCTGCAGGGGCTGGTGGTGCAATGCTGAATACAGAGAGCGTATTGCTCTCCGCATTCAACGAGGTCTGTCGGACCTGATCCGCACTGTCGGATCAGGTCCGACAGACCTTTGTTAAATAGGTCCCAAAGTTTAGATTACATTTCTGCTGATTCCAACCAAACAGTTTTCCTCCATCACCCCCACTAGTCACCACCATCATAAGTACTGGCAGTCTGCAGTTTAAGGATAGTGTGTTTAGTTTTTACATTTAGCGTAAGCAACTAGAACCCTAATGTTCAAAACAGACACGGACGAGAAACTGCCTTACTGACCTCAGTCAAGATTTTCAAAGTGTGGCCGATCAGTATTGGAGAGCGGCGACATCTCTCCCATATAAGTTAAATGGAGCATGATGTCACCACCCATAACGCAGACATCTTGTCTGCATTTTGCTGCGGCTATGGTGGGGGCGCTTTTTTTAAATGCGCCTATTCGGCGCAGACAGTGCTCACTTTAAGTAAATGTTTTTGTGGGTACACTTCAAATATTGCCTGCAGTACCTTAAGTTTTAATACACCTACACCAACTTCCTCAGGCGACGTAGTTTAGCCAGCTGAAATATATTTTTTATAAAAAGTTGCATTTTAATACTACATAACTGCATGCTGTTATGCAAAACAATTGTAATACTAATGCATTTTGTAATATAAATTTTAAAAAAAGGTTTACAAAAAAATGCTACATAAAAATGCACAATATTTAAGATTATAGATAAATGCACTAGTAACCCCTCAAATATGCATGTTTTTCAATCAAGTATACCAAGAGAACAAGGCAACTTAAACTTAATTGGAGTTTCATATCCCTTTTTACAATTACAGAAAATGCTACTGAGTCACTGAAATGTTTGTCCAATTACTGTTGGGAATGTTTGTCCAATTACTGTTGGGAATACCACTCCTGGCCAGCAGGATGAGGCAAAGAGCACCACAGCCAGGCTGTTAGATATCACTTCCCTTATCCTCGACTCCCAGTCATTCTCTTTGCCTTTGGTGCAAGGAGGAAGTGAAGTTTTTGGTGTCTTTCTTTTTTCTGTTCAATCAAGATTTTATTTTGAAAGGCAGAGTAGGTTTGCTCTGATCTTTCCTCTTAAAGGGACACTGAACCCAAATGTTTTCTTTTGTGATTCAGATAGAGCATGCAATTTTAAGCAACTTTCTAATTGATTCCTATTATCAAATTGTCTTCATTCTCTTAGTATCTTTATTTGAAATGCAAGAATAAGTTTAGATGCCAGCCCATTTTTGGTGAACAAACTAGGTTGTTCTTGCTGATTTGTGGATAAATTCACCCACCAATAAGCAAGTGCTTTCCATGGTTCTGAACCCCAAAAAATAGCTTAGATGCCTTTTTCAAGAGAAAGCAAGAGAACGAAGAATAAATGATAGGTGTAAATTAGAAAGTTGCTTAAAATTGCCTGCTCTATCTGAATCACGAAGGAAAAAAATTGGGTTCAGTGTCCCTTTAAGTCTAGGTCTAGCTATACTCCACGTTAGTTTCTTCAGTAGGTGGCTTAAAGGGACACTGAACCCAATTTTTTTCTTTCAGGATTCAAATAGAGCATGAAATGTTAAGCAACTTTCTAATTTACTCCTATTTTTTTTCGTTCGCTTGCTATCTTTATTTTAAAAGCAGGAATGTAAATCTTAGCAGCCAGCCCATTTTAGGTTCAGCACCACGGATAGTGCTTGCTTATTTGATGCTTTCATTTACCCTCCAATAAGCAAGCATAACCCAGGTTCTCAACCAAAAATGGGCAGGCTCCTATGCATATTCCTGCTTTTTAAATAAAGATAGCAAGAGAAAGAAGAAAATTTGATAATAGGAGTAAATTAGAAAGTTGCTTAAAATTGCATGCTCTATCTGAATCATGACAGACAAATTTTGGGTTTAGTGTCTCTTTAAGCAGTTAGAAAAAAACTGAGTCCCACCCCACAAGTTTCTAACAGATTGCTGCCCCTGTATAGAAAGCCTGACTAGGTTTACTCTGATCTATATTTTTTCCAAATGTGTCTGGAGTGGCTTCCTCTCATACCGGGTGAGCTGTCGTCCTGCCTAACGGCTAGAAGTGCAGGTAAGTGCCAATTTTTTTCTCAGGAAAGAGTCTCTGGCCCTTGAGTAAAAAAAGGGTTTTATTTGCACGTTACTGGGACTTTAATACTGAGTTCAGGAGTTTATGGCTGTATGCAGGTACTTGGCTGTGACAGAGTAATGTTATTTTTAATCAGTTTAAACAGTTTTATTTGGCTCGGGGGTTATTTTGTTTTGTTGGTGCACTTATTTGGTCAGACCATGATTGTAATTTTTTTCGGCTGCCACTTCCATCACCGCTATTTCATCTTGATGGTGCTGGGAGGTGGATTTGTTTGGAATGTGTTTGTCGGCTGAGTGCATGTGCTTTTTAGTAAGCTGTGACGCAGATTTTCAGCTGTTCAAGTATACGTGATTTCTTGTTGTCGGCGAGGTTGTGGCCTTAGAGAAGAGATTCTCAGTTTCAGCTCCGATATTCAGTGGAGGCAGGTAGGCACCTCATTTGCTGAGGTGTAGAGGTCAGTTTTTTGTTAATTGTGGAAAACGTCTACATTTTTCTCATAAATATTTCAATTTAACTATCTTTTGGAGTGTTTCTGAGGCACAGACTGTTTGGAGGTTGTTTGGGAGCTATTTTTAAAGGGACAGTACTGAAATAATCTTTTAGTAAGATACAATTTTTGTTTCAACTATGGATCAGGATTTTGTTCCTTTAGTTAATTGCAAGCTTTACCTTGATAATCAAATTGAACCTCCCTTGCCTTTTTTGTTTCTCATGCATTGAGGACTCTGTTGCATAAAGATACACTCTTTAATTCTGAGCCACCACTCTCTCAGGTTGATGATGTTCAGACTATTTCGCAGTCTTCTTCTCAAACGTCCCAAGGCTCAGAGGCGTCACATGCAGTGCCTTGCGGTTACTCTCAATCTCCAGGAGGAGTTTATTTGCAAGCAGAAATTGCTGCCCAGGTGTTTGCTGTGGTATGAGGCATTAGCTGCTATTCCCATGCTTCAGGGAAAATGCAAGAGGAAGATTAGAGATTCAGAATGTAAGGTTTCTGATTCAGTTATGGCTAATCAGGTTCTTTCTCAAGTCTGAAGTGGAAGATACTTCTGGAGCCTCTGAGGGTGAAATCTCAGATTCAGACAGTGTAATTCCTAATGATGAAGTGGTTTCTTTCAGATTTAAGCTTGAATACCTCTGTTTTAAGAGGTTTTGGCTTCTTTGGATGACTGAAACTTATGTTGCAGTCAACCCTAAACAATCTAGTAAACTTAAAGGGACAGTAGAGTCCAAAAAAAGATAATGTTTCAAATAGGGCATATAATTTTAAACAACTTTCCAATTTACTTAGCACCAATTTTGCTTTGTTCTCTTGGTATTCTTAGTTGAAAGCTAAACCTAGGAGGTTCATATGCTAATTTCTTAGACCTTGAAGGCCGCCTCTAATCTAAATGCATTTTGATAGTTTTTCACCACTAGAGGGCATTAGTTCACGTGTTTCATATAGATAACATTGAGTTCATGCATGTGAATTTACCATGGAGACAGCTCTGATTGGCTAAAATGCAAGTCTGTCAAAAGAGGGGCAGTCTGCTGAGGCTTAGATACAAGGTAATTAGAGGTAAAACTGGTATAATTACTGTTGGTTATTCAAAACTGGGGAATGGGTAATAAAGGGGTTATCTATCTTTTAAAACCACAACAATTATGGTGTTGACTGTCCCTATAATACTTTGATATTCCTTCCTCTGTAGAGGTATTTCCTGTGCCAGACCGTGCTATGGAAATTATTGCACAGGAATGGGAGAGACATGGAATTCCTTTCTCAGTCTCCTGTTTCTTAAAAATGTTTCCTGTTGATAAATCCATTAAGGAATCATGGCTAGTGGTGCCCAAAGTGGAAGGGGTGATTTTGACTTTGGCTAAGAACTACTATTCCTATTGAGGATAGCTGCTCTTTCAAGGATCCAATGGATAAAAAGCTGGAGGCCTATTTAAAAAATGTATGCATCAAGGCCTCCAATGGCAACCTACAGTGTGTATTGTCTGACAAGTGCAGCAGCCTATTGGTTTGACGCATTGTCTGAGTCTCTTCAGGCAGAAACTTCCTTAGACATCCAAGACAGTATTTAAGGCTCTAAAGTTATCCAATTCCTTTATTACTGATGCTGCATTGCAGGTTATTAAGTTAGGATCAAAAATATCTGGTTTTGCGGTATTAGCGTGCAGCGCTTTATGGTTGAAATCTTGGTCATCGGATGTTTCATCTAAATCCAAGTTTTGGTGATTGCCTACAAGGGTAAGACCTTGTTTGGGCCGGTTTGGCAGTAATTATTTCCAATATCACGGGTGGTAAAGGTTCTTTTCTTCAACAAGATAATAGATCGAAAGGACGTCAGAATAATTTTCGTTCCCTTCATAACTTGAGGTAAGGCTTCCCCTCCCTCTTCCAAACTAACAGTACAAGCCATATTGGAAATCTAATCAGTCTTGGAACAAAAGGAGGCAATCTAAGAAGCCTGCTGCTGGTTCTAAATCAGCATTAAGGCTCTGCCCCTGGTCTGAATGGATCAAGTTGGGGGCAGACTTTCATGGTTTTTCCAAGCATGGGTAAGGGATGTCCCAGACCCTTGGGCTGTGGGCATAGTATTCCAGGGTTACAAATTAGCGTTCAAGACCTTTCCTTCCAGGGGCAGGATCCACCTCAAGACTATCTGCAGACCAGATAGAGGCATTCTTGAAATGTGTACAGGACCTTTTAGATTTGTTAGTGGTAGTTTCTGTTCTGATTCAGGAACAGGGTCTAGGGTTCTATTCCAATCTGTTCGTGGTTCCCAAAAAAGAGGAAACTTTCCGATCTATTCTAGACCTGAAATGTCTAAAAATGTTTCACAGAGTTCCGTCCTTTAAGATGGTCACTATATGTTCCATTCTTCCGTTGGTCCAAGAGGGTCAATTCATGACAATTATAGACTTGAAGGATGCATACCTTCATGTTCCCATTCACAGGGATCATCACAAATTTGAGATTTGCCTTTCTGGACAAACACTTTCAGTTTGTAGCTCTTCCTTTTAGTCTTGCCACAGCTCCCAGAATTTCTTCAAAGGTTCTGGGTGCTCTCATGGCAGTGATCTGGTCTCGAAATTGCAGTGGCGCCCTATCTGGATGACATTCTGGTTCAAGCGCCATCTTTTCAACAAGCAAACTCTCTCATACAGAGATCTTGTTATCTTTTCTACGTTCCCACGGTTGGAAAGTGAATCTGGGGAAGAGTTCCCTTATTCTAGCTACAAGGGTTGCTTTCTTAGGGACCATAATAGATGCTCTATTAATGAGAATATGATGGGTCAGAAAAGCCAAGATCCTTTCTTCTTGCCTCTCTTCAGTCTACTGTTCGACCTTCAGTAGCTCAATGTATGGAGGTAATTTGTCTGATGGTAGCTTCCATGAACATCCTCCCATTCGCTCGGTTACATTTGAGAGCTCTGGAGTTATGCATGCGCAGATAATGGAACGGCCTCTATGTGGATCTGTCTCAGAGGATCGATCTAGATCAGTCAACAAGAGACTCTCTCCTGTGGTGGCTTTCTCAGGATCATCTCTCAGGGCACATGCTTCCAGAGACCTTCCTGGGTGATTGTGACTAAGGATGCCAGCTTGCTGGGGAGCAGTCTGGGACTCGTTAAAGGCGCCTGGACTCAGGAGTCGGTTCTCCCCATAAACATCTTAGAGTTGAGAGCAATATTCAATGCACTGATGGCTTGGTCTCAGTTAGCTTTAGCCCAGTTTATCAGGTTCCAGTCGGACAACATAACCTCAGTGGCTTACTTCAATCACCAGGGAGGAACTTGGCCATGAAGGAGGTAGCTCAAGTTATTCAGTGGGCAGAAGCTCACAATTGCTGTCTATCTGCTATCCACATTCCAGGAGTGGACAACTGAAGTGGATTTTCTGAGCAGACAGTCTTTTCATCCCAGGGAGAGGGATCTCCATCCGGAGGTGTTCTCCAGCTTGACCCTCAAATGGGGGTGCTGGATCTGATGGCGTCTCGGCAGAATGCCAAGGTACAGTTCGAGGTCAAGGGATCCTCAGGCCGCTCTGATGCGCTGGCGGTTTCTTGGATTTTCAGTCTTGCATACCTGTTTCGTCCATTTACTCTCCTTCCATGAGTCATTGCTCATATCAAGCAGGAGAGCATCAGTGATTCTCATAGTTCCTGCGTGGCCTTGCAGGATCTGGTATGTAGATCTAGTGGAGACATCTCTTCCAACTTGGAGACTGCCTCTCAGGAAGGATCTTCTACTTTAGGGTCCTTTCCTCCATCCAAATCTAGTTTCTCTGAAGCTGACTACTTGGAGATTGAACGCTTAGTTCTGTAAGTGTGGGTTTTCTGAGTGGGTTATTGAGACTATAATTAAGGCTCACAAGCCTGTTACTAGAAAGATTTATCATAAGTTATGGCGTAAATATCTTGGTGTGAATCCAAGGGCTACTCGGAGTAGGGTCAGGATTCCTAGAATTGTCATTTCTCCAGGAAGGTCTGGAGAAGGGTTTGTCAGCAAGTACTCTGAAGGGTCAGATTTCTGCTTTGTCCATTTTGTTCCATAAGCGTCTGGCAAAGGTCTCAGGCCTTTGTTTAAGTTGGTTTCTGCTCCTTGGAGTCGACCTTGTTTTTAAAGTTTTGCAGCAGGCTCCGTTTGAGTCTATGCATTCCATAGATATTAAGTTATCTTGGAAGGTTTTGTTTCTTATCTCTTCTGCTTGGAGAGTCTCAGAACTCTCAGCTTTGCAGTTTGATTCTCCTTATCTTTCATGCCGATAAAGTTATTCTTTGTACAAAGTTAGGTTTTCTTCCTAAAGTTGTTTCAAATAGAAATACTAATCAGGAAATTGTTGTTCCTTTATGTCCTAAGCATTCTTGTCATAACCTGGATGTTGTGCGTGATCTTAAATTCTATCTGCAGGCATCTAAGGATTTTCACCAGTCTTCTGCCCTGTTCGTTTGTTTTTCTAGAACACGTAAGGGTCAGAAAACTACTGCTACTTTCCTTCTGGCTGAGAAATATAATTCGTTTGGCCTATGAGACTGCTGGACAGCAGCCTCCTGAGAGAATTACAGCTCATTCCACTAGGGCTGTCTCTTCTTCTTGGGCTTTCAAGAATGAAGCTTTTATGGAACAGATTTGCAAGGCAGCAACTTGGTTTCTGCATACTATTTTCCAATATCGATACTTTTGCCTCAGCTGAGGCTTCTTTTGAGGGAGAGGTTTTTAAGCAGTGGTGCCTTCTGTTTAGGTTACCTGTCTTTGTCCCTCCCTAATCTGTGTCCTCTAGCTTGGGTATTTATTCGCAGTAATTGATTCTGTGGACTCGCCGTGTCTTAAGAAAACAATTTGCTTACCGGATTTCTTTCTGGAAATGAGTTCACAGCCCCACCCTTATTAAAGACAGTTATTTTTGTCTAGGACCTCAGGCACCTCCACACCTTGTGTTGCTTCTTTTTCTGCATTTCCCCTCGGTTGAATGACTGGGGATTTGTGGGTAAGAGAAGTGATATTTAACAGCCTGGCTGTGGTGCTCTTTACCTCCTGCTGGTCAGGAGTGGTATTTCCAATGGTAATTGGCAATGCTGTGGACTCACCATATCCAGAAAGAGAAATTTATCAGGCAAGCATATTGTTTTTTATATTCAAATGATCGACTATCAAAAGTCTACAACTTATATGGACAGGAAACCCTAAAATGTTAATTTTATGACTCAGATAGAAGTAAATAGTAAACAAAATGATATTCTCTATTAAATATGCTTTATTCTCACGTCTTGTTGTAGCGATATCTAGATAAGTAGCATCCATGTCTTGACTACTACATAGGAAATAGTATTGGCAACTAGTGTTAGTGCTAATATAGGACAATTTGCAATATGTAGCAGCAGTGCATGCTCCTGATCTTGCCTTCCTGCTTTTCAAAAGATAATGAGAAAACAAAATTTAATAGAAACTTATTGGATAATTGTTTAAAATTGCATGATCTGTCCATTAACCCAAATGCTTATTTGTAACTGCAGAAAACCTGTTTTTTTTTTTTTTTTGCTGGTACATTTCTTATACTGATACGTTTCTAATTGCACACTAAGTCCAGCATTGTCATAAGATTTACATTTTATTCAAATCACTAATTTACCAAAAATCTCTCCTTGCGTTTTAAAGCAGAAATGTTACTTTTAATGTAATATGGTGTGTACGTGTGGGCTTACTGTGGCGCAATGTGTACGTGTGGGCTTACTGTGGCGCAATGTGTGGTGATTGTTATGCACTTTTCACAGAAACAAATACAAAAGTTATAACCACAGAGTGAAATACTTAAATAAAAAATGGCCATAATTAGTTTAAGAGATCTCACTTACCTTGTAGTTTATTTTTTTGTATGGATTAAAGCCCAAATAATAAACACAACAGCTTCTGATGGAGGGAATTGTATTACAGAGCAAATACAAAAAGTAACTCAATACATAGACACCTAATAAGGACGTATAATTACATAAATGCTGTTTTAGAGAATATATTTATTGCACATAACTGTATTGTCCACTAACAGATGACTATTGCTCTCTACAGTTCTGTCTAATAGTCAGCACCACCTGTAACAAGATCATGTAAGCGATGGTCCCATTCGTGTAAACGCATTTGGTGGTGTCCATTTAGGTCTTCTAGTCAGGATGTTAAAGGAACTATCACATTGAGCCAATATATCTTATTATTGTAAGTGATTCACCTTCATACCCTGACTAACCAGTATCTCAGCTTTCCTCTAATATTACTATTCGACAAATAGTCCCCATTTGCTATGTTGGTATGATAAATGTTAGAAGTGACAAATTAGCTGTTAATATTGTAATCGATATATTGCGGCCTGTGAGCAGAAAAAAATATTTTTCAAATTTACTGATCTGTTGTCAGTCTATATATGAGGTTGCTTGTTTGCAATACATTGTGCACTTCCCCCCCAGCCCACTAGATGGCACTATAGCCACCTGAGAACAATTTCTCGCCACAAATAGATCCATATATGTCTGATCCAGCACAAGATTTCCCTCACCTTAAACACCTTTTTCTCCCTTGGTGTGTTAAATATGCTCACAAGGCATCATACAAATATTTGTATATTCAGAGCTAACTCACTTTGGCTCTTAAATTTATATCCTGTCCTGATATTCCAAAGTTTCCCAATGTTTATTATTTTAAGATAATCCCTATACTGTTCATTTAGAACACTGTGTAAAATCCAAGAAAGGTCTATTTGCATGATAAAGGGGCCAAAAATGAGGATAATTGTGATTACATGCTCTAAACTAACAAAAGTTCATAGTGACTAAGATTGCAATTGGTTTCATTCTATGCTATAATTTTAATGTTAGTCCCTTCTAGAGTTGTATGTATATATGATTTGTCTTTTTCACCTGATGTAGATCACCTATCATTGTACTTTCTACTAATGTAGCTGGCATTGCAGTTTGTTCTCATTTGTACTGTAATTTGTTTTTGATGCCTCAATAAAAAAAATAATCATGTAAGCTGCCATGTAGACCAGTTTATTGCGGCCATCCACCTAGAACAACCTCAGCAATGGTCTAGCTTCTACCATTCTACTGAGACCTCATGATCATGTAAATATGTAGGATCTTCACAATAAATACTGACGACGTGATCCATAGGAGATAGGATGGCTGCTGTTGGAACATATACAGCAAGGGCTTCTTCCAATGCTTGTGGTGCTTGATAAAATAAAGCAGAAAATGTCACTTCCTGTTTCCATAGGATATCAACAATACTGGCACAACAGTGATATCTCCTCCATTTCTTGGTGTCTAATCCATAATACATTTAAAAAATTATATGGTCAAAGGAATTCCAGAGAAATGGGTTATGTTTTCAAAATGAAGGTTATTGGGTTATTTTATTTATTTAAACGTGATTCATTTTTTTATTTTAATACCATCAATATAACACTAACATAATGTTCTAGAAAAACAAATGATCATAGAGCAATATGATGGAAAACAGAATAGGTGGGAATTTTATAAACAGGGGTGGGGCTTGTATTTATCGACAATAGATGTTAATCATAAACAGCTTATTTTAGAAACTGCTTTGCAACAGGAATAAAGATTTTGTGTTTTCCTTAACATAAGATTTTTGGATTGTATAGAGGTTAGAGAAGTTATTTACTCTGTGATTTAATGATGCGATTGTGTTTTTGTATAATGACCGCTGTAACAATTGTTGATATGAACTTTATAAATAAAGATTTTGAGAGAAAAAAAATGTTTGTGGAACAGATACAATGAAATGCAAGAATGCCAGTTGTGTATAAGGCTGGCTTGGAGGATTCATCAAACTTATACTTTATGTAAGAACATGGCCAGGCTTGGTTTGCCCTTCTGCCTTAGGGGCATATTTATCAAGCTTTGTACGGAGCTTGATGCCCCTTGTTTCCGGCGAGCCTTCGGGTTCACTGGGAAAAAAAAAGTTATGAAGCAGCGGTCTAGAGACCGCTGCTTCATAACTTGTCCGTCACAAATCAACCCGATCGGGTTGATTGACACTCCCTGCTAGCGGCCGATTGGCACCGAATCTGCATTGGGCGGCATTGCACCATCAGTTCCCAAGAACAGTGTATGCTGTCAGCATTTATTGATGTGTGGCGAACATGATACACTACTTCGTATCATGTCCGCTCGCACATTGATAAATATGCCCCTTAATCTTTTAAAAAAAAAATGAGAATCTGGATTTCCCCTTTTATCCACCCCAAACCTCTAAAAAATAGTCTTTTGCCCTCCATATGCTGTACAGATATAGACTCAGTTAAAGAACCCTAAACAATTCAATGGTGATGATCATTTTCTAAAAGGCTATTGAGACCACCTCATTAGGATGAGGAGACCACATAAAGTTTACTTCTTCAGCCACTTCCGTTTTCCAATAGATCATTAAGGGGTAGAGCAGAAGTGCACATTCATCCTATGATCGGGGCAGACTGTACAGTGGGCAAACTGGATTAAGACTGTGCTTCATGGAGCTACAGGGTATCTGTGCTACAAGATAAATGTACATTTAATAACTTTAGTGAAGCTCAGTAAACTCTCTTATAAATGTATGATACAATATAAGAGTTCCATATCTCTTTAAAAGCCAATCACCATAACCACAGGATGTAATCACTGAACGCTCACATTACATAGAGATTGTGAATAGAACCAGGAACATAAAGTGCTAATCACAACACAATCTGAATTCAGAGTTACCAGTTGTATAAAATATAAGGAGAATCTTATGTCAGGACTGACCCTTAGTATATTGTTGTGGTTATAATGTAACAGAAGTTGTTTAGTTTTAGTCACAGTTTATAGGGAGAGCACAAAGTTCTACATAGGTTTGTGAAGAAAAGTCCTACTGGGGTAAAATAATTTAAATTTACATCATTAGCCAATATATTTATTTAAACTATGAAATGTGTGTCTTTGGGCCTTACATCTGCAAAACGTTGTACAGCCCTTGCTTATGTCATGGGAAAAATATTTTTCTTTCACAAACTAAAAGTAAAAATCATTTTCAATGCTTTGGTAAACCTGGCAAATTTACCCTAGTGGTTTAAGTTATTTTTACAGACTGATCAGTGGGAATATAAGCATTTGACCCCCTTGTGGAAAAAAGTATGTATTACATTAAAAGTTTTTAGAAAAACAGTGACTAATGTGCCCTCTAGTGGGAGAAATGATGTATTATACTTTTTGAAAAATTAGGGCTGTTAAAACTAGAACTAAAATGGCCACAGTCAACCATTCAAATGTTGTATGTAGCCCCCTGGACAGCTGAGCAGAAATCAGACATCAGTAATTTGTTATTGAAAAATTAGTTCCACACTTCTCATTAATTAATGGAGAATGTAAATTTATATAAAATGTTGTAAATGGCATTATATATTGTTAAATTAATTAACAGTAACCAATATCCTGTGATTTAAATTCTAATATTGAGGTATTATTTTTAGTGTGAGTATAACGTACAGTGGTCCCCACCCGACCCTACCATCAGCTACACATAGAGAACTTTGTATGCTCCTGTTCTACATCATGTTCTGTAGCCCTGATCTTTGGGATATAATAAATTGTGAGACTAAGGACACACATAATATCACATACTTATACAGGAGAGGTTAGTCTTACTCTGGGGAAATTTACAATCTGTAGATATAGTGCTGGGTAAGAATCAAGGAATAAGGTTTGGTTAAAGGATCTGTCATAGTCATACTGGAATTGGTAGAGGTAAGAATCATCTGGAACAATATTGTGGGGAATGAGATATTGTCAGTTTCATCAGTTAATAAATGTTTGACGTATTTTATATTCAAGAACCTGACAATGATGTAGAGAGTTCTACTGAGTAGGTCCAGCACATGATCTAGGAAGCAGTGAAGATAGATACAGTAAGTGATGGTTTAGAAAGTGGGTTATTAGCTCACATTCACAATACATTATATTTGTGTATGTATTTTAGTTTTCTGTTCAAATATATTGTTTTGTGGCAGAAGTATAGACATGTAAGTTGGTACTTTGAATTTGATTATGTATTATACAGGGAGCCAGTGAAGAGACTTAAAGAGTAATAGCAGGAAATGACCTAAAAGGTCGCTCTTAATGGGGCCAAAGGGTTGGTCTGTATGGTCTGTACATCCTTTATAACCTGGTTGCTTTTGTATTTTTTTAAAGAAATGTGTATTGAGGTTGAAACCAATATAGTAAAGATCATGTCAAGTAATCATACTGTATTGTCATTTGACAACTACATCAATTATTCCTATAAGTCAGATGAGATATCTGTGGTGTTGAGGTGGAGAGCCATACACCTGCTCTAGTCAATTTGGCTGCAGTGAATAGGAGAACACAATCACATCTGTATGATATCCTTAGTTGGGTCAGATCCATGTGGGAGAGAGCTTTTTGGGCTCTCTTTGGTGGGTGGAGACCTTTAGTGAAGCAGAGAGCATACACTGCATCCCAAAATGTTTGTATCTGTGGGCATGTTCATCACACAAGCAAGGGAGTACCAGGGAAGCCACTTCCTCACCAACAAAGGGGAGAGTGTATGAGCAGATCTATGCCAGCTTTTGTATTTAGGACTCTCGCCAACATTAAAATACATTGATCTGCTTATGTGAATATGAAACTAACCTGCGGAAGGCTGTAGGAAGGAGGGATGAGCCTTAACCCCTTAGTGACCTGACCATCTGGGACCAAGGCTATTTTTGCATTTCTGCGATGTTTGTGTTTAACTGTAATTTTCCTCTTACTCATTTACTGTACCCACACATATTATATACTGTTTTTCTCGCCTCTAAATGGACTTTCTAAAGATATGATTATTTTCATCATATCTTATAATTTACTATAAAAAAAAATATAAAATATGAGGAAAAAATGAAAAAAAAAATGCACTTTTTCTAACTTTGAGCCCCAAAATCTCTTACACATCTACAACCACCATAAAAAAACAATGCTAAACAGTTTCTAAATTTTGTCCTGAGTTTATAAATACCCAATGTTTACATGTTCTTTGCTTTTTTTGCAAGTTATAGGGCAATAAGTACAAGTAGCACTTTGCTATTTCAAAACCATGTTTTTTCAAAATTGGCGATAGTTACATTGTAACACCAATATCTGTCATGAATCCCTGAATAACCCTTCAAATGTATATATTTTTTAAAAGAAGACAACCTAAGGTATTAAACTTGGGGTATTTTGACTTTTTTCATGCAACCATTTTACCACCAATCTATGCCAAAGTTTGGGGGGGAAAAAAAAATAATTTGATTTTTTGACAAAATAGCAATTTAAGAATACATTTACTGATAATATTAAGGGTTACTGCCAAATAACACCCTCATATGTCTTCAGCAGCATCTCCTGGGTACAGTGATACCACCCATGTATAGGTGTGTCGGGTTCTCAGGGGGCTAAAAGCTCTTATTTTTAGGGAGCGCATTCCAGTTTTTCAACTTGGAATTTTCACATCGGTCATCATGCACCCATGTCCAATTTGGGACATTTCTGTAGCTGGTCAATGGAATTTACCCCCATCAAACCATATATTTTTGAAAAGTAGACACCCTAGGGTATTTCAAATGCTTGTATTTTAACACTTTCCATGCACTAATTCAACCACCAGTCTTTGTCAAACTTTTGGGTAGTCATTATTTTGTGTTATTTTTCACACACATTGTACTTTAGGCATGGATTCTCAGTTCCTGTTATGTGTTACTGCCAAAAAACACCTCAATATGTGTTCAACAACATCTCCTGAGTACCCATGTATAGGTGTGTCGGGTTCTCTGGGGGCTAAAAGGCCTTAATTTTAGGAAGCGCATTCCAGTTTTTCAACTTGGAATTTTCACATCGGTCATCATGCACCCATGTCCTATTTGGGACATTTCTGAAGCTGGTCAATGGAATTTACCCCCATCAAACCATATATTTTTGAAAAGTAGACACCCTAGGGTATTTCAAATGCTTGTATTTTAACACTTTCCATGCACTAATTCAACCACCAGTCTTTGTCAAACTTTTGGGTAGTCATTATTTTGTGTTATTTTTCACACACATTGTACTTTAGGCATGGATTCTCAGTTCCTGTTATGTGTTACTGCCAAAAAAAACCTCAATATGTGTTCAACAACATCTCCTGAGTACAGTGATACCACCCATGTATAGGTGTGTCGGGTTCTCTGGGGGCTAAAAGGCCTTAATTTTAGGAAGCGCATTCCAGTTTTTCAACTTGGAATTTTCACATCGGTCATCATGCACCCATGTCCTATTTGGGACATTTCTGAAGCTGGTCAATGGAATTTACCCCCATCAAACCATATATTTTTGAAAAGTAGACACCCTAGGGTATTTCAAATGCTTGTATTTTAACACTTTCCATGCACTAATTCAACCACCAGTCTTTGTCAAACTTTTGGGTAGTCATTATTTTGTGTTATTTTTCACACACATTGTACTTTAGGCATGGATTCTCAGTTCCTGTTATGTGTTACTGCCAAAAAAAAACCTCAATATGTGTTCAACAACATCTCCTGAGTACAGTGATACCACCCATGTATAGGTGTGTCGGGTTCTCTGGGGGCTAAAAGGCCTTAATTTTAGGAAGCGCATTCCAGTTTTTCAACTTGGAATTTTCACATCGGTCATCATGCACCCATGTCCTATTTGGGACATTTCTGAAGCTGGTCAATGGAATTTACCCCCATCAAACCATATATTTTTGAAAAGTAGACACCCTAGGGTATTTCAAATGCTTGTATTTTAACACTTTCCATGCACTAATTCAACCACCAGTCTTTGTCAAACTTTTGGGTAGTCATTATTTTGTGTTATTTTTCACACACATTGTACTTTAGGCATGGATTCTCAGTTCCTGTTATGTGTTACTGCCAAAAAAAAACCTCAATATGTGTTCAACAACATCTCCTGAGTACAGTGATACCACCCATGTATAGGTGTGTCGGGTTCTCTGGGGGCTAAAAGGCCTTAATTTTAGGAAGCGCATTCCAGTTTTTCAACTTGGAATTTTCACATCGGTCATCATGCACCCATGTCCTATTTGGGACATTTCTGAAGCTGGTCAATGGAATTTACCCCCATCAAACCATATATTTTTGAAAAGTAGACACCCTAGGGTATTTCAAATGCTTGTATTTTAACACTTTCCATGCACTAATTCAACCACCAGTCTTTGTCAAACTTTTGGGTAGTCATTATTTTGTGTTATTTTTCACACACATTGTACTTTAGGCATGGATTCTCAGTTCCTGTTATGTGTTACTGCCAAAAAAAACCTCAATATGTGTTCAACAACATCTCCTGAGTACAGTGATACCACCCATGTATAGGTGTGTCGGGTTCTCTGGGGGCTAAAAGGCCTTAATTTTAGGAAGCGCATTCCAGTTTTTCAACTTGGAATTTTCACATCGGTCATCATGCACCCATGTCCTATTTGGGACATTTCTGAAGCTGGTCAATGGAATTTACCCCCATCAAACCATATATTTTTGAAAAGTAGACACCCTAGGGTATTTCAAATGCTTGTATTTTAACACTTTCCATGCACTAATTCAACCACCAGTCTTTGTCAAACTTTTGGGTAGTCATTATTTTGTGTTATTTTTCACACACATTGTACTTTAGGCATGGATTCTCAGTTCCTGTTATGTGTTACTGCCAAAAAAAACCTCAATATGTGTTCAACAACACCTCCTGAGTACAGTGATACCACCCATGTATAGGTGTGTTGGGTTCTCTGGGGGCTAGAAGGCCTTATTTTTAGGAAGCGCATTCCATTTTTTACACTTCCCATTTTCACATCCCATGCACCCATGTTCTATTTAAGACATTTCTGAAGCCGGCCAATGTAATTTACCCCCATAAAACCATATATTTTTGAAAAGTAGACATCCTAGGGTATTTCAAATGCAGGTGTTTTAACACTTTCCATACACTAATTCAACCACTAGTCTTTGTCAAACTATTGGGCATTCATTTCTTTGTGTTATTTTTCACATACATTGTACTTTAGACATGGATTCACAGCTCCTGTTATGTGTTACTACCAAAGAAGACACCAATATGTGGTCACCAACATCTCCTGAGTTCAGTGATACCACCTATGCATAGGTTTGGTGGCTTGTTTGGGCGGTGCAATGCCAAATGTCTGACATGTGTTTGTGATTTTTTTTCACATTTAACATATTTTCTTTGCCTATCGTCTTTTTTTGGGGGTCTTTTAACATACCCCAATTTATTTGTTTTCCATAAATGTGATTATATTTAAAAAGTTGACCCCCCAAGGTATTATACATGGAGTGGTTTGATGACTTTGATGCAACCGTTTTAGCCCAAAAAATTGGAGAAAGTATATGGTGGTAATTTTTCAATTTTCATTGTTACAGACACATTGCTTTTTTACTATGATTTAGGAGAGACTGTTGTAAGTTATTGCAAAAGAATACTTCAGGTTGTTTTCTGCAAGGCACCCTGAGTACACCTATGCCCCCCATGCATAGGTTTGCCAGGATTTTGGGAAGGTTATGTTACAATTTTATGACTTGTGATTTTAGTTATTAAAAATGAGAGTATTTCTTCTGATAGGCCTATCTTTAGTTTGGGGCCTATCACATACCCCACTTTTATTTATTGCATTCAAAGTGTATATTTTTTAAATGTTGACACCCCAAGGTATTGTATATGGTGTGCTTTGATGCCTTTGAAGCAACCGTTTTAGCCCAAAAAATTGGAGAAAGTATATGATGGTAATTTTTCAATTTTCATTGTTACAGACACATTGCTTTTTTACTATGATTTAGGAGAGACTGTTGTAAGTTATTGCAAAAGAATACTTCAGGTTGTTTTCTGCAAGGCACCCTGAGTACACCTATGCCCCCCATGCATAGGTTTGCCAGGATTTTGGGAAGGTTATGTTACATGATTTTAGTTATTAAAAATGAGAGTATTTCTTCTGATAGGCCTATCTTTAGTTTGGGGCCTATCACATACCCCACTTTTATTTATTGCATTCAAAGTGTATATTTTTTAAATGTTGACACCCCAAGGTATTGTATATGGTGTGCTTTGATGCCTTTGAAGCAACCGTTTTAGCCCAAAAAAATTGGAGAAAGTATATGGTGGTAATTTTTCAATTTTCATTTTTACAGACACATTGCTTTTTGACTATGATTTAGGAGAGATTGTTGTAAGTTATTGCAAAAGAATACTTCAGGTTGTTTTCTGCAAGGCACCCTGAGTACACCTATGCCCCCCATGCATAGGTTTGCCAGGATTTTGGGAAGGTTATGTTACAATTTTATGACTTGTGATTTTAGTTATTAAAAATGAGAGTATTTCTTCTGATAGGCCTATCTTTAGTTTGGGGCCTATCGCATACCCCACTTTTATTTATTGCATTCAAAGTGTATATTTTTTAAATGTTGACACCCCAAGGTATTGTATATGGTGTGCTTTGATGCCTTTGAAGCAACCGTTTTAGCCCAAAAAATTGGAGAAAGTGTATGGTGGTAATTTTTCAATTTTCATTTTTACAGACACATTGCTTTTTGACTATAATTTAGGAGAGCCTGTTGTAAGTTATTACAAAAACATACTTCAGGTTGTTTTCTGCAAGGCACCCTGAGAACACCTATGTCCCCCATGCATAGGTTTGACAGGGGTTTTGGTTAAAAAAAAAAACAGGCCCAATTTTAGAAAAAAATAGAGTAGTGAAATGTAAAAATCTGGCACAGTAAAAGTAAAAAAAACAAAAAAACATCTAACTGTAAACATAACCAAAAAAATATATATATATATGTAACAGCAAATGTATTTATTTTTTTAAAAATTGACCATTGTATGGTACCGCTTGAAGCAGTCCCCAATGCAGAGTGCAGGCTGTCCAGGGCAATCAGGACAGAAATATATGGTGTCCCTTCTCTTCCCCCTCTTGGTACAGACTCTGCATTTTTTTTGTGGTTTCTGCTTTGTGGCAGTAGGGGGGATTTTAAAAATAAAATGGGTAGCCCCAACTCTGCTCTCTCCCATCACCGCCCGGGGAGCAGGTGCATCATGGTACAAAATCCCCGTAATAATCTGGAGCTGAAACTGTAAAAAAGTCTTTTTAACTCTGGGGTTTGCTTTTTTGAACAACAAAAAAGCGTTGTGGGTTGCAATCTGCATTAGGTAAATTGCAACCTTTTTGTACCAGGCCCTTGTCTTCCGCATAATTAGGTAGGGCTGCAGCAGCTGATCAGCCAGATCAACCCCACCCATATGCCGGTTATAAGACTTGATGCACACTGGCTTCCTTATGATCTCAGCTCTGCCACGTACAGAAACCGCCACCGTCCTCTCTGTGTGGATGGTGGTAAGAAGGTATACATCCTTCTTGTCTCTGTACTTCAGTGCCAACAGCTCCTCTTGGTGCAGAGCTGAGGTCTCCCCCCTTCGTAGCCGGGTGCGTACAAGCTGTCCTGGGAAACCTGCGCGGTTCTTTTTAATTGTACCGCAAGCTACTGTATCAAAGCAATACAGTAGCTTGAACAAAAGGACACTTGTATAAAAATTGTCTAAGTACAAGTGATACCCTTTGTTCATTAGGGGTAATATCAGGTCCCAGACAATCTTGCCAGTGGTTCCCATATGTTCTGGGCAACCTGGAGGGTCAAGGTGGCTATCCTTTCCCTCATACACCCGGAAGGCCTGAGTATACCCAGTCTCGCTGTCACAGAGCTTATACACCTTTACCCCATATCTGGAGCGTTTGGAAGGAATATACTGCTTGAATCCCAGCCTTCCCTTATACTTCATTAGGGATTCATCAACGCATATATTCCTTCCAGGTGTATAAGCCTCTGCAAACCTGGCAGAAAAGTGGGTTATCAGGGGGCGGATTTTATACAGCCTGTCAAATTGGGGATGCTCCCTAGGGGGGCACAGGCTGTTGTCGCTAAAGTGCATGAAATGCAGAATCATTTCATACCTCTTCCTCGACATAGTCTGGGAGAAAATGGGGGTAGAGCAGATGGGGCTAGTACTCCAGTAGGAGAGAATGGAGGGTTTCTTTATGATGCCCATCAGCATAGTCAATGCCCAGAATTTTTTGAATTCTGGCACATTGATGGGGGCCCATTGCTGCTTTGCCAAATATGTTCCAGGCTTTGCAGCACGGAACTGATGGGCATATAAATTAGTTTGGGCGACAATGTTCCCCAATATATCATCGCCCAGAAACACTTCCAGAAACTGCTGGGGGCTAAAACCTGCCACATCTATATTTATGCCAGCATTTGCTGTGAAGGGTGGGATATCTGGCCTCTGGAGATGAGGCGTTACCCACTCTTCAGCAGCAATGGCAGCAACACGCCTCCTTCTGGCAGGGGGGCTGGCAGGGGGGGTAGCAGGGGGGCTGGCAGCCACAGATACATCACTATCAGTTGAGACTGCATCTAGTGATGTATCTGAGCACATGGCAGGGTCAAAATTGGGGTCTGAGTCAGAAATAGAGGCATCTGACTCTGACGCAAGGATGGCATACGCCTCCTCAGCACTATATCTTTTCTGTGACATTTTTGTATCTGTCACAGAAAACAATTACTAAAAAAAATTAAATTAACTAAATTTATTAACTAAATTAACTAGCAAAAAAGTACAGCTATGCTACTGCCAGTGATTTATAGCGATCACTGGCAAGCTAGGGGTTAATGGCTCTGAAAATTAAATTAAATTAACTAAATGTTTCTGAAAAGAGCCTTTGGGTTTTTAAAAAATTACAACAACAAAATTAACCCCTAAAAAAATGCACAGACAGCAAAAAAGTACAGCTATGTAACTGCCAGTGATTTATAGCGATCACTGGCAAGCTAGGGGTTAATGGCTCTGAAAATTAAATTAAATTAACTAAATTAATTAACTAAATTAACTAGCAAAAAAGTACAGCTATGCTACTGCCAGTGATTTATAGCGATCACTGGCAAGCTAGGGGTTAATGGCTCTGAAAATTAAATTAAATTAACTAAATGTTTCTGAAAAGAGCCTTTGGGTTTTTAAAAAATTACAACAACAAAATTAACCCCTAAAAAAATGCGCAGACAGCAAAAAAGTACAGCTATGCAACTGCCAGTGATTTATAGCGATCACTGGCAAGCTAGGGGTTAATGGCTCTGAAAATTAAATTAACTAAATGTTTCTGAAAAGAGCCTTTGGGTTTTTTAAAAATTACAACAACAAAATTAACCCCTAAAAAATGCGCAGACAGCAAAAAAGTACAGCTATGCAACTGCCAGTGATTTATAGCGATCACTGGCAAGCTAGGGGTTAATGGCTCTGAAAATTAAATTAAATTAACTAAATGTTTCTGAAAAGAGCCTTTGGGTTTTTAAAAAATTACAACAACAAAATTAACCCCTAAAAAAATGCACAGACAGCAAAATGCAGCAAAAAAAAAGTGTACCTATGCTACTGCCAGTGATATATAGTGATCACTGGCAAGCTAGGGGTTAATGGCTCTGAAAATTAAATTAAATTAACTAAATGTTTCTGAAAAGAGCCTTTGGGTTTTTAAAAAATTACAACAACAAAATTAACCCCTAAAAAAATGCACAGACAGCAAAATGCAGCAAAAAAAAAAGTGCACCTATGTTACTGGCAAGCTAGGGGTTAATGGCTCTGAAAAGAGCCTTTGGTTCTATATTTTTTAACAAATAAAAGAAATAAATCTCTCTCTCTGCTAAATACAGGTCTCTCTCTCTCTCCAACAAAATGGCAAGTGAGGAGAGGGAGGGAGATCCACACTGATCATAGTCAATATTTACAAATATTGACATGATCAGACAAATGGGGTATTTTATTATTATTTTTTTTTTTAGGGTGGGAGGCTCAGATTGGGTGACCCTAGCTTGCCCCTATGATGATGCAGGCTAGGGACACCCCCAGAGGCCCCATGATGCACTGGGCATCGCCATCTTGGATGCCTAGTGAAGGGGGAGGGGGGGGCTATTTAGGGCTTTTTTTTTATTTAATTCATTTTTATTTTTTTTTATTTTTACTTTTATTTAATAACCAACTAAGTGCCTCGACCCACCGAGGCACTTAGCACACAAGCAGAGCATCGGAAGCGTGTCCGATCGCTTCCGATGCTCTGAAACACTGCCGGGCTCCACGTGGAGCGAAACCGGAAGTGATCACTCGTGGGGGAGTGATCAATCCGGTCCCGGCACTCGGGAACAGTATTGCAGGATGCCTAGACCTCAAGGCAAGCCTGCAATACTGTTAGAGCAGCTGGAAGCGATTTCGATCGCTTCCAGTGCTCTGTTAAACCGACGACGTATGCCATACGTCCTCGGTCGTTAAGTGCTTTTTTTTTGAGGACGTATGGCATACGTCGTCGGTCGTTAAGGGGTTAAAGGGACACTGAACCCAAAAATTTTCTTTCGTGATTCAGATAGAGCATGTAATTTTAAGCAACTTTCTAATTTATTCCTATTATCAATGTTTCTTCGTTCTCTTGCTATCTTTATATAAAAAAGAAGGAATCTAAGCTTTTTTCTTGGTTCAGTACTCTGGACAGCAGTTTTTGATTGGTGGATTAATTTATCCACCAATCAGCAAGGACAACCTAGGTTGTTCACCGAAATTGGGCCGGCATCTAAACTTACATTCTTGCATTTCAAATAAAGATTCCAAGAGAATGAAGTAAATTTGATAATAGGAGTAAATTAGAAAGTTGCTTAAAATGTCATGCTCTATCTGAATAAAAAAGAAAAAAATTGGGTTCAGTGTCCCTTTAAAGAGACACAAAATGCAATAATAAAATGTAAAGGACTTAAAATGGTCTAGCACATTAAAGCATTTTATTATTGGACTTTTAAGTATTTGAGCGGCCGTGCACACCTGTGTGTTTATGGGTAAAGTTTTTTATGTGTATGTATAGGGAAATGCTTTCTGTACCTCAAACTGAGCCCACCATATTACTGTCAGATTAGTTTTTATTTCACATGTGCAAGAAAATATGTTTTTGTGTTGTCTTAGTGTTATGTGCAAATATAAAAAGATATTGTGCCATGTTTATGACTTTCTTCTAAGAAAAATACACTCCAGATTTCTTATTTATAATTATTAATAATAATGGTATTTTCCAACAACTTATGATCCTAAAGGGAAATAATAAAAACACTTGTCAGCATGGCATTTTTTCATTTGTTTAATTTTATTGAAGGCAAAAGAAACCAGAAGATCACAAGATGGATGTGTAAATGTTACTGTGTGTGTGTGTATCTGCTGATCTGTGTGTAAATGTTACCCTGTGTGTGTGTGTGTGTGTATGTGCCTGTGTGTATAAATGTTAGTCTGTGTGTGTGTATCTGCTGTTGCATTAGTGTTGGTGGGGATTTAGCTTACCTGTAAGAAGCTAGGTTACAGGCCCCAGACCCTCTTTCCAGCTTGTCTCCACAGCTTGCAGGATCTGTTATTCTGTCTACCAGTCTGCTGCAGCATGGATCGTTCAGCCGGAGTACCTGTGAGGATTGAGGAATTGGAAGAGCTTATGATTGGGGACTTTGACTCTCTCGTGCCACCTTCACACCAAGACCCAGTGAGTTGTTCCCCCGGTCTCCTCCTTATACCCTGAGGTCTGTGTGGTCCCCCCTTCCCAGGCCCCTCCGTCTGTAGTCCCCCCATGATGTCCCCCTCCTCTTGAATCCTGTGTGGGGGTCCAGGGTAGGTCCGGGGTTATTCCCTCCCTTTCTCAAATGTTGCCCCCTAATGTGTCGGGGGCTGGGCCTAGTGGGAACATCTTGGCCTTACCTTCGCTGTCGATTACCCTGTCCGATGACGCGATGTCCGCTGGCGTCGTGCTCCTCCAGTCCATAGCGTTGGTTCTTGCGGGCAGTAATCTTCCTTCGGTTGGCGTCGGGTCTCCGCTTCCATCTCCGGCTCGTTGGTCGGCTTGTGCGGCGTGGGAACCGTCATCCAAGCGGGTGGCCATGTCCGCTTCAGATGACGTCACTTCTGATTTGGCCGTTACCTTGGGGGGGCTCAGCGCTCGTGTGGGGGCAATCTGTCTGGTGTTTCAGGGGGCCAAGGTCAGGAGCCACATGGGGACATTGGGCAAGTTAGTGAGTCTCAGGTAGGGGGCAATGCTGGTGTTTATGAGCAGGCTGCAGGACTGACCGGGGGCATGCCAGTTTCAAGGGATGATTTAGGGCCTCAGCCATTATCTAATCAAGTGGGGGGCAGGAAGTGGGCCAGTTGTAATTCTGGTCCTAGTAGGAGCCATGCGGCCTCATCGCACAGCACTCGCAGTGCATCACGGGGTACACGCGGGTCGCCTGCGGGCGTGGCCCTCAGCGGGGCTTCCCTTGGTGTTATTACTAGGGATTCTGCTAGGAAAGTCCCTAGCACCACGCCCAGTTTATGCCAAGGGGTTCCAGTGAGTGCAGAACAGGGCCCGGCAAGGCAGGTTCAGTTTGCTAATGCGGTGTTGGATGTGCACGTGGGCGGTGTGTCTGACAGTATGGAGTCTGCATGTGGCATAGGGCAAGGAGTTTTAGCCCAGGGGAGATTGATGCCTTTGTTGATCGGCCTTTGTCCTCCCCCGTGGTACTTCTCTCTCTCATGTTTCATTTCAGGATACAATGGAGTTTCAGAATGCTTTGGTCGCCGTACAGTCCAGTCCAGTTGGTTGTAGTGAGGAGGAACAGAGTCATGAGCAGCCATCAACTTCCTCTGATCCCCTGCCGGTGCAGCGTGCTCTGGGAACTGGTAAGCCCATTTTGTCTTCTGGGCATAGGGGCTTTAGTTCATCTTCTGATGATTCTGGGTCTGAGAGCGATAGATCACTGGGGTTGGAGGCTAAGGGACAGAAGAGGATGTATAGGATGATGAAATGGTTAGTTGAGGAACGAAAGGCTATGGGTTTACCCCTCCCCCCTGGTTCGTCCCACATGGAGCCCCGTGTTCCATTGCCGACACCTCC
Organism: Bombina bombina; assembly: GCF_027579735.1. Classification (NCBI taxonomy): domain Eukaryota; kingdom Metazoa; phylum Chordata; class Amphibia; order Anura; family Bombinatoridae; genus Bombina; species Bombina bombina. The sequence continues at coordinate 34,385,649 of NC_069510.1, read as the reverse complement.
CGCGCCAGCGGGAGTTGCTAGCCCTTAGGCGACAAGTAGGACAAGTAGGATGTATGGGGACATGGATCCATGGTCCTCATCTAGCCTTCATGAGCATCTCAAGTCTTAAATGGTTTGGCGGATTCAGGAAGGTAAATATGTCCACATGTTTGAACTCTCGACCGAGGCCTACCGCCAGAAAAAAGGATGGCACAGGCCCCAAGAAGTTCAAAAGTCCTGATTTGTTTGACGAGTGGCGTAAATGTTTTCGAGTGTTTGCGTCATGCTATATAACTAAATTTCCCGACCAGGCATTGGATATTCTGAAATATCAGAATTCCATTGAAACCGTTTATGAACAATACAGGGAAGGGACGTGGCGCGACTATGACATGGCGTTTCACAGGAAGAAGGTTGGTAACCCTCTCCTGTCTTTCGGAGATGTAGACTCACGGCTATGGGCACAGTTGGGGCCTGAAAAGCAGGTTGTACCTGGGCAGGTCCCCGCCGGACCCTCTGGCACCCGAGCCTCCCAGCGTTCTCGATGGCGGCCCACAGGGGTTTGCTGGCAATTCCAGGATAAGCTCTGTGCTAGGGGAACGGCGTGTGCGTTCCGCCATGCTTGTAAGCACTGCGGGGGCGGCCACTCGGGTTCCGAGTATACCAGACCCCAGGACGCCGGTCATTCCCCGGAGCGCCCGGGTCTCGGTCCCAAGCCTTTCACTGCTGGGAAAGGGTGGCCACCCCACTAAGGGTAGCTGTAATTGAGAGATTGCTGCAGTGGTGGGTTCTTCGGTTCGCAGGAATCTGAAGTCTGCGTATCAATTTCCCAGTGTAGTGAGGGAGAAATTGAGCAAAGAGATAGCGTTGGGTCGCAGGGCCGGCCTGTTTGCGAAAATTCTGATTCTGGGGTTGGTTATCTCCCCTTTGGGGGTTCTGAAGAAGGAGCTGGGTAAGTTTCGGCTCATTCAGCATCTGTCTTTTCCAAAGGGGCGGTCAGTTAACGATGCTATTCCTCCCGAGCTTATTTCAGTTCATTAACAGTCCTTCGACGATGCGCTCACGCTGGTCTGAAGGGCAGGGGCCTGTTTAGTGAAACTGGATGTGGAATACGCATTTCAGCTCCTTCACATTCACCCCTCCTCCTTTGGGGTGTTGGTTCAAGGAGAAGTATTTCGTAGACAAATGCTTGCCTATGGGTTGCTCCATCTCCTGTGCCTATTTTGAAGCTTTCAGTAGTTTCTTGCACTGGGCCATCACAGCGGTTACTGGTTTTGATGGCCTGGCACACTATTTGGACGACTTCTTGCTCGTAGGGCGTGCAGGGTCTGCTGAATTTGCTTTCTTGATGAAGGTCACTAGACTCCTGCTGGCCAGAATCGGGGTCCCTTTGGCTCAGGACAAGACCCAGGGTCCTTGTACGTGCCTCACTTTTCTGAGCATTTAAATTGACTCGGTAGGCAAGACAGTGTCGTTTGCCACAAAATAAAATTGCCTGCATGTTGGGGGCTGTAAGGTTCATGAAATCGAATGCCTTACAGGTCCATAAAGGACCTTCAAACTCTATTGGGCCTCCTGAATTTCGCTGGCAGTATTATTCCTATGGGTAGGATTTTCCTTCGACAGCTCAAACGGCAGTTGTGCGGGGAGCGGTTCCAAACATGCAGATTTTGCGTGTCACCTGAAATGGTGGATGACCTTGCTGTATGGGAGCATTTTCTGAGCCATTTTAATGGTATCTGCCTGTGGCAGAAGGCTGTTTCTTCCAATTGTTCACAGACATGGCAGGGTCCCATGGGTACTGTGCCTATTTGTCTGGGCAATGGAGCGCCGGCCCGTGGCCTCGCTCATGGGTCGATGAGGGGCTGGTTCGAAATCTGTGCCATTTGGAGCTTTTCCCCATCATAGTGGCCCTTCGAGGCTTGGGGCGACCAGCTCCGAGACTGCAAAGTGGTATTCTGGACAGATAACATGAGCCTTGTTTTTGATATTAACAAGCTCACGTCTGGGCCTCCTCCTGTGGTGCGATACTTAAGGCTGCTGGTGCTGAGGTGTCTGCACCTGAACATTGTGTTCCGCGCTAAGCATGTCCCTAGCATTCAGAATAGGATTGCAGATGCGCTTTGCCATTTTCAATGGGAAGCCTTCTATGTGTTAGTTCCTCAAGCAGATACTAACAGATCCCTTTGTCCTGATTATCTATGGAAGGTAGCGCTGGATGGGTACCTTTGATCGGGATGATCTGTTCTTTACTTTCCCCTTATATCTGGAACACTTATGTTAAGCAATGGACTGAGTGGATTGCTTTCTGTGATAGGATGGGCTGACCATCTTGTGTTTGCGACCAATGGGGTTTTCTGGAATGGATCACTGAGCTCAAAGGTAATGGGGTATCTAAGGGAGCGGTCGGTTTTCGACTGACCGCTGCGTCCTTCTTCTGTAAGCTATATGGCCTCGCTGACTCTTCTAAGACCTTCCTGGTTAGGCAGGTATTGAGGGGTTGGGGCATATGGTGCCCAGAACAAAGGACGTTAGGGAACCCATCACTATCGAGCGCTTGATTTTCCTGTGTCAGGCTTTGCCTGCAGTGTATTCGTCTGCCTACGAGGCTACCCTGTTCTCGGCTGCCTTTGGGTTGGCTTTTCATGGGGCACTCAGGGTCGGGGAATTGGTCCCCCCCTCAACGAACAAGCCTGGAGGTCTTCAGGCCTCTCATGTCAAGAACGACGAGTCGTCTATTCTTGTATTTCTTCCCAGATCAAAGACTGACCAAGAAGGGAAAGGAGTTTGGATGTCTTTACTGGCCCATGAAGGCTCAGCATGTTGCCCAGTCAGGCTCCTTAGGACCTACATGGACGTTGCAATCGCTTGTTTACGGGGAGGGTTCCCAGTTGACAAGATTCTAATTGCAGAGAGTCCTGGGCTAGTTGGCATCTAGAGTGGGCCTTGACCCGAGGGTCATTGCTCCTCACTCATTCAGGGTTGGAGTGGCTACCACTGCCACAGGTTTAGGCTGGTCTGCTAACCACATTAGATTACTGAGGAGATGGAGGTCTAATAGATACCTGTTGTACGTTAGGCCTTTAACTGTGTGAATGTTTGTTTCCACTTGCGATGTTTCCTGTTTAACTCTTGTTTCTTTGCAGGGCCGAGGGATGGTCCATTGAGAGTGTGGATCACGGGTCACTCCTACATCCATTGGGTGGAGCTGAGAGCAATCGCGAGACCTGATGGGCGTCAGCTGGGGTTCCCCTCATCTAGGGTCACCATTAGATGGTTGGGGCGTAGGGGTCTGACTTGGCAGGGTCTGCCTGAGTTACTGCATGGGGCATTGCATAGGTGGGAGAAACCCCACATTATGATCATTCATGCCTAGGGAATGATATGGGGCTCTTACCGTGCAAGCGGCTTAGTGCTGTAATTCAGTTTGATCTGTGCACTTTTCAGACGTGGGTTCCCAATGCAAAGTTAAGGTGGTCCAACATCATCCCTAGAATTGAGTGGCACCATATGCAGTCCCACAGGGTGGCCTTTTAGGTCCGGAAGAAACTTAATAAGGAAGTTAGGATCTTCCTAGGACAGTTAGGAGGTTTTGTTGTGGAGCACGGGAAAATCACAATGGCTGAGAGGAGCATCTACAGGAGGGAGGGGGTGCACCTCTCTGAGAGGGGCATTGACCTGTTCCTGTGTAATTTGAGGCATGCTATTTTGTTACACCTATGAGTGTGGCAGCAAGAGCTGTGCCTGTTGGGCTGCCTCTTATGGCGGTTGGCCCGCGCCCCGGTTTGCCATCAGAAAAAGAGTGACGGCTGCCCAGGGGAGGGTGGTCTCTGCAGGCGTGTGCCTGGGGTCCCTCCCCCATTCGAGAGATGCCGAGAACTCCCTAAGCCTTCTGCGTGCAGCTAAGCTCCGCTTGTGTGGGCATTCATGGGCGTGGCCCATCTTCCTAGCAGGGGGTTGCTTACTCTCCTAGCAGATTGCCGCCACATCGTATAGGTTTGCCTTGTTGCTTCCAGTCGGTTCTCTTGTTCCATAATAAACGTGACCCACGGGTCTTTTCCTACACTCTGTGTTTTGTGATTATTTATAAGGTTTAAGTATATAAGTTATTATTATTATGCTTATGGTTCAGTCAGTTCTATGACTGTTATGTTATTACAGCAAGCCAGGAGGCTAGGGCATTTAATTACTTAAGACAGTGGAGGGCAGAATAGCCTGTAAGAAACATAAGAATTAAGGCCCTTAGGAGTGTGCTGCTCTGAAGTGTTGCATTAGTTTGGGTGGGGATTTAGCTTACCTATAAGAAGCTAGGTTGCAGGCCCCAGACCCTCTTTCCAGCTTGTCTTCACAGCTTCGCTCCCTCCCGTTTTTTTGGTAAGACGGCAATCTTTAGGCTGGGCATCACTATGGTGTTCTCAGCAGGGGGTCCAAGGCAGGATGAGGGCTATGTGGCTCATTTCCTTAAGTCCAAGGACAGTAGTTTTTTACTCCCCAGGTAGTGGCATGCACACGCGCCTAGTCACACCTGGTCCTACTGGTTTGGGGTTCTATGTTTACACTCTGGTTAGGTGGTTGGCCTGTGCCCCGGTTTGCCATCAGAGGTAGAGTGACGGCTGCCCAGGGGAGGGTGGTCTCTGCAGGCGCGTGCCTGGGGTCCCTCCCCCATTCTTAAGATGGAGAGAACTCCCTAAGCCTTCTGCGTGCAGCTAAGCTCTGCTTGTGTGGGCATTCATGGGCGCAGCCCATCTTCCTAGCAGGGGGTTGCTAACTCTCCTAGCTAGATTGCCGCCACCTGGTATAGGTTTGCCTTGTTGCTTCCAGCCAGTTCTCTTGTTCCATAATAAATGTGGCCCATGGGTCTATTCCCACACTCTGTGTTTTGTGTTTAAAAGTTATAAGTATATAAGTTTTTATTATTATGGTTATGGTTCAGTCAGTTCTATGACTGTTATGTTATTACAGCAAGCCAGGAGGATAGGGCATTTAATTACTTATGTTACCCTGCGTGTGTATGTGCCAGTGTGTAAATGTTCCCTTGCGTGTGTATGTACCAGTGTGTGTAAATGTTGCCCTGTTTGCATATCTGCTAGTGTGTTAATGTTACCGTGTGTGTATCTGCCGTGTTGTGTGTAAAGATTACCCTGTGTGTGTATGTGCCAGTGTGTAAATGTTACCCTGTGTGTGTATGTGCCAGTGTATAAATGTTACCCTCTGTGTGTATGCGCCAGTGTGTGTAAATGTTACCCTCTGTGTGTATGTGCCAGTGTGTGTAAATGTTACCCTGTGTGTATGTGCCAGTGTGTGTAAATGTTACCCTGTGTGTGTATGTACCGGTGTGTGTAAATGTTACCCTGTGTGTATGTGCCAGTGTATGCAAATGTTACCCTCTGTCTGTGTGTATGTGCCGGTGTGTGTAAATGTTACCCTGCGTGTGTATGTGCCAGTGTGTGTAAATGTTACCCTTTTTGTGTAAGTGCTGGTGTGTGTAAATGTTACTCTTCATGTGTATGTGCCAGTGTGTGTAAATGTTACCCTTTTTGTGTAAGTGCCGGTGTGTGTAAATGTTACCCTGCGTATGTATGTGCCGGTGTGTGTAAATGTTACCCTGCATGTGTATGTGCCGGTGTGTGTAAATGTTACCCTGCATGTGTATGTGCCGGTGTGTGTAAATGTTACCCTGCATGTGTATGTGCCTAGTGTGTAAATGTTACCCTGCATGTGTAAGTGCCGGTGTGTAAATGTTACCCTGCGTGTGTATGTGCCAGTGTGTGTAAATGTTACCCTTTTTGTGTAAGTGCCGGTGTGTGTAAATGTTACCCTGCATTTGTATGTGCCGGTGTGGGTAAATGTTACCCTGCATGTGTATGTGCCGGTGTGTAAATGTTACCCTGCATGGGTATGTGCCGGTGTGTATAAATGTTACCCTGCGTGTGTATGTGCCAGTGTGTAAATGTTACCCTGCGTGTTTATGTGCCAGTGTGTAAATGTTACCCTGCGTGTGTATGTGCCGGTGTGTGTAAATGTTACCCTGCATGTGTATGTGCCGATGTGTGTAAATGTTGCCCTGTTTGTGTATGTGCCAGTGTGTAAATGTTACCCTGTTTGTGTATGTGCCAGTGTGTAAATTTTACCCTGCGTGTGTATGTGCCAGTGTGTGTAGAAATGTTACCCTGTTTGTGTATGTGCCAGTATGTAAATGTTACCCTGCGTGTATATGTGCCAGTGTGTAAATGTTGGTAAATTCTGGCAAGGATAAGACTCTTAAGCGCTACTGCTTAATTACCCGATATAGAAAGATAGTCTTACTATGTAATTTGAATCAATAAATTCTGTTTATTTTGAACACAATATAAATACAAACAGTTAGATCTAAAAGTTTGAAATAAAAATATAGTCTAAATCACTGTTAGTTAAAACAAATATTTAAAACAGATAGTTAAAACAAATAGGTTGGCCAACCTAAAAACATGAGTCGGATGAATCAATATAATATGCTATAATCTCATAGATGTATTGAATAAGCAAGTTAATATATTTATATATGTCTGGATATATTTGAGCCTAGGTAAAGATTGCAGATATTATTTGTGGATCTGATGTGGCGCAATTTATGATACAATAAAGTATTCACAAAGAATATTTGCAATGTTTAGTGATATTTATTTCAGTGTAAAAATAAAAACATACAAACAATTTTCATCAATAGTATCAGCCTTAAACGTATAAATGATTACATAAAATAATTTAGTAAAATGCTGAAAGGATGAAAGTCTTTTTGTAGAGAACCTGGAAATAGCAGTATTCTGCTTAAGCTGGTAAATGTTAAAAGAGTGGAAGTCTTTATTGCGGCAATTGTATGCTCGACAATGAACTGCTTATTAAGCTTCGCTGTTATATCCTTCGTAAATGTTTATGTGTGGGCGTGTCACTAGGCAAGTTTTTGGAGTCGGCAAAAGTAAAGTTATAGAGTACTGCTTTGTGATTGGCGTGATCCGCTTTTTACATGAACTTTCTTAATGTACTCACAGTTACAGGTGTCTTCAGCGTTTTTTTCTTTTCGTCTATCTCTGTTGTTTTTGATTTTCGTGTTGTCCCTTTTTTCTTTTTTTTTTTTTTTCTTTTTTTTGTAGTGGACCGCAAAGCCAACATCTGATCTGATCTGATCTACAAACATAACGCTTGAAAGGAACATTAAGCGTTTCCACAAATAAACCGCAAACTACTTAGTCCTTTTTTCGGACAGCCAAGAAACAACAGAAGCACACTTAATAACAGCCAGCAAGAAGGAACCTGCTGACACCTGCAAAGGGAAGTACTCTGAAACAAAGAGAGTACGGAGCTAACTCCCTGCTATTTGGAAGATTTAGGAGTGGTAACAGTAACCACACACCATTGCAACTATTCCAGCATTCACTCCACCACGAACACACAATGTGGACAAAAGACACTCAAAAAAAGGGGACAACACGAAAATCAAAAACAACAGAGAACATTGTTTTTACAGGGAAACAGGAAATTAATATTTGATGAAACCCTTGGATATTTATCGATTCTTCATCACTATTATCTTGCACATACTATCTTTTGGAATACATCACCACCATTATTAAGGAACTATTCATTAATTATTTATTTCTACACGACTTGGATAATATTAAACTTTTGGATCATATTGGTGTTTTCCATCACTTGAATCATTTTTGGACCACCACTTATTCATTTTTTCACATTTTTTTTATTTTGTATTTTTACATTTTTATATATTTTTACATTTTTACTTTTTATATATTTTTGTATTTTTACACATTTTTCACAGAACCACACGATTTTTATCATTAATTTTTTATCATAATAATTTTTTATCACCATTTCAGGGATTTGCATATTGTTTATATCCATGGACTAACTATCCATTGTATTCATACAAACTTCCCTTCTTTTTAATATTCATATTTGTTCATCTGTTTTTACATTAATACTGCTACCAGTGTCTGAACCGCATCACCTTGGTTTTATCATTAGTGTATTATTATCATATGTTTTATTTCTTATTATCACGGATCCATGAATTTTAGCATTGTATGTTTTATAGTATTGTATGAATTTTAGCATTGTATGTTTTAATAGCATCGCTAAGATTAACTTTTATCATTGTAATAACATTGTTTATTAAATACACTATCTCTGCCTACTTTGGCGCTCCTTAGAGATAAGATATATGGAAACACTACTCCAGTCCTCTGTGATACAACAGGGTGTGTTAAACCAAAGAACGAAAATAGATGTATGAGGTTGTAGAAAACTGCGCCTAGATTTTTATATATATATATACAGTGTATATATATATATATATATATATATATATATATATATATATATATATATATATATACAGGCTACACTATATAAGACCCCCTAACTGGATCTTTGATTCAAAGTAACGAAAAAGGTAATAGTAGCACCAGGGTTGGCTAAAGTATATATAAACAGGATAATTCCGGGACAAAGCTGACTGAAAAGGAGGGTTATATTGTCAATGGTTTATCTAATAATATACAGTTGTGCTCATAAGTTTAATACCCTGGCAGAATTTATGATTTCTTGGCCATTTTTCAGAGAATATGAATGATAACACAAAAACTTTTCTTTCACTCATGGTTAGTGTTTGGCTGAAGCCATTTATTATCAATCAACTGTGTTTACTCTTTTTAAAATCTTAATGACAATAGAAACTACCCAAATGACCCTGATCAAAAGTTTACAGACCCTGGTGATTTTGGCCTGATAACATGCACACAAGTTGTCACAAAGGGGTTTGAATGGCTATTAAAGGTAACCATCCTCACCTGTGATCTGTTTAATTGTAATTAGTGTGTGTATAAAAGGTCAATGAGTTTCTGGACCCCTGACAGACCCTTGCATCTTTCATCCAGTGCTGCACTGACATTTCTGGATTCTGAGTCATGGGGAAAGAAAAAGAATTGTCACAGGCTATTACAACTTTGAGTAGCCCCGCACCTCCAAGTCTTCACGACGTTCCGGTTGTGCTTAGACTGTAGAAAGGACTGAGTGGCACAAGTCAACACTCATCTGGCATCCAACAGAGTTTCTGTGGTGATATGCACTATATGCTTTGTTGTTTTTTAATTCCTGTACGTATATTTTTTACTTGCGCTTTACAATTTCTATTAAATACTTTTACTCTTAGAGTGGTTTGTGCTCTCTGTTTTTGTTTTACAAGTTCCATTTGGGAGGAGGATCAGTCCTCTCAGTATAATAAGAGCAGCATCCATTGACAGCATTTTCTGAGGCCACTGCTTGGAATTGTCCACACCGCTTTCCAGGGACATATTTTGGAAAATACATTTTCCTCTGCTTCCATTATATGCAGGAACTTGCATACCAACAGGGGTGATATACACTTTTCTGATCTGGTTATAAGTATACAGGTTACTTTGAAGTTTTACCCTCTATTCTCTATTGTATAGTGTACGTAAAACTATATATCACTTTCTATGGTATTTTAATATGTTGGTTCTATATCTGTTATGAAATACTTGTGCTACTGTACCTTGGGAACATATTTGGTAAATATCTATTTGATATGTCTCGTATTTTCGTTGCTATAGCACTTTTAAATGTAATCCCATTATAGTCTATGGGCATTCCATTTTGTCATTCACCCTTGTCATTCCATAGAAAGCAGCTATAATCTGATGTAATCTCACTTTCAGAATATGATACTGTACCTGGGGAACATATCTGATAAATATCTATTTGATATGTCTGATATTTTTGTTGCTATAGAACTTTTAAATGTAATACCATTATAGTCTACTAGTCCTAAAGCCCGTTTACATGGGCCATTTTTTGCAGTACAGCCTCTCTTTTGCTCTCGCTCTCCCCCCTCTCTTTTGCTCTCTCTCCCCCTCTCTTTGCGCTCTCTCTCTCCCCCTCTCTTTGTGCTCTCTCTCGCTCCACCTCTCTTTTGCTCTCTCTCTCCCCCCTCTTTTGCTCTCTCCCCCCTCTCTTTTGCTCTTTCTCTCCCCCTTTTTTTTGCTTTCTCTCCCCCCTCTCTTTTGCTTTCTCTCCCCCTCTCTTTTGCTCTCTCTCCCCCTCTCTTTTGCTCTCTCTCCCCCTCTCTTTTGCGCTCTCTCTCCCCCTCTCTTTTGCGCTCTCTCTCTCCCCCCTCTCTTTTGCGCTCTCTCTCTCCCCCCTCTCTTTTGCGCTCTCTCTCCCCCTCTCTATTTCGCTCTCACTCTCCCCCTCTCTCTTGCGTTCTCTCTCTCTTTTGCACTCTCTCTCCCCCTCTTTTGCGCTCTCTCTCCCCCCTCTTTTGCGCGCTCTCTCTCCCCCTCACTTTTGCGCTCTCTCTCCCCCTCTCTTTTGTGCTCTCTCTTCCCCCTCTCTTTTATGCTCTCTCTCTCCCCCTCTCTTTTGCTCTGTCTCTCTCCCCTTTTTTCCTCTTTCTCTCTATCCCTCTCTTTTGCTCTCTCTCTCTATCCCTCTCGTTTGTGCTCTCTCCCCCTCTCTTTGTGCTCTCTCTCACTCCACCTCTCTTTTGCTCTCTCTCTCCCCCCTCTCTTTTGCTCTCTCTCCCCCCTCTCTTTTGCTCTCTCCCCCCTCTCTTTTGCTCTCTCTACCCCTCTATTATGCTCTTTCCCCTCTATTTTGCTCTCTCTCCCCCTCTTTTTTGCTCCGTCTCTCTCCCCTTTTTTCCTCTTTCTCTCTATCCCTCTCTTTTGCTCTCTCTCTCTATCCCTCTCGTTTGTGCTCTCTCCCCCTCTCTTTGTGCTCTCTCTCTCCCCCCTCTCTTTTGCTCTCTCTCTCCCCCCTCTCTTTTGCTCTCTCCCCCCTCTCTTTTGCTCTCTCTCTACCCCTCTATTATGCTCTCTCTCCCTCTCTTTTGCTCTCTCTCCCCCTCTCTTTTGCTCTCTCTTCCCTCTATTTTGCTCTTTCCCCTCTATTTTGCTCTCTCTCCATCCCTCTTTTGCTCTCTCTCTTCCCCTCTTTATTACTCTCTCTCCCCCTCTCTTTTGCGCTCTCTCCCCCCTCTCTTTTGCTCTCTCTCCCCACTCTCTCTCCCCCCTCTCTCTCCTCCCTCTCTTTTGCTCTCTCTCTTCCCCTCTCTTTTGCTTTCTCTCTTCCCCCCTCTTATTTTCTCTCTCCCCCTCTCTTTTGCTCTCTCTCTCTCCCCCCTCTCTTTTTCTTTCTTCCCTCTATTTTGCTCTTTCCCCTCTCTTTTGCTCTCTCTCCCCCTCTCTTCTGCTCTTTCCTATCTCTTTTTGTCTCTTCCCCTCTCTATTTCTCTCTCCTGCGCCTGGCCACACCCACTTTCACCCCACCGCCGCAAACAGCATGGGCCAGGTGTGTTTGTCCTTGTGCTGTCTCTACTGCGCATGACAGCTTCGGACAAACACACTTGGCCTTTTATATAATAGGATGGGCATTCTATTTTGTCATTCACCCTTGTCATTGCATAGAAAGCAGCTATAAACTGATATAATCTCACTTTCAGAATATGATACTGTACCTGGGGAACATATCTGGTAAATTTATATTTGATATGTCTGATATTTTTGTTGCTATTGCACTTTTAAATGTAATACCAATATAGTCTATGGGCATTCCATTTTGTCATTCACCCTTGTCATTCCATAGAAAACAGCTATAATCTGACATAATCTCACTTTCAGAATATGCTACTGTACCTGGGGAACATATCTGGTAAGCATCTACTTGATATGTCTCATATTTCTGTTGCTATAGCACTACATGTAATCCTATTATAGTCTATGGGCATTCCATTTTGTCATTCACCCTTGTTATTCCATAGAAAACAGCTATAATCTGACATAATCTCACTTTCAGAATATGCTACTGTACCTGGGGAACATATCTGGTAAGAATCTACTTGATATGTCTCATATTTCTGTTGCTATAGCACTACATGTAATCCTATTATAGTCTATGGGCATTCCATTTTGTCATTCACCCTTGTCATTCCATAGAAAACAGCTATAATCTCACTTAATCTCACTTTCATAATATGCTACTGTACCTGTGTAACATATCTGGTAAATATCTATTTGATATGTCTCATAGTTTTGTTGCTTCAACACTTTTAAGTTTACATCCCATTAAAGTTTATGGGCATTCCATTTTGTCATTCACCCTTGCCATTCCATAGAAAACAGCTATATTTTGATGTAATCTCACTTTCAGAATATACTACTGTACCTGGGGAACATATCTGGTAAATATTTAGTTGATATGTCTCGTATTTTCGTTGCTATAGCACTTTTAAATGTAATCCCATTATAGTCTATGGGCATTCCATTTTGTCATTCACCCTTGTCATTCCATAGAAAACAGCTATAATCTCACTTAATCTCACTTTCATAATATGCTACTGTACCTGTGTAACATATCTGGTAAATATCTATTTGATATGTCTCATAGTTTTGTTGCTTCAACACTTTTAAGTTTACATCCCATTAAAGTTTATGGGCATTCCATTTTGTCATTCACCCTTGCCATTCCATAGAAAACAGCTATATTTTGATGTAATCTCACTTTCAGAATATACTACTGTTCCTGGGGAACATATCTGGTAAATATTTAGTTGATATGTCTCGTATTTACGTTGCTATAGCACTTTTAAATGTAATCCCATTATAGTCTATGGGCATTCCATTTTGTCATTCACCCTTGTCATTCCATAGAAAACAGCTATGATCTCACTTAATCTCACTTTCATAATATGCTACTGTACCTGTGTAACATATCTGGTAAATATCTATTTGATATGTCTCATAGTTTTGTTGCTTCAACACTTTTAAGTTTACATCCCATTAAAGTCTATGGGCATTCCATTTTGTCATTCACCCTTGTCATTCCATAGAAAACAGCTATATTTTGATGTAATCTCACTTTCAGAATATACTACTGTACCTGGGGAACATATCTGGTAAATATCTACTTGATATGTCTCATATTTTTGTTGCTATAGCACTAAATGTAATCCTATTATAGTCTATGGGCATTCCATTTTGTCATTCACCCTTGTCATTCCATAGAAAGCAGCTATAATCTGACGTAATCTCACTTTCAGAATATGATACTGTACCTGGGGAACATATCTAGTAAATATCTACTTGATATGTCTCATATTTGTGTTTCTATAGCACTAAATGTAATCCTATTATAGTCTATGGGCATTCCATTTTGTCATTCACTCTTGTCATTCCATAGAAAGCAGTTATAATCTGACGTAATCTCACTTTCAGAATATGCTACTGTACCTGGGGAACATATCTGGTAAATAGCTACTTCATATATCTCATATTTCTGTTGCTATGGCACTAAATGTAATCCTATTATAGTCTATGGGCATTCCATTATGTTATTCACCCTTGTCATTCCATAGAAAACAGCTATAATCTGAAGTAATCTCACTTTCAGAATATGCTACTGTACCTGGGGAAGATATCTGGTAAATATCTATTTGATATGTATCATAGTTTAGTTTCTATAGCACTTTTAAATGTACCCCCATTATAGTCTATTGACATTCCATTATGTCATTCACCCTTGTCATTTCATAGAAAGCAGCTATAATCTCACTTAATCTCACTTTCAGAATATGCTACTGTACCTGGGGAACACATCTGGTAAATATCTTTTTTATATGTCTGATATTTTTGTTGCTATAGCAATTTTAAATGTAATACCATTATAGTCTATGGGCATTCCATTTTGTCATTCACCCTTGTCATTCCATAGAAAACAGCTATAATCTGACGTAATCTCACTTTCAGAATATGCTACTGTACCTGGGAAACATATCTGGTAAATATCTACTTGATATGTCTCATGTTTGTGTTTCTATAGCACTAAATGTAATCCTATTATAGTCTATGGGCATTCCATTTTGTCATTCACTCTTGTCATTCCATAGAAAGCAGTTATAATCTGACGTAATCTCACTTTCAGAATATGCTACTGTACCTGGGGAAGATATCTGGTAAATATTTATTTGATATGTATCATAGTTTAGTTTCTATAGCACTTTTAAATGTACCCCCATTATAGTCTATGGACATTCCATTATGTTATTCACCCTTGTCATTTCATAGAAAGCAGCTATAATCTCACTTAATCTCACTTTCAGAATATGCTACTGTACCTGGGGAAGATATCTGGTAAATATTTATTTGATATGTATCATAGTTTAGTTTCTATAGCACTTTTAAATGTACCCCCATTATAGTCTATTGACATTCCATTATGTCATTCACCCTTGTCATTCCATAGAAACATCAATAATCTCACGTAATCTCACTTTCAGAATATGCTACTGTACCTGGGGAACACATCTGGTAAATATCTATTTCATATGTCTGATATTTTTGTTGCTATAGCACTTTTAAATGTAATACCATTATAGTCTATGGGCATTGCATTTTGTCATTCACCCTTGTCATTACATAAAAAACAGCTATAATCTCACTTAATATCACTTTCAGAATATGCTACTGTACCTGGGGAACATATCTGGTAAATATCTAGTTGATATGTCTCATAGTTATCATGTTGCTTCAACAATTTTAATTTTACATCCCATTAAAGTATATGGGCATTCCATTTTATCATTCACCCTTGTCATTCCATAGAAAGCAACTATAATCTGACGTAATCTCACTTTCAGAATATGCTACTGTACCTGGGGAATTTATTTGGTAAATATCTATTTGATATGTCTCATATTTTAGGTTCTATAGCACTTTTAAAAATGTAATCCCATTATAGTCTATGGGCATTCCATTATGTCATTCACCCTTGTCATTCCATAGAAAGCAGATATAATCTCACTTAATCTCACTTTCAGATTATGCTACTGTATCTGGGAAATATATCTGGTAAATATCTAGTTGATATGTCTCATAGTTTTGTTGCTTTAACACTTTTAATTTTACACCCCATTAAAGTCTATGGGCATTCCATTTTGTCATTCACCCTTGTCATTCCTTTTAGTACATCCCATTTTATGTTTGTTTTATACACAGACACAGATGAGAGATTTTTAATGCTATTTTTTAAGACTTATTTTATTATCTTCTCGTGGTAAATTAACAGTTCTCCCCTAATGCACTGCTGGGCAAATACTGTAACATAAAAGTCTAAAATAAGTAAACCTGACAATTGAAAATACAAATAATTAAAAAAAAATCAAGTGACTAAAAAAGACAATATTCTATTAGACTGCATTAGTCTCGCTATGTCACATAAAATGTAGGTTTGAATGTAACCTGAGGTAAAATCACCTCTATCCTATAACTGCACAAATGCGCAATAGTTTATTCCCGTGCATATTAAATAGCTTTTTTTATGTTTCTGTGTGAAGTTCCTGTCAGGAACACGTTACAAGAAGCATTATTCTTGTTTTATTTCATATTTATTTATCATTTTTACTTCAGCTTTGCTGTTCTCTAACTCAACTATCATAATATTTAATTTATAGCAACAAGTTTTACACAGGCAGCGCCTTACAAGAAAGTATCTTATTGGCTGAGCTTAGTCTTGTACTTATCAGGCGCTCCGCGCAGTGACACTAAAGCAGGGTATTCTTACATTGTTATATGAGGCAATTTGTGAGGCAGCGGGTAAGGGGGCTTTAACAAACTACTTCTTAATGTAGATTGCTTCATAAGGATATCAATTTGTATATCACCAAACACTTTATGTCATAAGTTTAAATATACATCATGATGGTGTTTATTAATATAATATACGTGTAATGAAGCTATAAAATAACACTTTACTATATAAACATATTACTCCGCAGCTGTAATGCTTGTGATTAGGCTGTATTTCATCTTTGACCAGTAGGTGTCACTGTCACACAGCTGTGCTGCGTATTTACTTTTCCTGTCATAACAAATGTTACTGGTGAGTAGTTGAGTTTAGTTACATTTGTTTAGTATTAATAGATGTTCCTCTGCTATCACTAAACTTTTTGTTTAACTTTTTGTATATTCTTTTTATTGTAACCAATTGTTTTCTAAACCTATAATAGAGACTGTTAGGTATTTAATAACCTCTTATGTTTGCTGCATTAAATGCTGCACATTTTAAAACCAACGGCCCCAGAAGTGCATCTGCCCCATAGAAACAGCTGTTTGCCTTTTTCTTGTACACTTTTTATATAACCTGCAATAAGTTGTATTTGCTGCAAACATAAAATATTTTATCATCACAGAAGTAAAAGTGCAGCCATATATGATATAAAACCAGTAGGTGACCAGATCATTTCATATTATTATTTACTATCACATTACTATTTGTTCCATAACCATAATATATTATTATTTACTATCACATTACTATTTGTTCCATAACCATAATATATTATTATTTACTATCAAATTACTATTTGTTCCATAACCATAATGCATCTTGTGCAGGCTGCTAAGCAATACTATATTATTATTATTTACTATAACATTACTATTTGTTCCATAACCATAATATATTATTATTTACTATCACATTACTATTTGTTCCATAACCATAATGCATCTTGTGCAGGCTGATAAGCAATACTATATTATTATTTACTATCACATTATTATTTGTTCCATAACCATAATGCATCTTGTGCAGACTGATAAGCAATACTATATTATTATTTACTATCACATTACTATTTTATTCCATAACCATAATGCATCTTGTGCAGACTGATAAGCAATACTATATTATTATTTACTATCACATTACTATATGTTCCATAACCATAATGCATCTTGTGCAGGCTGATAAGCAATACTATATTATTATTTACTATCACATTACTATATGTTCCATAACCATAATGCATCTTGTGCAGACTGATAAGCAATACTATATTATGATTTACTATCACATTACTATATGTTCCATAACCATAATGCATCTTGTGCAGGCTGATAAGCAATACTATATTATTATTTACTATCACATTACTATTTGTTCCATAACCATAATGCATCTTGTGCAGGCTGATAAGTAATACTATATTATTATTTACTATCACATTATTATTTGTTCCATAACCATAATGCATCTTGTGCAGACTGATAAGCAATACTATATTATTATTTACTATCACATTACTATTTTGTTCCATAACCATAATGCATCTTGTGCAGACTGATAAGCAATAATATATTATTATTTGCTGTCACATTACTATTTTGTTCTATAACCATAATGCATCTTGTGCAGACTGATAAGCATTACTATATTATTATTTACTATCACATTACTATTTTATTCCATAACCATAATGCATCTTGTGCAAGCTGATAAGCAATACTATATTATTATTTACTATCACATTACTATTTTGTTCCATAACCATAATGCATCTTGTGCAGGCTGATAAGCAATACTATATTATTATTTACTATGACATTACTATTTTGTTCCATAACCATAATGCATCTTGTGCAGGCTGATAAGCAATACTATATTATTATTTACTATCACATTATTATTTGTTCCATAACCATAATACATCTTGTGCAGGCTGATAAGCAATAATATATTATTATTTACTATCACATAATTATTTGTTCCATAACCATAATGCATCTTGTGCAGACTGATAAGCAATACTATATTATTATTTACTATCACATTACTATTTGTTCTATAACCATAATGCATCTTGTGCAGACTGATAAACAATACTATATTATTATTTACTATCACATAACCATAATGCATCTTGTGCAGGCTAATAAGCAATACCATATTACTATTATTTACTATCACATTGCTATTTTCTTCCATAACCATAATATATTATTATTTACTATCACATTACTATTTGTTCCATAACCATAATATATTATTATTTACTATCACATTACTATTTTATTCCATAACCATAATGCATCTTGTGCAGGCTGATAAGCAATACTATATTATTATTTACTATCACATTACTTTTTATTCCATAACCATAATGCATCTTGTGCAGACTGATAAGCATTACTATATTATTATTTACTATCACATTACTATTTTATTCCATAACCATAATGCATCTTGTGCAGGCTGATAAGCAATACTATATTATTATTTACTATCACATTACTATTTTGTTCTATAACCATAATGCATCTTGTGCAGACTGATAAACAATACTATCTTATTATTTACTATCACATAACCATAATGCATCTTGTGCAGGCTAATACGCAATACTATATTATTATTATTTACTATCACATTACTATTTTCTTCCATAACCATAATATATTATTATTTACTATCACATTACTATTTTATTCCATAACCATAATGCATCTTGTGTTGACTTATAAACAATACTATATTATTATTTACTATCACATTACTATTTTGTTCCATAACCATAATGCATCTTGTGCAGACTGATAAGCAATACTATATTATTATTTACTATCACATAACCATAATGCATCTTGTGCAGGCTAATAAGCAATACAATATTATTATTATTTACTATCACATTACTATTTTGTTCCATAACCATAATATATTATTATTTACTATCACATTACTATTTGTTCCATAACCGTAATATATTATTATTTACTATCACATTACTATTTTATTCCATAACCATAATGTATCTTGTGCAGACTGATAAGCATTACTATATTATTATTTACTATCACATTACTATTTTGTTCCATAACCATAATGCATCTTGTGCATACTGATAAGCAATACTATATTATTATTTACTATCACATTACTATTTGTTACATAACCATAATGCATCTTGTGTAGGCTGATAAGCAATACTATATTATTATTTACTATCACATTACTATTTTGTTCCATAACCATAATGCATCTTGTGCAGGCTGATAAGCAATACTATATTATTATTTACTATCACGTTACTATTTTGTTCCATAACCATAATGCATCTTGTGCAGACTGATAAGCATTACTATATTATTATTTACTATCACATTACTATTTTGTTCCATAACCATAATGCATCTTGTGCAGACTGATAAGCATTACTATATTATTATTTACTATCACATTACTATTTTGTTCCATAACCATAATGCATCTTGTGCATACTGATAAGCAATACTATATTATTATTTACTATCACATTACTATTTGTTCCATAACCATAATGCATCTTGTGCAGGCTGATAAGCAATACTATATTATTATTTACTATCACATTACTATTTTGTTCCATAACCATAATGCATCTTGTGCAGGCTGATAAGCAATACTATATTATTATTTACTATCACATTGCTATTTTGTTCCATAACCATAATGCATTTTGTGCAGGCTGATAAGCAATACTATATTATTATTATTATTTACTATCACATTACTATTTTGTTCCATAACCATAATGCATCTTGTGCAGACTGAAAAACATTACTATATTATTATTTACTATCACATTACTATTTTATTCCATAACCATAATGCATCTTGTGCAGGCTGATAAGCAATACTATATTATTATTTAC
The DNA here is from genome assembly GCF_027579735.1 of Bombina bombina. Classification (NCBI taxonomy): domain Eukaryota; kingdom Metazoa; phylum Chordata; class Amphibia; order Anura; family Bombinatoridae; genus Bombina; species Bombina bombina. The sequence goes on along the minus strand of NC_069510.1, from coordinate 34,366,126 downwards.
TATCACATTACTATTTTGTTCCATAACCATAATGCATCTTGTGCAGACTGATAAACAATACTATATTATTATTTACTATCACATAACCATAATGCATCTTGTGCAGGCTAATAAGCAATACTATATTATTATTTACTATCACATTGCTATTTTGTTCCATAACCATAATGCATTTTGTGCAGGCTGATAAGCAATACTATATTATTATTATTATTTACTATCACATTACTATTTATCCCATAACCATAATGCATCTTGTGAAGGCTGATAAGCAATACTATATTATTATTTACTATCACATTACTATTTGTCCCATAACCATAATGCATCTTGTGCAGGCTGATAAGCAATACTATATTATTATTTACTATCACATTACTATTTGGTTCTATAACCATAATGCATATTGTGCAGGCTGATAAACAATACTATATTATTATTTACTATCACATTACTATTTGTTCCATAACCACAATGCATCTTGTGCAGACTGATAAGCAATACTATAGTATTATTTACTATCACATTAATCTTTTGTTCCATAACCATAATATATTATTATTTACTATCACATTACTATTTGTTCCAAAACCATAATATATTATTATTTACTATCACATTACTATTTGTTCCAAAACCATAATATATTATTATTTACTATCACATTACTATTTGTTCCATAACCATAATATATTATTATTTACTATCACATTACTATTTTATTCCATAACCATAATGCATCTTGTGCAGACTTATAAGCAATACTATATTATTTACTATCACATTACTATTTTGTTCCATAATCATAATGCATCTTGTGCAGACGGATAAGCAATACTATATTATTATTATTTACTATCACATTACTATTTTGTTCCATAACCATAATGCATCTTATGCAGGCTGATAAGCAACACTATATTATTATTTACTATCACATTACTATTTGTTCCATAAACATAATGCATCTTGTGCAGACTGATAAGCAATACTATATTAATATTTACTATCACATTACTATATGTTCCATAACCATAATGCATCTTGTGCAGGCTGATAAGCAATACTATATTATTATTTACTATCACATTACTATTTTGTTCCATAACCATAACCATTATGCATCTTGTGCAGACTGATAAGCAATACTATATTATTATTATTTAATTTCATATTACTATTTTGTTCCATAACCATAATGCATATTTTGCAGGCTGATAAGCAATACTATATTATTATTTACTATCACATTACTATTTTGTTCCCTAACCATAATGCATCTTGTGCATACTGATAAGCAATACTATATTATTATTTACTATCACATTACTATTTGTTCCATAACCATAATGCATCTTGTGCAGGCTGATAAGCAATACTATATTATTATTTACTATCACATTACTATTTTGTTCCATATAAATAAGTGATGAGAGACAGCTCCTTTTCAAACAGGGGCACAGGAAAGGGCTAGCCAAACCCCAATATCAATTTCAAAAAGGTAATTTTCCAGCCTCCAGTAGATTTTAAAAGACCTTTATTAGTTTCTTACAGGGTCCATTGTAACAACGACGTTTCGAACCTATACCAGGTTCTTAATCATGTTTCAGGCTGATAAGCAATACTATATTATTATTTACTATCACATTGCTATTTTGTTCCATAACCATAATGCATTTTGTGCAGGCTGATAAGCAATACTATATTATTATTATTATTTACTATCACATTACTATTTATCCCATAACCATAATGCATCTTGTGAAGGCTGATAAGCAATACTATATTATTATTTACTATCACATTACTATTTGTCCCATAACCATAATGCATCTTGTGCAGGCTGATAAGCAATACTATATTATTATTTACTATCACATTACTATTTGGTTCTATAACCATAATGCATATTGTGCAGGCTGATAAACAATACTATATTATTATTTACTATCACATTACTATTTGTTCCATAACCACAATGCATCTTGTGCAGACTGATAAGCAATACTATAGTATTATTTACTATCACATTAATCTTTTGTTCCATAACCATAATATATTATTATTTACTATCACATTACTATTTGTTCCAAAACCATAATATATTATTATTTACTATCACATTACTATTTGTTCCAAAACCATAATATATTATTATTTACTATCACATTACTATTTGTTCCATAACCATAATATATTATTATTTACTATCACATTACTATTTTATTCCATAACCATAATGCATCTTGTGCAGACTTATAAGCAATACTATATTATTTACTATCACATTACTATTTTGTTCCATAATCATAATGCATCTTGTGCAGACGGATAAGCAATACTATATTATTATTATTTACTATCACATTACTATTTTGTTCCATAACCATAATGCATCTTATGCAGGCTGATAAGCAACACTATATTATTATTTACTATCACATTACTATTTGTTCCATAAACATAATGCATCTTGTGCAGACTGATAAGCAATACTATATTAATATTTACTATCACATTACTATATGTTCCATAACCATAATGCATCTTGTGCAGGCTGATAAGCAATACTATATTATTATTTACTATCACATTACTATTTTGTTCCATAACCATAACCATTATGCATCTTGTGCAGACTGATAAGCAATACTATATTATTATTATTTAATTTCATATTACTATTTTGTTCCATAACCATAATGCATATTTTGCAGGCTGATAAGCAATACTATATTATTATTTACTATCACATTACTATTTTGTTCCCTAACCATAATGCATCTTGTGCATACTGATAAGCAATACTATATTATTATTTACTATCACATTACTATTTGTTCCATAACCATAATGCATCTTGTGCAGGCTGATAAGCAATACTATATTATTATTTACTATCACATTACTATTTTGTTCCATATAAATAAGTGATGAGAGACAGCTCCTTTTCAAACAGGGGCACAGGAAAGGGCTAGCCAAACCCCAATATCAATTTCAAAAAGGTAATTTTCCAGCCTCCAGTAGATTTTAAAAGACCTTTATTAGTTTCTTACAGGGTCCATTGTAACAATGACGTTTCGAACCTATACCAGGTTCTTAATCATGTTTCAGGCTGATAAGCAATACTATATTATTATTTACTATCACATTGCTATTTTGTTCCATAACCATAATGCATTTTGTGCAGGCTGATAAGCAATACTATATTATTATTATTATTTACTATCACATTACTATTTTGTTCCATAACCATAATGCATCTTGTGCAGACTGAAAAGCATTACTATATTATTATTTACTATCACATTACTATTTTATTCCATAACCATAATGCATCTTGTGCAGGCTGATAAGCAATACCATATTATTATTTACTATCACATTACTATTTTGTTCCATAACCATAATGCATCTTGTGCAGACTGATAAACAATACTATATTATTATTTACTATCACATAACCATAATGCATCTTGTGCAGGCTAATAAGCAATACTATATTATTATTATTATTTACTATCACATTACTATTTGTCCCATAACCATAATGCATCTTGTGCAGGCTGATAAGCAATACTATATTATTATTTACTATCACATTACTATTTGGTTCTATAACCATAATGCATATTGTGCAGGCTGATAAACAATACTATATTATTATTTACTATCACATTACTATTTGTTCCATAACCACAATGCATCTTGTGCAGACTGATAAGCAATACTATAGTATTATTTACTATCACATTACTCTTTTGTTCCATAACCATAATATATTATTATTTACTATCACATTACTATTTGTTCCAAAACCATAATATATTATTATTTACTATCACATTACTACAGGGAGTGCAGAATTATTAGGCAAATGAGTATTTTGACCACATCATCCTCTTTATGCATGTTGTCTTACTCCAAGCTGTATAGGCTCGAAAGCCTACTACCAATTAAGCATATTAGGTGATGTGCATCTCTGTAATGAGAAGGGGTGTGGTGTAATGACATCAACACCCTATATCAGGTGTGCATAATTATTAGGCAACTTCCTTTCCTTTGGCAAAATGGGTCAAAAGAAGGACTTGACAGGCTCAGAAAAGTCAAAAATAGTGAGATATCTTGCAGAGGGATGCAGCACTCTTAAAATTGCAAAGCTTCTGAAGCGTGATCATCGAACAATCAAGCGTTTCATTCAAAATAGCCAACAGGGTCGCAAGAAGCGTGTGGAAAAACCAAGGTGCAAAATAACTGCCCATGAACTGAGAAAAGTCAAGCGTGCAGCTGCCAAGATGCCACTTGCCACCAGTTTGGCCATATTTCAGAGCTGCAACATCACTGGAGTGCCCAAAAGCACAAGGTGTGCAATACTCAGAGACATGGCCAAGGTAAGAAAGGCTGAAAGACGACCACCACTGAACAAGACACACAAGCTGAAACGTCAAGACTGGGCCAAGAAATATCTCAAGACTGATTTTTCTAAGGTTTTATGGACTGATGAAATGAGAGTGAGTCTTGATGGGCCAGATGGATGGGCCCGTGGCTGGATTGGTAAAGGGCAGAGAGCTCCAGTCCGACTCAGACGCCAGCAAGGTGGAGGGGAGTACTGGTTTGGGCTGGTATCATCAAAGATGAGCTTGTGGGGCCTTTTCGGGTTGAGGATGGAGTCAAGCTCAACTACCAGTCCTACTGCCAGTCTCTGGAAGACACCTTCTTCAAGCAGTGGTACAGGAAGAAGTCTGCATCCTTCAAGAAAAACATGATTTTCATGCAGGACAATGCTCCATCACACGCATCCAAGTACTCCACAGCGTGGCTGGCAAGAAAGGGTATAAAAGAAGAAAATCTAATGACATGGCCTCCTTGTTCACCTGATCTGAACCCCATTGAGAACCTGTGGTCCATCATCAAATGTGAGATTTACAAGGAGGGAAAATAGTACACCTCTCTGAACAGTGTCTGGGAGTCTGTGGTTGCTGCTGCACGCAATGTTGATGGTGAACAGATCAAAACACTGACAGAATCCATGGATGGTAGGCTTTTGAGTGTCCTTGCAAAGAAAGGTGGCTATATTGGTCACTGATTTGTTTTTGTTTTGTTTTTGAATGTCAGAAATGTATATTTGTGAATGTTGAGATGTTATATTGGTTTCACTGGTAAAAATAAATAATTGAAATGGGTATATATTTGTTTTTTGTTAAGTTGCCTAATAATTATGCACAGTAATAGTCACCTGCACACACAGATATCCCCCTAAAATAGCTATAACTTAAAACAAACTAAAAACTACTTCCAAAACTATTCAGCTTTGATATTAATGAGTTTTTTGGGTTCATTGAGAACATGGTTGTTGTTCAATAATAAAATTAATCCTCAAAAATACAACTTGCCTAATTATACTGCACTCCCTGTATTTGTTCCATAACCATAATATATTATTATTTACTATCACATTACTATTTTATTCCATAACCATAATGCATCTTGTGCAGACTTATAAGCAATACTATAATATTATTTACTATCACATTACTATTTTGTTCCATAATCATAATGCATCTTGTGCAGACGGATAAGCAATACTATATTATTATTATTTACTATCACATTACTATTTTGTTCCATAACCATAATGCATCTTATGCAGGCTGTTAAGCAACACTATATTATTACTTACTATCACATTACTATTTGTTCCATAACCATAATGCATCTTGTGCAGACTGATAAGCAATACTATATTATTATTTACTATCACATTACTATTTTGTTCCATAACCATAATGCATTTTGTGCAGACTGATAAGCAATACTATATTATTATTTACTATCACATTACTATTTTGTTCCATAACCATAATGCATCTGGTGCAGACTGATAAGCAATACTATATTATTATTTACTATCACATTACTATATGTTCCATAACCATAATGCATCTTGTGCAGGCTGATAAGCAATACTATATTATTATTTACTATCACATTACTATTTTGTTCCATAGCCATAACCATTATGCATCTTGTGCAGACTGATAAGCAATACTTTATTATTATTATTTAATTTCATATTACTATTTTGTTCCATAACCATAATGCATATTGTGCAGGGAGATAAGCAATACTATATTATTATTATTATTTACTATCACATTACTATTTTGTTCCATAACCATAATGCATCTTGTGCAGGCTAATAAGCAATACTATATTATTATTTACTATCACATTACTATTTTGTTCCATAACCATAACCATTATGTATCTTTTGCAGACTGATAAGCAATACTATATTATTATTATTTAATTTCATATTACTATTTTGTTCCATAACCATAATGCATCTTGTGCAGGGAGATAAGCAATACTATATTATTATTATTATTATTTACTATCACATTACTATTTGTTCCATAACCATAATATATTATTATTTACTATCACATTAAACATAGAAACATAGAAACATAGATATTGACGGCAGATAAGAGCCATAGGCCCAGCAAGTCTGCCCGACCTTACCTAACAGTATAATCTTATCTAGTTCGTAGGATAGCCCTATGCTTGTCCCATGCATTTTTAAAGTCCCCCACAGTGTTTGTTGCTACTACCTCTTGAGGAAGTTTATTCCATAAATCAATCACTCTTTCTGTAAAGAAGTGCTTCCTCAAATCACTCCTGAATCTACTACCCTTCAGCTTGAGCTCATGACCCCTTGTTCTTGAATTTTCCATTTTATGTAAAATATCCACAGCCTCAGTTTTACTAAACCCTTTAATGTACTTGAAAGTTGCTATCATATCACCTCTTTCCCTTCTCTCCTCTAAGCTATACATATTTAGGTAATTGAGCCTATCCTGGTAAGTTTTATTTTTTAGACCATGTACCATTTTGGTAGCCCTCCTTTGCACAGATTCAAGTTTGTTAATATCCTTCTGAAGATATGGCCTCCAGAACTGCACACAATACTCAAGATGAGGCCTAACTAATGATCTATAAAGTGGCAAAAGAACCTTACTATTTCTGCTGCAAATACCTCTACCAATACATCCAAGCATTCTGCTAGCCTTACTCGCTGCATTACTACATTGTTTACTAAGTTTTAAATCATCTGAAATAATAATTCCCAAGTCCTGTTCCTCGTCTGTAACAGTCAGTAAAGTGTCATTGAGTCTGTAATTAACATTTGGATTTTTCTTCCCTAAATGCATTATTTTACACTTTGCTGTGTTAAACTTTAGATCCCAGTCGTTTGTCCAATCCTCCAATTGTTGTATATCACTTCTCATTTTGTCTACCCCCCCTGGAACATCCACTCTGTTGCAAATTTTTGTATCATCTGCAAAGAGACATACTTTCCCCTGTAGCCCTTTGCTGATATCGCAGATAAATATGTTAAACAAAACAGGCCCCAGAACTGACCCCTGAGGAACACCACTAGTAACAGCCCCCTCTGCTGAATGAACTCCATTTACTAAGACACTTTGTTTTCTGTCCTTAAAGGGACAGTATACTGTAAAATAGTTTTTCCCTTAATGTGTTTACAATTGCTTTTTTTACCAACTGCAGAGTAAAAAATGTATGAAAATTAGCTTTTTAAGGTTTATTTCTGTATATTAAAGCTCTGATTTTGTGTTTTGAAGCCACAACCTAATAAAATAGGTTGAGCTTGTAGGTATAATCAGATCTCATTACTGTATCACATTGTGCACATATACCTGCTTCTTTATCTTATATCTGTCCTTAAAACAATCCTCAATACTTTGAGAGAACAATGGAAAATCAACATTTTATTACCTTATCTCTGCTTTATCACACTGGGAGTGTAATTTCTTCTGCTGGCTGTGTTTACAAAGCTTATCTATAGCTGGTACGCGCGGCCACAAACTTTCAGAATAGGTGGGGATACCACATGCTAAATTAACAATTTCAGATGCCAATATAAGGGTAAAGGAGCTACTTGTAAACAATTTAATACACTCCAGCAGGTAAAGTGGATCATTGGGCATAAATTAAAGGGGAGAATTTTTTTGAGTAAACTGTCCCTTTAAGCCAGCATTCCACCCAGTTCACAATTTTTGAATCTAGACCAAGGAGATATAGTTTGTGAATAAGTTTATTGTGTGGGACGGTGTCAAATGCTTTGCTGAAATCTAGATATGCTACATCAACTGCTCCTCCCTTGTCTAATACTTTTGTTACATAATCAAAGAAGTCAATTAGATTAGTCTGACATGATCTCCCTGAAGTAAAACCATGCTGATTTTGGTCCTCTAAATTGTTTGTCTTTATGTAAGTCATAATTCTTTCTTTTAAGAGGCTTTCCATTAATTTCCCTACTACTGAAGTTAAACTAACTGGCCTGTAGTTGCCAGATTCTTCTCTACTGCCCTTTTTATGAAGAGGTATTACATTTGCTATTCTCCAATCATCTGGGACAGCTCCTGTTAATAGTGACTGATTAAACAGATCAGTTAATGGGACAGTTAGCACTGATCGAAGTTCTTTTAAAACCCTTGGATGAATATTATCAGGACCCACTGCCTTTGTAACATTTATTTTTGATAATGCTAACAAAACCTCATCCTCTGTAAAAAGATTACTGTTAAGCTTGTTTCTATTTTGCGTAGCATCCCTTAATGTAGACCTTGTATCTTCACAATCTTTAGTGAAAACAGAACAGAAGTAATCATTGAGACAGTCTGCAATCTGCTTATCTCCTTCTATTATTCTACCATCAACTGATTTCAATTTTACTATTCCTACCTTATTTTTTCTTCTTTCACTGATATATCTAAAGAATGTTTTGTCCCCATGTTTTACTGACTGTGCTATCTTCTCTTCTGCATGAGCTTTAACCTTCCTAATTAACTGCTTAGTCTTTTTTTGTTGGAGTCTCCATATTTTCAAATCATCATCTGCTTGTGTGTGTCTGTAATTTTTATAAGCTATCTTTTTTGTCTTTACAGCATGTGCTACTTCTTTGGAAAACCAAATTGGTTTCCGCTTTCTTTTACTTTTACAGACATGTCTAATACAGTGTGCGGTTGCATCTAAAATGGCACCTTTCACAAATTCCCACTGTTCTTGAACCCCTGTAATAAGAGTTTTCCCCTTTAAATAGTTTTTTAGGTATTCTCCCATTAATGAAAAATCTGCCGTCCTAAAGTCTAAAACTTTTGTTTTAGTCTGGGTGGACAGTTCCTGAACATGAATACTAAACCAAACAGATTGATGATCACTGGATCCTAAGTTCTCACCTACAGACACATCTGAAACTGTATCACTGTTTGTAAGTATTAGATCTAATATAGCTTCCTTACGAGTTGGTTCCTTGACTAATTGTTCAAGTGATTCCCCTAGCAGAGATTCAAGAATATACCTGCTTCTAGCCGATCTAGCAGAAGGAATCTTCCAGTCTATATCTGGCAAATTAAAGTCCCCCAGTACTATAACCTTACCCTTCATGGTCATTTTGGTTATTTCATCTAATAACAGATTGTCCAGTTTTTCATCCTGCAATGGAGGCCTATATACAACCCCTATTCTAAAAACATTTTTATCTCCAATTTCCAATTTCCAAAGTCACCCAAATACTTTCCACCTCATCATTTGTTCCTACAATTTCAGTAACCTTTATATTTTCATTTACATACAAAGCAACTCCTCCACCTTTCTTTCCTACTCTGTTCTTTTTAAATAACCTGTATCCAGGTATGACTATGTCCCAGTCATGCAAATCATTGTACATTACTATTTTATTCCATAACCATAATGCATCTTGTGCAGACTTATAAGCAATACTATAATATTATTTACTATCACATTACTATTTTGTTCCATAATCATAATGCATCTTGTGCAGACGGATAAGCAATACTATATTATTATTATTTACTATCACATTACTATTTTGTTCCATAACCATAATGCATCTTATGCAGGCTGATAAGCAACACTATATTATTATTTACTATCACATTACTATTTTGTTCCATAACCATAATGCATTTTGTGCAGACTGATAAGCAATACTATATTATTATTTACTATCACATTACTATTTTGTTCCATAACCATAATGCATCTGGTGCAGACTGATAAGCAATACTATATTATTATTTACTATCACATTACTATATGTTCCATAACCATAATGCATCTTGTGCAGGCTGATAAGCAATACTATATTATTATTTACTATCACATTACTATTTTGTTCCATAACCATAACCATTATGCATCTTGTGCAGACTGATAAGCAATACTATATTATTATTATTATTTAATTTCATATTACTATTTTGTTCCATAACCATAATGCATCTTGTGCAGGGAGATAAGCAATACTATATTATTATTATTATTTACTATCACATTACTATTTTGTTCCATAACCATAATGCATATTTTGCAGGCTGATAAGCAATACTATATTATTATTTACTATCACGTTACTATTTTGTTCCATAACCATAATGCATCTTGTGCAGGCTGATAACTAATACTATATTTGTTACTATCACATTACTATTTGTTCTATAACCATAATGCATCTTGTGCAGGCTGATAAGCAATACTATATTATTATTTACTATCACATTACTATTTTGTTCCATAACCATTATGCATCTTGTGCAGACTGATAAGCAATACTATATTATTATTATTTAATTTCATATTACTATTTTGTTTCATAACCATAATGCATCTTGTGCAGGGAGATAAGCAATACTATATTATTATTATTATTTACTATCACATTACTATTTGTTCCATAACCATAATATATTATTATTTACTATCACATTACTATTTTATTCCATAACCATAATGCATCTTGTGCAGACTTATAAGCAATACTATAATATTATTTACTATCACATTACTATTTTGTTCCATAATCATAATGCATCTTGTGCAGACGGATAAGCAATACTATATTATTATTATTTACTATCACATTACTATTTTGTTCCATAACCATAATGCATCTTATGCAGGCTGATAAGCAACACTATATTATTATTTACTATCACATTACTATTTGTTCCATAACCATAATGCATCTTGTGCAGACTGATAAGCAATACTATATTATTATTTACTATCACATTACTATTTTGTTCCATAACCATAATGCATTTTGTGCAGACTGATAAGCAATACTATATTATTATTTACTATCACATTACTATTTTGTTCCATAACCATAATGCATCTGGTGCAGACTGATAAGCAATACTATATTATTATTTACTATCACATTACTATATGTTCCATAACCATAATGCATCTTGTGCAGGCTGATAAGCAATACTATATTATTATTTACTATCACATTACTATTTTGTTCCATAACCATAACCATAACCATTATGCATCTTGTGCAGACTGATAAGCAATACTATATTATTATTATTTAATTTCATATTACTATTTTGTTCCATAACCATAATGCATCTTGTGCAGGGAGATAAGCAATACTATATTATTATTATTATTTACTATCACATTACTATTTTGTTCCATAACCATAATGCATATTTTGCAGGCTGATAAGCAATACTATATTATTATTTACTATCACATTACTATTTTGTTCCATAACCATAATGCATCTTGTGCAGGCTGATAACTAATACTATATTTGTTACTATCACATTACTATTTGTTCTATAACCATAATGCATCTTGTGCAGACTGATAAGCAATATTATATTATTATTTACTATCACATTACTATGTTGTTCCATAACCATAATGCATCTTGTGCAGACTGATAAGCAATACTATATTATTATTATTTACTATCACATTACTATTTTGTTCCATAACCATAATGCATCTTGTGCAGATGGATAAGCAATACTATATTATTATTATTTACTATAACATTACTATTTTGTTCCATAATCATAATGCATCTTGTGCAGACGGATAAGCAATACTGTATTATTATTATTTACTATCACATTACTATGTTGTTCCATAACCATAATACATCTTGTGCAGACTGATAAGCAATTCTATATTATTATTTACTATCACATTACTATTTTGTTCCATAACCATAATGCATCTTGTGCAGGCTGATAAGCAATACTATAGTATTATTTACTATCACATTGCTATTTTGTTCCATAACCATAATGCATCTTGTGCAGGCTGATAAGCAATACTATATTATTTTCTTCTGTTAAGTGTGATCAGTCCACGGGTCATCATTACTTCTGGGATATTAACTCCTCCCCAACAGGAAGTGCAAGAGGATTCACCCAGCAGAGCTGCATATAGCTCCTCCCCTCTACGTCACTCCCAGTCATTCTCTTGCACCCAACGACTAGATAGGAGGTGTGAGAGGACTATGGTGATTATACTTAGTTTTATATCTTCAATCAAAAGTTTGTTATTTTAAAATAGCACCGGAGTGTGTTATTACCTCTCTGGCAGAGTTTGAAGAAGAATCTACCAGAGTTTTTGCTATGATTTTAGCCGGAGTAGTTAAGATCATATTGCTGTTTCTCGGCCATCTGAGGAGAGGTAAACTTCAGATCAGGGGACAGCGGGCAGATGAATCTGCATAGAGGTATGTAGCAGCTTTTATTTTCTGACAATGGAATTGATGAGAAAATCCTGCCATACCGATATAATGTCATGTATGTATACTTTACACTTCAGTATTCTGGGGAATGGTACTTCACTAGAGTAAGAAGTACATAAAGCTGTTTAATAACTAGAAATTATGTTTAGCGTTTTTGCTGGAATGTAAAATCGTTTTCATTTGCTGAGGTACTGAGTGAATAAATGTTTGGGCACCATTTTTCCACTTGGCAGTTGCTTAATCTTTTTCTGTCAGTTTCTGTTCTCTCTCACTGCTGTGTGTGAGGGGGAAGGGCCGTTTTTTGGCGCCTTTTCTATGCATCAGTTATTTCAGTCAGCAGCTCATTGTATTCCCTGCATGATCCGGTTCATCTCTACAGAACTCAGGGGTCTTCAAACTTATTTTGAGGGAGGTAATTTCTCTCAGCAGAGCTGTGAGAATTATAGTTGACTGTGATAAAAAACGTTTATTCTGTAATTGTTTCCTGCTTTCAGAATTTGTTATCTTTGCTATTGGGATTAAACCTTTGCTAAAGTTGTGTTGTTTACAAGGATTGAGGCTATAACTATTTCAATTTATTAATTTTCAACTGATTTTCTGTGCTTCTTAAAGGCGCAGTACGTTTTTAATTGAATTGTATTCCAAGTTGCAAGTTTATTTGCTAGTGTGTTAAACATGTCTGATTCAGAGGAAGATACCTGTGTCATTTGTTGCAATGCCAAAGTGGAGCCCAATAGAAATTTATGTACTAACTGTATTGATGCTACTTTAAATAAAAGTCAATCTGTACAAATTGAACAAATTTCACCAAACAACGAGGGGAGAGTTATGCTGACTAACTCGCCTCACGTGCCAGTACCTGCATCTCCCGCTCGGGAGGTGCGTGATATTGTAGCGCCGAGTACATCTGGCCGGCCATTACAAATCACATTACAGGATATGGCTTCTGTTATGACTGAAGTTTTGGCTAAATTACCAGAACTAAGAGGTAAGCGTGATCACTCTGGGGTGAGAACAGAGTGCGCTGATAATATTAGGGCCATGTCAGACACTGCGTCACAGGTTGCAGAACATGAGGACGGAGAACTTCATTCTGTGGGTGACGGTTCTGATCCAAAACTGGATTCAGATATTTCATATTTTAAATTTAAACTGGAAAACCTCCGTGTATTACTAGGGGAGGTGTTAGCGGCTCTGAATGATTGTAACACAGTTGCAATACCAGAGAAAATGTGTAGGTTGGATAAATATTTTGCGGTACCGACGAGTACTGAGGTTTTTCCTATACCTAAGAGAATTACTGAAATTGTTTCTAAGGAGTGGGATAGACCCGGTGTGCCGTTCTCACCCCCTCCGATATTTAGAAAAATGTTTCCAATAGACGCCACCACACGGGACTTATGGCAAACGGTCCCTAAGGTAGAGGGAGCAGTTTCTACTTTAGCTAAGCGTACCACTATCCCGGTGGAGGATAGCTGTGCCTTTTCAGATCCAATGGATAAAAAATTAGAGGGTTACCTTAAGAAAATGTTTGTTCAACAAGGTTTTATATTGCAACCCCTTGCATGCATTGCGCCGATCACGGCTGCAGCGGCGTTCTGGATTGAGTCTCTGGAAGAGAACATTAGTTCAGCTACTCTGGACGACATTACGGACAGGCTTAGAGTCCTTAAACTAGCCAATTCATTCATTTCGGAGGCCGTAGTACATCTAACTAAACTTACGGCGAAGAATTCAGGATTCGCCATTCAGGCACGCAGGGCGCTGTGGCTAAAATCCTGGTCAGCTGATGTTACTTCTAAGTCTAAATTGCTTAATATACCTTTCAAAGGGCAGACCTTATTCGGGCCCGGGTTGAAAGAGATTATCGCTGACATTACAGGAGGTAAAGGCCATGCCCTGCCTCAGGACAAAGCCAAATCTAAGACTAGACAGTCTAATTTTCGTTCCTTTCGTAATTTCAAAGCAGGAGCAGCATCAACTTCCTCTGCACCAAAACAGGAAGGAGCTGTTGCTCGCTACAGACAAGGCTGGAAACCTAACCAGTCCTGGAACAAGGGCAAGCAGACCAGGAAACCTACTGCTGCCCCTAAAACGGCATGAATTGAGGGCCCCCGATCCGGGATCGGATCTAGTGGGGGGCAGGCTTTCTCTCTTCGCCCAGGCTTGGGCAAGAGATGTCCAGGATCCCTGGGCGCTAGAAATAATATCTCAGGGATACCTTCTGGACTTCAAATACTCTCCTCCAAGAGAGAGATTTCATCTGTCAAGGTTGTCAACAATCCAGACAAAGAAAGAGGCGTTTCTACGCTGCGTACAAGAGCTCTTGTTAATGGGAGTAATCCACCCAGTTCCACGATCGGAACAGGGACAGGGGTTTTACTCAAATCTGTTTGTGGTTCCCAAAAAAGAGGGAACTTTCAGACCAATCCTGGACTTAAAGATCCTAAACAAGTTCCTAAGAGTTCCATCGTTCAAGATGGAGACTATTCGGACAATTTTACCTATGATCCAAGAGGGTCAGTACATGACCACTGTAGATTTAAAAGATGCTTACCTTCACATACCGATTCACAAAGATCATTACCGGTACCTAAGGTTTGCCTTCCTAGACAGGCATTACCAGTTTGTGGCTCTTCCATTCGGATTGGCTACAGCTCCAAGAATCTTCACAAAGGTTCTGGGTGCTCTTCTGGCGGTACTAAGACCGCGGGGAATCTCGGTAGCTCCATACCTAGACGACATTCTAATTCAAGCTTCAAGCTTTCAAACTGCCAAGTCTCATACAGAGTTAGTACTGGCATTTCTAAGGTCACATGGATGGAAGGTGAACGAAAAGAAAAGTTCACTCGTTCCACTCACAAGAGTTCCCTTCCTGGGGACTCTTATAGATTCTGTAAAAATGAAGATTTACCTGACAGAGGACAGGTTAACAAGACTTCAAAGTGCTTGCCGCACCCTTCATTCCATTCAACACCCGTCAGTGGCTCAATGCATGGAGGTAATCGGCTTAATGGTAGCGGCAATGGACATAGTACCCTTTGCACGCCTACACCTCAGACCACTGCAACTGTGCATGCTAAGTCAGTGGAATGGGGATTACTCAGACTTATCCCCTTCTCTGAATCTGGATCAAGAGACCAGAAATTCTCTTCTTTGGTGGCTTTCTCGGCCACATCTGTCCAGGGGGATGCCATTCAGCAGACCAGACTGGACAATTGTAACAACAGACGCCAGCCTTCTAGGTTGGGGTGCCGTCTGGAATTCTCTGAAGGCTCAGGGACAATGGAGTCAGGAGGAGAGTCTCCTGCCAATAAACATTCTGGAATTGAGAGCAGTTCTCAATGCCCTCCTGGCTTGGCCCCAGTTGACAACGCGGGGTTTCATCAGGTTTCAGTCGGACAACATCACGACTGTAGCTTACATCAACCATCAGGGAGGGACACGAAGCTCCCTAGCTATGATGGAAGTATCAAAGATAATTCGCTGGGCAGAGTCTCACTCTTGCCACCTGTCAGCAATCCACATCCCGGGAGTGGAGAACTGGGAGGCGGATTTCTTAAGTCGTCAGACTTTGCATCCGGGGGAGTGGGAACTTCATCCGGAGGTCTTTGCCCAAATACTTTGACGTTGGGGCAAACCAGAGATAGATCTCATGGCGTCTCGACAGAACGCCAAGCTTCCTCGTTACGGGTCCAGATCCAGGGATCCAGAAGCAGTCCTGATAGATGCTCTGACAGCACCTTGGGACTTCAGGATGGCTTACGTGTTTCCACCCTTCCCGATGCTTCCTCGATTGATTGCCAGAATCAAACAAGAGAGAGCATCAGTGATTCTAATAGCACCTGCGTGGCCACGCAGGACTTGGTATGCAGATCTGGTGGACATGTCATCCTGTCCACCTTGGTCTCTACCTCTGAAACAGGACCTTCTGATTCAGGGTCCCTTCAAACATCAAAGTCTAACTTCTCTGAAGCTGACTGCTTGGAAATTGAACGCTTGATTTTATCAAGACGTGGGTTTTCTGAGTCAGTTATTGATACCTTAATACAGGCTAGGAAACCTGTTACCAGAAAGATTTACCATAAGATATGGCGTAAATACCTATATTGGTGTGAATCCAAGGGTTACTCTTGGAGTAAGGTTAGGATTCCTAGGATATTGTCTTTTCTACAAGAAGGTTTAGAAAAGGGTTTATCCGCTAGTTCATTAAAGGGACAGATCTCAGCTCTGTCCATTCTGTTACACAAACGTCTGTCAGAAGTTCCTGACGTCCAGGCTTTTTGTCAGGCTTTGGCCAGGATTAAGCCTGTGTTTAAAACGGTTGCTCCACCATGGAGTTTAAACCTTGTTCTTAATGTTTTACAGGGCGTTCCGTTTGAACCCCTTCATTCCATTGATATAAAGTTGTTATCTTGGAAAGTTCTATTTTTAATGGCTATTTCCTCGGCTCGAAGAGTCTCTGAGTTATCAGCCTTACATTGTGATTCTCCTTATTTGATTTTTCATTCGGATAAGGTAGTTCTGCGTACTAAACCTGGGTTCTTACCTAAGGTAGTTACTAACAGGAATATCAATCAAGAGATTGTTGTTCCTTCTTTATGCCCAAATCCTTCTTCGAAGAAGGAACGTCTACTGCACAACCTGGATGTAGTCCGTGCTCTAAAATTTTACTTACAGGCAACTAAGGAATTTCGACAAACGTCTTCTCTGTTTGTCGTTTACTCTGGGCAGAGGAGAGGTCAAAAAGCTTCTGCTACCTCTCTTTCTTTTTGGCTTCGTAGCATAATTCGTTTAGCTTATGAGACTGCTGGACAGCAGCCTCCTGAAAGGATTACAGCTCATTCCACTAGAGCTGTGGCTTCTACTTGGGCCTTTAAGAATGAGGCCTCTGTTGAACAGATTTGCAAGGCTGCAACTTGGTCTTCGCTTCATACTTTTTCCAAATTTTACAAATTTGACACTTTTGCTTCATCGGAGGCTATTTTTGGGAGAAAGGTTCTTCAGGCAGTGGTTCCTTCTGTATAAAGAGCCTGCCTATCCCTCCCGTCATCCGTGTACTTTTGCTTTGGTATTGGTATCCCAGAAGTAATGATGACCCGTGGACTGATCACACTTAACAGAAGAAAACATAATTTATGCTTACCTGATAAATTCCTTTCTTCTGTAGTGTGATCAGTCCACGGCCCGCCCTGTTTTAAGGCAGGTAAATATTTTTTAATTTATACTCCAGTCACCACTTCACCCTTGGCTTTTCCTTTCTCGTTGGTCCTTGGTCGAATGACTGGGAGTGACGTAGAGGGGAGGAGCTATATGCAGCTCTGCTGGGTGAATCCTCTTGCACTTCCTGTTGGGGAGGAGTTAATATCCCAGAAGTAATGATGACCCGTGGACTGATCACACTACAGAAGAAAGGAATTTATCAGGTAAGCATAAATTATGTTATTATTTACTATCACATAAACATAATGAATCTTGTTCAGGCTGATAAGCAATACTATATTATTATTATTTACTATCACATTGCTATTTTGTTCCATAACCATAATACATCTTGTGCAGACTGATAAGCAACACTATATTATTATTTACTATGACATTACTATTTTGTTCCATAACCATAATGCATCTTGTTCAGGCTGATAAGCAATACTATATTATTATTTACTATCACATTACTATTTTGTTCCATAACCATAATGCATTTTGTGCAGGCTGATAAGCAATACTATATTATTATTAAAATTGGATTTATTTCACTTAAATCAAGATTTTAGTAGTTTAAAAGCCAGAGTAGGTTTACTCTGACCTTTCCTCTCAAGTTTGGGTCTAGCCGTACTCCACATTATTCTCTTAAGCAGGGCAGTGGTGGCTTTAAAGGGACAGTCTACATCAGAATTTTTAATGTTTAAAAAGATAGATAATCCCTTTATAACCCATTCCCCAGTTTTGCATAACCAACACAGTTATATTGATATACTTTTTACCTATGTGATTACTTTGTATCTAAACCTCTACAGACTGCCCTCTTATCTCAGTGCTTTGACGGACATGGTGTTTAGCCAATCAGTGCAGACTCCTAAATAACTGCATGTGAGTGTGCACAATGTTTATCTATATGACACACATGAACTATTACTGTCTAACTGGGAAAAACTTTTAAAAATGCTCTGAGCTAAGAGGCGGTTTTCAACGGTTTAGAAATCAGTTTGAGCCTACCACCAAGGGAACAAAGCAAATTTAATGATAAAAGTCAATTGGAAAATTCTTTAAAATTGCATGTCGGCAGACGTAATCGTAAATGAATATATTAATGGTTAGGGTAAGTGTTAAAATCACAGATAATTAATACATAAAACTAAAAGATATATCTATAAGATACCTGGACGTCCAGTATAATTGGTATATAAGTAGGCTAATAATAAGGCAACAATTGATAAAAAACAATAAGTTGTTAAAAAAATATAAAACTAATAGTAAATAAGCTCCAATTTTGGTAAAATAAAAAATAGTTGTCAGTATATTTATGAAAATCTAAGTAGTGCTCTCCAAATAATATATCAGCTTATGGCAGGGTTATAACACAATATATTTAATAATTATCCTTAAAAATAGAAACCCTTAACCAACATGCATCTACTAGAAACCATATAATTAATATAAATACCTGAATTCTTTTATTTAGTTAATATCCATGAACATTTTGAAATATATTTGCAATACCAGAATATGACACAATATTATATACGTTAAAACCAACTATTAAGATATGCTATCCTTCTTACAAAACCCAGAAAAATTTACCTTAAAAAATCAGCCTTATTTACAAATAGCCTTTCATTCAGTTAACACAATGGGACTAAAACCTTTAACTTTTAATATCCAAGCAATACAATCCTAATACAATATTGATTTAAAACATCAGAACTTTCACAGATAAGTTACTTAGTCTACCAGATACAAATTTAAACAATAATACAATATACACTTCTGAATTATTATTGTATATTTACATAGATAAACAATTTAAGATTGGGATTAGTTTAACAATACAAAGGCTATGAAATGCTAACTTGAAATATAAACTATTTCCTTAACTCTGCTACATACAGCAATAGTAAATGTTTACTTTAAATGTTTGCATACAAATAGGCAAGCTAAGAGCCATTCAAGGTTATGCAATACAATTTAAAAACATAATTTGTTCTCTCCAATCTTCCAATTGTAATTTAACTGTAAACAAACAGAAAAGGGTATGAGAGAGTAGATAATATTGCTGAACCAAAAATAAGTAAATATTTGCTGGTGCCACCCTTGATAATGAATTATACAAAAGTCAAACAGAAAGAATGTAATCACAACATATAATGCTGTTGTGAAGAAAGCAAGGGATAAAACAAGGCACACAGAATTTGGTAAATAATCAAATTTATTAATTCCTATTTAAATCCCAAACCACATGTATGTGGATCACAAAAATGACAAGGTCAATCAAAATCTAAAAGTGAGCATTCTTAACTAAATAAAGGCAAATTTGCAAAGACTAAATGCTACTTGAAAGGCCAGGAACCTCTAAGCATACGTATGCTAATTAACTAGGGGTTAGGCCTAACCTACCATCTGTTACATAGACAGGTAACAAATTGTGAGCAAAAATCGTAAGCAAAAATCAAGCATAAACATAATGGTAACAAGTTGACTCATAGCAAAAACATTTTCAACAAACAGATCAGAGAAAATGAAAGGCAAATGTCTTATATAACGTCTGTAAAGCAGACTTAGATAACTGCTGCTGGAGGCACAAGTTCACTTTTTTTACTTAGCTGCTAAATTTGGATCCGTTATTCCGATTCAAAGTAGATGCAGCGTTCAGCGCGTGTGACGTCACTTGCAGCCTGAGGTGTGGTTGTCAGCCTGCTGGTAATAGGTTTGATTGTAAGAGGTGTGTCCCAACTTCCGAGAATCCGTCCACTGGATTGGCCAGTTGTACAAGGTGAAAGAAACCAGGCTTCCACCGATGTTATGTAGCCAAGCACATACCAGGATGCACCGTATACTCAGAAAAGTATAGTGAAACAGCCACACACAACTCCACACAATTTCTCAGCAAAGGGTCTCTTATTCTTATACACCTTCAGATAGATGTTACACGCTCAGTCCAGCGCAAGATAGGAATCCACATTCTCCAGTAACCAGCCGCTTTGACATACACACTCTTTCTCAGCATGCAGCATCAGATAGAAAAGAACAGTCAATATTGAGTCAGTTCCAAAGTAGAAATAAACTTGTACCAAAATGTCTTTTCTTTGTTTTCTTTGAAAAAATGCACACAAGAGAGACAGGAGTTGGTCGACCTCACTCCTGACTAGTACAGCACATAGGTGCTAAAGTTACACAAAGTGCCAACGCACGTTTCACCCCTGCAGCAAGATTTGTGTCTAAGGGGTTCATCAGGGCCTGGTTTCTTTCACCTTGTACAACTGGCCAATCCAGTGGACGGATTCTCGGAAGTTGGGACACACCTCTTACAATCAAACCTATTACCAGCAGGCTGACAACCACACCTCAGGCTGCAAGTGACGTCACACGCGCTGAACGCTGCATCTACTTTGAATTGGAATAACGGATCCAAATTTAGCAGCTAAGTAAACAAAGTTAACTTGTGCCTCCAGCAGCAGTTATCTAAGTCTGCTTTACAGACGTTATATAAGACATTTGCCTTTCATTTTCTCTGATCTGTTTGTTGAAAATGTTTTTGCTATGAGTCAACTTGTTACCATTATGTTTATGCTTGATTTTTGCTTACGATTTTTGCTCACAATTTGTTACCTGTCTATGTAACAGATGGTAGGTTAGGCCTAACCCCTAGTTAATTAGCATACGTATGCTTAGAGGTTCCTGGCCTTTCAAGTAGCATTTAGTCTTTGCAAATTTACCTTTATTTAGTTAAGAATGCTCACTTTTAGATTTTGATTGACCTTGTCATTTTTGTGATCCACATACATGTGGTTTGGGATTTAAATAGGAATTAATAAATTCGATTATTTACCAAATTCTGTGTGCCTTGTTTTATCCCTTGCTTTCTTCACAACAGCATTATATGTTGTGATTACATTCTCTCTGTTTGACTTTTGTGTAATTTAACTGTAGTGACTATGCATATAACTTATTCTAAAACATCACATGTAATTTCAATACTTTACCAAATAAACCAATCGATATCCAGTTTCCAGTGTTTCTCAACAGATTCAATTTCACCTCAGAATTTCAAAATTGGGGATATTGCATATGGAGTCCAAGAGTAGCTGTGTGCTTTAATAATAACCACAGTAGTTATTCCTCCAGGATTAGCCAGCAGCCTCCTCTCAGTCTCTATGCTTGGGGTTAAATCATCTGATTTTACCCCTCCCCTTCTTTGATCATTATCCGTCATTGGTGAGTATTGGAAACGCCCCACGGAAGTCTTGTTTCGGATTGGCCCTTTGCAACTGAACATGGATTGGTTCATTTGGGAATGTATGTTGCCAAGGATATGCATCCTTGCAACAACCAATCATTTCATGGCTGCAATTTCGCATCATAACACTAGGTGGCAGCAGACAGCACAACACAGCAATACATGCAATACCATTTCTAAACATTTTAACAACTTAATTCAGTATTTCTATGAAATGGTTATTCATTTTATCATAATTTACTGCAACAACTACTCACAATATTTGTTTTGGATAAGTAATATCTTATGAATTTTCTGATCATTTTGATATGAAACACAGTATATTATATTAAAATAATGTATCCTGTTTCTGAAATTAATGGCATTTATACATCTAATATGTTTTCATATAATATAGTATGCTCTATGTCTCATAATTCTTGCACGCAGGAACTTTGCCCATGGTTCACCTGAAATAAAATAATAAGTGTTATTAATTATTTCTTTTTAGGTCCACAAATATCTATTCATATTCTTAAAAACACAGAGGCTGAGGTATTCAGTGCACCTCTTTCTAAGTGCATAGATTGATGCCCATGACCAATGGTTGTCTGCAATAAAAATAGAAATAATTATTAGAAATGATCCAAGCATTCATATGTATTTGATGTAGTTATTACTCAACATAGCAATCATTCATTTAATATAAAATGTCTCAGTCCCATATATATACATACGTGGGTTATTTGAATTATTCCAAACACATATGAAACTAGTATTGTTCCCTTTGCAAAAATGTATTTATTTTTATCTGTGTTATACAGGGGTTGTAAATGTTAATTCTTTAACCCACACTGCTTTCAGTAATTTCAAGTTCACACCATAGCATTTGTCTTTGTTTCCTAAGGTCTTCACTGCCCCACCCACATAGCATGGTTTATTTGTATTTGAAATGCACAGAGTTACTTTCTCACAAGATATGTCGCCTGAGTCACTCTACGGCACGTTGTGAGGGGTAATAGATTTTATCTCACATTCCCAGGCAATCACACATATGGTTTCCTGAAATTGTTGTTAAATTTTAATTAAACCAAATGCTCTATTGTTCTCACTTGGATGCCCTATTCTTTTTTGCACACTGAATGTGGGAGGATGGGACAGGAGTCCCAATTTAAGAATGAATTGAATCATCCTCCACTGACCAGTCAAACACATGATCAAAATATGTATATACATTTATTAATATTAAAACATATGATTAAAATATATATTTATTAACCTTACATATACCTTGACATAAATCCCCCTTCCAATTTTAAATAGATGTAGGACACATGTATTTAAATTGGCTTAAAGTCAATGGTATTTGGTAAGGATGTTGACCGTACACATCATAGACAGTCTTCTAAGTAGAAAGTCCGTTATTTTTGAGCCAGTCATCTTCAAACTACAGTATGTCTTTAGTGCATTTGGGGATATGACACTTCATTCTCCCTCTATGACTTGTAGTTGGGACCTAGGATGACATGCCCGTAATTGATTGATATGGACCCATTTATCTATGAAACTTTCATTTTTGGGGATCCGTATTTTATAGGCCACTGGAGATATTTTGTCAGTAATGACAAAAGGACCTTTCCATGAGGGAAGAAATTTCTTCTCCCTAACCTGATCTCTTCCAAAGTTATAAAGATAAACTTTTTTTTTTTTTTTTTTTCAACAAGCTTTATTTAAGTGAAAAGAAAAATATTACAAGAACAAAGAGCCCAACAGTTACATGCATTCAATCTAGGGAAAGGAGAATTTGAATTCGTATTGTCCTTAGTGAGGGATGCAAAATGGTTTTTATAAGAAAAATAATAAATAAAAATAAAGTAAGAGTCCATGGAGGGCCCAGACTAGGCCGGATTGTAATCTCCCTCTGTCAGCAAACATTAACACCATTTGTCCTTGAGCATGTTCGCAGGCTCTCCGCCAATATTTAGCTTGAATTTTCAACAAAAAAATTATAAATATTTGAACATAAAAACCATATATTAACGTTTAAGTAAGGTTAGGTATTAATCAACAATATAGTATGTAAACCGGATAGAGAAAGAAAGCTAGTCTAGAGATGGAAGGTATAAAGATAAACTTTATCATTTATTTCATATTCTTTTTTGGACTTTTTGAGATCATAATAGGTATTAGTGGCGGTTGCGGCTCTTTCTAAATTCCTTTGAGCAAATGCAAAGGCATATTGCAGGTGCTTTCTTAGGTTCTCCACCTATTGATGTGTATTGGCAGCGTTTATCAAGTTTTGGTCTGATGTACGGTACAGTAGATGCTGAGGTAGAACCATTCTTCTACCAGTCATCAGTTCAAAAGGTGACATCTTGGTAGCACTACTTGGAGTTGCTCTTAATGCCATTAGGACTAGAGGTAGTTTTATATCCCAGTCTTTACCCGTTTCATTCACAAACTTTTTGAGGATTTTAACAATGGACTGGTTGTAACGCTCTACACCACCACTTGAGGCAGCTCTATAAGCAATATGGAGCTTTCTTTTAACCCCTAGTATTTTCTACATTTTGGTCATCACTTCGCTAGTGAAGTGGGTCCCCCGATCTGACTCGATTCTTTGGGGCAAACCAAATCTGGAAAATACGTGGTTGATGAGCAATGCTGCACATGTTTCAGCACTATTGTTAGGTGCACTGATGCACTCTACCCATTTAGTGAACAGGCATGTCACGGTTAACATGTATTTGTTACCTCTTGATGACCTTTTACCGGACCAATAAAATCAATTTGTATATCTGACCATGGCATTACCATTCCCCTTTTCTGCAATGGCGCTCTATGCGTTGGCGCAGTGGGTTGGAACTGTGGACAGATTAAACAACCTTGACAGTAGGTTTGAAAATTTTTCAACATGTGTGGCCAAAAAGCGTAGTCACGCAATATTTCGTACGTGAGTTTGGCACCACGATGACCAGATGTGGGAGCATCATGGGCATGTTGAAGCATTAGACCTCTGAACTTGGTGGGCACTACCCATTGTTGAATGTCAGTTTTGAAGGTCCTAATTAACAAACCATCCTGTAATTTGAATTGTGATATGGATTTCATTAAGATTCTAAGATCTTCTTTGTCAATACAATCATCCTTTGAGATGGGGAGTATTTAAAACTAAAAACAGGTGCTTCACTGACCTATTACCAATAGAGATAGATAATAAGCACTTAGCTGTGATGTTATAACTTTCAGACCTGCTATCCAGGCTGTAGACACAGTGGTCTTGGGGAGAAAGATATTTAATCACTTTAGGTTCAGCTATCTGCGCTACTAAACCTTCGTTTATATAGCTAGTTTCCTGTTTTAAGTTTATTTTAGCATACTTGGTTTTACCAAGGTCATGCACTTGTATAGGGATAAATATATCCTCTTTAACTCTCTCAATCCCTGTGAGGTATTGAGCGTGGCCTCCCCCCTTAGGGATTTTATGATCCCCCTTGTGGAGTGATATGGTTAATACATCGCCATCTAGGGAAATATTCGCTATCTTTCCAGACAAAATTTTAAAAGTATTACCATCAGAGCCACTTAAAGGGGTCTGATCATCTATTTGTAGAATAGTGATTTCAGGTACAGAGTTATTCCTGAAATGAATCTCCACAGCATCTGGTTTCTCTTCCACCACGTGACAGCTATGTCGGGTGCGAGATATACCAGATTTTTCATAATTGATTGGCCTTTTAACCTGTGACCAAATTATATTATTTATGCAATCAATTATGGTGCTTAATCGCTTCAGGAGATCACTACCAATAATTAAACGATCAGTTGGCAGATCCACTATAATGACAGGGTGTCTTATGACCCTGTTCCCCAGTTTAAATTTTAGCCAGGCAGTACCGTAAACTTTTAGGGAGTCACCCCCAACACCTATTAGAGAACTGTCAAATTCTCTTATTTTAGGTTTGTGGGGTGTTAGCTCATTTAGATGTGTGTAGTACCTGTGGGATAAGATAGTTGCATGAGATCCGGTGTCAATTAATCCCATGATAGGGTTGGAGACTGAATCTTGCAGCTCAACTAATACATAATATCTTCCTGCATTTTCTACCATTTCACACATAAAGTTGGCGTTATCATACATCTGTGGGCTTCGCCACGTGTTACCTGAGTTTGGCATGTTTTCCGATGCAGAGGAAGTTTCATACCTACCGGTCTCCTCTATGACAGGTTCGGCTGGATTCTTGTGTACTGCATCTGTGGAAATAAGGTTAAGGGAGTGCTGCAAAGGAAGAGGTTTGTTAATTTTTCCCGGATGAGGTTGCCTGTCATCACAGCTAAATCGTCCGTTTCCGGTCTGTGGGGAGAGAACATGATTAGTATCATTGATAGTTATTATTGTATTTTGTAGCTCTCTCCCCTCCCCTTCAGGTGATACTGCAGTATTTATGACTGTGCCTGTGGTCCACTGCTGACCACTGGCTGTACCCCTAAAAAAGTATTGTTCGGTTGCTGAGCCGTAGAAGGTTGACTCATATTAGCGAATTGTTCGCTCAACCGATTTAACTGGGTAAAAAGCATATCTACCTGATTGTACAAGTTACCTCTACTCCTGGGCCTATCTCTTGGTGCCCCATAATAATGATTCCTGGACCATTGGGTTCCCTCAGAATCAGGGCCGCTATTTCTATTTTGGCGTGGTTGCCCCTGGGGTTCAGCTTGTTCAGTATTAGTACTTTGGGGAGCATTATATACCTGGGGTGTCTGGTTACCCTGAGAATATCTTTGCCGTCTATTGTGTCTACGATTGCGCGGATACCAATTATTTGTTGAGTATTCTCTTTGTGAGTAATTATTTACCTGATTATGTCCCCCACTTATATGGTTATAGTCTCCCTGCGCCTCAACCCGTGTAGGGGAGGGGGCAGAGTTAAACCTCTGTGGAGATGGCCTGTTTTGACTGGCCACCTCCGCATAGGTTTTCTTTTTAGACTCCAAATTGAGGGGGCTAGGTGACACCCTAGTTTCTGCTACAATTTTGGGTTTTGACTCCTTTTTCACCCCCTGTTCACTGGATTGCTGAATAGAGTATAATTTCGTACTCTCTTTGATCAGCCATTCCAATGAGCAGTCCTCATCAAAATCTCTAGCTAAGTTAATTTTGATGGGCGTAGGCAGTGCTTCAAAAAATAAATTTACAAATTCTGAGCCATCAAATCTGGGATTATCTTCAGCCATACTGTACGCATTCTTCAATTCAGAAAGGAATTTCGATTGGACTCTGGTTCGAACTACATTTTAAACCATATACCGCTATTTTCGCTGCAGTTTTAGTGCGATATTGCCCAAATTCTTTTCTGCATTGTCGTTTTGTCCCACTCCAGGAATGAATATTCATATCCTTTAGTGAAGCAAAGAATTTGTGATGTTTACTGTCCAATACCGAAGGCAGAAATTCAATTTTCAATTTCTCACTTGTAACATTCATTATAGCTAATGCATTTTCAAAAGCCTCTAAATGATCAATTACTGATTTTGTTCCCTTATTGGAGAATATAGGTACTGTGCGCGGTATGAAGGTGATTATTTTATGGGAATCATATACTTTATTAGACTTATTTTGGGATTCTCTGTTAGAGTTTCCCTCCCCCGCACCAGCTGCGTTACAGCAGTCTCCTGGATCTACATCATGAGGTGATTGTCTATTTGGGAAATCTATTTCTGACCCATTAGGGGTCATTTGTCTATACTGTTCCATATATTTTTGTACCTCGTCCCTGACGCGTTCGCTAAAGGAGTTAGCATTATCTGCATTATTCTCACTGTTAATATAAGGGTTTTCATTATGGCGATATGATCTTTTTAAATCACTTAATTCCTTCTGGCTTTGCGCAAGCTGTTTATTTAATTCTTGTATCTGTGCGAGTAAGTCTATGTTATGCTTATCTAAGGCAGTTAGGTTTTGGGCAAATTCATCCATTTTATTTTTGGCTATTTTTAAATCCTCTTCTCATCTGCGTGAGGAACGAATACTACTTTCTAGCTCCTGTATTTGCAATCGTTTGTCTATGACACAAAACGACATTTCATCAATAATGCATATTAAAAGGGGCCAAGATTTTAGTATTAGTTCGTCTCGCTTTTTGGGAGTTTTGCATTGATTAATCATTAATAATTCTTGGAAGAATTCATTCTCTTCATTCCACATATTATTATTAACGGTAATATTTTTAGCCCTAGTTTAAAGTATATCCATAAAATCATTTAATTCACCCGCAATATTAAACTTCCCTACCTTTAGTAATGGTTATGATGATGGGACCATTTTCATCGCTATGTATAGAATTAAATGAGTCACTTCTGGCTACAGACATTATTATATTGGTTTAGTATTTAGTTAAATTAAAACGCTAATAAAATTTTCGCCAATAAAAAGAGAGAAAAAAAAATTATATTGTTTAAAAAAAATAGTATTCATTTTGAAATATGAAAAATGAATATTTCGAAATATGAAAAATTAATATTTCAAAATATGAAAAATTAATATTTTTGATTAACTTTGAAAATATCAAAAATTAATATTTTTGATTAATTTTTAAATATAAAAAATTAATATTAATTTTTCAAAAATTAATCTTTAATAATATTTCAAGATATTAATATCAATCTAGAAATATGAAAATCAAAATTTCAACTTTTCAAAAATTATATCTTCAAAATATTAATATCGAAATATGAAACTTTTTCTCTCTCTTATAATAATATCTATTTACTACAAATATATGATATCAATATGATGAATTTTAATAAATCTCAGCAAGTGCCTCCATATATTATTATTAACGGTAATATTTTTAGCCCTAGTTTCAAGCATATCCATAAAATCATTTAATTCACCCGCAATATTAAACTTCCCTTTAATGTAACTTAAGATATCTTTCTTAAGGACCTGACCTTTAGTAATGGGTATGGTGATGGGACCATTTTCATCGCTATGTATAGAATTAAATGAGTCACTTCTAGCTACAGACATTATAGTGCACTAGTGGGAAACTCTCAGAGAGTATAGGATCAATCTGTATACACATACGAGAGCGGTACCTTAAGTCTGTACGCTAATTAAGCGACTTCCTTATGGGTTTTCGAAAGGATGTCCACTTGTCCAGTCGGCGGAGATGGCGGCTTCAGAGATTCCTCTATTCTTATTCTGTAGTCTGGCGGCTGTGTTGGTTCTGTGAATGCTTGCTATCACGGTTACGTTCACCTGCGTTCGTCGCTTGCGTGATGTCTGACGTTCACAGCTGGTATCCGTACTTGGAGGCTTCAGTGGTTCCTATGTTTGTAGTCTGCAGTCTGGTGGCTGTTTTGATATTGTGAGTGTTATTGCAGTGACGTCCACCTGCGTTTGTAGCTCACGTGATACCTGACGTATACAGCTAGTATTTGTACTCAGAGTCTTTTCTTCTTTTTATCAGAGTTTTCTTCTTAGTTTACTTCTTTGCTTAGCTGGCGGGTGTAATTTTTAGCCAGTATTTCTTTGTTCAATACTTACAAACAGTTGGAAAATTAGGGATCTAGCTCTCCTTACTTCGTAAGACTGTGTTTAGCCAAACTTTGCAGCAGCAGTCTCAGTGACTGAAAATAATATGTAGAGCTGATATCCAATGTCAATTTTGATACAAACATAAGACACAATCAACACGTTTCTCCCCTCACTCTGGGCTTTTTTCAAGATGTTATTACATTTTTTTTGTTTCTTATATTAGTATGATTTTTCAACAATACATTTTTTTGTTTATTGTCTCCTGGTCCTCTGCAAACAAGTTTGAGAATTATTATATATTTGAATAGATGGTGCTACCTGCATATTTTTTCAGTGCTATCTGAATAGCATAGTTTCTTATAGAATTTGTCCTCTGAGCCTCATGTCCCCCAGGTTGATGCTGTTCAGGCAATGCCACAGCTTTCTCCGTTTAAACCTCTATGGCGTCACATGCAGTGTTCTGCGGTTCCTCTCTTTCTCGTGGAGGAGTGTATTTGCTTACAGAATTTGCAGCTCATGTACCTTTTGCAGTATCTGCGGCTTTGTCTGTTTTTCCTTACCTACATGGAAAATTGCAAGATAACATTTACATTTTCAGATGTTGAGGTTTCTGCTCATCCTGCTACTCATCTCGCTCTCTTTCCTAGGCTGGGGAGGAGGATTCGCTGGTAGCTTCTGACGGTAAAATCTCAGATTGACTATAATTCCTTCATCTGGAGCTGAAGTGAACTACTTCAGATGTATGCTTGCACACCTCGTGTACTGTTTTAGGAGGTTTTAGCTACTTGGACGACATTGATACCCTTGTCGTTGTCAACCTTTGGGAAGTTTTTGTAAACTTTATTATTCTATGATGTTCCTTCCTATGAGGCAGTATTTTCTAGATGTGCCTTGGTTTTTTTTTACAGGAATAGGAGAAGCTAGGGATACTTTTCTCCCAGTCTCCCATCCTTTATAGGATTTTCCTGTTGTTGACTCCATCAACCTGGTGCCTTAAGTAGAACGGAGCTTTTCTACTATGACTCAGAGAACTTCGTTCCCTTTGGGGGGTAGATGTTTTTTTCAGAGCCTACCACCACACTACTCTGTGTCACTCTGTGTGTTTTTATTGCGTCATTCTTGGCGCTGACTTTTTTGGCGCAAAAATTTCGTCATTTCTGGCGCCGTAGTTGACGCCGGAAGTTGTATTCTGTTAACGTCATTTTTGACGCATGTGTATTCAGACTTTTTTTGCGGCAAAAAATGTGGGCGTCGGTTCTGGCGTCAGAGGATGTGGCGTCATACTTGGCGCCAAAAATATGGGCGTTGTATTTAGCGCCAATAAGGTGGGTGTCATATTTGGCGCTAAAAAATGTGGGCGTATTTTTTGTTCCACTTTTTTTCCTCACATTATTTAAACCTCACTTTTTTATTGCTTCTGGTTTCTAGAAGCTTATTATTTTTCATTCTTTTTCCCATTCCTGAAACTGTCATTTAAGGAATTTGATAATTTTGCTTTAAATATTGTTTTTTCTATTACATATTGCAAGATTTCACTGTTCCTGTTTCAAAACGTTCTAAGGGATTCCTGTTGACTGAGTTCAGTCCTACCAAAGCTAAGTTCATTTATTTTAAATGTTATGAATGTTTATCTTTAGCTATGGTTTGTAATAAGTTATCATGATAAACTTTTACATGCAGAATCCATTAGTATTTATGCTTTATATATTGCTATTCTTTTTACATCTTATGTACAAGAAATACTTAGAAGATTTATAAGAATATTTTTCTGATTCTATTTTAAAGGATTTGCCTGACATCGTGCCTTCTAATAAAATATTTAGGTCTTTTTCAAACTTCTTTTTTAATTATTGATGTTTCAAATGACCAACAACATACTGATTTATCCTTCTCTGATGATGTTTTTTCTCATTCAGAATTTTCTTCATCAGATATTGACACTAACAAATCTACTTTTTTATTTTTTTATTAAAGTACATTTGTTCTTTGTTGAAAAGGTGTTGATTATTTTGGATATTAAGGTAACTAGTTCTTTTCTCCTGTTAAGTGTGGTCAGTCCACGGGTCATCATTACTTCTGGGATATTAACTCCTCCCCAACAGGAAGTGCAAGAGGATTCACCCAGCAGAGCTGCTATATAGCTCCTCCCCTCTACGTCACACCCAGTCATTCTCTTGCACCCAACTAATAGATAGGATGTGTGAGAGAACTGTGGTGAATATACTTAGTTTTATACCTTCAATCAAAAGTTTGTTATTTTATAACAGCACCGGAGTGTGTTGTTCCTTCTCTGATAGAATTTGAAGAAGAATCTACCTGAGTTTTTTGTATGATTTTAGCCGGCGTAGTTAAGATTATATTGCTGTTCTCGGCCATCTGAGGAGTGAGGTAAACTTCAGATCAGGGGACAGCGGGCAGGTTAATCTGCAAAGAGGTATGTAGCAGCATATTATTTTCTGACAATGGAATTGACTGAGAAAATTCTGCCATACCGATATAATGTAAGCTCAGCCTGAAATGCAGTAGTAGCAACTGGTATCAGGCTGTCATGTATGTATATTTTACACTTCAGTATTCTGGGGAATGGCACTTCACTGGGATAATACTGTATGCATGAGACTTTAGCCTAATTTGCAGTGACTAGCAACAGGCTTTATAATGACATTTCATTTATTTGATGTTAAACGTTTTTGCTGGCATGTTAAATCGTTTAATTTTCTGAGGTACTGGGTGAAAAAATGTTTTGGGCACTGTTTTTTTCCACTTGGCAGTCGTTTTATTTAATTTAAGACAGTTTACTGATCTCCCTCACTGTTGTGTGTGAGGGGGAGGGGCCTATTTTGGCGCTTTTGCTACGCATCAAAAAATTCAGTCAGAAGTCTCTTGTCTTCCCTGCATGATCCGGTTCGTCTCCACAGAGCTCAGGGGTCTTCAAAACTTATTTTGAGGGAGGTAATCACTCACAGCAGAGCTGTGAGATTGTAGCTGACTGTGATAAAAAACGTTTATTTCTGTACTTTTTTTCTGCTATCAGGGTTAGTTATCCATTGCTAATGGGGGCAATCCTTTGCTAAAATTGTGTTTTTACCGGAAAAGATTTGATGTTATAGTTTCTCAGTTTATTATTTCTCAACTGTCATAACTTTTTCTGTGCTTCTTAAAGGCACAGTACGTTTTCATATTATTTGTAAATTACTTTGAAAAGTTTTTCCAAGTTGCTAGTTTAATTGCTAGTGTGTTAAACATGTCTGATTCAGAGGAATATCTCTGTGCTATATGTGCTAAAGCCAAAGTGGAGCCCAATAGAAATTTATGTACTAATTGCATTGATGCTACTTTAAATAAAAGTCAATCTGTACAAATTGAACATATTTCACCAAACAACGAGGGGAGAGTTATGCCGACTAACTCGCCTCACGTGTCAGTACCTGCATCTCCCGCTCGGGAGGTGCGTGATATTGTAGCGCCGAGTATATCAGGGCGGCCATTACAAATCACATTACAGGATATGGCTAATGTTATGACTGAAGTTTTGGCTAAATTACCAGAACTAAGAGGTAAGCGTGATCACTCTGGGGTGAGAACAGAGTGCGCTGTTGATAATAGGGCCATGTCTGATACTGCGTCACAGTATGCTGAACATGAGGACTGAGAGCTTCAATCAGCAGGTGATGGTTCTGATCCCAATAGAATGGATTCAGACATTTCTAATTTTAAGTTTAAACTCGAAAACCTCCATGTACTGTTAGGGGAGGTATTAGCAGCTCTAAATGATTGTAACACCGTTGCAATCCCAGAGAAATTATGTAGGCTGGATAGATACTATGCGGTACCGGCGAGTACTGACGTATTTCCTATACCTAAGAGGCTTACAGAGATAATTACTAAGGAGTGGGATAGGCCCGGTGTACCCTTCCCCCCCCCCTCCTGTGTTTAGAAAAATGTTTCCAATAGACGCCACCACACGGGACTTATGGCAGACGGTCCCTAAGGTGGAGGGAGTGGTCTCTACTCTGGCTAAGCGTACCACTATCCCGGTGGAGGATAGCTGTGCCTTTTCAGATCCAATGGATAAAAAATTAGAGGGTTACCTTAAGAAAATGTTTGTTCAACAAGGTTTTATATTGCAACCCCTTGCATGTATTGCGTCTGTCACGGCCGCGGCCGCTTTTTGGTCCGAGTCCCTGGAAGAGACTCTTGACTCAATAACTATAGATGAGATTTCAAACAAGCTTAAGACACTTAAGCTAGCTAATTCATTTATTTCGGATGCCGTAGTACATTTAACTAAACTTACGGCTAAGAATTCCGGATTCGCCATTCAGGCACGCAGAGCACTGTGGCTAAAATCCTGGTCAGCTGACGTTACTTCTAAATCTAAATTACTTAACATACCTTTCAAAGGGCAGACCTTATTCGGGCCCGGGTTGAAAGAAATTATCGCTGACATTACAGGAGGTAAAGGCCATGCCCTGCCTCAAGACAGAGCCAAACCTAAGGCTAGACAGTCTAATTTTCGTTCCTTTTGTAATTTCAAAGCAGGAGCAGCATCAACTTCCTCTGCACCAAAACAGGAAGGAGCTGTTGCTCGCTACAGACAAGGCTGGAGACCTAACCAGTCCTGGAACAAGGGCAAGCAGGCCAGGAAACCTGCTGCTGCCCCTAAGACAGCATGAATTGAGGGCCCCCGATCCGGGAACGGATCTAGTGGGGGGCAGGCTTTCTCTCTTCGCCCAGGCTTGGGCAAGAGATGTCCAGGATCCCTGGGTGTTAGAGATCATATCTCAGGGATACCTTCTGGACTTCAAATCCTCTCCCCCAAAAGGGAGATTTCATCTGTCAAGGTTGTCAACAAACCAAATAAAGAAAGAGGCGTTTCTACGCTGTGTACAAGATCTTTTACTAATGGGAGTGATCCATCCGGTTCCGCGGTCGGAACAAGGACAAGGGTTTTACTCAAATCTGTTTGTGGTTCCCAAAAAAGAGGGAACTTTCAGGCCAATCTTGGATTTAAAGATCCTAAACAAATTCCTAAGAGTTCCATCGTTCAAAATGGAAACTATTCGGACAATCTTACCCATGATCCAAAAGGGTCAGTACATGACCACAGTGGATTTAAAGGATGCTTACCTTCACATACCGATTCACAAAGATCATTACCGGTATCTAAGGTTTGCCTTCCTAGACAGGCATTACCAGTTTGTAGCTCTTCCATTCGGATTGGCTACGGCTCCAAGAATCTTCACAAAGGTTCTGGGTGCTCTTCTGG
Source organism: Bombina bombina (assembly GCF_027579735.1). NCBI lineage: Eukaryota > Metazoa > Chordata > Amphibia > Anura > Bombinatoridae > Bombina > Bombina bombina. The sequence continues at coordinate 34,331,274 of NC_069510.1, read as the reverse complement.
CGGTACTAAGACCGCGAGGAATTTCGGTAGCTCCGTACCTAGACGACATTCTGATACAAGCTTCAAGCTTTCAAACTGCAAAGTCTCATACAGAGTTAGTACTGGCATTTCTAAGGTCGCATGGATGGAAGGTGAACGAAAAGAAGAGTTCTCTTTTTCCACTCACAAGAGTTCCCTTCTTGGGGACTCTTATAGATTCTGTAGAAATGAAGATTTACCTGACAGAAGACAGGTTAACAAAGCTTCAAAATGCATGCCGTGTCCTTCATTCCATTCAACACCCGTCAGTAGCTCAATGCATGGAGGTGATCGGCTTAATGGTAGCGGCAATGGACATAGTACCCTTTGCACGCCTACATCTCAGACCGCTGCAATTGTGCATGCTAAGTCAGTGGAATGGGGATTACTCAGACTTGTCCCCTACTCTGAATCTGGATCAAGAGACCAGAAATTCTCTTCTATGGTGGCTTTCTCGGCCACATCTGTCCAGGGGGATGCCATTCAGCAGGCCAGACTGGACAATTGTAACAACAGACGCCAGCCTACTAGGTTGGGGCGCTGTCTGGAATTCTCTGAAGGCTCAGGGACAATGGAATCAGGAGGAGAGTCTCCTACCAATAAACATTCTGGAATTGAGAGCAGTTCTCAATGCCCTTCTGGCTTGGCCCCAGTTAACAACTCGGGGGTTCATCAGGTTTCAGTCGGACAACATCACGACTGTAGCTTACATCAACCATCAGGGAGGGACAAGAAGCTCCCTAGCAATGATGGAAGTATCAAAGATAATTCGCTGGGCAGAGTCTCACTCTTGCCACCTGTCAGCAATCCACATCCCGGGAGTGGAGAACTGGGAGGCGGATTTCCTAAGTCGTCAGACTTTTCATCCGGGGGAGTGGGAACTTCATCCGGAGGTCTTTGCCCAAATACTTCGACGTTGGGGCAAACCAGAGATAGATCTCATGGCGTCTCGACAGAACGCCAAGCTTCCTCGTTACGGGTCCAGATCCAGGGATCCGGGAGCGGTTCTGATAGATGCTTTGACAGCACCTTGGACCTTCGGGATGGCTTATGTGTTTCCACCCTTCCCGATGCTTCCTCGATTGATTGCCAGAATCAAACAGGAGAGAGCATCAGTGATTCTAATAGCGCCTGCATGGCCACGCAGGACTTGGTATGCAGATCTAGTGGACATGTCATCCTGTCCACCTTGGCCTCTACCTCTGAAACAGGACCTTCTGATCCAGGGTCCTTTCAAACATCAAAATCTAATTTCTCTGAAGCTGACTGCTTGGAAATTGAACGCTTGATTTGATCAAAACGTGGTTTTTCTGAGTCAGTTATTGATACCTTAATACAGGCTAGGAAGCCTGTTACCAGAAAGATTTACCATAAAATATGGCGTAAATACTTATATTGGTGCGAATCCAAAAGTTACTCATGGAGTAAGGTTAGGATTCCTAGGATATTGTCTTTTCTACAAGAAGGTTTAGAAAAGGGTTTATCCGCTAGTTCCTTAAAGGGACAGATTTCAGCTCTGTCCATTCTTTTACACAAACGTCTGTCAGAAGTTCCGGACGTTCAAGCTTTTTGTCAGGCTTTAGCTAGGATCAAGCCTGTGTTTAAAACTGTTGCTCCACCATGGAGTTTGAACTTAGTTCTTAATGTTTTACAGGGTGTTCCGTTTGAACCCCTTCATTCCATTGATATCAAGCTGTTATCTTGGAAAGTTCTGTTTTTAATGGCTATTTCCTCGGCTCGAAGAGTCTCTGAGTTATCTGCCTTACATTGTGATTCTCCTTATCTGATTTTTCATTCAGACAAGGTAGTTCTGCGTACTAAACCTGGGTTTTTACCTAAGGTGGTCACTAACAGGAATATCAATCAAGAGATTGTTGTTCCATCTTTGTGTCCTAATCCTTCTTCCAAGAAGGAACGTCTGCTACACAATCTAGATGTAGTCCGTGCCCTGAAATTTTATCTACAGGCAACTAAGGATTTTCGACAAACGTCTTCCCTGTTTGTCGTTTATTCTGGTCAGAGGAGAGGTCAAAAAGCTTCGGCTACCTCTCTCTCCTTTTGGCTTCGTAGCATAATACGGTTAGCCTATGAGACTGCTGGACAGCAGCCTCCTGTAAGAATTACAGCTCATTCTACTAGAGCTGTGGCTTCCACTTGGGCCTTTAAGAATGAGGCTTCTGTTGAACAGATTTGCAAGGCTGCAACTTGGTCTTCTCTTCATACTTTTTCCAAATTTTACAAATTTGACACTTTTGCTTCTTCGGAGGCTGTTTTTGGGAGAAAGGTTCTTCAGGCAGTGGTTCCTTCTGTATAAAGAGCCTGCCTGTCCCTCCCGTCATCCGTGTACTTTAGCTTTGGTATTGGTATCCCAGAAGTAATGATGACCCGTGGACTGACCACACTTAACAGGAGAAAACAAAATTTATGCTTACCTGATAAATTCCTTTCTCCTGTAGTGTGGTCAGTCCACGGCCCGCCCTGTTTTTTATGGCAGGTCTAAATTTTTTAAATTATACTCCAGTCACCACTGCACCCTTTGGCTTCTCCTTTCTCGTTGGTTCTTGGTCGAATGACTGGGTGTGACGTAGAGGGGAGGAGCTATATAGCAGCTCTGCTGGGTGAATCCTCTTGCACTTCCTGTTGGGGAGGAGTTAATATCCCAGAAGTAATGATGACCCGTGGACTGACCACACTACAGGAGAAAGGAATTTATCAGGTAAGCATAAATTTTGTTTTTCAAGACTAGCTAACATTATTTCTGCTTATTTATTCTTCTGTGTTTTCAGAGTTTTTTTTTCCAGTTCCTCATACTAGGGAATGGAATAGGCTGAGAATTTTCTTTTATTCCTTCTTCAAAGGTTTTAAACTATATTCTTTGCCGGCAGTTAATTTCATTTTTGAGGGTTCTCCAATTTAATGGGGCTATCTCTACTCCTGCTAATTTTGCTATTGTTTCTATAGCAAAATAGTATTTATTTTCCTTTAGATGGTTGTATCTTATTTAAGGAAAATTATTTATTTTCAGGTTCTTTTCTTGGACCTGTGATTTATTTGAATGATGTTGCTATTGCTTCATTTTTCTGTTTACTTTAAGATCAAGTATCACATTATGATTTATTTTAGCATTGTTAAAGGGACAAAATCTACTAGACTAGGTGCTGTTGCATTTGTCTTGTTGTTTTGCATTTGTTATGCAAGTTCAGTGTGTTGACTGGTCCTTTAACTGGGTTATCATGCTAATAATTTCATTTGTGTCTTCATTTTATTGAATATTTTTGCAAATGAGGTTTAATCTATGTCTTTAGCTGTTTTAGCTAGAAGAATTTTGTGATTTCTAAAAATCCATATTTCTTTTTTTCTAAAATAATCAATTATTTTGTTTATAATTGGATTCAATTCTTAACTGTTACTCTGGGCTTCAAGATTGAGTTCTAAGACTAAAACTTTAAGCTTATATTAGTTTGGTTGTTCTTTTTAAGGAACAAATTCCCAAGTAACATGTTTTTAATTGGAAATATTTTAGTTCAAAATCAGCTCCCTAAATTGCAATGTATGTGCCGTATTCCAGTTTGACTGGTAGGGGGCAGGTTAAGATTTTTTTGAAATTTGTTGTTTTGCAAATTTCTTTGATTTTGGGTACAGAATTAAGTTCAGAGTAAAACCGTCTGTGAGAAGTCTTTTTCTCTATGATATTCCAGCTATTCCAGTAAGGCTAACACTTTCGTTAAGTGTGTTTCGGTCCTATATATTTTGGGATAATGTTGAAGCGCGGCTGATCACCCGTTGGGGTTCAAGCGCTGCTCAGTCCTGGAATCTTCTGGGGTATTTCTTCCAGTTCCATTTTTTGGAACTGGGTTTTGGGGTTTTATTAAAAACTATTCTGCCTTTTGTTGGTCAGTGATGGCATTATTTGTTTTCATTTGATACAATAGATGCATATCTTCATTTTCTGTTTTCATTCAGATTATTTTCTGAGGCTGCGGAATCTCATATGATTCAACTTTGTTCTTTCAGGACATAGTTAGAGGATCTTTTTTTCAAAAGCTCTTGATTCCTCACACAAGGGGCACCTTTTTTAGGTTTCCAGATAGTTTGGGTCACTGTCTTTGTCTCTAAACAGACAAGTGACAATTTTATTGGGTTCCGTCTGTCGGTACCTTCAGTCTCTATTATTTCCTTCAGTTGCTATATATGCATGGAAGTTTTAGGTTTTATGGCTGCAGCGTTGGATTCAATTCCCTTTGCTCATTTTCATGGAAAACCTTTCCAGTTTTTTATGCTGAATAATGGTGCAGGGATTCTAGGATTTCACATTTTAAATCTTCAGATCCTAATGTTTAACTATCTTGATTTGATGGTTAAGTTCACCTTCATTTAGTTTTACAGGTCTCTTCGTTTTTTTCAACCTGGACCATGATCTCTACAGATGTGAGTCTTTTTGGTTGGGAGGCTGTCTGAGGATCTCTGTCAGCACAAGGGGTTTGGAAATCTCAGGAGGCGAGATTACCATTTGATATTTTAGAACTCCGTGCATTCTCAGAGTTCTTCAGTTAGTGTCTTTTTAAGAAGAGATGTTTATTGTTTTTCAGACAATGTCACAACTGTGGTATATGTCAATCATCAGGGTGGGACTATCAGCCCTTAGGCTGGGAAAAAAGTATCTCGGATATTTGCTTCGGTTAAATCCAGCTCCTATCTAAATTCTGGGGTCTTTTTCCAAGGTATAGACATTTGTGAAGCGGATTATCTCTGTTAATCAAGCTTTACTTCCGGGAGAATGGTCTCTCTTACCCAGATACGTTTTTCAATTTTTCAGATGTAAGGGTTTCCAGAAATAGATCTGTTAGCATCTCATCTGAATAAAGAACTTCCCAGGGGCCTATTCAGGTCTGGGGATCCTCAGGCGGAAGTAGTATATGCATTGATATTTCCTTGGAATTATCATTTTGTCTATATCCTTTCGCCTCTAGTTCTTCTTCCAAAAGTGATTTCCAAAATTCTAATGGAGTGTTTGTTTGTACTGCTGGTGGCTCCAGCATGGCCTCTCAGGTTTTGGTATGCAGATCTCATTTGGATGGCCAGTTGCCAACCTTGGACTCTTCCGTTAAGAACAGACCTTCTTTCTCAAGGCCCATTTTTCCATCAGGATCTCAAATCTTTAAATTTGAAGGGATGGAGATTGAACGCTTGATTTTTATTCATAGAGGTTTCTCTGACTCATTGATTAATACTATGTTTCAGGCTCGTAAATCTGTCTCTAGAAAGATTTATTATCGAGTTTGAAAGACCTACATTTCTTAGTGTTTTTCTCAATTTTCTTGGCATTCTTTTAGAATTCCTAGAATTTTATACTTTCTTCAGGTTGGTTTGGATAAGGTTTTGTTTTCAGTTCCTTGATAGGACAAATGTCTACTCTTTCTGTCCTTTTTTCACAGAAAGATTGCTAATCATCCTGATATTCATTGTTTTGTACAGACTTTGGTTCGTATCAAGCCTGTCATTAAGTTAATCTCTCCTCTTTGGAGTCTCAATTTGGTGCTGAGGGCTTTATAGGCTCCTCCGTTTGAACCTATGCATTCTCTGAACATTAAATTACTTTCTTGGAAAGTATTGTTCCTTTTGGCTATCTCTTCTGCTAGAAGAGTTTCTGAGTTATCTGCTCTTTCTTGTCAATTTCCTTTTCTGATTTTTTTCATCAGAATAAGGCAGTATTGCTTCCTGATATTCATAATTTTGTTCAGGCTTTGATCCGTATCAAACCCTTTATTAAGCCAATTTCTCCTCCTTGGAGTTTTATTTTGGTTCTGAAGGCTTTTCAGGCTCTTCTATTTGAGCATATGCTTGCTCTGGACATTAATTACTTTCATGGAAAGTATTGTTCTTTTTGGACATCTCTTCAGCTAGAACAGTTTTTTCATTATCTGTTCTTTCTTGTGAATCTCCTTTTCTTTCATGTAATTAACAAGAGTCCATGAGCTAGTGACGTATGGGATATACATTCCTACCAGGAGGGGCAAAGTTTCCCAAACCTTAAAATGCCTATAAATACACCCCTCACCACACCCACAAATCAGTTTTACAAACTTTGCCTCCAAGGGAGGTGGTGAAGTAAGTTTGTGCTAGATTCTACGTTGATATGCGCTCCGCAGCAAGTTGGAGCCCGGTTTTCCTCTCAGCGTGCAGTGAATGTCAGAGGGATGTGAGGAGAGTATTGCCTATTGAATGCAGTGATCTCCTTCTACGGGGTCTATTTCATAAGGTTCTCTGTTATCGGTCGTAGAGATTCATCTCTTACCTCCCTTTTCAGATCGACGATATACTCTTATATTTACCATTTCCTCTACTGATTCTCGTTTCAGTACTGGTTTGGCTTTCTACAAACATGTAGATGAGTGTCCTGGGGTAAGTAAGTCTTATTTTCTGTGACACTCTAAGCTATGGTTGGGCACTTTATTTATAAAGTTCTAAATATATGTATTCAAACATTTATTTGCCTTGACTCAGAATGTTCAACTTTCCTTATTTCCAGACAGTCAGTTTCATATTTGGGATTATGCTTTAATTATCTTATTTTTCTTACCTCAAAAATTTGACTTTTTTCCCTGTGGGCTGTTAGGCTCGCGGGGGCTGAAAATGCTTCATTTTATTGCGTCATTCTTGGCGCGGACTTTTTTGGCGCAAAAAATTCATTTCCGTTTCCGGCGTCATACGTGTCGCCGGAAGTTGCGTCATTTTTTTGACGTTATTTTGCGCCAAAAATGTCGGCGTTCTGGATGTGGCGTCATTTTTGGCGCCAAAAGCATTTAGGCGCCAAATAATGTGGGCGTCTTATTTGGCGCCAAAAAATATGGGCGTCGCTTTTGTCTCCACATTATTTCAGTCTCATTTTTCATTTGCTTCTGGTTGCTAGAAGCTTGATGTTTGGCATTTTTTTCCCATTCCTGAAACTGTCTTATAAGGAATTTGATCTATTTTGCTTTATATGTTGTTTTTTCTCTTACATATTGCAAGATGTCTCACGTTGCATCTGAGCCAGAAGATACTACAGGAAAACCTCTGCCTGCTGGATCTACCAAAGCTAAGTGTATCTGCTGTAAACTTTTGGTAGCTATTCCTCCAGCTGTTGTTTGTATTAAATGTCATGACAAACTTGTTAATGCAGATAATATTTCCTTTAGTGATGTACCATTGCCTGTTGCAGTTCCCTCAACATCTAAGGTGCAGAATGTTCCTGATAACATAAGAGATTTTGTTTCTGAATCCATAAAGAAGGCTTTGTCTGTTATTTCTCCTTCTAGTAAACGTAAAAAGTCTTTTAAATCTTCTCTCTCTACAGATGAATTTTTAAATGAACACCATCATTCTGATTCTTTGGACTCTTCTGGTTCAGAGGATTCTGTCTCAGAGATTGATGCTGATAAATCTTCATATTTATTTAAGATGGAATTTATTCGCTCTTTACTTAAAGAAGTACTAATTGCTTTAGAAATAGAGGATTCTAGTCCTCTTGATACTAATTCTATACGTTTGGATAAGGTTTTTAAAGCTCCTGCGGTTATTCCAGAAGTCTTTCCTGTTCCTAATGCTATTTCTGCAGTAATTGCTAAGGAATGGGATAGATTGGGTAATTCATTTACTCCTTCTAAACGTTTTAAGCAATTATATCCTGTTCCGCCTGACAGATTAGAATTTTGGGACAAAATCCCTAAAGTTGATGGGGCTATTTCTACCCTTGCTAAACGTACTACCATTCCTACATCAGATGGTACCTCGTTTAAGGATCCTTTAGATAGAAAAATTGAATCTTTTCTAAGAAAAGCTTATCTATGTTCAGGTAATCTTCTTAGACCTGCTATATCATTGGCTGATGTTGCTGCAGCTTCAACTTTTTGGTTGGAAACTCTAGCGCAACAAGTAACAAATCGTGATTCTCATGATATTATTATTCTTCTTCAGCATGCTAATAATTTCATCTGTGATGCCATTTTTGATATTATTAGAGTTGATGTTAGATTTATGTCTCTGGCTATCTTAGCCAGAAGAGCTTTATGGCTTAAGACTTGGAATGCTGATATGGCTTCTAAATCAACTCTACTTTCCATTTCTTTCCAGGGAAACAAATTATTTGGTTCTCAGTTGGATTCTATTATTTCAACTGTTACTGGTGGGAAAGGAACTTTTTTACCACAGGATAAAAAGTCTAAAGGTAAAAACAGGGCTAACAATCGTTTTCGTTCCTTTCGTTTCAACAAAGAACAAAAGCCTGATCCTTCGTCCTCAGGAGCAGTTTCAGTTTGGAAACCATCTCCAGTCTGGAATAAATCCAAGCCTGCTAGAAAGGCAAAGCCTGCTTCTAAGTTCACATGAAGGTACGGCCCTCATTCCAGTTCAGCTGGTAGGGGGCAGGTTACGTTTTTTCAAAGAAATTTGGATCAGTTCTGTTCACAATCTTTGGATTCAGAACATTGTTTCAGAAGGGTACAGAATTGGTTTCAAGATGAGACCTCCTGCAAAGAGATTTTTTCTTTCCCATGTCCCAGTAAATCCAGTGAAAGCTCAAGCATTTCTGAATTGTGTTTCAGATCTAGAGTTGGCTGGAGTAATTATGCCAGTTCCAGTTCCGGAACAAGGGATGGGGTTTTATTCAAATCTCTTCATTGTACCAAAGAAGGAGAATTCCTTCAGACCAGTTCTGGATCTAAAATTATTGAATCGTTATGTAAGGATACCAACGTTCAAGATGGTAACTGTAAGGACTATATTGCCTTTTGTTCAGCAAGGGAATTATATGTCCACAATAGATTTACAGGATGCATATCTGCATATTCCGATTCATCCAGATCATTATCAGTTCCTGAGATTCTCTTTTCTAGACAAGCATTACCAATTTGTGGCTCTACCGTTTGGCCTTGCTACAGCTCCAAGAATTTTCACAAAGATTCTCGGTGCCCTTCTGTCTGTAATCAGAGAACAGGGTATTGTGGTATTTCCTTATTTGGACGATATCTTGGTACTTGCTCCGTCTTTACATTTAGCAGAGTCTCATACGAATCGACTTGTGTTGTTTCTTCAAGATCATGGTTGGAGGATCAATTTACCAAAAAGTTCTTTGATTCCTCAAACAAGGGTAACCTTTCTGGGTTTCCAGATAGATTCAGTGTCCATGACTTTGTCTTTAACAGACAAGAGACGTCTAAAATTGATTACAGCCTGTCGAAACCTTCAGTCTCAATCATTCCCTTCGGTAGCCTTATGCATGGAAATTCTAGGTCTTATGACTGCTGCATCGGACGCGATCCCCTTTGCTCGTTTTCACATGCGACCTCTTCAGCTCTGTATGCTGAACCAATGGTGCAGGGATTACACGAAGATATATCAATTAATATCTTTAAAACCGATTGTTCGGCACTCTCTAACGTGGTGGACAGATCACCATCGTTTAATTCAGGGGGCTTCTTTTGTTCTTCCGACCTGGACTGTAATTTCAACAGATGCAAGTCTCACAGGTTGGGGAGCTGTGTGGGGATCTCTGACGGCACAAGGAGTTTGGGAATCTCAGGAGGTGAGATTACCGATCAATATCTTGGAACTCCGTGCAGTTTTCAGAGCTCTTCAGTTTTGGCCTCTTCTGAAGAGAGAATCGTTCATTTGTTTTCAGACAGACAATGTCACAACTGTGGCATACATCAATCATCAAGGAGGGACTCACAGTCCTCTGGCTATGAAAGAAGTATCTCGAATTTTGGTTTGGGCGGAATCCAGCTCCTGTCTAATCTCTGCGGTTCATATCCCAGGTGTAGACAATTGGGAAGCGGATTATCTCAGTCGCCAAACGTTGCATCCGGGCGAATGGTCTCTTCACCCAGAGGTATTTCTTCAGATTGTTCAAATGTGGGGGCCCCCAGAGATAGATCTGATGGCCTCTCATCTAAACAAGAAACTTCCCAGGTATCTGTCCAGATCCCGGGATCCTCAGGCGGAGGCAGTGGATGCATTATCACTTCCTTGGAAGTATCATCCTGCCTATATCTTTCCGCCTCTAGTTCTTCTTCCAAGAGTAATCTCCAAGATTCTGAGGGAATGCTCGTTTGTTCTGCTAATAGCTCCGGCATGGCCTCACAGGTTTTGGTATGCGGATCTTGTCCGGATGGCATCTTGCCAACCATGGACTCTTCCGTTAAGACCAGACCTTCTGTCTCAAGGTCCTTTTTTCCATCCGGATCTGAAATCCTTAAATTTAAAGGTATGGAGATTGAACGCTTGATTCTTGGTCATAGAGGTTTCTCTGACTCCGTGATTAATACTATGTTACAGGCTCGTAAATCTGTATCTCGAGAGATATATTATAGAGTCTGGAAGACTTATATTTCTTGGTGTCTTTCTCATCATTTTTCTTGGCATTCTTTTAGAATACCGAGAATTTTACAGTTTCTTCAGGATGGTTTAGATAAGGGTTTGTCCGCGAGTTCTTTGAAAGGACAAATCTCCGCTCTTTCTGTTCTTTTTCACAGAAAGATTGCTATTCTTCCTGATATTCATTGTTTTGTACAAGCTTTGGTTCGTATAAAACCTGTCATTAAGTCAATTTCTCCTCCATGGAGTTTGAATTTGGTTTTGGGAGCTCTTCAAGCTCCTCCGTTTGAACCTATGCATTCATTGGACATTAAATTACTTTCTTGGAAAGTTTTGTTCCTTTTGGCCATCTCTTCTGCCAGAAGAGTTTCTGAATTATCTGCTCTTTCGTGTGAGTCTCCTTTTCTGATTTTTCATCAGGATAAGGCGGTGTTGCGAACTTCTTTTGAATTTTTACCTAAAGTTGTGAATTCCAACAACATTAGTAGAGAAATTGTGGTTCCTTCATTATGTCCTAATCCTAAGAATTCTAAGGAGAAATCATTGCATTCTTTGGATGTTGTTAGAGCTTTGAAATATTATGTTGAAGCTACGAAATCTTTCCGTAAGACTTCTAGTCTATTTGTTATCTTTTCCGGTTCTAGGAAAGGCCAGAAAGCTTCTGCCATTTCTTTGGCATCTTGGTTGAAATCTTTAATTCATCTTGCCTATGTTGAGTCGGGTAAAATTCCGCCTCAAAGAATTACAGCTCATTCTACTAGGTCAGTTTCTACTTCCTGGGCGTTTAGGAATGAAGCTTCGGTTGACCAGATCTGCAAAGCAGCAACTTGGTCCTCTTTGCATACTTTTACTAAATTCTACCATTTTGATGTATTTTCTTCTTCTGAAGCAGTTTTTGGTAGAAAAGTTCTTCAGGCAGCGGTTTCAGTTTGAATCTTCTGCTTATGTTTTTTGTTAAACTTTATTTTGGGTGTGGATTATTTTCAGCAGGAATTGGCTGTCTTTATTTTATCCCTCCCTCTCTAGTGACTCTTGTGTGGAAAGATCCACATCTTGGGTAGTCATTATCCCATACGTCACTAGCTCATGGACTCTTGTTAATTACATGAAATAAAACATAATTTATGTAAGAACTTACCTGATAAATTCATTTCTTTCATATTAACAAGAGTCCATGAGGCCCACCCTTTTTTGTGGTGGTTATGATTTTTTTGTATAAAGCACAATTATTCCAATTCCTTATTTTATATGCTTCGCACTTTTTTTCTTATCACCCCACTTCTTGGCTATTCGTTAAACTGATTTGTGGGTGTGGTGAGGGGTGTATTTATAGGCATTTTAAGGTTTGGGAAACTTTGCCCCTCCTGGTAGGAATGTATATCCCATACGTCACTAGCTCATGGACTCTTGTTAATATGAAAGAAATGAATTTATCAGGTAAGTTCTTACATAAATTATGTTTTTCTGATATTTCATCAGGATAACATGCTTTTTGCTGTCCTCATTTCAATTCTTACCTAAAGTTGTAAATTCTAACTACATTAGGGAGGAATTATTGTTTTCCTAAGACTTCTTTGGCAAGATTCTTTCATTCTTTGGATATGGTAAGAGTTTTGAAATCCTATGGTGAAGCTATTCAGATTTCAGACAGACTTTTAGTCTATTTGTTTTCTTTTCTGGTTTTAGGAAGATCAAAAGGCTTCTGCCATTTATTTGGCATCTTGGTTAAATTTTTGATTCATCATGCTTATTTGGAGTCGGGTGGATTCCCGCCTCAGAGGATTACGGCTCATTCTACTAGGTCAGTTTCTACTTCCTGGGCTTTTTAAGAATGAAGCTTCTGTTGATCACATTTGCAAAGCAATGACTTGGTCTTCTTTGCATACTTTTACTAAATTCTGCCATTTTGATGTGTTTTCTTCTTCTGAAGCATTTTTTGGTAGAAAAGTATTTCAGGCAGCTGTTTCTGTTTGATTCGTTTGCTTATAATTTCAGTTTTTTTCATTATAAGATTAAAACTTTTGATTTGGGTTGTGGATTATTTTTTCAGCGGAATTGGCTGGCTTTATTTTATCCCTCCCTCTCTAGTGACTCTTGCGTGGAAGTTCCACATCTTTGGTATCTGCTATCCCATACGTCACTAGCTCATGGACTCTTGCTAATTACATGAAAGAAAACATAATTTATGTAAGAACTTACCTGATAAATTCATTTCTTTCATATTAGCAAGAGTCCATGAGGCCCACCCTTTTTGTGGTGGTTATGATTTTTTTGTATAAAGCACAATTATTCCAATTCCTTATTTTTTTATGCTTTCGCTCCTTTCTTATCACCCCACTTCTAGGCTATTCGTTAAACTGAATTGTGGGTGTGGTGAGGGGTGTATTTATAGGCATTTTAAGGTTTGGGAAACTTTGCCCCTCCTGGTAGGAATGTATATCCCATACGTCACTAGCTCATGGACTCTTGCTAATATGAAAGAAATGAATTTATCAGGTAAGTTCTTACATAAATTATGTTTTTTAGTTCCGACGCTACAGGCGTCCTTGTTATTGCTCATTCGGTAAGAGGCAATAATTTCCCACAATTCTCAATCCACTTGTTTATTGCTATACCGCCCTCATATATTATATGTTCAAATATATTCCATAAATACATTTACTCAATACATTTTAAATTGATATCGATTGCAAATAAAAAAAATGCATTTGCTTTTATTGATGCTTATAAAACACAATTACAATGTAATGTACTAAACGATTACTGATTATCAATTAAAATTTATTAAAAATGTCTTCATGTAACATAATTGTTCATTATGTCTTTATAGCACAAGTGTTAACTTTATCTTTTCAAATACTTACAACCTGAAAATTTACTAATACAATGACAATTATCCTAACAATTGTGACGGTATAATCTAGATTTTATTAAAGAGACAGAGACGAGTATTTTGCAATAACTTTTCATTTACTGAACAGACAGCAATTAAAAGCATAGAAAATTTTTAATAAATAATACAGAAAAATTCAACCAATGAGATCACAGTAACAGGTTATGCAACCAGATAACAGCCAATAAGATAACATCCAAAGGCATAAGAGGTAACAGTCCAAACAGCTAATCCTCTTTGAACTTTGCTGCAAATAACAAAAAGAAAGTAGGAACAAAAAAGAAACAAAACTCAGATACACAGGCAAAAATACAAAACAGTATGGTGATGAGAACAGAAAACTTGATTGACAGAAGTTGATTCCATAGATGATAAGAAACTTCTTGAAGATATCCGGAGTCTTTCCGTAGGGTAGAAGAATTCTGTGATAGTGCATAAGATACCAAAGCTTGATTATTGTTGGAATCCTGGATTTGAAGAATTCTGGGCTGAAAAAGAGAACATATAAATAATAATAACATAATATAAAATACACCCACAAATAACTGGGAGGGAAAAAGAATGTATTTAATATAATTAAATATATATAAAATAAGGGAGAGAAAATACTCGTCTCTGTCTCTTTAATAAAATCTAGATTATACCGTCACAATTGTTAGGATAATCGTCATTTTATTACAAGGACAGAGACTCCAATTTCTCTTGTAAGGTGTATCCAGTCCACGGATCATCCATTACTTGTGGGATATTCTCATTCCCAACAGGAAGTTGCAAGAGGAAACCCACAGCAGAGCTGCCATATAGCTCCTCCCCTAACTGTCATAGCCAGTCATTCTCTTGCAACTCTCAACAAGCAAGGAGGTCGTAAGAGAGAGTGGTTAAATATAGCTAGTTTATTTTCTTCAATCAAAAGTATGTTATTTTTAAATAGTACCGGAGTTGTGCTATTTTATCTCAGGCAGTAAATAGAAGAAGAATCTGCCTGAGGTTTCTATGATCTTAGCAGGTTGTAACTAAGATCCATTGCTGTTCTCACATATGTCTGAGGGGATTACACAGATGAGGTAAAACTTCAGCGAGAGAATGGCGTGCAGTTTATTCTGCTATCAGGTATGTGCAGTTATAATTTTTTCTAGAGATGGAAAACACTAGAAAATGCTGCTGATACCGGATTAATGTAAGTTAAGCCTGAATACAGTGATTTAATAACGACTGGTATCATGCTTACTCCCAGGGGTAATACCCTTATGATGTTGCAATATAAAACATTTGCTGGCATGTTTAATCGTTTTTATATATGCTTTGGTGATAAAAATTTATTGGGGCCTAGTTTTTTCCACATGGCTGGCTTAAATTTTGCCTAGAAACAGTTTCCTGAGGCTTTCCACTGTGTTACTATGAGTAGGAGGGGCCTATTTTAACTTTTTTTTGTGCAGTTAAAATTACAGACTGAGACATCCAGATTCCCTCAAAGGCCCTCTGAATGCTATAGGGCATCTCTAAAGGGCCCAAAGGCTTTCCAAAGTCGTTTTTTGGGGAAGGTAGGGCTACAGCTTGCTGTGGCAGTTGGTTGTGACTGTTAAAAAACGTCTATTTCGTTTTTTTGATCCGTTTTTTGAACTAAGGGGTTAATCATCAATTTGCAAGTGGGTGCAATGCTCTGCTGGCCTATTACATACACTGTAAAAATTTCGTTTGATTTACTGCATTTTTTCACTGTTTTTCAAATTCTGACAAAATTTGTTTCTCTTAAAGGCACAGTACCGTTTTTTATATTTGCTTGTTAACTTGATTTAAAGTGTTTTCCAAGCTTTCTAGTCTCATTGCTAGTCTGTATAAACATGTCTGACATAGAAGAAACTCCTTGTTCATTATGTTTAAAAGCCATGGTGGTGGGGGCGGAGCCAACTTTGAAGCAAGACGGTCGCATATCTCCACAGCTCTGAACAAACACATAAAAAAATCAAGCTTTGCGGCCGTCTGTGACCTTTTATTTACTCTTATGCTCATTAGGGAAGACCAGAAACTGCAGCTGCTCTCAGCAATGATTCTTGGTGTGTGTAATTTTACAAAAACGGACTTTCATAACCTGAGTGCGCTCAGCACTGAACACGCGATCTGAGGCAGCCATCTTACGGCCTTCATAGGAGCTAAAGGCTTTCACTTCTGATCTCTAACTTAAGGATCTACTGTCCTATCTGAATATGGAGGATGCGGAGCACATTTTGTGGCAGATGCATGCCCTTTTAGACAGTTGTGGAAGCGTTTTTGGATGCCAAGTTATAATGGAGCCCCGACAGATAGTCACAGCGCTAGTAGCCCACGCTACTCACTCGCGCACTTGTCATGAAGCCCCGGTGACAGGGAAAGACCAGGGATCGCAAAATCTGACATCCCCTCCGCATCAAGAACGGATCTCTCTGGAAGGGACACGCAAGACAGCAGAACTCTGCATAGCAGTAACTCCTATCAATGAGAACCTGCGATCCCCAAACAATGTTGACTGTGCCTATACATTATTAGAGGGGGCAGACCGCAGCACTGTGACGAAGGGTTCTCCTTGGCCAGTGTCAGAGCCATTTCCACAAGGCCCGCGACCACTACCTCTCCACATCCGGCAAGGGCCTTTACATGGTAAAGTTAAGCATTATGAACACTCTCAAGTATCGCCTCACATTGCAGCAACGCAACAGTTTTCTCTCACAAGGAGACAGCGTTACCTACCTCAATCCTCCTGGTCACAGGGAGCTGCATGGTGTCATGGTCACTTAACGTCTTGGGCGCAGGGAGGCCTTAAAATGGGCATTGGCTAAGCGGTTGAAAACACAATTGCCTCTTTATCTCTGGACCAGTCTATTTTTTATTATCTATAAAGCCCGGCTCTGCGTCACAATTAGAACTTTGTTGTTCACCCTTTGAGTTGGGGCTCATATTCAGTTGATGTCCAGAGTCAATCCAACTACTTGAACATTTTCTTATATCTCCAGAGGAACTGTACCACAAATAGACACTTAAACTGCAAATTCTATGATTTAGCCTTCTGAGCAAAAGGAGCAGTTTGCAATGACCTGCAGAAGGGCTTTTCTATATGCTGAGTTTTTTTTGTTTTCTTTGTTTCTTTTATGCCTATAGGTGATGAAGAGGGCAGAACGCAGTATGTAATAATTTATGTGCAGTGTCACAGGATTAGTTCTAATATTCCTTATTTAGCTCATCCTAGTATATAAGTGTTAGGACCAAGGTGGCCCAAGTTCTCCATGTTTAATTTATCTTTGCTATGTCTAGCTGGAGGGTTTAGTTTTTATACCATACAAGCTCTGAACGCTGGAAATTTAATGAAAATATGACAGCTGTTTACATATTGTATACCCAAGAATGGGGCAACTCACTTGCGTCCTAAGGTGAGGTAGACCTACACCTTCTAGCACACTAACCTGTTGTTGGGTATAGGGCCCATATCCAATTAGCAGGGAAGTTTAGACATCTTATTACTATATAATCTGATTTATGCCCCTATCCCGCACTCTCACAGAAGTAATGTTGCTGCAGCTACGCTCTTGCCTTCAGCTGTTGAATTTGCTGTCTGTATACAATCATACTTCCTCTTTCTCAGACACTGCACCAAATTCTCAGAATAATTGGTATAACCTTTAATCCCTTTAACAAGATTCACTCTCCATTAAGAGCTCCGTTAGATTGACTCCCAGCACTAAACCCAGTAGCGTTATTTAATTTGGCTCCACAATAACAATATCCTGGATTCCTCCATAGTCTAGCGCAGTCTATATTTAGTGTCACAGGCAACTTGCATATTAATCGTACAGCTCCCCAGGGGATCCCTTTACTCTAACCACTCTATGGAACCCACCTGATTTAGTTATCTGCTTACCTGGCTCAAGCTACTGTTCCCCCCCACCTCTCTAATTTGCCTCAATGCCTTTTAGTGCAGGCTGGACCTGTATTGTCACTTTTAGCCATATTCTCCCTTATTACACTATATGCCAATGTTTTTTGTTTACTAGATTCCACTATCTTAGATATAAAGACAATCTGACAAGAATTAGCTCCTTCCCCATTTAGACAGGTATCAAATGTCTGTATATTACTTTAAATCTCCCTATACGTTGAGCTACTCCTCTGTTAATCATTATTATTAACAATTATCCCCTTGCCACAGTTTTTAGTCTATATTACCAATTACATTCAAATGACCACCTCCTCCCCCCCCCCATCTCTAGATAATGTACCTCCTTGTTCAGGAGGGCCACTCACGCGGTTTATCTAGCAAGTACCGCAATTCTAAATAGTAAAAGTATCATGTTAAGTTTTGGGCATTATGTTATATTATTATGTCCTAGTTGATGTTATTACTTTATAGTCTAGTTCACAGTCCTTTATACACACCATAACTCCCATTGTGTTTTATGCTAGTTAATCAGATCTACTTGGAACCTTGATTATTTTTGCTTATGTCTGTTACCATATATTATTTAATTTACTATCTCACCTAGTTAGAACTTAGCTGATCTGGAAAGAGATTAGAAGTTACAAATAACTTGTCCTTAGGCTTGGCAGCTTAGCTCACAAGCGTCCTACTAGGTGCTCCCCTGGTTTAACCTAAGATTTAGTGTGAAGTCCCACAACTTGTTAGGGGGCACATAGCCATACTACGATACACAGATATAGCCAGAAGATTATCACACTGTCTTTGGTGTAGGCAGGTCCTGCACGATTATCAGCATTTACGCCCTTATTATACACAGCATCTTGACTAAGCTCCATAAACTAGGTTAGCCCTTTGAATATAGTACTTGAGGCCCTCCGGACCAGACATACCCTAAGCCCAATACTTATTTAGAATATAAGACGTTTACCACACTCCAGATAACCACCTCCCCCCCCCTCGCTACTATTCTCTA
Organism: Bombina bombina; assembly: GCF_027579735.1. Taxonomy (NCBI): domain Eukaryota; kingdom Metazoa; phylum Chordata; class Amphibia; order Anura; family Bombinatoridae; genus Bombina; species Bombina bombina. Next base: position 34,313,091 of record NC_069510.1, on the reverse strand, counting down.
ATGTACCTCCTAGATAAGGAGGCCTCTCTATGCGGTCTTTCTAACCAGTACCGCGACCTACCCCTTCTATTTTCTATGTTTCTATGTGCAGCTTTTCACTCTACCATAGAATTGACTCTACTTCTCCCATTTAGTCAAGCGAAACTGTTAAGCTTCACTTACAAATTGAGTTACAAGTTTTAGGTTTAATATTTTCAACTTTATCATACTACTTTTCTATTACAGAAGACACATGAAGACCATTCGCTATTTACATATTGTGAAATATATGCCATAACTAATGTTTATATTTGACTTACTTTGAGAATTCTGAATACATTTCAATGGCAAGTTTGTGTATTATAAACATTCCTACAGATCTAGCTTCTGTATAATTTTACATTCCTGTATACTCTCATGTTTATATGGCTTCGTGATAATATGCATGTAACCTTATTGCTTTTTCTTTGTCTTCAATAAAAAGAATATTTAAAAAAAAAAAGCCATGGTGGAACCCCCTCTTAGAATGTGTACCAAATGTACTGATTTCATTTTAGGCAATAAAGATCATTTTCTGTCTTTTAAAAAAAAATTATCACCAGAGGAATCTGACGAGGGGGAAGTTATGCCGACTAACTTTCCCCACGTGTCAGACCCTTTGACTCCCGCTTAAGGGACTCACACTCAAATGGCGCCAAGTACATCTAGGGCGCCCATAGCGTTTACTTTACAAGACATGGCGGCAGTCATGGATAATACACTGTCAGCGGTATTAGCCAGCCTACCTGAACTTAGAGGTAAGCAAGATAGCTCTGGGGTGAGACAAAATGCAGAGCATACTGACGCTTTAAGAACCATGTCTGATACTGCCTCACAATATCCAGAAGCTGAGGAAAGAGAGCTTCAGTCAGTGGGTGATGTTAATGACACAGGAAGATACCTGATTCTAATATTTCTACATTTAAATTTAAGCTTGTACACCTCCGCGTGTTGCTTAGGGAGGTTTTAGCTGCTCTGAATGACTGTGATTCCATTGCAGTGCCAGAGAAATTGTGTAGACTGGATAAATACTTGCAGTCCCGGTGTGTACTGATGTTTTTCCAATACCTAAAAGGTTTACAAAAATTATTAATAAGGAATGGGATAGACCAGGTGTGCCGTTCTCTTCCCCTCCTATTTTTAGAAAAATGTTTCCAATAGACGCCACCACACGGGACTTATGGCAGACAGTCCCTAAGGTGGAGGGAGCAGTTTCTACTCTAGCAAAGCGTACTACTATCCCTGTTGAGGACAGTTGTGCTTTTTTAGATCCAATGGATAAAAAATTGGAAGGTTACCTTAAGAAAATATTTATTCAACAAGGTTTTATCCTACAGCCCCTTGCATGCATTGCCCCTGTCACTGCTGCTGCGGCGTACTGGTTTAAGTCTCTGGAAGAGGCTTTACAGGTAGCGACTCCATTGGATGACATACTTGGCAAACTTAGAGCACTTAAGCTAGCCAATTCTTTTATTTCTGATGCCATTGTTCATTTGACTAAACTAACGGCTAAGAATTCTGGTTTTGCTATACAGGCGCGCAGAGCGCTATGGCTTAAATCATGGTCAGCTGACGTGACTTCAAAATCTAAGCTACTTAACATTCCCTTCAAGGGGCAGACCCTATTCGGGCCTGGTTTGAAGGAGATTATTGCTGATATCACTGGAGGAAAAGGTCATGCCCTTCCTCAGGACAGGTCCAAATCTAGGGCCAAACAGTCTAATTTTCGTGCCTTTCAAAACTTCAAGGCAGGTGCGGCATCAACTTCCTCTAATAATAAACAAGAGGGAACTTTTGCTCAATCAAAGACGGTCTGGAGACCAAACCAGACCTGGAAAAAAGGTTAGCAGGTCAAAAAAGCCTGCTGCTGCCTCTAAGACAGCATGAAGGAACGGCCCCCTATCCGGTAACGGATCTAGTAGGGGGAAGACTTTCACTCTTCGCCCAGGCGTGGGCAAGAGATGTTCAGGATCCCTGGGCGTTGGAAATTATATCCCAGGGATATCTTATGGACTTCAAAGCTTCCCCCTCAAAAGGGAGATTTCACCTTTCACAATTATCTGCACACCAGATAAAGAGAGAGGCATCCTTACACTGTGTACTAGACCTCCTAGTTATGGGAGTGAACAGGAACAGGGATTTTACTCAAATCTGTTTGTGGTTCTCATAAAAGAGGGAACCTTCAGACCAATTTTGGATCTAAAGATCTTAAACAAATTCCTCAAAGTTCCGTCGTTCAAGATGGAAACTATTCGTACCATCCTACCACTGATCCAGGAGGGTCAATATATGACTACAGTGGATCTAAAGGATGCTTATCTTCACATTCCGATACACAAAGATCATCATCGGTTTCTCAGGTTTGCCTTTCAAGACAGGCATTACCAGTTGTAGCTCTTCCCTTTGGATTAGCTACAGCCCCAAGAATCTTTACAAAGGTTCTAGGGTCGCTTATGGCGGTCCTAAGGCCGCGGGGCATAGCAGTAGCTCCTTATTTAGACGACATCCTGATACAGGCGTCAAACTTCCAAATTGCCAAGTCTCATATGGACGTAGTACTGGCATTTCGGAGGTCGCATGGGTGGAAAGTGAACGAGGAAAAGAGTTCTCTATCCCCACTCACAAGAGTTTCCTTTCTAGGGACTCTGATAGATTCTATAGAAATGAAAATTCACCTGACGGAGTCCAGGTTATCAAAGCTTCTAAATTCCTGCCGGGTTCTTCATTCCATTCCGCGCCCTTCGGTGGCTCAGTGTATGGAAGTAATCGGCTTAATGGTAGCGGCAATGGACATATTGCCGTTTGCACGCTTACATCTCAGACCGCTGCAACTATGCATGCTCAGTCAGTGGAGCGGGGATTACACAGATTTGTCCCCTCAACTGAATCTGGACCAAGAGACCAGGGATTCTTTTCCCTGGTAGCTATCTCAGGTCCATCTGTCCAAAGGTATGACCTTTCGCAGGCCAAATTGGACAATTGTCAACAACAAATGCCAGCCTTCTAGGTTGGGGTGCAGTCTGGAACTCCCTGAAGGCTCAGGGATCGTGGACTCAGGAGGAGTCTCTCCTTCCAATAAATATTCTGGAACTAAGAGCGATATTCAAAATTTGTCTTCTAAGAGGCCAATTATTAAAAAGATTAATTAATAAATCCACATCCCAAAAATAAGAATGTCTAGGAACAGGAGGCTTCTTTACTCCTATGGCTTTAAGAAGCTTTTTGACTGAGGATAATTGTCCAATAGGAATATTAGCTATAAGGTAATGTCCAGCTGATATTGCTGATCTAGCAATATTAATAGATCTATATGCTAGACCTGTTTTAAATAAAGAGGTCAAATAGTTAATGACTTCATTCACAGGAACTGAAAAGGAATCCAAATTTCTGCAACTGCACCAATCAGACCATCTGAGCCATGCATATCTATATAATTTTTTGGTACCTGGTGCCCAAGATTCTCTGAGTAATGATTTAGCCTCTTCCGAAAGTCCTTCGAACAACCAGGAACCCCTGAAATCATCCAAGAAATCAGATGAAGGGATCCTTGAACAACAAGGTTGTGGGGTTGTCCTGTTGGATCCAACAAGAGATCTTGCTGGAGAGGAAGAAGGAGAGGAGGAAGGTAAGACATCTCTAGAAGAGCTGGAAACCAAGATTGGGCTGACCACCATGGAGTTATGAGAAGAATCGAAATAAGATTCCTCCTGACAAACGATATTGTCCGTGGAATCATTGAAAAAGGAGGGAATGCATAAGCTCCCCTCTCTGGCCATTCCTGAAGGAATGCATCCGTCGCTAGAGCAAAGGGGTCTGGCCTCCAACTGTAATATGGAGTTAGTTGATGATTCAATCGGGAGGCAAAGAGATCTATGGAAAAAGGACCTCTGCGGTAAAACAAAATCTGAAAAATCTTAGAATTCAGTTTCCAATCGCTGGAGTCTTGGAGATGGCGAGAACCCCAATCTGCCATGATGTTGTTTTGACCTGGAATATATTCTGCTTGAATTAAAATGTTGTGATCCAAACAAGAATGGATAAAATCTGAAGTTAGGTCCGACAATATTTTTGATGTAGTACCTCCTAAACGGTTGAGATACCTGACAACAGAAATATTGTCCATCTTGAGTAAGACAGAAATAGGACGATCTGAATGAATAAAGCTCTTGACAGCAAAAGAACCTGCTAAAAGTTCTAGACAATTTATATGAAGAGTCTTTTCTGATCGGAACAGCCAATAGAATGCGAGCTCAATCTGATTGGCTGATCGGATCAGCCAATCGGATTGAACTTGATTCTGATTGGCTGATTCCATCAGCCAATCAGAATTTTCCTACCTTAATTCCGATTGGCTGATAGAATCCTATCAGCCAATCGGAATTCGAGGGACGCCATCTTGGATAACGTCCCTTAAAGGAGCCTTCATTCGTCGGTAGTCCGTCGGGCCAGCAGGATGTTCCGTGTCGGAGGTCTGCAAGATGGATCCGGAAGAAAGAAGATTGAAGATGCCGTTGATAGAAGACTTCAGCCGGATCATGGACCTCTTCAGCTCCCGCTTGGATGATGACTTCAGCCGGATCATGGACCTCTTCAGCCCCCCGCTTGGGCTTGGATCAGGACATCGGAGGAGCTCTTCTGGATCGATCGGTGAACCTGGTATGGTGAAGATAAGGTAGGAAGATCTTCAGGGGCTTAGTGTTAGGTTTATTTAAGGGGGTTTGGGTTAGATTAGGGGTATGTGGGTGGTGGGTTGTAATGTTGGGGGGGGGTATTGTATGTGGGTTTTTTTACAGGCAAAAGAGCTGAATTCTTTGGGGCATGCCCCGCAAAGGGCCCTGTTCAGGGCTGGTAAGGTAAAAGAGCTTTGAACTTTAGTAATTTAGAATAGGGTAGGGCATTTTTTTATTTTGGGGGTCTTTGTTATTTTATTAGGGGGCTTAGAGTAGGTGTAATTAGTTTAAAATTGTTGTAATATTTTTCTGATGTTTGTAAATATTTTTTTATTTTTTGTAACTTAGTTCTTTTTTATTTTTTGAACTTTAGTTAGTTTATTTCATTGTATTTATTTGTAGATATTGTATTTAATTAATTTATTGATAGTGTAGTGTTAGGTTTAATTGTAGGTAATTGTAGGTATTTTATTTAATTAATTTATTGATAGTGTATTGTTAGGTTTAATTGTAACTTAGGTTAGGATTTATATTACAGGTAATTTTGTAATTATTTTAACTATTTTAGCTATTGTACCTGGTTAAAATAAATACAAAGTTACCTGTAAAATAAATATAAATCCTAAAATAGCTATAATATAAATATAATTTATATTGTAGCTATATTAGGATTTATTTTACAGGTAAGTATTTAGCTTTAAATAGGAATAATTTATTTAATAAGAGTTAATTTATTTCGTTAGATTTAAATTATATTTAACTTAGGGGGGTGTTAGTGTTAGGGTTAGACTTAGCTTTAGGAGTTAATACATTTATTAGAATAGCGGTGAGCTCCAGTCGGCAGATTAGGGGTTAATGTTTGAAGTTAGGTGTCGGCGATGTTAGGGAGGGCAGATTAGGGGTTAATACTATTTATTATAGGGTTAGTGAGGTGGATTAGGGGTTAATAACTTTATTATAATAGCGGTGCGGTCCGGTCGGCAGATTAGGGGTTAATAAGTGTAGGCAGGTGGAGGCGACGTTGTGGGGGGCAGATTAGGGGTTAATAAATATAATATAGGGGTCGGCGGTGTTAGGGGCAGCAGATTAGGGGTACATAGGGATAATGTAAGTAGCGGCGGTTTACGGAGCGGCAGATTAGGGGTTAAAAATAATATGCAGGGGTCAGCGATAGCGGGGGCGGCAGAATAGGGGTTAATAAGTGTAAGGTTAGGGGTGTTTAGACTCGGGGTACATGTTAGGGTGTTAGGTGCAGACGTAGGAAGTGTTTCCCCATAGACAACAATGGGGCTGCGTTAGGAGCTGAACGCGGCTTTTTTGCAGGTGTTAGCTTTTTTTTCAGCTCAAACAGCCCCATTGTTTCCTATGGGGGAATCGTGCACGAGCACGTTTTTGATTATGGCCACGTCCGTAAGCAACTCTGGTATCGAGAGTTGCAGTGGCGTTAAATATGCCTGTACGCTCCCTTTTTGGAGCCTAACGCAGCCGTTCTGTGGACTCTCAATACCAGAGATATTTTAAAGGTGTGGCCAGAAAAAAGCCAGCGTTAGCTACGCGGGTCGTTACCGACAAAACTCTAAATCTAGGCGTAGGTAATTCTGGCCTAGGACATTCAGCCCTTAAAATACTTTTAGATTTTTTAGAAAGGGGTCTCCGTATATAAAAAGCACTGAATTTGGAAACCCTTTTTGATGGCCTCCAATTAGAGGACCTTGGATGTTCTATGTCATCAGGGTCTAAATAAGATTCCCCAGCATTATCTAACAATCTAGGTTTTTTGGATTTGCTAGACTTTTTAGATCTTTTATATTTAGGGGAGTCGTCATCTGAGGATGATGAGTCCGAAACATCCTCATAAAAAGAATCTTTATCCTTATCATCATAAAATTTGTCAGAAGTAAAGGAGCCATTAGACTCAGTTGTTGAATCAGAGTCAACATTCATTTTGCGCTTAAGTTTTTGTTTCCTGGGTTTAAAAGAAACAGTATCAGAATCCTCAGAGGAATCATTTTGTAAATTTTTGACAAGTGCGGACTCATTGTCTGAACTAGGCAGACTTTTATTTAATTTCTCAGTAGAAATGACAGCTGAATTTTCATTAGTATTTGAATTTAAATGTTTTCTTTTACTGGTTGCTTTTCTGGGTATATTGCCAGAGGAATTAACTGCAACCATGACAGACTGCATCTGTTGCTGAAGGGAAGCCATAGAAGACATAATGTCTTGTAAAGATTTATTAGAAACATCAGATATGTTTTCACTAGACATACTGAAATAAGCAAGGATGTTGCAATAAAATACTAATTCAGCTTATTAAATATATAAGTTCAAATTTGTGATAAATGTTATAAATTTAGTACATATACAAATTAAAATACAAAATAAATATTTCTCTTGAAAATAGAGGGAATCGAACTGAGGACCTTGTAAACTAAAGGCTGACAAGTTAACCACAGGGCTAATGCTAAAATATAAGGGATTGGAAAGCTGCCAAATACTTAACAAATAAAATTATGACACAATGTGAAAATAAAAAAACTAAACGATTTGCAACAAAAGTTGCCAAACTTAATAACCAGCAAGAACGAGTGAGGTAATGACTGTGGCTGACAGGACTGAGGCGGGTCTGAGGGCGGGAAAAGAAAAAAGTGATACGTCACTAACAGAGGGCGGAGATAAAGGCCGACTATGAGAAAACCCTTACACAGAAGGAAAGAGCAACCGGATAAGCAGGGAGATATCGAAGGTAAACAAAAAGGCGTAACCAAGCTAAAATAAAATATGAAACAAGCTGTGTAATAATAACGTTAATGAGCAAGAAAATAAATAACGATATTGGGGAAATAAATATATTGTAAACAGTAGTAAACTGAGAAAAAGAAGGGAAAGATGGAAATTTAAAACAAATAAAGGCAAGAAGTTAAATACAACAAAAAAGCATTATTTATTTAATAATGAAATTTAAATAATACTTAACGTCTGTTCAGCAAAGTGAAAAGAGGATTAGCTGTTTGGACTGTTACCTCTTATACCTTTGGATGTTATCTTATTGGCTGTTATCTGGTTGCATAACCTGTTACTGTGATCTCATTGGTTGAATTTTTCTGTATTATTTATTCAAAATTTTCTATGCTTTTAATTGCTGTCTGTTCAGTAAATTAAAAGTTATTGCAAAATAGGAGTCTCTGTCCTTGTAATAAAATCCAACAATATAAAACTTTTTTTTTTTTTTATTGCTGTTCTACTGCTTTTGACCCTTTATAATAGTTTATTGCAACACAAAATTAACCTTTTCAAAATAGATATATATATGTATATATGCATATATATATATATATATATATATATATATATATATGTATATGTATATATATATATATATGTGTGTGTATATATAAATATATATATGTATATATGTGTATATGTATAAATATATAAATATATATATATAAATATATATATATATATATATGTATGTATGTATATATATGTCTATATATGTATGTATGTATATATATGTCTATATATGTATATAAGTATATATATTTATGTATGTGTATATATGTATATATATATATATATATATATCATATATAATATATATATATATAAATATATATGTGTATATATCTATATATATGTATTTATATATGTATATATATATATATATATCGGTATGTATATATATATATCTGTATATATCTATATATATATGTTTATATGTATATATATATATATATATATTTATGTATGTGTATATATATATATATATATATATATATATATATATATATTTAGATATATTTTTCTATACATATATGTATATATACTCCTGGAAAAACGGATGCACTCTCAGGTCTTTTTCTAAAAAGACATGAGAGTGCATCCGTTTTTCCAGGAGTATCCATTGCATGTTTGCACCCAGGCAGATGTCCTAAGGAGGGTATTTGTTAAACAATGTACTATCTAACTAGAGACAAAATAAAAAGTTTTGATTTATAATGTGAGTGTCTAATGAACCTTTAATAAAATATACAACGAAATTACATTTAGAAGAAGTCGGCATCATATATTTAGCATATGATAAAGCTAAATGCATATTGATTACTTTATTCTAACACAATAGCGCATATTTATTAATTAGATATCTTTAACATTAAAAACAACAGTCATTTTTATGAAAAAGGAACATATTGTTGACAAACATATTAAACAACATGGACTATAGAGATTTGCACTTGCCTCGAAATATCATTTGCATGAAAACATTTTGCTTTCGTTCGTTTATTCAACCAGACATCCAGCAAAAGAGAATGTGGTGGTCTTTATCAGCTACGGGTCAACAATGTAACATGATGCAAATAATACATATTCGCAAGGTTTTTAAAATTGGCTGCAGTCACAAACGTGTTTAACGTGCACAAACAAATATTGCGGGACTACGTAATCCAATCATACGTTTTTTTACCTTTGCATGTGACGTCTTAACATGGCGCTTCCTTGATCACGTAAGAACGCCATCCAATAAAAGGCACATTCTTGATCACGTAAGAACGCCCCAAAAAAAAAGACGCATCCTTGATCGCGTCAAAACGCAATCCAATAAAAGGCACATTCTTGATCATGTAAGAACGTCAGTCAATACAAGGAATCATTGGACAGCCTGGCAGGTGACGTTTTAAGCAACATGGCGCATCCGAGATAGCTGAAAAACCGCAGCCAATACAAGGACTCAGTTGACAGCTTGGCATATCACTAAAAAACGTATTTATATTTTAGGAACTAGTATGTGTCTAGATTGCTATCTAGGAATGTCACCAAATCATGAATCATCTTTTCGGACTTGACTGTCCCTTGAACTATAGCTATGGTGTATATCTTTAACATTTAAAAGATACACATGAGAAATACATATGCCATTGATGTTTTAAGATATGTTTTGATTGTTTTGGAATAACAATAATGATACATGGATTGATTAAACGTGTCATTTATTCAAGTTTAAATATGGTCAGCCTACCTATAGCCATATATGGGAGTAGAATTATTTTGTTAACATATTTTTTAAAAAATATTCATCTAAAATATTTGCATTACACACAGAGATTTTTTTGGTTACACTTTTACAATAAGATAGAATAGAAAATGAAATACATGTGCTGTCAACATTACAATAAGATTGTTTATTAATAAGATTATATGTCCTTGTTCATGTAAAAAGGACAAAAACGCTTTAGAAATGGAAATACATTCATTAACAATTGTGCTCACCATCCCTTAAAGGGACATTATTTTGTTTTTAAAAAGAGGATACACATAGACAATACTATTTCAATAAAATGAACACTTTACAGGGATTATATCATTGTATCAATCCTCAGATCATTTGTTAAAGGTGCATCAATTCATGCAGAGTTTCTAAATACACACATGGATGTGAAAATTTAAATATACATATATACACATATAACAATCTATATATACATATATAAAACAATTACTATGCTAATCATAATCATGCAATGATAAAGCTAAGATAAAAATATATAAAGACAAATAATAAGATTACATTGGAGATGTTAATCTTAAAGTCATTTACAATTGTCTTACATATATGATTTTTTATAAAAAAATATTTTTGGTAGGTCCCTTTAAGGATCAACAAGATAAACTAGAGCTTTCAAAAAATAACATGAAGAATGAGGACAAAGAATCGTGCAATTACATGTCTTTTATTAGTATGTAAGAAAACATCAACAACGTTTAGAAATAATCTTTTAAAAATAAGGAATATTTGAGCCATATGACAAGGTAACAGAGTGCATCACAGTCCATGAAGAGAGTTGCCAAGGGCCACCATAGCCCCATTGGAGACATATGACAAGGTAAAAGAGTGCATCACAGTCCATGAAGAGAGTTGCCAAGGGCCACCATAGCCCCATTGGAGACATATGACAAGGTAAAAGAGTGCATCACAGTCCATGAAGAGAGTTGCCAAGGGCCACCATAGCCCCATTGGAGACATATGACAAGGTAACACAGTGCATCACAGTCCATGAAGAGAGTTGCCAAGGGCCACCATAGCCCCATTGGAGACATATGACAAAGTAAAAGAGTTCATCACAGTCCATGAAGAGAGTTACCAAGGGCCACCATAGCCCCATTGGAGACATATGACAACGTAAAAGAGTGCATCACAGTCCATGAAGAGAGTTACCAAGGGCCACCATAGCCCCATTGGAGACATATGACAAGGTAACACAGTGCATCACAGTCCATGAAGAGAGTTGCCAAGGGCCACCATAGCCCCATTGGAGACATATGACAAGGTAAAAGAGTGCAACAGGCACAACAATAAACTTTTAAAAAGGCCAAATGGCAACAATAAAAAAAAACATCAACATGTGGACGGAGGATTCTTATCTGCCACCTTGGAGCATCTCCAGATCCTTCACTTACTGGTCATCCTCTTCATCGTCCTGTGCATGTCCAGCTCCAGATTCAGGCCTTGAACTTAATCGCATAATTTCACGCAGAGTCAAGTCCTGAACCCAGAGCTGGGCCTGCATGGTGTCGTTCATCCCTCTCAGGACAGCTGCGTTCCTCAACACGGCCGGCTCTACTCTTGCTATACCTTCTAGCATGAGCCATGCTGAGTCACAGCCTAAAATAAAGAATAAATTAAATATTAATGATAATTACACAACAGACGAAAAAAATAGAAAAGATACATTGTCATCATAAAGACAAATCATTCTTTACATCAATTAGTTTAAATTTATTCTTTACACATGAATTATGTTATTCAGACAGACCGAAATCATTAAAGGGACAGTTTACTCAAACATGTCCCCTTTAATTGGTTTTAGATGATCCACTTATACAGCTTGAGTGTATAAAATCTTGTTAAAGGATTTACATTGTACTTACATTAGCAATTTAAATATTTTAATTATACTGTGGTAGGCACACCTATCCTTAAACATTTTGGCATTGAGGACAAGCTGTGTAAACATAGCAACCTGAAGAAATTACATTCCCACTGGGTTAGACAAGAGATAATGTATAAACATTTGTACATTAATTGTTGGATCCAAGTAGTGGTGATTGGTATATGTAGTGATATCCAATTAAAGGGACACTGAACCTAAATATTTAATTGACTGATTCAGATAGAGCATGACATTACAAATATTTAAAAATTACACATATTGTTTAAATGTTTGAATTCTATAGCTAGATTTTGAATGCAAGAATGTCGGTTTTTAGGGCAGGCCATATTTTTTTATCAACTTTGTTTGTCCCTGCTGGTTGATGGATACATTCATCCAACAATAAAGAAATGATGTCCACAATTATTTTATTTTTTTAAAATAATTATAGGCATTTCTTTGTTTCAATAAAGATATCAAGAGAATGAAGAATAATTCATAAGAGTAGTAAATTATAAATTTGATTAACATTGCATGCTCTATTTGAATCACAATAGAAAATATTTTCCTTCAGTGTACCTTTAAGTATCTTATAATGTTGATTTTGAATGATACTTACAGCTGTGCCTGGGAAGGACAATCCGACACTCAGGACAATGAAGGTTGAGACAGGTGGGAGGGATGGGATTGGGTTGGGGAGGGATGGGATTGGCTTAGGGAGGGATGGGATTGGCTTGGGGAGGGATGAGCTGATGCTCCGGGGTAGGCCATACAGCTGGGGAGTGGGGAGCTGGGGTCTGGGCAGCTGTACGGGCCATAATACGGGGAGAGCGGCGAAGGGGGTTGTAGGGGCATTTTTTGGGAGGGGCAGGAAATGATAAATGGGAAGGGCCGGCAGGGGTATGGGCATGGGCAGGAGACTGGGCAGTGGTCTGGGCATGGGCAGGGGTCTGGGTCTGGGCAGGGGTCTGGGCATGGGCAGGGGTCTGGGCATGGGCAGGGGTCTGGGCATGGGCAGGGGTCTGTGACTGGTCAGGGGACTGGGCAGGGGCGGAAACCAGATGACCAGAAGTGGTGGATCCATCTGAAAATTTAATAAATATATATTAACATCTCATACATCATGAAATCAAATCAACACATTTCAAATTGATTATGTTTTCAATATACTTAGAAGTGTGTTTGAATTTCTAAACAATTATGAAATGAGGATATGGTATGCATATAGGCACTCAGATGAATATCAATTACTGTCTGTACAATTATAACATTATTATTGTGTTTTGGCCTGGAATATGCATGTGACATAATGATGGCATGAATTATACATTTTTAAAATAAAAAAAAATTCATGCTGCCTGATATAGAAAGGGGGCAGTAGTGTATTTGAACAGACAAATACTATTCCTTTTTAAAGTGCAAAAGCTGTAGACTTTGAATGTCTTCAATGAAATGATTTCAAATAAAGCAACATGTTGGAAACATGATAGATATATTTTACATACCATTAGACTCCAAGGCAGCCTCTTCCTCCTCCGTCACATATGTTAAATCAATCTCTGTAAAGCATAACATGTTGTGTACACGTTAAGAACAGATATTATAACATATGTTACTGTTGTTCAAAGACACACATCAATGTTGCATTAAAGATATACACACCCAAAGTTATGATTTACATCATTTTGATGGAGCATACAAATTACAGTAGATTTGTTATTCTCAATGATTCATATTTTCGATGTATTGTTTGTATTAATTTAAAAATCATAAAAGCATAGTACATAGAACATTTAAGATTTCTCATGTGTGTATCACTTGATGACTGTTGTCAAAAATGAACATGGAAACAAACATATGCTATACATCTTCTGAATAACAAATGTGTAGACTAATAAAGTTTTAATTATTAATCTTTCAATATTAAAAGAAAATTAATATATAATCAGAAGAGAAAATTATATGTTTGTTTCAAATGTTATGCTTCATCAGAATCATGCTCATAATATTGATTACCAATACACCTTCAATGACATATAAATGAGTCAATGGACTTACCAGGAGACCGCAAAGGCGGCTCTATGTCACTGCTGGATTCCTGTGGGCTCACCACACCAACTCTCTCTATGAATGATATAGATATATATTAGGAAACACATTTGGGATATCACTAAATCACATATGTATCGAATTTTAATATTAATCAACTTGAAAATGTGAAGAATAGAGCAGTCATTAAACCAGAAAATGCTTGATTGAATCAAGGGGATTCTGTTAAAAATTATGCATTGAACATATGTTTAATTTCAGACTATATTAGACATCAAACTCATCTCATACGATGCTATTGCATATCTAAATATACCCATTGATCAATGTTCTTAAAAGAATACACACAAACCACATTTTGAAGAGCAGCTGTTGACAAATCTAAACAAACACATGTGGCACATCAAGCCATTTGTGCAATGTACAGTAATCTTGTTTAGGACACAACACATATTTATCACAATACAAAACCAAATTGATTAGTACAAATATGTAATCATGGTGCTGTTAGAGTATGCTGATATCTATAAAGTAACTCCAACAGTGAATATGTGAATTATATATCAATATTGTTTAATCCAAAGAATGTAAAGATGAATGAATCTATTGTTTATTAAAGGGACACTGACATGATTAATTTAAATAATTGATTTCTCTGTTCAAACTGTTCAAAATGATTTAACATTGACTCCTATTATAATTTGAATGTTGCTACATTTTAATCTTAAAGGCAGATAAGCAATATTGTATTCAATAAATATTGTTTGTTGAAGGTATCCACCAATCATCAATAAAAACCCAGGTTGCAGATAATGGTACATTCTTGATTTTAAAATACATTTAGCAATAGAATATTTCACATATGATGATAGTATTATATTTAAATGTTTATTAATATTGCATACTCTATCTGAATGACAACATTAATAATTGTAGATCAGTATCCCTTTAATATAAAATTATATTGATTTGACAATGTTGGTGTTAATGAATTCTCTACTCCATATGTTGATGTAATGAATGGGATTGAGCATGCAATTCAAATCTAATATGTTATTTAAGGATATCCAAAGAATTATTTAATTTTCATCTATTAAAGGGACATTACATATAAATATTGAACAATGTGGATTTAGTATGTAATGTTCTGTCCATGTTTCTAAGACAAATGTCAATTAAAATGAGACATACCATACTGTGACAAGCCCTGCCTTAAGGATCCAGCAGCAACATCCATATCTGTAATATATTAAATGAGGATTGCATATCATTAATACAAATCATGCCATGTTTAAAATCTTTACATTATTAGCAAATCAATTTAAAACTATTAATCATTTGGTAGTCCCATGAGTTAATTGTTTCCTCAATTCAATTCATGATAAATATATCCTGTACTCTTATTTTCAATCAGTTGTGTTGTTTACTGTAGCTTTAATTATTTTTTGGTGTTATTTCATTCTCATCAATTGATGTGCATATGTTATAATTTATTTTGATTCTTCTTTTTTTATTATGTATAATATTGAAAATAAGAATACTGTATTCTTCACATATATAATAATTCACATTTCATTTTGACCAACATGTATAAAGCAATGCCACTTACAGCAAAGCCATGTTAACGTGTATGCGCAATTCCATTTTCGCGATCATTGCGCAATGATTCAAAGCGGAATTACGCATCTGTCATTTGACCAACATGTATAAAGCAATGCCACTTACAGCAAAGCCATGTTAACGTGTATGCGCAATTCCATTTTCGCGATCATTGCGCAATGATTCAAAGCGGAATTACGCATCCGTCATTTGACCAACATGTATAAAGCAATGCCACTTACAGCAAAGCCATGTTAACGTGTATGCGCAATTCCATTTACGCTCTGTGACGCATATTCTGTAGAGCGCAAGACACATCATTCCTATTTCATGTGTCGCTAATCTAAAATCAGATATCTAAACATCATATGTAGTGTATGTTGTGAGATCTGTATAGGTTTAGTATCTGACTATATACACATTTATTGATTAAAAAAAAAAAAATAAGATATTATATGAAGTTGGATAATTACCTGGTTCAGATTCTCCATCTCCTCCCAGGCCACCGGACGGAGAAGCAGCTGCCCTGGCCCCCGCGTCAGGACTTTCAGATCCCGCAGCTGGGAGGGAAGAAGAGGAGGCCGAGGATGGCGAGGATCGGAGGCCGAGGATGGCGAGGATCTGAATCTTTTGGGGACCCGGAGATTGAGGAGCTCGCATAAAGTCACCTCATAAGGGAGTAGGTACAGTTTCCGCGGGGCCTCTCTTTTGCCACCTCTTTTACGGGCTTGTACCCAGTCCCTTATGAGGTTGACTTTTTTGGTTAACCGCAACCTCATATCTCCGAATCTCCTCATGATCTGATCCTGGGTCCTCTGGACGTCACACACCAATCTAACCGCATTGGTGATAGACTCCCAGAGGGCCTTCTTAACAGGCGCATCTGTCACCTCCTCTTGTTCCCAAACAGCTGGGGATAAAAGTCCTTGATGGCGTGGACCAGTGCAGCGCTCTCCTCCTTGGTGAACCTGGGAGCTGACATGCCTGCTCGGTTTGCTAATATAATATATAAATATATAAATATATATACTGCCTGCAGGCATTAGAGAACTGACAAAGATGGCAACGTGTAATGGACTTTTATATGGTGAAGTAAACATGAGATGCACCATGGGACAAGTTATCTGTACATCTGATTGGATAAAAGTTTGAAATATTGTTAGAATGTCTGTGAGACCATCCTGACTCAAGTTGTGTTTGTGTGATGAACTCTGATTGGCCGTTCCTTAATGTTTCATATCTTAGTAACTTCCTTACACATACCTCATGGTGGTGCTGTAACTTCATTTTTCATGTAGACTTATTTGTAACTCATGGGCCTGTCATGCGGATATGTGTGACGCAGATTTAATATCCGTGATCCGTTAAATATTAATGATTAAATTTTATTTAACATCTAATACTGTCACATTATTAATGTTGTAGACATTTCTCAGTTTAATAACGGTCTGTTTCTTTAATACAAATACACATTTAATATTGTATGTCTTTATTGTTCATAAAATCCATTTATTGACTTATTGTGAAGTATTGATATTGCTCTATTAAATGTATTTCATAATGCACATTGATTGTGTGCTATTGCGTGACATTAGACTTTAATGTTTAAAGATGCTAATCTGGTGTTTCAAGATGCGTTTCCCACGCAATATTTCTGAATGTTCAAATTCAGGTTATAAGGTCAGTAACTTGGATAATCTGTTTATAAATGTTAAACTACAGGTTTGTTTGTTATTAGTAAATAAACCTCGAGCTTGTATTTGTCTGAAGTGCTCATATATGTTATTGTGCAATGGCGTCTTTATTTTTAAATAGACATTACAAACAAACAATTGTATCAAATGATCTGTAGAGATAGAAGATTGTTTAGACTTTAAAATGTAAATCAATTTATCTTAGTATTTAGATATCCTCAACAGAAGAAATTTAAATGCACATGGTTGAGACAATCACATAAGGCATCTATGTGCATCCACCAATCTTCATCTACTGAGCCTATCTCGATATGCTTTTCAAGCAAAGTATGTCAAGATAGGAAGAGAAGTAAATACACTCTTTAAATCTCTTAAAGGGACACTGTCCAAACAAATTTAACGTTGGTGATTCAGATTGAGCATGAAATGTTAATCAACGTTATAATTTAATCCGATTCTCAAATGTTAACAATTATCTTGTTATCTTTCTTTGCAAATCAATAATGATATTTGAGATTACGGACAATTGTTTAAAAAAACCTGGGTTGTCCTTGATGATTGTTGGATAAATTAATCCACCACAAAAAACCAAGTTCAGTCCAGAGTACTGAAGCAAATAAATTATCTATTTAATGCCTTATTTTTAAAGTAATGATAGCAACATCACAAGGAGCATTCATAATATGAGACAATTTTTAAAGTTGCTTAAAATAGAATACTCATTCAGAATGTATAAATCATTAATTTTTTAACTGTCTCCCTTTAAGTATATTTTTAGTTCATGTCCCTTTAAATAAACATTTCACAATAATGCTTGAAATATCAGAAACATAGGCACCTTCCTTTTGATAAATTAGTATAACATATGAGTAAATCAAATTTAGATTAACTTCTGGATTGTTTTACACACTGACTGAAATATATATTGTAAAGGAGGTATTTCGGAGTCTTCAGCTTAGAGGGACATTAAGCTATATGTTATGTATGCATTTTGGATAAGATTATAATATTTGAACAACTTAATATGTTTTGGTATTCAATAATTAGATTGTAATTATATATATTTTTGGATTAAATACATATCTACATAGGCTATTTTGATGCTGATTGTTGGTTGCACATAGATACCTTATGTAATTGACTAAGATATGTGCATTGATTTTTTAAAAAAAAAGTATATTTAAAGACTGAATGTAATTCTATAGTACTTTCTAAATATGTTTAAATTCTTTTATGAATTATTTAAAAATCAATACACAATATACTTTGTGAATGTCCCTTTAAGGACCAAAACATTTGTAATGTTGATTTAACATTGTCAAAATAAACTAAAGGGGAATGAAAATTATATATAGATATGTGATGTCTAACCCAAGAGGTAAGATTTTAAAAACTACATAATATTAATAACTATAGTTAAATGGCTCCACTAGAAAATAAAATCGATTAACCTGCCATCCAATAACTAGCTTGTGAAAAATATAAAGTTAAATGACCTACCATTTATAAATGTAAAAATTAAAATAATGTAGCAAATAATGTTTTGAGATACCTAAGGAAGATACAAGATCTTATAAAATTAATTTTACATTCAACAACACTGTCACTTTAATGTAATTGAACCACTTCCCCTTCTTAAAAGTGAAAAAAATTAATTTTTGTGAAATTGACTACATATCCGAAATTATTTTAACATCTAAGAATTTCAAAAGAAAAGCATTGATGGATCTCACTCCCCAATGAATGTTAAAAAAGATAGTTTAATGTAATATTCTCTGAATCAGTGGATTTTCCACAATTAATGCATTATTTGATCTTATGCATGTGCTTGTCAAATAGACAACTACCAGTCATGGGAGTCAAATTGATTTTTATTGACAGATTATATGGATATTTATTATAATCTGTTCCAAAGAGTGTATTTAATACTAAAATGTTTATTATTACCATTTTAAAATTTAATAGTTTCTGAACCAAAAATAAAAAAATATTCCTGGAAGTCATCAGATGCCAATCTGAAATGTAAAAAATTTTTTTACAAAAGTTAATACACACGTAGTCAAAGATTCATAAAATACATTTACAATCATCTTGTGTCTATGCTCTAACTTTGTTCGACATTTTTTAAAGATATTTATTAATTATATTTAAAAAAAAATAAAATTATTGTGTAATAAAATAAAAAAAAATAAAAAAATCTGATTTTCGAATTATACATAAAAATGTATATCACATTTCAATAATATATATGTTGAACATATATGTCATATTTCATGTCCATTCAAATACCTCTATATCAACTATAATATGTATTCCTTTTTATGATTGTGATCCCTAAATATCTAATGATGAAATATGTATGACTAATGTATGTAAGCTACCAATAATCAACATTCTTCCTGTGATTCTTAACTAGCATGCATTGGTACACCAACCTGGATAATGCATGGTCTTTGAAAGTCAATTCAGGGGTAAACAGTTGATCTTCAATAGGTGTCTTATTCATCATTTCAAAAATAGAGGACTGAAATCCCATCTAAAAATTAGAAATTCATCTAAGTGTCTGATTGTGATCCCTAAATATCTAATTAAGAACTAAATATGACTAATCTATGGAATCTACTAATATTCAACATTCTTCCTGTGATTCTTAACTAGCATGCATTGGTACACCAACCTGGATAATGCATGGTCTTTGAAAGTCAATTCAGGGGTAAAAAGTTGATCTTCAATAGGTGTCTTATTCATCATTTCAAAAATAGAGGACTGTGAAATACCATCTAAAAAATTTAAAATCATCTAAGTGTCTCCAATAGGATGCCTCAACAGCCTTATTCTATTAAATAGTTGGCACTTACCATGTGAACATGTCTTTGTATGCTTTTCAAGGTCAGCAGATTTGAAAGATAATGCCAGACATGATCCCATTGGTATACTTCAATTTCAATCTTGGCTTTTTCCACTGTCAGTCTGGGCAATCTTCACTGTCAGGCTTCTAATTCTTCCCTTTCAGTCTTTAGATTAAGTCAGCTCCCTAATGGCATAAAAGGTTTATTCAAAATTACTACAAGTGTGTGAATCATTTCTCTAGCCCTCTCCCACCCACCATTTCATAAGAAATTTCTGTCACTAGCTTACTGTGTAGCATCTTGTGTTATGTTCTATCAAGTGTGAAGATGAGTCATATTGAGCAGAACAAACCTCTAATGTGTGACATTGAACCATAGTCATGCTAGAGGATCCCTTTCTGAGTATTTTCATTTTAAGTAATGTGTAAACTAAATACTAGTTTATAAAATGTATGCCATATGATGTATTTGTGCACAATTCATGCCAGCAACAGTCCAGACATTTATACTTACCAGCTGATGTCCTCTTTAAAAACCAGGTGGCAAAGACTCGCTACAGGACCCAATGGCCAGAGCATCACCTATATTAATAAATGAAACACATTTTTAGCATTTGATGAACAATCCTAACATGTTTGCACAATTCTCTACTTGTCATTTCCCTACAGTTCACATCTATTTATAATACTCCAGTCTAACTTCTATTCTTTACCGTCTAAAGTTGCGGTTGATGATGTCTGCTCTGACATTGAGCCCCTCGTCCCGGAATGGCCGCTCTAGAACAGGATCATCCTCCTCATCTCTGAGGAGGTTTCTGTCCGGCCGGACGGCCTGCAGCATCCCAGCCCGCTGTGCAATATTATGCAGGACGCTACAGGCTACAACGATCTTAGCCACCTTCTTTGGGTTGTACTGGAGGGCTCCTCCCGACCTGTCCAGGCACCTGAACCTCATCTTCAGGAGCCCGAACATCCGTTCAACCACCGCCCTGGTTCTCTTATGAGCCCTATTGTAGCGCTCCTCAGACACATCAGTCGGGCTACGCAAGGGGGTAATGAGCCAAGGCCGGCTCATGTACCCAGAATCACCTATAAATTATGAACAGAACATAATTCAAACAGAATCCTCAAAATAGTATTTGTAGTACAATAAAAAGTTTTGTACACGATAATCCATTAACAAATGTTTATTTTAACTTTAAAATATCTAGTTCAATATTATTCTCTATCTTCCCATTTCAGCTAAGACATGCTACATATGCGTATTTCTCCTAAATCAAGCCTTGTGTAAAATGCTAACTACATGGTTACATTACATTCTCGATCTGAGCATTTAAGGTAAGACATGCTACATATCTGCATTGAACTAAAAGACATTTGCGGAAAGAGACAATGACATGGTTAAATTGCATTAGCTAATATCTTCACATTTCATCTAAGACATGCTACATATGCGTATTTCTCCTAAATCAAGCCTTGTGTAAAATGCTAACTACATGGTTACATTACATTCTCTATCTGAGCATTTAAGGTAAGACATGCTACATATCTGCATTGAACTAAAAGACATTTGCGGAAAGAGACAATGACATGGTTAAATTGCATTAGCTAATATCTTCACATTTCATCTAAGACATGCTACATATGCGTATTTCTCCTAAATCAAGTCTTGTGTAAAATGCTAACTACATGGTTACATTACATTCTCTATCTGAGCATTTAAGGTAAGACATGCTACATATCTGCATTGAACTAAAAGACATTTGCGGAAAGAGACAATGACATGGTTAAATTGCATTAGCTAATATCTTCCCATTTCATCTAAGACATGCTACATATGCGTATTTCTCCTAAATCAAGCCTTGTGTAAAATGCTAACTACATGGTTACATTACATTCTCTATCTGAGCATTTAAGGTAAGACATGCTACATATCTGCATTGAACTAAAAGTAGACATTAGCGGGGGGAAAATATATGGTTAAATTGCATCCTATAGCTGAACATTACGCTAACATTTTAAAACTACAGTGGCAATTGTCAAAATAATTAACCATGTTGTGCACAAATACTCACCAACGAGATAACCAGGGGGCATTTGTCTTTCCTCAAACTGTCTCCACAGGGACGACAGAGAGAGGATGCGGGGATCATGACAAGCTCCTCCAAAATTCGCACACACATGCATAATCCTCATCTGTGCGTCACAAACATACTGCACGTTGAGGCTATGAAAATGTTTGCGATTTCTGAAGGGCGAGTCATCAATTGGAGCATGCAGCGCAATGTGGGTACAATCTATGGCTCCCAAGACATTGGGCATTTGAGCAATATCAAAGAATTCCCGCTTCAGGCGCCTCCAATCACCATCATTCTGTGGGAATCCTATGTATTGCTTACTGATACGTACCATGGCGTCCAGAAAGTTATCAAACACCCCAGAGAATGTACCCTGAGCCAGGCCATGCATGTACAGTTCTCCGGATTGAAAACTCCCAGAGGCCAGGACGTATAGACAGCTTAGCATCCTACTCATGGCGGGAACAGCAGTCCTTATTCTTATACGTGGCTCCAAATGAGGTTTAAGAAGATCGTAAAGGCCAATGAGCTGTTCGCGATCGAGCCGATACTTATCAAAAACCTCAAAGTCGCTCATGTTTTCCAAGGTGGGTCTCACCCTGTAGACACGAGGACCTCGAACCAGATGACCCCTTCGTCTCAGTCTGAGCCGCCGAGGCTGCCTGATTCGACCAACAGCTAGTTCGCCAATAGCAGCACCAGCAGCGTCTACCATGTCATCGTCATCCATCTTTCAAAACAGCGTAACAAGGTATGCACTTGATATGATGTGGATCACAAGTGATGCTTTGGCCATGTTGTTTGGGGATTTATAGTACAATTAGTCCAATGGTAGTGAGTTTGTAATGATTGCTAATTGTATTCACTTGTTTGTATGTGAGCGGCGCGAATGCTTTCACAGTGGGCATTTTTTTGTTGTTTGCTGAAATGTTGTTTTCCAACAATGAATCTCAATGTGAAAGTGTCAAATATCACACATACAGTGCATGTTTGTAATGTTTGTTCATATGCGTAATCAATATTTCTTAAACACGATCTTATAGTAACAAACACACGTCTAGGCTAACATGAATGAAAGTGCATAGTTGTGTATAATGTGCATCGAATGTGATCGATCAATGTTGCTGCAATATTGTTTGTAAACGATAAATTAACATCTGCCATCTGTAGGATTGTATATATAAGTGATTGCCGAGCTGTCAATATTGTATGCGTCCCTTTAAAATCGCAATAATAATTCCAAACTTCCCGTCTGCCATCTGTAGTATTGTATATATAAGTGATTGCCGAGATGTGAATATTGTACGCGTCCCTTTAAAATCGCAATAATAATTCCGAACTTCCCGTCTGCCATCTGTAGTATTGTATATATAAGTGATTGCCGAGATGTCAATATTGTATGCGTCCCTTTCAAATGGCACTAATACTGAATAACTTCCGGCTGTCATCTGTAGTATTGTATATATAAGTGATTGCCGAGATGTCAATATTGTATGCGTCCCTTTCAAATTGCAGTAATACTGAATAACTTCCGGCTGTCATCTGTAGTATTGTATATATAAGTGATTGCCGAGATGTCAATATTGTATGCGTCCCATTCAAATGGCACTAATACTGAATAACTTCCGGCTGTCATCTGTAGTATTATATATATAAGTGATTTGCGATCTGACAATATTTATTAATTGACCCATTGAAATCGCCTTAATAATGCTGTTCCAAACTGTTGTTTACGTATATGTTGTTTTGTAGTATTGAGTGTTAAAGTTCTGAAAGGGGGGCGGTACAGTGGTGAATCTGTGATGTGTATGGTTGAATCTTCTAATGACGTCATGATATTATTAACCTGCCTATGTAGTTCTGAAATCCTCATTGTGTTGTTGTATTGTGCTACATTGTTATTGTGTGCTGAATAAAATCTAAATGTGTGCTTTGTGGTTGCGTGATGGGTGATGCGTGTTATGTACATGTACGTATATATTGTGATTGTGTCCCACATATGCTGACTTCTATATAGCGGTCTGGCATTGTTGTTCCTTCCCATAAAGTGACATCTGTAATCTGGTGTAATGATGTTCTTGTTGTACGTAATTCCTAATGGTTTCTGGTGATGGAATCATGATGTTAAAAGTACAGTAAAATCCATATGTTGTGTTTTGTGATTCCTCTAGAGAATGTAATGTGTTTTTCCCCCATCATTTGAATGCACATGTATGAGTGAATGTTAAAAGTAATGTACGTGCATCCATGAGTGATCATGTGTTAAGCCTATGTAGATATGCTGTTGCTGCAAGCATATGAGTTGAATAACTGAAATGCAATAATAAAGGTAAATGAGAATTGTTTCCCATTGTGTAGTGTTTGTGAATCCTGAAAAGTTGACATTATTTTTGTGTCCGTTTAAATGTAATATTTTTAAAACAAAAATGTTGTTACTAGTGATGTTGATTTGTAGTTGATGTAATATAAAAGTCTGAAAGAATTTAATGGTGTTGTGAATATTCAAACAGTAAAATCCATAAATCCACCATAGGGAAATAGTCATTTCTTGATCTATTTATCATAGCTGGGTCTAACGCATGAAATCATGTCTTTTCTAGCGCTGGTATTTGGAGTTTTTCTGTCTACGCTATTTGCGTGCGTTAGGGAAATGAGGGTTTCGCGTGCACGAGCACGTCTTCCCAATAGAAGTCAATGGAGGCTCTAAAATTTGTTCTTGTTTTTTTTCTAAGACTGGTTTTCCTCGTAAAGTGAGTGACGTCATGAGCTTGTGTGAAAAAGTAACTAAATCGTGTTCTTTTTGTGATAAATAAATATTTTGTGTATGTCATGTGGTGTATATTGTTTGTATGCATCGATGAGTGTATGTTTGTGATAATGTTATTAGTTAGATGTAGGTATATGAGGGTCTTTTCCCGTGTGTCAATGTAAGTCAATGGGAAAATGGATTTGTGTTGTTTTTTTTCTAACACCCGAGATCTCGCAACTTTAATCCTTTGTATTTTGATGAAAAATTATTAAATATGAAAAATAAACATAGTGTAGTGTTTGTATGACTGTAAGTGTAGTTTGTGTAATATTTTTTATTTGATTCGTGGATCTTTTTTTTGTCGGTATATGTTTACTACTGGGTCTGAGGTGTCGGTAGAAATGTGAGCGTTAGGTTTTTTTTTGAGTGTCGTTAACTGAACTCTAAATACCGGAGTCCGTAAGAAACCCGCGTTAGGAGCCTCTGACGCTGGTTTTCACAGCTAACGCCGAACTCCAAATCTGGGCCAAAGAGAACAAAGCAACATATTTTATAAGAGAGATTTGGAAAATAGTTTAAAATTATATTAAATTTCAGAATCATAAAACTTTGTTTTGGGGTAGAGTATAACTTTAACTGGTATCAAAGCTTATGCAAACTACACCCTTATTTCATTTATTTTAACTGACATACCTGTTAGAACATCATAACTGGCACACCAGAAATACACGTTCATTAGATTTGTGTTATCTATGATTGTCCAAAGGTAACAATAATATTAACAATATGACCCTACAAAACATATATAAATAAATTAAAATGAGTTTAAACAGAGACACACATTGAGATGTTATAAGAGCAATATTTTAAAACTTTTGGATTATAAATAGCATACTAATCATCATCTAACAATAAATTATTATATAGATATGACATCTATATATCATCTTGATATGAGATTGATAGCGATATGCCTTTAATGACAATTGTGAGCGATGCTTATTAGTGCAAAAAACATAAGTTGCGCTGATATCAATTTTGAAATAAATAATAAAGACCCATTGCCAAAAAAACTATTTTTATTTTTGAAATAGTGAATAGAAGATAGAAATAACAAAAATAACAAGAGAAAGTGTAAGTAAACTCTATACTTACAATAGATATAGCTTATATTGTAAAAATACATATACGTGTGCAAATTTACATTAAATTTTCGTTCCTGTTTTTCAGTTCTGAAATGGGTGCGCATGAGGCTTAATGATGTAATAGTAGGAGGAGCATGGCGGCCATTTCCAACGAAGATAAAGTGAGTTTGGTATATGAATAACTCTGTTGGTGAATCGCTATTGTAACTGAAGTGGGGTGAGTTAGAACTATCAGCACTAGATAGAAAGTATAAGCAACGGTTATTACGGGTGTAGACTGTCCCTTTAAGGGCAATGCCCATACAAATGCCCTTTTCAGGGCAATGGGTAGCTTAGGTGTTTTAGATCGTTTTTTTTATTTTGTGGGTTTGGGGGGGTGGGGGGGTGTAATGTTAGTGGGTCTTTGTATTTTTTATTTTTTTTCAGAAAAAGAGCTGATATCTTTAGGGCAATGCCCTACAAAAGGCTCTTTTAAGGGCCATTGTTAGTTTATTCTAGATTAGGTTTTTTATTTTGGGGTGTTTTTTTTTAAAAATGGTATTAGAATAGGAATATTTTTTATTATTTTTGATAATTTGTTTGTTATGGCAGGAAAAAGAGCTAAATGCCCTTTTAAGGGCAATGCCCATACAAACGCCTTTTCAGGGCAATGGGTAGATTAGGTTTTACTTTATTTTTATTTTGTGGGTTTGGGGGATGGGGGTTTGTATACTGTTAGGGGGTTTTTGTTTGTTTTTGTAGCAAAAGAGCTGTTAACTTTAGGGCAATGCCCTACAAAAGGCCCTTTCTCTTGTAAGGTGTATCCAGTCCACGGATTCATTCATTACTTGTGGGATATTCTCCTTCCCAACAGGAAGCGGCAAGAGGATCACCCACAGCAGAGCTGTCTATATAGCTCCTCCCCTAACTACCACCTCCAGTCATTCTCTTGCAGCTCTCGACAAGGGAAGTAGCTAGAGAGATGTGGTGAATTAGTGTAGTTTATCTTCAATCAAAAGTTTGTTATTTTTAAATGGTGCCGGCGTTGTACTGTTTTTTTACCTCAGGCAGAAATTAGAAGGGAACTCCATCCGGAGGTGTTTGCACAGTTGATTCAACTTTGGGGCAAACCAGAACTGGATCTCATGGCGTCTCGTCAGAACGCCAAGCTCCCTTGTTACGGATCCAGGTCCAGGGTCCCAAGGCAGCACTGATAGATGCTCTAGCAGCGCCTTGGTCTTTCAACCTGGCTTATGTGTTTCCACCGTTTCCTCTGCTCCCTCGTCTGATTGCCAAGATCAAGCAGGAGAGAGCTTCAGTGATTTTGATAGCACCTGCGTGGCCACGCAGGACTTGGTATGAAGATCTGGTGGACATGTCATCCCTTCCACCATGGACTCTACCGCTGAGGCAGGACCTTCTACTTCAGGGTCCTTTCAACCATCCAAATTTCTCTGCGTCTGACTGCTTGGAGATTGAACGCTTGATTTTATCAAAACATGGTTTCTCCGAGTCGGTCATTGATACCTTAATTCAGGCTCGAAAGCCTGTCACCAGGAAAATCTATCATAAGATATGGTGTAAATATCTTCATTGGTGTGACTCCAAGGGTTACTCATGGAGTAAAGTCAGGATTCCCAGGATATTATTTTTTCTCCAAGATGGATTGGAGAAGGGATTGTCAGCTAGTTCCTTAAAGGGACAGATTTCTGCTCTGTCTATTCTTTTGCACAAGCATCTGGCGGATGTTCCAGACGTTCAGGTGTTTTGTCAGGCTTTAGTTAGAATCAAGCCTGTGTTTAAACCTGTTGCTCCGCCTTGGAGTTTAAATTTAGTTCTTAAAGTTCTTCAAGGGGTTCCGTTTGAACCTCTGCATTACATAGATATCAAGCTTTTATCTTGGAAAGTTCTGTTTCTGGTAGCTATCTCTTCGGCTCGAAGAGCTTCAGAGTTATCTGCCTTGCAGTGTGATTCCCCTTATCTGATCTTCCATGCAGATAAGGTAGTTTTGCGTACCAAACCTGGGTTTCTTCCTAAGGTGGTATCTAATAAGAATATCAATCAGGAGATTGTTGTTCCGTCACTGTGTCCTAATCCTTCTTCAAAGAAAGAATGTCTTTTACACAATCTTGACGTGGTTCGTGCTTTAAAGTTTTATTTACAAGCTACTAAAGATTTTCGTCAAACATCTGCATTGTTTGTTGTCTACTCTGGACAGAGGAAAGGCCAAAAGGCTTCAGCAACTTCTCTTTCTTTTTGGTTAAGAAGTATAATCCGCTTAGCTTATGAGACTGCTGGCCAGCAGCCTCCTGAAAGAATTACAGCTCATTCCACTAGAGCGGTGGCTTCCACATGAGCTTTTAAAAATGAGGCTTCTGTTGAACAGATTTGTAAGGCGGCGACTTGGTCTTCGCTTCATACTTTTTCTAAATTCTACAAATTTGATACTTTTGCTTCTTCGGAGGCTATTTTTGGGAGAAAGGTCTTACAGGCAGTGGTGCCTTCCGTTTAAGCGCCTGCCTTGTCCCTCCCTTCATCCGTGTCCTATAGCTTTGGTATTGGTATCCCACAAGTAATGGATGAATCCGTGGACTGGATACACCTTACAAGAGAAAACAAAATTTATGCTTACCTGATAAATTTATTTCTCTTGTGGTGTATCCAGTCCACGGCCCGCCCTGTCATTTTAAGGCAGGTGTTTTTTATTTTTAAACTACAGTCACCACTGCACCCTATAGTTTCTCCTTTCTCTTGCTTGTCTTCAGTCGAATGACTGGAGGTGGCAGTTAGGGGATTCACCACATCTCTCTAGCTACTTCCCTTGTCGAGAGCTGCAAGAGAATGACTGGAGGTGGTAGTTAGGGGAGGAGCTATATAGACAGCTCTGCTGTGGGTGATCCTCTTGCAGCTTCCTGTTGGGAAGGAGAATATCCCACAAGTAATGGATGAATCCGTGGACTGGATACACCACAAGAGAAATAAATTTATCAGGTAAGCATACATTTTGTTTTTAAGGGCCCTTGGTAGTATGGGGGTGAGAGTTTGTATACTGTTAGGGGGTGTTTGTTTTTTTGTAGCAAAAGATCTGTTAACTTTAGGGCAATACCCTACAAAAGACCCTTTTAAGGGCCCCCAAAAGGCCATTTTAAGGGCCCTTCGTAGTTTATTCTAGATTAGGCATTTTTATTTTGGGGTGTTTTTTTTTTTTTAAAGGGTTTTAGAATAGGAATAATTTATATTTGTTGTAATGGTAGTTTTCTTCTGTTATGTGTGATCAGTCCACGGGTCATCATTACTTCTGGGATATAACTCCTCCCCAACAGGAAATGCAAGAGGATTCACCCAGCAGAGCTGCATATAGCTCCTCCCCTCTACGTCACTCCCAGTCATTCTCTTGCACCCAACGACTAGATAGGATGTGTGAGAGGACTTGTATTTCCTGCATGATCCGGTTCATCTCTAACAGAACTCAGGGGTCTTCAAACTTCTTTGGAAGAGACCAGAAACTCTCTTCTATGGTGGCTTTCTCGGCCACATCTGTCCAGGGGGATGCCATTCAGCAGGCCGGACTGGACAATTGTAACAACAGACGCCAGCCTACTAGGTTGGGGCGCTGTCTGGAATTCTCTGAAGGCTCAGGGACAATGGAATCAGGAGGAAAGTCTCCTGCCAATAAACATTCTGGAATTGAGAGCAGTTCTCCATGCCCTTCTGGCTTGGCCCCAGTTAAAAACTCGGGGGTTCATCAGGTTTCAGTCGGACAACATCACGACTGTAGCTTACATCAACCATCAAGGAGGGACAAGAAGCTCCCTAGCAATGATGGAAGTATCAAAGATAATTCGCTGGGCAGAGTCTCACTCTTGCCACCTGTCAGCAATCCACATCCCGGGAGTGGAGAACTGGGAGGCGGATTTCTTGAGTCGCCAGACTTTTCATCCGGGGGAGTGGGAACTTCATCCGGAGGTCTTTGCCCAAATACTTCGACGTTGGGGCAAACCAGAGATAGATCTCATGGCGTCTCGCCAGAACGCCAAACTTCCACACTACGGGTCCAGATCCAGGGATCCGGGAGCGGTTCTGATAGATGCTTTGACAGCACCTTGGAACTTCGGGATGGCTTATGTGTTTCCACCCTTCCCGCTGCTTCCTCGATTGATTGCCAAAATCAAACAGGAGAGAGCATCAGTGATTCTAATAGCGCCTGCATGGCCACGCAGGACTTGGTATGCAGATCTAGTGGACATGTCATCCTGTCCGCCTTGGTCTCTACCTCTAAGACAGGACCTTCTGATACAGGGTCCATTCAAACATCAAAATCTAACTTCTCTGAAGCTGACTGCTTGGAAATTGAACGCTTGATTTTATCAAAACGTGGTTTTTCTGAGTCGGTTATTGATACCCTGATACAGGCTAGGAAGCCTGTTACCAGAAGGATTTACCATAAGATATGGCGTAAATACCTATACTGGTGCGAATCCAAAGGTTACTCCTGGAGTAAGGTTAGGATTCCTAGGATATTGTCCTTTCTACAAGAAGGTTTAGAAAAGGGTTTATCGGCTAGCTCATTAAAGGGACAGATCTCAGCTCTGTCCATCTTGTTACACAGGCGTCTGTCAGAAAATCCAGACGTCCAGGCCTTTTGTCAGGCTTTAGCTAGGATCAAGCCTGTGTTTAAAGCTGTTGCTCCGCCATGGAGTTTAAACTTAGTTCTTAACGTTTTACAGGGTGTTCCGTTTGAACCCCTTCATTCCATTGATATAAAATTGTTATCTTGGAAAGTTCTGTTTTTAATGGCTATTTCCTCGGCTCGAAGAGTCTCTGAGTTATCAGCCTTACATTGTGATTCTCCTTATCTGATTTTTCACTCAGACAAGGTAGTTCTGCGTACTAAACCTGGGTTCTTACCTAAGGTAGTCACTAACAGGAATATCAATCAAGAGATTGTTGTTCCATCCTTGTGTCCAAATCCTTCTTCAAAGAAGGAACGTCTTCTACACAATCTGGATGTAGTTCGTGCCCTCAAGTTCTACTTGCAGGCAACTAAGGATTTTCGACAAACGTCTTCCCTGTTTGTCGTGTACTCTGGTCAGAGGAGAGGTCATAAGGCTTCGGCTACCTCTCTCTCCTTCTGGCTTCGTAGCATAATTCGTTTAGCCTATGAGACTGCTGGACAGCAGCCTCCTGAAAGAATTACAGCTCATTCTACTAGAGCTGTGGCTTCCACTTGGGCCTTTAAGAATGAGGCCTCTGTTGAACAGATTTGCAAGGCTGCAACTTGGTCTTCGCTTCATACTTTTTCCAAATTTTACAAATTTGACACTTTTGCTTCTTCGGAGGCTATTTTTGGGAGAAAGGTTCTTCAGGCAGTGGTTCCTTCTGTATAATGAGCCTGCCTATCCCTCCCGTCATCCGTGTACTTTTGCTTTGGTATTGGTATCCCAGAAGTAATGATGACCCGTGGACTGATCACACATAACAGAAGAAAACATAATTTATGCTTACCTGATAAATTCCTTTCTTCTGTTGTGTGATCAGTCCACGGCCCGCCCTGTTTTAAGGCAGGTAAATATCTTTTAAATTATACTCCAGTCACCACTTCACCCTTGGTTTCTCCTTTCTCGTTGATTCTTGGTCGAATGACTGGGAGTGACGTAGAGGGGAGGAGCTATATGCAGCTCTGCTGGGTGAATCCTCTTGCATTTCCTGTTGGGGAGGAGTTATATCCCAGAAGTAATGATGACCCGTGGACTGATCACACAACAGAAGAAAGGAATTTATCAGGTAAGCATAAATTATGTTTTTTTATTTTTTGTAATTTTAGTCGGCTAGATTACAAGTTTTGTCGATAAAAACTAGCGGAGCTAACGCTCCTTTTTTTTCCAGCGCTCACTTTAAACAACGCTGGTATTACAAGTTTTCTGAATGGCTGCGTTAGCCTCAGAAAAGTGAGAGTTGAGCAAAATTTAGCTCCACTTCTACCTGTAATACCAGCGTTGTTTACGGTAGCAGTAAGCTGGAAAAACGTGCTCGTGCACGATTTCCCCATAGGATACAATGGGGCTGAGCTGGCTGAAAAAAAACTAACACCTGCAAAAAAGCAGCGTTCAGCTCTTAATGCAGCCCCATTGTTTCCTATGGGGAAACACTTTCTAAGTCTACACCTAACACCCTAACATGAACCCTGAGTCTAAACACCCCTAACCTTACACTTATTGACCTCTAATCTGCCGCCCCCAACATCGTCGCCACCTGCATTATACTATTAACCCCTAATCTGCCGCTCTGGACACCGCCTTCACCTACATTATCCCTATGAACCCCTAATCTGCTGCCCCTAACATCGCCGACACCTATATTATATTAATTAACCCCTAATCTGCCGCCCCCAACGTCGCCGCCACCTACCTACAATTATTAACCCTTAATCTGCCGACCCGACATTGCCGCCACTATAATAAATTTATTAACCCCTAAACCGCTGCACTCCCATGTCACAAACACTATAATACATTTTATTAACCCCTAATCTGCCCTCCCTAACATCGCCACCACCTACCTACAAATATTAACCCCTAATCTGCCGCCCCCAACGTCGCCGCTACTATAATAAAGTTATTAACCCCTAAACTTAAGTCTAACCCCCCCTAAGTTAAATATAATTTAAATAAATCTAAATAAAATTACTGTAATTAAATAAATTAATCCTATTTAAAACTAAATACTTGCCTATAAAATAAACCCTAATATAGCTACAATATAACTAATAGTTACATTGTAGCTATTTTAGGATTTATATTTATTTTACAGGCAACTTTGTATTTATTTTAACTAGGTAAAATAGCTATTAAATAGTTAATAACTATTTAATAGCTACCTAGTTAAAATAATTACAAATTTACCTGTAAAATAAATCCTAACCTAAGTTACAAATACACCTAACACTACACTATCAATAAATTAATTAAATAAATTAACTACAATTATCTAACATAAAATTCAATTAAATAAACTAAACTATATTACAAAAAAAACAAAACACTAAATTACAACCAATAAAAAAATATTACAAGAATTTTAATCTAATTACACCTAATCTAAGCCCCCTAATAAAATAAAAAAGCCCCCCAAAATAATAAAATTCCCTATCCTAAACTAAATTACAAAGTAATCAGCTCTTTTACCAGCCCTTAAAAGGGCTTTTTGCGGGGCATTGCCCCAAAGTAATCAGCTCTTTTACCTGTAAAACAAACAAATACAATACCCCCCCAACATTACAACCCACCACCCACACACCCCTACTCTAAAACCCACCCAATCCCCCGTTAAAAAAAACCTAACACTACCCCATTGAAGATCACCCTACCTTGAGCCATCTTCAGCCAGCCGGGCACCGATGGGGCAAAAGAGGACATCCGGACCGGCACAAGTCTTCATCTGATCCAGCCAGAAGTCTTCATCCGATCGGGGCAGAAGAGGTCCTCCATCCAGCAGAAGTCTTCATCCAAGCGGCATCTTCTATCTTCAATCAATCAGAGTGGGTCCATCTTCTATCCAGCCAACGCGGAGCCATCCTCTTCTTCCGATGTCCTAACGAAGAATGACGGTTCCTTTAAATGACGTCATCCAAGATGGCGTCCCTCGAATTCCGATTGGCTGATAGGATTCTATCAGCCAATCGGAATAAAGGTAGGAAAATTCCGATTGGTTGATTTAATCAGCCAATCGGATTGAAGTTCAATCCGATTGGCTGATTGGATCAGCCAATAGAATTGACCTCGCATTCTATTGGCTGATCCAATCAGCCAATCGGATTTAAGGTAGGAAAATTCTGATTGGTTGATTTAATCAGCTAATCGGATTGAAGTTCAATCCGATTGGCTGATTGGATCAGCCAATAAAATTGACCTCGCATTCTATTGGCTGATCCAATCAGCCAATCGGATTTAAGGTAGGAAAATTCTGATTGGTTGATTTAATCAGCTAATCGGATTGAAGTTCAATCCGATTGGCTGATTAAATCAACCAATCGGAATTTTCCTACCTTAATTCCGATTGGCTGATAGAATCCTATCAGCCAATCAGAATTCGAGGGACGCCATCTTGGATGACGTCATTTAAAGGAACCGTCATTCTTCGTTAGGACATCGGAAGAAGAGGATTGCTCCGCGTCGGCTGGATAGAAGATGGACCCGCTCCGCTCCGATTGATTGAAGATAGAAGATGCCGCTTGGATGAAGACTTCTGCTGAATGGAGGACCTCTTCTGCCCCGATCAGATGAAGACTTCTGGCTGGATCGGATGAAGATTTGTGCCGGTCCGGATGTCCTCTTCTGCCCCATCGGTGCCCGGCTGGCTGAAGACGGCTCAACGTAGGGTGATTTTCAATGGGGTAGTGTTAGTTTTTTTTAAAGGGGGGATCGGGTGGGTTTTAAAGTAGGGGCGTGTGGGTGGTGGGTTGTAATGTTGGGGGGGGTATTGTATTTGTTTTTTTACAGGTAAAAGAGCTGATTACTTTGTTATTACTTTTTGTTATTTAGTGTTCGGTTTTTTTGTAATATAGTTTAGTTTATTTAATTGTATTTTATGTTAGATAATTGTAGTTAATTTATTTAATTAATTTATTGATAGTGTAGTGTTTGGTGTATTTGTAACTTAGGTTAGGATTTATTTTACAGGAAATTTTGT
Organism: Bombina bombina; assembly: GCF_027579735.1. Classification (NCBI taxonomy): domain Eukaryota; kingdom Metazoa; phylum Chordata; class Amphibia; order Anura; family Bombinatoridae; genus Bombina; species Bombina bombina. The sequence goes on along the minus strand of NC_069510.1, from coordinate 34,278,642 downwards.
AATTATTTTAACTAGGTAGCTAATAAATAGTTATTAACTATTTAATAGCTATTGTACCTAGTTAAAATAAATACAAAGTTGCCTGTAAAATAAAAATAAACCCTAAGATGGCTATAATGTAACTATTAGTTATATTGTAGCTATATTAGGGTTTATTTTACAGGTAAGTATTTAGTTTTAAATAGGATTAATTTATTTAATTATAGTAATTTTATTTAGATTTATTTAAGTTATATTTAACTTGGGGGTGTTAGGGTTAGACTTAGGTTTAGGGGTTAGTAACTTTATTATAGTAGCAGCGACATTGGGGGCGGGAGATTAGGGGTTAATAATTGTAGGTAGGTGGCTGCGATGTTAGGGACGGCAGATTAGGGGTTAATACAATTTATTATAGTGTTTGCGAGGTGGGAGTGCGGCGGTTTAGGGGTTAATACATTTATTATAGTGGTGGCGATGTCCGGTCGGCAGATTAGGGGTTAATAAGTGTAGGTAGGTGGCGGCGACGTTGGGGGGCAGATTAGGGGTTAATAAATATAATGTAGGTGTCAGCGATGTTAGGGGCAGCAGATTAGGGGTTCATAGGTATAATGTAAGTGGCGGCGATGTCCGGTCGGCAGATTAGGGGTTAAATCATTTTATTATATTGTTTGCGATGTGGGGGGCCTTGGTTTAGGGGTTAATAGGTAGTTTATGGGTGTTAGTGTACTTTGTAGCACTGTAGTTAAGAGCTTTATGTTCCGGCGTTAGCCCATAAAACTCTTAAATACTGACTTTTATATGCGGTAGGAGTCTTGGAGGTAGAGGCTGTACCGCTCACTTCTTCCAAGACTTGTAATACCAGCGTTAGCCAAATCTCATTAAAAATATAGGATACGCAATTGACGTAAGGGGATTTGCGGTATGGAAAAGTCGCGGAGAAGACCCCTTAATGCTGCTTTTTAAAGCTAACGCAGAACTCGTAATCTAGGTGAGTGTTTTTTATTTTTTGTAATTTTAGATTTAAGTGTAAGGCAGCTTAGGTTTTCTTTCACAGGTAATCTTGTATTTATTTTAACTAGGTAGTTAATAGATAGTTAATAACTATTTAATAACTAGTCTAGTTAAAATAAATACAAACTTACCTGTGAAATAAAAAAAATTGAAATACTTATAATGGCTGCTCTGTAGGGGGTTAAATAACGCAACTTTTTTGGCTCTCTCTCTCCCCCCTCTTTGGCTCTCCCCCCCTTTGGCTCCCCCCCTGTTTGGCTCTCCCCCCCCTTTGGCTCTCTCCCCCCCCCCCTTTGGCTCTCTCCCCCCTCCTTTGGCTCTTTCCCCCCCTTTGGCTCTCTTCCCCCCCCCTCTTTGGTTTTCTCCCCCCTTCTTTGGCTCTCTTCCCCCCCCCTCTTTGGCTCTCTCCCCCCTCCTTTGGCTCTTTCCCCCCCCTTTGGCTATCTTCCCCCCCTCTTTGGCTATCTTCCCCCCCTCTTTGGCTCTCTCCCCCCCCCTCTTTGCCCCCCCCCCCCTCTTTGGCTCTCTCTCCCCCCTCTTTGGCTCTCCCCCCTCTTTGGCTCTCTCCCCTCTTTTGCTCTCTCTCCTCTTTGGCTCTCTCTCCTCTTTGGCTCTCTCCCTCCCCCCTCTTTGGCTCCCCCCCTTTGGCTCTCTCCCCCCCCTTTGGCTCTCTCCCCCCCCTCTTTGGCTCTCTCCCCCCCTCTTTGGCTCTCTCCCCCCCTTTTTGGCTCTCTCCCCCCCTCTTTTGCTCTCTCTCTCCCCTCTTTGGCTCTCTCCCCCCTCTTTTGTTCTCTCCCCCCTCTTTGCCTCTCCCCCCCCCCTCTTTGGCTCTCTCCCCCCCCCTCTTTGGCTCTCTCCCCCCCTCTTTGGCTCTCTCTCCCCCTCTTTGGCTCTCTCTCCCCCCTCTTTGGCTCTCTCTCCCCCCTCTTTGGCTCTCTCTCCCCCCTCTTTTGCTCTCTCTCCTCTTTTTTTGCTCTCTCTCCTCTTTTTTTGCTCTCTCTCCTCTTTGGCTCTCTTTCCTCTTTGGCACTCTCCCCCCTCTTTGGATCTCCCCCCTCTTTGGCTCTCCCCCCCTTTGGCTCTCCCCCCCCTTTAGCTCTCTCCCCCCCCCCTTTGGCTCTCTCCCCCCTCTTTGGCTCTCTCCCCCCCTCTTTGGCTCTCTCTGTTATGGGTGTAAACACTCTCTCCCCCCTCTTTGGCTTTCTCTCTCCCCTCTTTGGCTCTCTCCCCTCTTTGGCTCTCTCCCCTCTTTGGCTCTCTCCCCTCTTTGGCTCTCTCTCCTCTTTGGCTCTCTCTCTCTCCCCCCTCTTTGGCTCCCCCCCCCTTTGGCTCTCCCCCCCCTCTTTGGCCCTTCTCTACTGCGCATGACTGCATCTGACAAACATACTTGGCTATTTATTATATAGGATTAGTGTACAATAGTTGATAAAAACTCAAGTTCTTGAGTCCTGCTCTGCATTATTAAAGCTTTGGTGTGTTCTTATAGCTTTAGTTTTTCTTAAAGCCAAGGATGTTTAAATGCTTCATTCGGGGTAATGCGAAGAGTAGGATCCCACGTTAAGCATTTTTTCAGAAAGTCCAAAAACAGGGCATCTTCGCAGCCTTTTAAAGCCTGCACCCAATCTTTGCTTCCAGGGGAGCCTCTGAATTGTCCTCGTCTGGTATAACCACCCTGGAGTTGCGCAGAACCATCTTGCAAGGTTGTAACTTTGCAATACAGAGGATACCCCTTGATGTCAAAAAAATAATTAGTTCGTTTTGAAGAATTCAGAAGGTTTTGGGATGGCATTCCCAATAGCTCAATCATGCATGCGAGTAGATCATTATCATTATCATCGCTGCAAAAGAGTATCTCTCCAGTAAGGAGCTCGGCTAAGATACATCCGAAGCTCCACATATCTACTGGAGTTCCACAGTTGCCTCCAAGAAGGACCTCTGGTGCTCGGTAGTATAGAGTCTGTAAAGGGTATTGACGCTGGTGTTCATATTGGCTGCAGCCAAAGTCAATAACCCTAATGTCAAGTCCGGTATTTTGTTGTCTCAATAAAATGTTTTCAGGCTTTAGGTCACAGTGCATAATGCCATGTCTTTTCAAAGCATATAAGCACTGTAGGATGTCTAGAGCAAACATCTTTACCAATGTCAGACTAAAGCCCTTAAATTCCTTTCTCTTCATTAGTTCATAAAGTTCCATGTCCAGCAGTTCAAATGACATACACACATGATTACGGAAGGTGAACGTATCCATCATGTGCACTACATTAAATGTGTTGTCTTTGTCCAGTTTCCGTAACTGTTGTAATATGTTTATTTCCTCTTCAGCTTGGTGGCGAAAAGCTTCTTCATTTCTGATCATTTTTAATGCCACATGTTGGTTCAGTTTGTGGTCAAAGGCCTTGATGACTTCTCCATAGCCTCCTTTACCAAGTACCTTTTCAATTTGATATCTGTAGGCAATGTGGTCATTTGGTTTCTGCTTGTAGAAGCCCAGTTGGTTATCATATCCATTGTTTCTGCCTCCAATTACACCATGAAGTTTATCTGCATTCTGGCCCCAATAATATATTTCCGTGTAACTGACAATTTCTTGGTGTTCCAAGGTTGTCAGTTCACTCCTGTGGAGCCTCATTACCTGTCCTGGAGTTAATTTTGAAGCAATGAGAGCCTCATCTTTTAATGATTGTATGGAAGTGCCCTCTTTGCAGTCGTTAAGATCAGAGACTGAATCTACTACATTTGCTTCATCAGCGTTCTTCTGTGTATCATCTTCAGTCAGATTGACGATGTTTTCAGCTTGCTCCTGTTGATCTCTCACATTCTTTTTACGATGGTAATGGTTGTAGATCCACCAACACCCAGCAAGGGCAAGGACTCCAGGTACAGCAAATTTGATCAATTTTTTTAAGGGTGGTGTCATTTTACAAGTTTTTTTTATGGAGCTGTATAGAAAGGGGAATAATATCCCCTTTCACAGCAACCACTACTTTTTAGAAAAATAAGGGATGAGTTTGCTACAAAAGTAACAGAAAGTAAATCCTGCTCAGCACTGGCTCAGAAATGACTGAATAGGGTGAATCTTGCTCTCTGACTCCTGAGTGATTGCAAATGGAATTATGACATCACAGATATTCACTTTGAAAAATATTTCTTTAGCAATATGTATTTGCATATTGTGATGTCACAGAGTGCTGTCACTCCAGAAATGTTGTTGATTAAAAAGATAGATAATCCCTTTATTACCCAATCCCCAGTTGTGCATAACCAGCACAGTTATATTAAAGGCACACTAAACCCAAATGTTTTCTTTCGTGATTCAGATAGAGCATGCAATTTTAAGCACATTTCTAATTTAATCCTATTATCAATTTTTCTTTGTTCTCTTGCTATCTTTATTTGAAAATTATAAATGCAGCCAGCCCATTTTAGGTTCAGCTTAGTGGAGGCTGACATTTGGGTTTATTATCCCTTTAAGTTGTTAAGTAATTATTTTACATTATTAATAAAATAAACTTTCCAACAGCCAGCATTTAAAGTGGCATGAAGATTAATAGTAAAATGAGCTTCCTGGTATTAGTTTTTTTTTTTTTTTTTACCAATTTTTACACCCAAGGGATTCCTCTGTGTGTCTATCAATCAGATCTATATTTGGGCATAGGTTTCATGAATGAGTATTACCTTTACTCAAGGGCCTGAGAGTATCAGTATATATATCTCTAATCAGTTTTTGTTTGGGGTATATGGTGGCATAGGGGTTATTAGTTTATTGTGGTGGCCCAGGAGTTTATGGTTAGTGGCTTGCGGTTGGTATGTGGCGCCATATGGGTTAATAAATAGATCAAAAGAAAAAGTGTGGGGAATCAGTAAATCTCTAGGGAAGCCTCAAATTAGGAAAGATATAGTAGAGTTTTTTTGTAGCCAGGATATAAGCACAGTTTAAACAATTAATGGATAATAGGCATAAACTAGACAAAGAAGTGATCAACCCTGTGTTTAAATAATAGTTACTTCTGATAAACAAAATAGCATGAGAAATAAATTAGAGAAACTTGCATAGCCTCCTTCAGTCCAATTCTTTATTAAATAAGCAAAAAGTCATGCCAGCTACATGGTTAAAAACACTTAAACCTTAACTCTATAAATTTGATGATATTGAAATATTCTGTGAGGGTAACTAATATCAAAAATAAAGATACTGCAGTACGCTATTAAGTAAATATAAACTAGGCTCCTACAATCCGGGAGCCATATTTAATTTTAATATTACAATGAAAGTCTAGCTGCAGATTTCCTAATTTAATACCAGAGACTCATTTACGGTCATTTACAGGTTTATCTGGCTCTCTGATGGCTGCTGCTGGTTTTGACCTTGCTTTATGTATGGCATTATTTGTAGTTAAGCTGTGCCGGAGGGTAAAACATTCTTCTCATAACCCCCGTCTTCGTTTCCTCCTGGGTTGTATTGTCCAACAACATAGAAATGCCCTTTGCTATCGGTGCCTAATCCAACTCCCAGCTCTTTGCTGTCCTTCCAGACCACCTGGGTGAAGTGACCTGTTGCATTAGAGAGAGATTTATCATATAAGAAATTATTCTTTTTTGTCAATTCCTTGACAATGCAAAGTTTTTTTTTATAGTCAAGCTGCTGAGTTTATAAATCTGAGCATTAAATAAACTTAACTAACTTTAAGATACAATAAATTCCCATTTTACAAACTCTTTTCAGTTTTATAATGTGTTTGAATCAGAAAACATGCCAGAATGTAGTAATATACAGTACATATTAAAAATCCAAAACAGAAAACCATACTCGCCAAATATTTTTCATGATTCAGATAGCTTGTAATTTTAAATAACATTCCAAGTTACTTTTATTAATTAATAATAGAAGTAAATTACGGCTAGATTTAGAGTTCTGCGGCCAAAGGGGTGCGTTAGCTACGCATGCTTTTTCTCCTGTTAAGTGTGGTCAGTCCACGGGTCATCATTACTTCTGGGATATTATCTCCTCCCCTACAGGAAGTGCAAGAGGATTCACCCAGCAGAGCTGCTATATAGCTCCTCCCCTCTACGTCACCCCCAGTCATTCTCTTGCACCCAACGAATAGATAGGATGTGTGAGAGGACTGTGGTGATTTTAATTAGTTTATTACCTTCAATCAAAAGTTTGTTATTTTATAATAGCACCGGAGTGTGTTATTTATTCTCTGGTAGAATTTGAAGAAGAATCTACCTGAGTTTTTTCTATGATTTTAGCCGGAGTAGTTAAGATCATATTGCTGTTTCTCGGCCATCTGAGGAGAGGTAAACTTCAGATCAGGGGACAGCGGGCAGATTAATCTGCAAAGAGGTATGTAGCAGTTTATTATTTTCTGACATGGAATTGATGAGAAAATCCTGCCATACCGTTATAATGTAAACTCAGCCTTAAATGCAGTAGATGTAGCTGGTATCAGGCTGTCATGTATGTATATTTTACACTTCAGTATTCTGGGGAATGGTACTTCACTGGATTTATACTGTATGCATAGACTTAACCTAATTTGCAGGGACTTGCAATAGGTTTTAAATAACAATTAATTTATTGAGGTTAAACGTTTTTTTGCTGGCATGTAAAATCGTTTATTTCTCTGAGGTACTGGGTGAAAAAATGTTTTGGGCACTATTTTTTCCACTTGGCAATAGTTTTGTTTAAATTAAAGCAGTTTTCTGATCTCTCTCACTGTTATGTGTGAGGGGGAGGGGCCATTTTTGGCGCTTTTACTACGCATCAAAAAACTCAGTCAGAAGTTCATTTTCTTCCTGCATGATCCGGTTCATCTCTACAGAACTCAGGGATCTCCAAAGCTTGTTTTGAGGGAGGTAATCATTCACAGCAGAGCTGTGAAGATTGTAGTTGACTGTGATAAAAAACGTTTATTTGTGTATTTTTTCTGCTGTCAGGGTTAGTTATCCTTTGCTAATGGGAACAATCCTTTGCTAAAATTGTATATTTTTTACAAAGATTTGATGCTATAACTTATTTATTTTCAACTGTCATATTTTTTTCTGTGCTTCTTATAGGCACAGTTCGTTTTCATATTATTGTAAATTACTTGAAAAGCATTTCCAAGTTGCTTATTTATTATTTATTAGAAATTTATTTACTAATTGTATTGATGTTACTTTAAATAAAAGTCAATCTGTACAAACTGAACATATTTCACCTAACAACGAGGGGAGAGTTATGCCGACTAACTCGCCTCACGTGTCAGTACCTGCATCTCCCGCTCGGGAGGTGCGTGATATTGTAGCGCCGAGTACATCTGGGCGGCCATTTCAAATCACATTACAGGATATGGCTACTGTTATGACTGAAGTTTTGGCTAAATTACCAGAACTTAGAGGCAAGCGTGATCACTCTGGGGTGAGAACAGAGTGCGCTGATAATATTAGGGCCATGTCAGACACTGCGTCACAGGTGGCAGAACATGAGGACGGAGAACTTCATTCTGTGGGTGATGGTTCTGATCCAAACAGACTGGATTCAGATATTTCAAATTTTAAATTTAAGCTGGAAAACCTCAGTGTATTACTAGGGGAGGTGTTAGCGGCTCTGAATGATTGTAACACAGTTGCAATACCAGAGAAAATGTGTAGGTTGGATAAATATTTTGCGGTACCGGCGAGTACTGATGTTTTTCCTATACCTAAGAGACTTACTGAAATTGTTACTAAGGAGTGGGATAGGCCCGGTGTGCCGTTCTCACCTCCTCCGATATTTAGAAAAATGTTTCCAATAGACGCCACCACACGGGACTTATGGCAAACGGTCCCTAAGGTGGAGGGAGCAGTTTCTACTTTAGCTAAGCGTACCACTATCCCGGTGGAGGATAGCTGTGCTTTTTCAGATCCAATGGATAAAAAATTAGAGGGTTACCTTAAGAAAATGTTTGTTCAACAAGGTTTTATATTGCAACCTCTTGCATGTATTGCGCCTGTCACGGCTGCAGCAGCATTTTGGTTTGAGTCTCTGGAAGAGACACTTCAATCATCTACACTAGATGAGATTACACACAAACTTAAAGCCCTTAAGTTAGCTAACTCATTTATTTCAGATGCCGTAGTACATTTAACTAAACTTACGGCTAAGAATTCCGGATTTGCCATTCAGGCACGCAGAGCACTGTGGCTAAAATCCTGGTCAGCTGATGTTACTTCTAAATCTAAATTGCTTAATATACCTTTCAAAGGGCAAACCTTATTCGGGCCCGGGTTGAAAGAGATTATCGCTGACATTACAGGAGGTAAAGGCCATGCCCTGCCTCAGGACAAAACCAAACCTAGGGCTAGACAGTCTAATTTTCGTTCCTTTCGTAATTTCAAAGCAGGAACAGCATCAACTTCCTCTGCACCAAAACAGGAAGGAGCTGTTGCTCGCTACAGACAAGGCTGGAAACCTAACCAGTCCTGGAACAAGGGCAAGCAGGCCAGGAAACCTGCTGCTGCCCCTAAGACAGCATGAATCGAGGGCCCCCGATCCGGGACCGGATCTAGTAGGGGGCAGACTTTCTCTCTTCGCCCAGGCTTGGGCAAGAGATGTTCAGGATCCCTGGGCGTTAGAGATCATATCTCAGGGATACCTTCTGGACTTCAAATCCTCTCCCCCAAGAGGGAGATTTCATCTGTCAAGGTTATCAACAAACCAAATAAAGAAAGAAGCGTTCCTACGCTGCGTACAAGATCTTTTATTAATGGGAGTGATCCATCCAGTTCCGCGGTCGGAACAAGGACAAGGTTTTTACTCAAATCTGTTTGTAGTTCCCAAAAAAGAGGGAACTTTCAGGCCAATCTTGGATTTAAAGATCCTAAACAAATTCCTAAGAGTTCCATCGTTCAAGATGGAAACTATTCGAACAATTTTGCCCATGATCCAAGAGGGTCAGTACATGACCACAGTGGATTTAAAGGATGCTTACCTTCACATACCGATTCACAGAAATCATTACCGGTATCTAAGGTTTGCCTTCCTAGACAGGCATTACCAGTTTGTAGCTCTTCCATTCGGATTGGCTACGGCTCCAAGAATCTTCACAAAGGTTCTGGGTACTCTTCTGGCGGTACTAAGACCGCGAGGAATTTCGGTAGCTCCGTACCTAGACGACATTCTGATACAAGCTTCAAGCTTTCAAACTGCCAAGTCTCATACAGAGTTAGTACTGGCATTTCTAAGGTCGCATGGATGGAAGGTGAACGAAAAGAAGAGTTCTATCTTTCCACTCACAAGAGTTCCCTTCTTGGGGACTCTGATAGATTCTGTAGAAATGAAGATTTACCTGACAGAAGACAGGTTAACAAAGCTTCAAAATGCATGCCATGTCCTTCATTCCATTCAACACCCGTCAGTAGCTCAATGCATGGAGGTGATCGGCTTAATGGTAGCGGCAATGGACGTAGTACCTTTTGCACGCCTACATGTCAGACCGCTGCAATTGTGCATGCTAAGTCAGTGGAATGGGGATTACTCAGATTTGTCCCCCACTCTGAATCTGAATCAAGAGACCAGAAATTCTCTTTTATGGTGGCTTTATCGGCCACACCTGTCCAGGGGGATGCCATTCAGCAGGCCAGACTGGACAATTGTAACAACAGACGCCAGCCTACTAGGTCGGGGCGCTGTCTGGAATTCTCTGAAGGCTCAGGGACTATGGAATCAGGAGGAGAGTCTCCTTCCAATAAACATTCTGGAATTGAGAGCAGTTCTCAATGCCCTTCTGGCTTGGCCCCAGTTAACAACTCGGGGGTTCATCAGGTTTCAGTCGGACAACATCACGACTGTAGCTTACATCAACCATCAGGGAGGGACAAGAAGCTCCCTAGCAATGATGGAAGTATCAAAGATAATTCGCTGGGCAGAGTCTCACTCTTGCCACCTGTCTGCAATCCACATCCCGGGAGTGGAGAACTGGGAGGCGGATTTCTTAAGTCGTCAGACTTTTCATCCGGGGGAGTGGGAACTTCATCCGGAGGTCTTTGCCCAGATACTTCAACGTTGGGGCAAACCAGAGATAGATCTCATGGCGTCTCGTCAGAACGCCAAGCTTCCTCGCTACGGGTCCAGATCCAGGGATCCGGGAGCGGTTCTGATAGATGCTTTGACAGCACCTTGGACCTTCGGGATGGCTTATGTGTTTCCACCCTTCCCGATGCTTCCTCGATTGATTGCCAGAATCAAACAGGAGAGAGCATCAGTGATTCTAATAGCACCTGCATGGCCACGCAGGACTTGGTATGCAGATCTAGTGGACATGTCATCCTGTCCGCCTTGGTCTCTACCTCTGAAACAGGACCTTCTGATCCAGGGTCCATTCAAACATCAAAATCTAACTTCTCTGAAGCTGACTGCTTGGAAATTGAACGCTTGATTTTATCAAAACGTGGGTTTTCTGAGCCAGTTATTGATACATTAATACAGGCTAGGAAGCCTGTTACCAGAAGGATTTACCATAAAATATGGCGTAAATACTTATATTGGTGCGAATCCAAGAGTTACTCATAGAGTAAGGTTAGGATTCCAAGGATATTGTCTTTTCTACAAGAAGGTTTAGAAAAGGGGTTATCCGCTAGTTCTTTAAAGGGACAGATTTCAGCTCTGTCCATTCTTTTACACAAACGTCTGTCAGAAGTTCCGGACGTTCAAGCTTTTTGTCAGGCTTTAGCTAGGATCAAGCCTGTGTTTAAAACTGTTGCTCCTCCATGGAGTTTGAACTTAGTTCTTAACGTTTTACAGGGTGTTCCGTTTGAACCCCTTCATTCCATTGATATCAAGTTGTTATCTTGGAAAGTTCTGTTTTTAATGGCTATTTCCTCGGCTCGAAGAGTCTCTGAGTTATCTGCCTTACATTGTGATTCTCCTTATCTGATTTTTCATTCAGACAAGGTAGTTCTGCGTACTAAACCTGGGTTCCTACCTAAGGTGGTCACTAACAGGAATATCAATCAAGAGATTGTTGTTCCATCTTTGTGTCCTAATCCTTCTTCCAAGAAGGAACGTCTGCTACACAATCTAGATGTAGTCCGTGCCCTGAAATTTTATCTACAGGCAACTAAGGATTTTCGTCAAACGTCTTCCCTGTTTGTCGTTTATTCTGGTCAGAGGAGAGGTCAAAAAGCTTCGGCTACCTCTCTCTCTTTTTGGCTTCGTAGCATAATACGATTAGCCTATGAGACTGCTGGACAGCAGCCTCCTGAAAGAATTACAGCTCATTCTACTAGAGCTGTGGCTTCCACTTGGGCCTTTAAGAATGAGGCTTCTGTTGAACAGATTTGCAAGGCTGCAACTTGGTCTTCTCTTCATACTTTTTCCAAATTTTACAAATTTTACACTTTTGCTTCTTCGGAGGCTGTTTTTGGGAGAAAGGTTCTTCAGGCAGTGGTTCCCTCCGTATAAAGAGCCTGCCTGTCCCTCCCGTCATCCGTGTACTTTTGCTTTGGTATTGGTATCCCAGAAGTAATGATGACCCGTGGACTGACCACACTTAACAGGAGAAAACAAAATTTATGCTTACCTGATAAATTCATTTCTCCTGTAGTGTGGTCAGTCCACGGCCCGCCCTGTTTTTTATGGCAGGCTAAAAAATTTTTTGGATTATACTCCAGTCACCACTACACCCTTGGGCTTCTCCTTTCTCGTTGGTCCTTTGGTCGAATGACTGGAGGTGACGTAGAGGGGAGGAGCTATATAGCAGCTCTGCTGGGTGAATCCTCTTGCACTTCCTGTAGGGGAGGAGATAATATCCCAGAAGTAATGATGACCCGTGGACTGACCACACTACAGGAGAAATGAATTTATCAGGTAAGCATAAATTTAGTTTTTTTCCCCGCACCTTTTAAATACCGCTGGTATTTAGAGTTCACAGAAGGGCTGCGTTAGGCTCCAAAAAGGGAGCGTAGAGCATATTTACCGCCACTGCAACTCTCGATACCAGCGGTGCTTACGGACGCGGCCAGCTTAAAAAACGTGCACGATTCCCCCATAGGAAACAATGGGGCTGTTTGAGCTGAAAAAAAACCTAACACCTGCAAAAAAGCAGCGTTCAGCTCTTAATGCAGCCCCATTGTTTCCTATGGGGAAACACTTTCTAAGTCTGCACCTAACACCCTAACATGTACCCCGAGTCTAAACACCCCTAACCTTACACTTATTAACCCCTAATCTGCCGCCCCCGCTATCGCTGACCCCTGCATATTATTATTAACCCCTAATCTGCCGCTCCGTACACCGCCGCAACCTACGTTATCCCTATGTACACCTAATCTGCTGCCCCTAACACCGCCGACCCCTATATTATATTTATTAACCCCTAATCTGTCGCCCCCAACGTTGCCTCCACCTACCTACAATAATTAACCCCTAATCTGCCGACCGGACCGCACCGCTACTCTAATAAATGTATTAACCCCTAAAGCTAAGTCTAACCCTAACACTAACACCCCCCCAAAATTAAATATAATTTAAATCTAACAAAATAAATTAACTCTTTTTAAAAAAAATATTCCTATTTAAAGCTAAATACTTACCTGTAAAATAAACCCTAATATAGCTACAATATAAATTATAATTATATTGTAGCTATTTTAGGATTTATATTTATTTTACAGGCAACTTTGTAATTATTTTAACCAGGTACAATAGCTATTAAATAGTTAATAACTATTTAATAGCTACCTAGTTAAAATAATTACAAAATTACCTGTAAAATAAATCCTAACCTAAGTTACAATAAACTACACTATCAATACATTAATTAAATAAATTACCTACAATTATCTACAATTAAACCTAACAACTACACTATCAATAAATAAATTAAATACAAATACCTACAAATAAATACAATTAAATAAACTAACTAAAGTACAAAAAATAAAAAAGCTAAGTTACAAAAAATAAAAAAAAATAATTACAAACATAATAAAAATATTACAAAAATTTTAAGATAATTACACCTACTCTAAGCCCCCTAATAAAATAACAAATCCCCCCAAAATAAAAAAATGCCCTACCCTATTCTAAAATTAAAATAGAAAAGCTCTTTTACCTTACCAGCCCTTAAAAGGGCCCTTTGCGGGGCATGCCCCAAAGAATTCAGCTCTTTTGCCTGTAAAAAAAACATACAATACCCCCCAACATTACAACCCACCACCCACATACCCCTAATCTAACCCAAACCCACCTTAAATAGACCTAACACTAAGCCCCTGAAGATCTTCCTACCTTGTCTTCACCATGCCAGGTATCACTGATCGCTCCAGGATCCGAAGTCTTCATCCAAGCCCAAGCGGGGGCTGGCGATCCATCATCCGGCTGAAGTCTTCTATCAAGCGACGGCTGAAGAGGTCCAGAAGAGGCTCCAAATTCTTCATGCTATCCGGGCAGAAGAGTAGATCCGGACCGGCAACCATCTTCTTCAAAGCGGTGACAAGCGGCTCCATGTTGAAGACCTCCGGCGCGGATCCATCCTCTTCTTGCGACGTCCTAAGTCCGAATGAAGGTTCCTTTAAATGACGTCATCCAAGATGGCGTCCCTCGAATTCCGATTGGCTGATAGGATTCTATCAGCCAATCGGAATTAAGGTAGGAAAAATCTGATTGGCTGATGGAATCAGCTAATCAGATTCAAGTTCAATCCGATTGGCTGATCCAATCAGCCAATCAGATTGATCTCGCATTCTATTGGCTGATTGGAACAGCCAATAGGATGCGAGCTCAATCAGATTTTCCCTACCTTAATTCCGATTGGCTGATAGAATCCTATCAGCCAATCGGAATTCGAGGGACGCCATCTTGGATGACGTCATTTAAAGGAACCTTCATTCGGACTTAGGACGTCGCAAGAAGAGGATGGATCCACGCCGGAGGTCTTCAACATGGAGCCGCTTGTGACCGCTTGGAAGAAGATGGTTGCCGGTCCGGATCTACTCTTCTGCCCGGATAGGAGGAAGACTTTGGAGCCTCTTCTGGACCTCTTCAGCCGTCGCTTGATAGAAGACTTCAACCGGATGATGGATCTCCAGCCCCCGCTTGGGCTTGGATGAAGATTTCGGATCCTGGAGCGATCGGTGATACCTGGCATGGTGAAGACAAGGTAGGAAGATCTTCAGGGGCTTAGTGTTAGGTTTATTTAAGGGGGGTTTGGGTTAGATTAGGGGTATATGGGTGGTGGGTTGTAATGTTGGGGGGGGGTATTGTATGTTTTTTTTTACAGGCAAAAGAGCTGAATTCTTTGGGGCATGTCCCGCAAAGGGCCCTTTTAAGGGCTGGTAAGGTAAAAGAGCTTTTCTATTTTAATTTTAGAATAGGGTAGGGCATTTTTTTTATTTTGGGGGGCTTTGTTATTTTATTAGGGGGCTTAGAGTAGGTGTAATTAGTTTAAAATTGTTGTAATATTTTTCTAATGTTTGTAAATATTTTTTTATTTTTTGTAACTTAGTTCTTTTTTATTTTTTGTACTTTAGTTAGTTTATTGAATTGTATTTATTTGTAGGTATTGAATTTAATTAATTTATTGATAGTGTAGTGTTAGGTTTAATTGTAGATAATTGTAGGTAATTTAATTAATTTATTGATAGTGTAGTGTTAGGTTTAATTGTAACTTAGGTTAGGATTTATTTTACAGGTAATTTTGTAATTATTTTAACTAGGTAGCTATTAAATAGTTAATAACTATTTAATAGCTATTGTACCATGGTTAAAATAAATACAAAGTTGCCTGTAAAATAAATATTAATCCTAAAATAGCTACAATATAATTATAATTTATATTGTAGCTATATTAGGGTTTATTTTACAGGTAAGTATTTAGCTTTAAATAGGAATAATTTATTTAATAAGAGTTAATTTATTTTGTTAGATTTAAATTATATTTAATTTTGGGGGGGTGTTAGTGTTAGGGTTAGACTTAGCTTTAGGGGTTAATACATTTATTAGAGTAGCGGTGAGGTACGGTCGGCAGATTAGGGGTTAATGCTTGAAGTTAGGTGGCGGCGATGTTAGGGAGGGCAGATTAGGGGTTAATACTATTTATTATAGGGTTATTGAGGCGGGAGTGAGGCGGATTAGGGGTTAATACATTTATTATAGTAGCGGTGAGGTCCGTTCGGCAGATTAGGGGTTAATAAGTGTAGGTAGGTGGAGGCGACGTTGGGGGCGGCAGATTATGGTTTTAATAAATATTATGTAGGTGTCGGCGGTATTAGGGGCAGCAGATTAGGGGTACATAGGGATAACGTAGGTGGCGGCGGTGTGCGGTCGGCAGATTAGGGGTTAAAAAAATTTCATAGAGTTGCGGCGATGTGGGGGGGCCTCGGTTTAGGGGTACATAGGTAGTTTATGGGTGTTAGTGTACTTTAGAGCATAGTAGTTAAGAGCTTTATAAACCGGCGTTAGCCCAAAAAGCTCTTAACTACTGACTTTTTTCTGCGGCTGGAGTTTTGTCGTTAGATTTCTAACGCTCACTTCAGCCACGACTCTAAATACCGGCGTTAGAAAGATCCCATTGAAAAGATAGGATACGCAATTGACGTAAGGGGATCTGTGGTATGGAAAAGTCGCGGCTGCAAAGTGAGCGTTAGACCCTTTCCTGACTGACTCTAAATACCAGCGGTAGCCCAAAAACAGCGTTAGGAGCCTCTAACGCTGGTTTTGACGGCTAATGCCAAACTCTAAATCTAGCCGTTAGAAAGCTGTATAAAATTGCATGTTCTATCTGAATCATGAAAGAGTAATGTTGGGTTTCATATCCCTTTTAACATAGTATTCTCTATCTAAATCATTAAATATTTACTTTGATATGAGACTCAAAATATCTCTTTAATAACTAAGATAGCGAGTACATTTTTAAAATGATTCCACTTTACGTCTATAATCAGATTTGCTTTGTTCTGTTTGTATGCTTTGTTGAAAAATTAATTAACCCCTTAACAACCGGGGATGTGCCAGGAAGTCCTACAAAAACTTACCCTTAACGATCAAGGACGTTCCTGGCACATCCTCTGGGGTTTAAAGCGGTGGAGGCGATCGTGATCGCTTTCAAGGTATTGCAGTGATGCCTCGATATTGAGGCATCACTGCAATACCTTTTTTTTACCCACCAATGCAGAGAGGGCCACTCTGTGGCCCCCTCTACATCGGCCAGCGATGGTGCCGATCGTTGGTGGATGGGAGCAGCTGAAGGGAGGCGGGTGGGCGGCTCATCGCTGGCGGATATACGCCAGAGGGGGGCGGGATCGTGCATGTAAGCACCAGGAGCGCTTATAGGTCGGGAGCGCACACGGGGGCGGGAAGGGTGGGACCGCTACACTATGGAACACTAATATAATATGCAGGGAGAGGGTAATCTGAGCGCAGGAGCCGCTCAAACAGTATTGCAGTGATGCCTCGGTTTGACTCCACATGGAACCCAGCAGTCAGGCAAAGCATCAGAAGTCATTGGTCAGACTTCTGATGCTCTGTAAGTGTGCTACGTGCCTTGGTGGGTCGAGGCACTTAGTAAAGTATACTAACACAAAAAAAACAATTAAACATATATATTATTAATAAAATAGCCCCCCTCCCCCATGTTGCTTCAAATATGGTGATGCCCAGTGCATCATGGGGCTTCTGGGGGTGTCTCTAGCCTGCCTCATCATATAGGGCAGGCTGGGGTCATCCAATCTGAGCTTGCTCTATAATTTAATTTATAATAACAAAATACAGGTAGCCCTCAGTTTACACCAGGGTTAGGTTCCAGAAGGAATGGTTGTAAATTCAATCCGTTGTAAATTGAAACCCAGTTTATAATATATGTGAATGGGAAGTGAGGGAGTTAGGTTCCAGGCCCCTCTCAAAATTGACATAAGTAACACCTAATACATTATTTTTAAAGCTTTGAAATGAAGACTTTAAATGTGAAACAGCATTATTAACCTAATAAAATAGATTGTATCATCATCAAACTAAGTTTAATGAACAAAAACATTTGCTAAACCGCACCTAATAAAATTATCACACAAACACAGAGTTTGGGAATCTCAGGAGGTGAGATTACCGATCAATATTTTGGAACTCCGTGCAATTTTCAGAGCTCTTCAGTCTTGGCCTCTTCTGAAGAGAGAATCGTTCATTTGTTTTCAGACAGACAATGTCACAACTGTGGCATACATCAATCATCAAGGAGGGACTCACAGTCCTCTGGCTATGAAAGAAGTATCTCGAATTCTGGTTTGGGCGGAATCCAGCTCCTGTCTAATCTCTGCGGTTCATATCCCAGGTATAGACAATTGGGAAGCGGATTATCTCAGTCGCCAAACGTTGCATTCGGGCGAATGGTCTCTTCACCCAGAGGTATTTCTTCAGATTGTTCAAATGTGGGAGCTTCCAGAAATAGATCTGATGGCGTCTCATCTAAACAAGAAACTTCCCAGGTATCTGTCCACATCCGCTACGACCAGACCTTCTGTCGCAAGGTCCTTTTTTCCATCAGGATCTCAAATCCTTAAATTTAAAGGTATGAAGATTGAACGCTTGATTCTTGGTCAAAGAGGTTTCTCTGACTCTGTGATTAATACTATGTTACAGGCTCGTAAATCTGTATCCAGAGAGATATATTATAGAGTCTGGAAGACTTATATTTCTTGGTGTCTTTCTCATCATTTTTCTTGGCATTCTTTTAGAATTCCGAGAATTTTACAGTTTCTTCAGGATGGTTTAGATAAAGGTTTATCCGCAAGTTCTTTGAAATGACAAATCTCTGCTCTTTCTGTTCTTTTTCACAGAAAGATTACTAATCTTCCTGATATTCATTGTTTTGTACAAGCTTTGGTTCGTATAAAACCTGTCATTAAGTCAATTTCTCCTCCTTGGAGTTTGAATTTGGTTCTGGGGGCTCTTCAAGCTCCTCCGTTTGAACCTATGCATTCATTGGACATTAAATTACTTTCTTGGAAAGTTTTGTTCCTTTTGGCAATCTCTTCTGCCAGAAGAGTTTCTGAATTATCTGCTCTTTCTTGTGAGTCTCCTTTTCTGATTTTTCATCAGGATAAGGCAGTGTTGCGAACTTCTTTTAAATTTTTACCTAAAGTTGTGAATTCTAACAACATTAGTAGGGAAATTGTGGTTCCTTCATTATGTCCTAATCCTAAGAATTCTAAGGAGAAATCATTGCATTCTTTGGATGTTGTTAGAGCTTTGAAATATTATGTTGAAGCTACTAAGTCTTTCCGAAAGACTTCTAGTTTATTTGTTATCTTTTCTGGTTCTAGAAAAGGCCAGAAAGCTTCTGCCATTTCTTTGGCATCTTGGTTGAAATCTTTAATTCATCTTGCCTATGTTGAGTCGGGTAAATCTCCGCCTCAAAGGATTACAGCTCATTCTACTAGGTCAGTTTCTACTTCCTGGGCGTTTAGGAATGAAGCTTTGATTGATCAGATTTGCAAAGCAGCAACTTGGTCCTCTTTGCATACTTTTACTAAATTCTACCATTTTGATGTATTTTCTTCTTCTGAAGCAGTTTTTGGTAGAAAAGTACTTCAGGCAGCGGTTTCAGTTTGAATCTTCTGCTTATGTTTTTCATTAAACTTTATTTTGGGTGTGGATTATTTTCAGCAGGAATTGGCTGTCTTTATTTTATCCCTCCCTCTCTAGTGACTCTTGCGTGGAAAGATCCACATCTTGGGTAATCATTATCCCATACGTCACTAGCTCATGGACTCTTGCTAATTACATGAAAGAAAACATAATTTATGTAAGAACTTACCTGA
Source organism: Bombina bombina (assembly GCF_027579735.1). Lineage (NCBI taxonomy): Eukaryota > Metazoa > Chordata > Amphibia > Anura > Bombinatoridae > Bombina > Bombina bombina. The sequence goes on along the minus strand of NC_069510.1, from coordinate 34,259,877 downwards.
TAAATTAATTTCTTTCATATTAGCAAGAGTCCATGAGGCCCGCCCTTTTTTTGGGGTGGTTATGCTTTTTGTATAAAGCACAATTATTCCAATTCCTTATTTTATATGCTTTCGCACTTTTTTATCACCCCACTTCTTGGCTATTCGTTAAACTGAATTGTGGGTGTGGTGAGGGGTGTATTTATAGGCATTTTGAGGTTTGGGAAACTTTGCCCATCCTGGTAGGAATGTATATCCCATACGTCACTAGCTCATGGACTCTTGCTAATATGAAAGAAATGAATTTATCAGGTAAGTTCTTACATAAATTATGTTTTACAAACTCTTTTCAGTTTTATAACGCTTATAATGTGTTTGAATCAGAAAACATGCCAGAATCAATGTAGTAATATACAGTACATATTAAAAATCCAAAACAGAAAACCATACTCACCAAATATTTTTCATGATTCAGATAGAGCTTGTAATTTTAAATAACATTCCAAGTTACTTATATTAATTAATAATAGAAGTAAATTAGAAAGCTGTATAAAAATGTTCTATCTGAATCATGAAAGAGTAATGTTGGGTTTCATATCCCTTTTAACATAGTATTCTCTATCTAAATCATTAAATATTTACTTTGATATGAGACTCAAAATATCTCTTTAATAACTAAGATAGCGAGTACATTTTTAAAATGATTCCACTTTATGTCTATAATCAGATTTGCTTTGTTCTGTTTGTATGCTTTGTTGAAAAATTAATTAACCCCTTAACAACCGGGGACGTGCCAGGAACGTCCTACAAAAAAATACCCTTAACGACCAAGGACGTTCCTGGCACATCCTCTGGGGTTTAAAGCGATGGAGACGATCGTGATCGCTTCCAGCCGCTTTCAAGGTATTGCAGTGATGCCTCGATATTGAGGCATCACTGCAATACCTTTTTTTACCCACCGATGCAGAGAGGGCCACTCTGTGGCCCCCTCGGCATCGGCCAGCGATGGTGCTGATCGTTGGTGGGTGGGAGCAGCTGCAGGGAGGCGGGTGGGCGGCTCATCGCTGGCAGATATACGCAAGAGGCGGGCGGGATCGTGCATGTGAGCACCAGGAGCGCTCATAGGTCGGGAGCGCGCACGGGGGCAGGAACGGGTGGGACCGCTACACTATGGAACACTAATATAACATGCAGGGAGAGGGTAATCTGAGCGCAGGAGCCGCTCAAACAGTATTGCAGTGATGCCTCGATATTGAGGCATCGTGCAATACTGTTCCTGACTGCTGGGCTCCATTTTGATCACTCCCATGGAGCGATCATTTCCGGTTTGACTACACGTGGAGCCCAGCAGTCAGGCAGAGCATCAGAAGTCATTGGTCAGGCTTCTGATGCTCTGTAAGTGTGCTAAGTGCCTTGGTGGGTCGAGGCACTTAGTAAAGTATACTAACACAAAAAAAACAATTAAACATATATATTATTAATAAAATAGCCCCCCTCCCCCATGTGGCTTCAAAGATGGTGATGCCCAGTGCATCATGGGGCTTCTAGGGGTTTCTCTAGCCTGCCTCATCATATAGGGCAGGCTGGGGTCATCCAATCTGAGCTTGCTCTATTATTTAATTTATAATAACAAAATATCCCATTTGTCTGATCATGTCAAAATTAGTCAATATTGACACTGATCAGTGTGAATCTCCTTCTCCTTACTTTCATCCAGATTACGAGTTTTGCGGTAAGAGGGGTGCGGTATTAACTTGCACGTTATTGTCACCGCTCACTTACCTAAAGCGCTGGTATTACAGGTTTTTATAAACCCGGCGTTAAAAGACAAAAAGTGAGCTTAGAGCAAAATTGAGCTCCATACCGCACTCCAATACCAGCGCTGCTTAAGTCAGCGGTGAGCTGGTTATACGTGCTTGTGCACGATTTCCCCATAGACATCGATGGGGAGAGCCAGCTGAGAAAAAGTCTAACACCTGCAATAAAGCAGCGTAAAGCTCTGTAACGCAGCCCCATTGATTCCTATGGGGAAACATTTTATGTTTACACCTAACACCCTAACATGAATCCGAGTCTAAACACCACTAATCTTACACTTATTAACCCCTAATCTGCCGCACCCGACATCGCCGACACCTACATTATACTTATTAACCCCTAATCTGCAGCTCTGTACATCGCCGCCACTATAATAAAGTTATTAACCTCTAACCCTAAATCTAATCCTAACACCCCCTAACTTAAATATAATTAAATTAAATCTAAATCAAACCTACTATTAATAACTAAATAATTCCTATTTAAAACTAAATACTTACCTATAAAATAAACCATAAGCTAGCTACCATATAACTAATAGTTACATTGTATCTAGCTTAGGATTTATTTTTATTTGACAGGCAAGTTTGTATTTATTTTAACTAGGTAGAATAGTTACTAAATAGATATTAACTATTTAATAACTACCTAGCTAAAATAAATACAAATTACCTTACCCTAGAATTAAATACATTACCTAAATTAAATACATTACCTAAATTAAATACAATTAACTAAATTCAATTCAATTAGCTAAATTACAAAAAAAAACACATTAAATTACAGAAAATAAAAAAACAAATTACAAGATCTTTAAACTAATTACACCTAATCTAATAGCCCTATCAAAATAAAAAAAGCCCACCCAAAATAAAAAAAGCCCTAGCCTAAACTAAACTACCAATAGCCCATAAAAAGGGCCTTTTGCGGGGCATTGCCCCAAAGAAATCAGCTCTTTTACCTGTAAAAAAAAATACAAACAACCCTCCCAACAGTAAAACCCACCACCCACACAACCAACCCCCCAAATAAAACCCTAACTAAAAAGACCTAAGCTCCCCATTGCACTGAAAAGGGCATTTGGATGGGCATTGCCCTTAAAAGGGCATTTAGCTCTTTTGCAGCCCAAACCCAAATCTAAAAATAAAACCCACCCAATACACCCTTAAAAAATCCTAACACTAACCCCCGAAGATACACTTACAGTTTTGAAGAGCTGACATCCATCGTCAACGAAGCCGGAAGAAGTCTTCATCAAAGCGGCAAGATGTCCTCAACGAAGCCGGCAGAAGTGGTCCTCCAGAGGGGCAGAAGTCTTCACCCAGATGGCATCTTCTACCTTCATCCATCCGGCGCGGAGCGGGTCCATCTTCAAGACATCCGACGCAGAGCAAACTCTTCAATCGACGGCTTCTTCTACAATGAAGGTTCCTTTAAATGATGTCATCCAAGATGGCGTCTCTTAGATTCCGATTGGCTGATAGAATTCTATCAGCCAATCGGAAGTAAGGTTGAAAAAATCCTATTGGCTGATGCAATCAGTCAATAGGATTGAACTTAAAATCCTATTGGCTGATCCAATCAGCCAATAGGATTGAGCTTTCATTCTATTGGCTGATTGGATCACATTCTATTGCCTGATTGGGGAAAAAAAGCACTTTTTTGCTCTGTGTATTTTTTAGGGGTTAATTTTTAGTTAATTTAGATAGAAATAAATCATGTCACAGAGAACATATAGTGCTGAGGAGGCATATGCCATACTTGCGTCAGAGTCAGACGCCTCTATGTCGGACTCAGTCCCCCATTTTGTCCCTGCCATATGCTCAGATACATCATTAGATACAGTCTCAACTGATAGCGATGCATCTGTGGCTGCCACCCCCCCCCTGCCAGAAGGAGACGTGTTGTTCCAGCTGCCATTGCTGCTAAAGGGTGGGTAATGCCTCATCTCCAGAGGCCAGATGTTCACAGCAAATCCTGGCATAAATGTGGATGTGGCAGGATTTAGCCCCCAGCAGTTTATGGAGGTGTTTCTGGGCGATGATGTATTGGGGAACATTGTCACCCAAACTAATTTATATGCACATCATTTCCATGTTGCAAAGCCTGACAGTTTTTTGGCAAAGCAGCAATGGGCCCCCGTCGATGTGCAAGTAGCCCCATTTGCTCTACCCCCATTTTCTCCCAAAATATGGCTGTATAAAATCCGCCCACTGATTACCCACTTTTCTGCCAGGTTTGCAGAGGCTTATAAACCTGGAAGAAATATATGTGTGGATGAATCGCTATGGAAGTATAAGGGAAGGCTGGGATTCAAGCAGTATATTCCTTCCAAGCGCTCCAGATATGGAGTAAAGGTGTGTAAGCTCTGTGAGAGCGAGAGTGGGTATATCCAGGCCTTCCGGGTGTATGAGGGAAAGGATAGCCACCTTGACCCTCCAGGTTGCCCAGAACATATAGGAACCACTGGCAAGATTGTCTGGAACCTGATATTACCCCTAATGAACAAAGGGTACCACTTGTATTTAGATTATTTTTATACAAGTGTCCTTTTGTTCAAGCTACTGTATTGCTTTGATACAGTAGCTTGCGGTACAATTAAAAAGAACCGCACAGGTTTCCCAGGACAACTTGTACGCACCCGGCTACAAAGGGGGAGACCTCAGCTCTGCGCCAAGAGGAGCTGTTGACAGTTAAGTACAGAGACAAGAAGGATGTGTACCTTCTTACCACCATCCACAATGAGAGGACGGTGGAGGTCTCTGTACGTGGCAGAACTGAGAGCATAAGGAAACCAGTGTGCATCAAGGCCTATAAACGGCATATGCGTGTGGTTGATCTGGCAGATCAGCTGCTGCGGCCCTACCTAATTATGCGGAGGAAAAGGGCCTGGTACAAAAAGGTTGCAATTTACTTAATGCAGAATGCAACCCACAACATTTGTTTGTTCAAAAAAGCAAACCCTGGAATGAAACTGACTTTTTTACAGCTTGAGCTCCAGATCATCAGAATGGTATTTTTTTATTTTTTTTTTAACATTTGCCATTGTGTTTTGTTTTTTTTTAAGTGGAGGGGTTGGTTATTATTACTGTTACTTTGTTTGTTTTTGTTTTTTACTTTTACTGTGCCAGAGTTTTATATTTCACTGTTCTATTTTTTAGAAGTTCTAAAATTGGTGCTGTATTTTACCAAAACCCCTGTCAAACCTATGCATGGGGGGCATGGGTGTACTCAGGGTGACTTGCAGGAAATAACCTGGAGTGTTTTATTGCAATAACTTACAACAGTCTTTTCTTAATCATGGTCAAAAAGTAATGTGTGTGTAAAAATGAAAAATTGAAAAATTACCACCATACACTTTCTCCATTTTCTTTGGCTAAAACGGTTGCATTGAAGGCATCAAAGCACTCAATATACAATACCTTGGGGTGTCAACTTTTCAAATACATGCACATTCATGGAAAGCAAATAAATTGGGATATGTAAAAAGGCCCCCAAAAAGACGAAAAAATGTTAAATGTGAAAAAAAATCACTAACGCATGTGAGACATTTGGCATTGCACCCCTCAAACAAGCCAATAAACCTATGCATAGGTGGTATCACTGTACTCAGGAGATGTTGGTGAACACATATTGTGGTGGTCTTTGGCAGTAACACATAACAGGAGCTGAGAATCCATGTCTAAATTACAATGTGTGTGTGAAACATAACACAAAAAAATGACTACCCAATGGTTTCACATAGACTGGTGGTTGAATTAGTGCATGGAAAGTGTTAAAATACCAGCATTTCAAATACCCTAGGGTGTCTACTTTTCCAGAATATATGATTTGATGGGGGTAAATTATATTGGCCGGCTTCAGAAATGTTCCAAATAGGACATGGGTGCATGATGACAGATGTGAAAATTCCAAGGTGAAAAAATGGAATGCGTCCCTAAAAATAAGGCCTTTTAGCCCCCAGAGAACCCGACACACCTATACATGGGTGGTATCACTGTACTCAGGAGATGTTGTTGAACACATATTGATGTGTTTTTGGCAGTAACACTTAACAGGAACTGAGAATCCATGCCTAAAGTACAATGTGTGTGAAAAATAACACACACAAAAAATGACTACCCAAAAGTTTGACAAAGACTGGTGGTTGAATAGTGCATGGAAAGTGTTAAATACCAGCATTTCAACTACCCTAGGGTGTCTACCTTTCAAAAATATATGGTTTGATGGGGGAAAATTACATTGGCCAGCTTCAGAAATGTCCCAAATAGGACATGGGTGAATGATGACAGATGTGAAAATTCTAAGTTGAAAAACTGGAATGCGTCGCCTAAAAATAAGGCCTTTTAGCCCCCCAGAGAACCCAACACACCTATACATGGGTGGTATCACTGTACTCAGGAGATGCTGCTGAAGACATATCGGGGTGTTATTTGGCAGTAATCCTTAACGTTCTCCGTACTGTAAATGTATTCTTAAATTGCTATTTTGTAAAAAAAAATATTTTTCTTTCAAACTTTGGCATAGATTGGTGGTAAAATGGTTGCATGGAAAGAGTCAAAATACACCATGGTTAATACCTTAGGTTGTCTTCTTTTAAAAAATATGTACATGTTAAGGGATATTCAGGGATTCCGGACAGATATCAGTGTTCCAATGTAACTAGCGCTAATTTTGAAAAAAAGTGGTTTGGAAATAGCAAAGTGCTACTTGTACTTATTGCCCTATAACTTACAAAAAAAGCAAAGAACATGTAACATTGGGTATTTCTAAACTCAGGACAAAATTTAGAAACTGTTTAGTATGGGTGTTTTATGGTGGTTGTAGATGTGTAACAGATTTTGGGGGTCAAATTTAGAAAAAGTGTGTTTTTTTCCATTTGTTTCTCATATTTTATAAAAAAAATTTAAAGTAAATTATAAGATTTTATGAAAATAATGGTATCTTTAGAAAGTCCATTTAATGGAGCATTATATGGCAGCATTTTTTTTTAGCAACAGTGTGTGATACACATCACAAAACTGCAGCTATATAAAGCTCCATACAAATGCATACTCTTTTGCCTACCTAGGTATGTTACTCAACAAAGGTAAACAATAGAACGAAGCAAATTAGATAATAAAAGTAAATAGAAAACTTTTTAAAACTGTATTTATCTGAATCACAAAAGGAAAAAAAATGTTTTTTTTAATTGCACCAGTTTACCAAATGCGACATTAGACAGAGGCTGTGACGTGGGCCATGTTAGAAACACTATTAGGGCAGGATTATTACTCAGAAAGGTGATATTAAAGATCAGCAGGTTCAGGAGATCACAAAGGTTCCACTATTATTTTAATCTCTTGTTCAACAATTTATGCAATTGTCAGTTTCTGTTGCATAAAATGATGTTATAAGGAAGACAATGGGAACAGGTTTTTTTCTGGTCTTGTTATGGGGGTCTCGAGGTCAGTTTTTCAGGATCTGACCATTTTAGTTAATGTGGCTTATCCGTGTTATCTCAAAATGGACTCATGCAAAAAATATCCTTAAATCATGTTAACGAAACAAGAACAGCGTAGCATTCACTGCTTAGGAGATAAGTTGTAATGTAAAAAAACCCACATGAAACAGTCCATCTCATGTGGTGCCGAGGGAACCAGCTGACTTGTTTCGGCAAAACGCTATAATCATAACTGCACGTCCATCTCAGCACCTGTTAACACTTTTAGAACACATTACAAAACAACCTTGTGTTACTTCTTACAGTGTTATTTCTCAATTCCTGACCTCAGGGCAGATCAATAGATCAGGCTTTTAGGATTACCTTAGGTGAAAGCAGATTGTTAATCATTGCTGATTAGCTGATTATTTCACCTGTTTTCTTGTTCAGGTATTCTGAAAATGTTGCCTGTTAGTGTGTCCTGAGGAGGGTAAGTAAGTAGAGGGATTTGGACCAGTGTTTCTCGATTTTCAGTCCTCAGGAATCTAACAGGTCATATGGTCAGGGTTTTAACGTGAGTGGCAACAGGTTAATAACCATGGTTACTGGATCAGCTGATTATTTCACCTGTCCAGCAAAATCTTGCTTGTTAGTGTGCCCCGAGGAATGGAATTGAGAAACACAGATCTACTCGTTCTCTGGAATATAATTTGTTAAACAAAGATCTATGATACCTGACACAAATTTTCAAAATGTCTTCAGTACTGAGGGCACATACGGATAGCATACTGTTCAATTGTACTTGTCCATTATAGGAAACGTTTTATTGTAAAGCTTCATCTGAGAAACGTTATCCGTATTTACCCAATCAATATACATGTGTGATTCTTTTATTTTACCTATATTATCCCCAGATCCGGGCTGGCTGAAGTTATAGTTCTTAATCTCACTGTACCATTTATCCACAGGCAGTCCACCTTAGAGGATTAAAAAAAAGAGGAAAAAAAGTCACATTGCTTGAATTATTTTCATTTTATCACTTTTTAGGGACAATGCAAATATCTCAGAATAAGCAGATATTAATGCAGTCACACTAAAAAATAAATATTTTTCATAAAGACATGTATTATGTAAAAACAAACTAACATAAAAACAAGCAAGCAAAAAACAAACAAAAAATAAACTAAATGCAATGATATTTGAAACTCTAACACCGAGGAATATTTAGGTCTAATAATAGGCTTGTGCCTAGGGAAGTAGGATTTAGAGAGGGTCAGTACATATAAATGGGTGGTTCTAGGCAATAATTCCTTCCCACTCCTCTACTCCCCAAATATTTGTCTTTATTAATTTTAAAACAAATAAATAATCATTGTGTGTCAAGTGGGACTATGTGACCCCCTCTGTGCATTCGTAGCTTCCATTTCTGAACAATATGGGCAAGATTACAAGTGGTGCTCTAACTGTGCTCAAAGTAAACTTAGCGCGGGTGGGTTAGCACATTTTACAGTCAAAGTCATCACTAATGTCTAATATAGTGATCATAAATATATGGTGCCTAAATTTGTGTGCCTCATTAGAAATACATATAGTGCAGAAATATATACTGACACCTTCCATCAGAGAGTATAACCCTACCTGCTCCATGTAGTGATGGTGAATGTAAAAGTGTCCATGTGTCTAAACTATGGAATCAATCTAATATAGTGCCAACGATTTAATAATAGAGGACACAAACAAAATAAATTAAACTAAAAGGGACATGAGCCTGAAGTAAATGCTACCTGATCAATATACCCGATCAGCCAATAGAATGCGAGCTTTGGCTGATTGGATCAGCCAATCGGATTGAACTTGAATCTGATTGGCTGATTCAATCAGCCAATCAGATTTTTCCTACCTTAATTCCGATTGGCTGATAGAATCCTATCAGCCAATCGGAATTGAAGGGACGCCATCATGGATGACGTCCCTTAAAGGAGCCTTCATTCGTCGGTAGTCCGTCGGTAAAGAAGGATGTTCCGCGTCTGCGGGATGAAGATTCAAGACCCGGCTTGGAAGATGACATCGCCCAGATAGAAGACTTCTTCAGCACCTCTTGGAAGATGACATCGCCCGGATGGAAGACTTTTTCAGCGCCGCTTGGAGGATCACTTCATCGGATGGAAGATTTCTTCAGCGCCGCTTGGAGGATCACTTCTGCCGGTCCGGGTCTCCTCTTCAGTTCCATCGGTGGCTCAGCTGAGTGAAGAAGACTAAAGGTAGGATGATCTTCAGGGGATTAGTGTTAGGTTATTTTAAGGGGGGTTTGGGTTAGATTAGGGGTATGTGGGTGGTGGGTTTTAATGTTGGGGGGGGTTGTATTTTTCTTTTACAGGCAAAAGAGCTGAATTCTTTGGGGCATGCCCCACAAATGGCCCTTTTCAGGGCTGGTAAGGTAAAAGAGCTTTGAACTTTTTTAATTTAGAATAGGGTAGGGCATTTTTTTTATTTTGGGGGGGGTTTGTTATTTTATTAGGGGGCTTAGATTAGGTGTAAGTAGCTTAAAATTGTTGTAATATTTTTAAAATGTTTGTAAACTATTTTTTTTATTTTTTGTAACTTAGCTTTTTTTATTTTTTGTACTTTAGTTAGTTTATGTAATTGTATTTAATTGTAGTTATTTGTAGGTAATTTATTTAATTTATTTAATGATAGTGTAGTGTTAGGTTTAATTGTAACTTAGGTTAGGATTTATTTTACAGGTGATTTTGCATTTATTTTAGCTAGGTAGTTATTAAATAGTTAATAACTATTTAATAACTATTCTAACTAGCTAAAATAAATACAAAGTTACCTGTAAAATAAATATAATTCCTAAAATAGCTACAATGTAATTATTAATTACATTGTAGCTATCTTAGGGTTTATTTTACAGGTAAGTATTTAGTTTTAAATAGGAATAATTTATTAAAGTATAGTGTAGTGTTAGGTGTAATTGTAACTTAGGTTAGTTTTTATTTTACAGGTAAATTTCTCTTTATTTTAGCTAGGTAAGCTATTAAATAGTTAATAACTATTTAATAGCTATTGTACCTAGTTAAAATAAATTAAAAGATGCCTGTAAAATAAAAATAAATCCTAAGATAGCTACAATATAATTATTATTTATATTGTATCTATCTTAGGCCTAGATTTGGAGTTTGGCGGTAGCCGTGAAAACCAGCGTTAGAGGCTCCTAACGCTGGTTTTAGGCTACCGCCGGTATTTGGAGTCAGTCAAAAAAGGGTCTAACGCTCACTTTTCAGCCGCGACTTTTCCATACCGCAGATCCCCTTACGTCAATTGCGTATCCTATCTTTCCAATGGGATCTTTCTAACTCCGGTATTTAGAGTCGTGGCTGAAGTGAGCGTTAGAATTCTAACGACAAAACTCCAGCCGCAGAAAAAAGTCAGTAGTTAAAGGGACAGTACACTGTAAAGTAGTTTTTCCCTTAATGTGTTTACAATTGCTTTTTTTACCAACTGCAGAGTAAAAAAATTATGAAAATTAGCTTTTTAAGGCTTATTTGTGTATATTAAAGCTCTGATTTTGTGTTTTGAAGCCACAACCTAATAAAATGGGTTGAGCTTGTAGGTATAATCAGATCTCATTACTGTATCACATTGTGCACATATACCTGCTTCTTTATCTTATATCTGTCCTTAAAACAATCACCAGTACTTTGAAAGAACAATGGAAAATCAACATTGTATTACCTTATCTCTGCTATATCCGACTGGGAGTGTAATTTCTTCTGCTGGCTGTGTTTACAAAGCTTAGCTATAGCTGGTACGCGAGGCCACAAACTTTCAGAATAGGTGGGGATACCACATGCTAAATCAACAATTTCAAATGCCAATATAAGGGTAAAGGAGCTACTTGTAAACAATTTAATACACTCCAGCAGGTAAAGTGGATCATTGGGAACAAATTAAAGGGGAGAAAATTTTTGAGTAAACTGTCCCTTTAAGAGCTTTCTGGGCTAACACCAGTTCATAAAGCTCTTAACTACTGTGCTCTAAAGTACACTAACACCCATAAACTACCTATGTACCCCTAAACCGAGGTCCCCCCACATCGCCGCCACTCGATTACATTTTTTTAACCCCTAATCTGCCGACCGCCACCTACGTTATACTTATGTACCCCTAATCTGCTGTCCCTAACACCGCCGACCCCTATATTATATTTATTAACCCCTAACCTGCCCCCCACAACATCGCCGCCAGCTACCTACAATAATTAACCCCTAATCTGCCGACCGCAAAGCGCCGCTACTTACGTTATCTTTATGTACCCCTAATCTGCTGCCCCTAACACTGCCGACCCCTATATTATATTTATTAACCCCAAATCTGCCCCCCACAACGTCGCCTCCACCTGCCTACACTTATTAACCCCTAATCTGCCGAGCGCACCGCTATTATAATAAAGTTATTAACCCCTAATCCGCCTCACTAACCCTATAATAAATAGTATTAACCCCTAATCTGCCCTCCCTAACATCGCCGACACCTAACTTCAAACATTAACCCCTAATCTGCCGACTGGAGCTCACCGCTATTCTAATAAATGTATTAACCCCTAAAGCTAAGTCTAACCCTAACACTAACACCCCCCTAAATTAAATATAATTTCTTCTTTTATGTGTGATCAGTCCACGGGTCATCATTACTTCTGGGATATAACTCCTCCCCAACAGGAAATGCAAGAGGATTCACCCAGCAGAGCTGCATATAGCTCCTCCCCTCTACGTCACTCCCAGTCATTCTCTTGCACCCAACGACTAGATAGGATGTGTGAGAGGACTATGGTGATTATACTTAGTTTTTTATAACTTCAATCAAGAGTTTGTTATTTTACAATAGCACCGGAGCGTGTTATTGCCTCTCTGGCAGAGTTTGAAGAAGAATCTACCAGAGTTTTTACTATGATTTTAACCGGAGTAGTTAAGATCATATTGCTGTTTCTCGGCCATCTGAGGGAGGTAAAAGCTTCAGATCAGGGGACAGCGGGCAGATGAATCTGCATTGAGGTATGTAGCAGTTTTTATTTTCTGAATGGAATTGATGAGAAAATCCTGCCATACCGTTATAATGACATGTATGTATACTCTACACTTCAGTATTCTGGGGATGGTACTTCACTGGAATTACTCTGTAAAAAGTACATTAAACCTTTTAATAGGTATTTATTATGTTAAACGTTTTTGCTGGAATGTAGAATCGTTTGCATTTTCTGAGGTACTGAGTGAATAAATGTTTGGGCATTATTTTTCCACTTGGCAGTTGCTTGTTTTAATTGTGACAGTTTCGTTTCTCTCTCACTGCTGTGTGTGAGGGGGAGGGGCCATTTTTGGCGCTCTTTGCTACGCATCAAAAATTTCCAGTCAGTTACTCTTGTATTTCCTGCATGATCCGGTTCATCTTTACAGAACTCAGGGGTCTTCAAACTTCTTTGAAGGGAGGTAGATTCTCTCAGCAGAGCTGTGAGACTTATATATTGACTGTGATTAAAAACGTTGCTCTCTTATTTTTACGTTTCAAATTTAATTATTGTTACTTTACTAATGGGAACAAACCTTTGTTAAAAGTTGTGTTTTTTTCAAGGATTGATGCTATAACAGTTTTTCAGTTCATTATTTCAACTGTCATTTAATCGTTTAGTGCTTCTTTGAGGCACAGTACGTTTTTATTAAATAAGATTGTAACCAAGTTGCAAGTTTATTTGCTAGTGTGTTAAACATGTCTGATTCAGAGGAAGATACCTGTGTCATTTGTTCCAATGCCAAGGTGGAGCCCAATAGAAATTTATGTACTAACTGTATTGATGCTACTTTAAATAAAAGCCAATCTGTACAAATTGAACAAATTTCACCAAACAGCGAGGGGAGAGTTATGCCGACTAACTCGCCTCACGTGTCAGTACCTGCATCTCCCGCCCGGGAGGTGCGTGATATTGTGACGCCTAGTACATCTGGGCGGCCATTACAGATAACATTACAAGATATGGCTACTGTTATGACTGAAGTTTTGGCTAAATTACCAGAACTAAGGGGCAAGCGTGATCACTCTGGGGTGAGAACAGAGTGCGCTGATAATACTAGAGCCATGTCTGATACTGTGTCACAGCTTGCAGAGCATGAGGACGGAGAGCTTCATTCTGTGGGTGACGGTTCTGATCCAAACAGATTGGATTCAGATATTTCAAATTTTAAATTTAAATTGGAGAACCTCCGTGTATTACTAGGGGAGGTTTTAGCGGCTCTTAATGATTGTAACACTGTTGCAATACCAGAGAAATTGTGTAGGTTGGATAAATACTTTGCGGTACCGGCGAGTACTGACGTTTTTCCTATACCTAAGAGACTAACTGAAATTGTTACTAAGGAGTGGGATAGACCCGGTGTGCCGTTCTCACCCCCTCCAATATTTAGAAAGATGTTTCCAATAGACGCCACCACACGGGACTTATGGCAAACGGTCCCTAAGGTGGAGGGAGCAGTTTCTACTTTAGCTAAGCGTACCACTATCCCGGTGGAGGATAGCTGTGCTTTTTCAGATCCAATGGATAAAAAATTAGAGGGTTACCTTAAGAAAATGTTTGTTCAACAAGGTTTTATATTGCAACCCCTTGCATGCATCGCGCCGATTACGGCTGCGGCAGCATTTTGGATGGAGTCTCTGGAAGAGAACCTTAGTTCAGCTACGCTGGACGACATTACGGACAGGCTTAGAGTCCTTAAACTAGCTAATTCATTCATTTCGGAGGCCGTAGTACATTTAACCAAACTTACGGCTAAGAACTCAGGATTCGCCATTCAGGCACGTAGGGCGCTGTGGCTAAAATCCTGGTCAGCTGATGTAACTTCTAAGTCTAAATTACTTAATATACCTTTCAAAGGGCAAACTTTATTTGGGCCCGGTTTGAAAGAAATTATCGCTGACATTACAGGAGGTAAGGGCCACGCCCTGCCTCAAGACAAAGCCAAAGCTAAGGCTAGACAGTCTAATTTTCGTCCCTTTCGAAATTTCAAAGCAGGAGCAGCACCAACTTCCACTGCAACAAAACAGGAAGGAGCCGTTGCTCGTTACAGACAAGGCTGGAAACCTAACCAGTCCTGGAACAAGGGCAAGCAGGCCAGGAAACCTGCTGCTGCCCCTAAGACAGCATGAATCGAGGGCCCCCGATCCGGGACCGGATCTAGTGGGGGGCAGACTCTCTCTCTTCGCCCAGGCTTGGGCAAAAGATGTTCAGGATCCCTGGGCGCTAGAGATCATATCTCAGGGATACCTTCTAGACTTCAAATTCTCTCCCCCAAGAGGGAGATTTCATCTGTCAAGGTTGTCAACAAACCAGATAAAGAAAGAAGCGTTTCTACGCTGTGTACAAGATCTGTTATTAATGGGAGTGATCCATCCGGTTCCGCGGTCGGAACAGGGACAAGGGTTTTACTCAAACCTGTTTGTGGTTCCCAAAAAAGAGGGAACTTTCAGGCCAATCTTGGATTTAAAGATCCTAAACAAATTCCTAAGAGTTCCATCGTTCAAAATGGAAACTATTCGGACAATCTTACCCATGATCCAAAAGGGTCAGTACATGACCACAGTGGATTTAAAGGATGCTTACCTTCACATACCGATTCACAAAGATCATTACCGGTATCTAAGGTTTGCCTTCTTAGACAGGCATTACCAGTTTGTAGCTCTTCCATTCGGACTGGCTACGGCTCCAAGAATCTTCACAAAGGTTCTGGGTGCCCTTCTGGCGGTACTAAGACCGCGAGGAATTTCGGTAGCTCCGTACCTAGACGACATTCTGATACAAGCTTCAAGCTTTCAAACTGCCAAGTCTCATACAGAGTTAGTTCTGGCATTTCTAAGGTCGCATGGATGGAAAGTGAACGAAAAGAAGAGTTCTCTCTTTCCTCTCACAAGAGTTCCATTCTTGGGGACTCTTATAGATTCTGTAGAAATGAAGATTTATCTGACAGAAGACAGATTAACAAAGCTTCTAAATGCATGCCGTGTCCTTCATTCCATTCAACTCCCGTCAGTAGCTCAATGCATGGAGGTGATCGGCTTAATGGTAGCAGCAATGGACATAGTACCCTTTGCACGTCTACATCTCAGACCGCTGCAATTGTGCATGCTGAGTCAGTGGAATGGGGATTACTCAGACTTGTCCCCTACTCTGAATCTGGATTAAGAGACCAGAAACTCTCTTCTATGGTGGCTTTCTCGACCACATCTGTCCAGGGGGATGCCATTCAGCAGGCCGGACTGGACAATTGTAACAACAGACGCCAGCCTACTAGGTTGGGGCGCTGTCTGGAATTCTCTGAAGGCTCAGGGACAATGGAATCAGGAGGAAAGTCTCCTACCAATAAACATTCTGGAATTGAGAGCAGTTCTCAATGCCCTTCTGGCTTGGCCCCAGTTAAAAACTCGGGGGTTCATCAGGTTTCAGTCGGACAACATCACGACTGTAGCTTACATCAACCATCAAGGAGGGACAAGAAGCTCCCTAGCAATGATGGAAGTATCAAAGATAATTCGCTGGGCAGAGTCTCACTCTTGCCACCTGTCAGCAATCCACATCCCGGGAGTGGAGAACTGGGAGGCGGATTTCTTGAGTCGCCAGACTTTTCATCCGGGGGAGTGGGAACTTCATCCGGAGGTCTTTGCCCAAATACTTCGACGTTGGGGCAAACCAGAGATAGATCTCATGGCGTCTCGCCAGAACGCCAAACTTCCTCGCTACGGGTCCAGATCCAGGGATCCGGGAGCGGTTCTGATAGATGCTTTGACAGCACCTTGGAACTTCGGGATGGCTTATGTGTTTCCACCCTTCCCGCTGCTTCCTCGATTGATTGCCAAAATCAAACAGGAGAGAGCATCAGTGATTCTAATAGCGCCTGCATGGCCACGCAGGACTTGGTATGCAGATCTAGTGGACATGTCATCCTGTCCGCCTTGGTCTCTACCTCTAAGACAGGACCTTCTGATACAGGGTCCATTCAAACATCAAAATCTAACTTCTCTGAAGCTGACTGCTTGGAAATTGAACGCTTGATTTTATCAAAACGTGGTTTTTCTGAGTCGGTTATTGATACCCTGATACAGGCTAGGAAGCCTGTTACCAGAAGGATTTACCATAAGATATGGCGTAAATACCTATACTGGTGCGAATCCAAAGGTTACTCCTGGAGTAAGGTTAGGATTCCTAGGATATTGTCCTTTCTACAAGAAGGTTTAGAAAAGGGTTTATCGGCTAGTTCATTAAAGGGACAGATCTCAGCTCTGTCCATCTTGTTGCACAGGCGTCTGTCAGAAAATCCAGACGTCCAGGCTTTTTGTCAGGCTTTAGCTAGAATTAAGCCTGTGTTTAAAACTGTTGCTCCGCCATGGAGTTTAAACCTTGTTCTTAACGTTCTACAAGGAGTTCCGTTTGAACCCCTTCATTCCATTGATATAAAGTTGTTATCTTGGAAAGTGTTATTTTTAATGGCTATTTCTTCGGCTCGGAGAGTCTCTGAGTTATCAGCTTTACATTGTGATTCTCCTTATTTGATTTTTCATTCAGATAAGGTAGTTCTGCGTACTAAACCTGGGTTCTTACCTAAGGTAGTCACTAACAGGAACATCAATCAAGAGATTGTGGTTCCTTCCCTGTGCCCGAATCCTTCTTCAAAGAAGGAACGTCTTCTACACAATCTGGATGTAGTTCGTGCCCTCAAGTTCTACTTGCAGGCAACTAAGGATTTTCGACAAACGTCTTCCCTGTTTGTCGTGTACTCTGGTCAGAGGAGAGGTCATAAGGCTTCGGCTACCTCTCTCTCCTTCTGGCTTCGTAGCATAATTCGTTTAGCCTATGAGACTGCTGGTCAGCAGCCTCCTGAAAGAATTACAGCTCATTCTACTAGAGCTGTGGCTTCCACTTGGGCCTTTAAGAATGAGGCCTCTGTTGAACAGATTTGCAAGGCTGCAACTTGGTCTTCGCTTCATACTTTTTCCAAATTTTACAAATTTGACACTTTTGCTTCTTCGGAGGCTATTTTTGGGAGAAAGGTTCTTCAGGCAGTGGTTCCTTCTGTATAATGAGCCTGCCTATCCCTCCCGTCATCCGTGTACTTTTGCTTTGGTATTGGTATCCCAGAAGTAATGATGACCCGTGGACTGATCACACATAACAGAAGAAAACATAATTTATGCTTACCTGATAAATTCCTTTCTTCTGTTGTGTGATCAGTCCACGGCCCGCCCTGTTTTTTAAGGCAGGTAAATATTTTTTAAATTATACTCCAGTCACCACTTCACCCTTGGTTTCTCCTTTCTCGTTGATTCTTGGTCGAATGACTGGGAGTGACGTAGAGGGGAGGAGCTATATGCAGCTCTGCTGGGTGAATCCTCTTGCATTTCCTGTTGGGGAGGAGTTATATCCCAGAAGTAATGATGACCCGTGGACTGATCACACAACAGAAGAAAGGAATTTATCAGGTAAGCATAAATTATGTTTTACATCTAACGAAATTAATTAACTCTTATTAAATAAATTATTCCTATTTAAAGCTAAATACTTACCTGTAAAATAAATCCTAATATAGCTACAATATAAATTCTATTTATATTATAGCTATTTTAGGATTTATATTTATTTTACAGGTAACTTTGTATTTATTTTAACCAGGTACAATAGCTAAAATAGTTAAAATAATTACAAAATTACCTGTAAAATAAATCCTAACCTAAGTTACAATTAAACCTAACACTACACTATCAATAAATTAATTAAATAAAATACCTACAATTACCTACAATTAAACCTAACACTACACTATCAATAAATTAATTAAATACAATATCTACAAATAAATACAATGAAATAAACTAACTAAAGTACAAAAAAATAAAAAAGAACTAAGTTACAAAAAATAAAAAAATATTTACAAACAGAAAAATATTACAACAATTTTAAACTAATTACACCTACTCTAAGCCCCCTAATAAAATAACAAAGACCCCCAAAATAAAAAAATGCCCTACCCTATTCTAAATTACTAAAGTTCAAAGCTCTTTTACCTTACCAGCCCTGAACAGGGCCCTTTGCGGGGCATGCCCCAAAGAATTCAGCTCTTTTGCCTGTAAAAAAAACACATACAATACCCCCTCCCAACATTACAACCCACCACCCACATACCCCTAATCTAACCCAAACCCCCCTTAAATAAACCTAACACTAAGCCCCTGAAGATCTTCCTACCTTATCTTCACCATACCAGGTTCACCGATCGATCCAGAAGAGCTCCTCCGATGTCCTGATCCAAGCCCAAGCGGGGGGCTGAAGAGGTCCATGATCCGGCTGAAGTCATCATCCAAGCGGGAGCTGAAGAGGTCCATGATCCGGCTGAAGTCTTCATCCAAGCGGGAGCTGAAGAGGTCCATGATCCGGCTGAAGTCTTCTATCAACGGCATCTTCAATCTTCTTTCTTCGGGAGCCATCATCTTCCATCCGACGCGGAACATCCTCTTCTCCCGACGCCTACTCGCCAAATGACGGTTCCTTTAAATGACGTCATCCAAGATGGCGTCCCTCGAATTCCGATTGGCTGATAGGATTCTATCAGCCAATCGGAATTAAGGTAGGAATATTCTGATTGGCTGATGGAATCAGCCAATCAGAATCAAGTTCAATCCGATTGGCTGATCCAATCAGCCAATCAAATTGAGCTCGCATTCTATTGGCTGTTCCGATCAGCCAATAGAATGCGAGCTCAATCTGATTGGCTGATTCAATCAGCCAATCAGATTTTTCCTACCTTAATTCCGATTGGCTGATAGAATCCTATCAGCCAATCGGAATTCGAGGGACGCCATCTTGGATGACGTCATTTAAAGGAACCGTCATTCGGCGAGTAGGCGTCGGGAGAAGAGGATGTTCCGCGTCGGATGGAAGATGATGGCTCCCGAAGAAAGAGGATTGAAGATGCCGTTGATAGAAGACTTCAGCCGGATCATGGACCTCTTCAGCTCCCGCTTGGATGAAGAATTCAGCCGGATCATGGACCTCTTCAGCTCTCGCTTGGGCTTGGATCAGGACATCGGAGGAGCTCTTCTGGATCGATCAGTGAACCTGGTATGGTGAAGATAAGGTAGGAAGATCTTCAGGGGCTTAGTGTTAGGTTTATTTAAGGGGGGTTTGGGTTAGATTAGGGGTATGTGGGTGGTGGGTTGTAATGTTGGGGGGGTATTGTATGTGTTTTTTTTACAGGCAAAAGAGCTGAATTCTTTGGGGCATGCCCCGCAAAGTGCCCTGTTCAGGGCTGGTAAGGTAAAAGAGCTTTGAACTTTAGTAATTTAGAATAGGGTAGGGCATTTTTTTTATTTTGGGGGTCTTTGTTATTTTATTAGGGGGCTTAGAGTAGGTGTAATTAGTTTAAAATTATTTTTTTTCTGATGTTATTAAATGTTTTTTTATTTTTTGTAACTTAGTTCTTTTTTATTTTTTGTACTTTAGTTAGTTTATTTCATTGCATTTATTTGTAGATATTGTATTTAATTAATTTATTGATAGTGTAGTGTTAGGTTTAATTGTAGGTAATTGTAGGTATTTTATTTAATTAATTTATTGATAGTGTAGTGTTAGATTTAATTGTAACTTAGGTTAGGATTTATTTTACAGGTAATTTTGTAATTATTTTAACTATTTTAGCTATTGTACCTGGTTAAAATAAATACAAAGTTACCTGTAAAATAAATATAAATCCTAAAATAGCTATAATATAAATAGAATTTATATTGTAGCTATATTAGGATTTATTTTACAGGTAAGTATTTAGCTTTAAATAGGAATAATTTATTTAATAAGAGTTAATTTATTTCGTTAGATTTAAATTATATTTAACTTAGGGGGGTGTTAGTGTTAGGGTTAGACTTAGCTTTAGGGGTTAATACATTTATTAGAATAGCTGTGAGCTCCAGTCGGTAGATTAGGGGTTAATGTTTGAAGTTAGGTGTCAGCGATGTTAGGGAGGGCAGATTAGGGGTTAATACTATTTATTATAGGGTTAGTGAGGCGGATTAGGGGTTAATAACTTTATAATAATAGCGGTGCAGTCCGCTCGGCAGATTAGGGGTTAATAAGTGTAGGCAGGTGGAGGCGACATTGTGGGGGGCAGATTAGGGGTTAATAAATATAATATAGGGGTCGGCGGTGTTAGGGGCAGCAGATTAGGGGTACATAGGGATAATGTAAGTAGCGGCGGTTTACGGAGCGGCAGATTAGGGGTTAAAAATAATATACAGGGGTCAGCGATAGCGGGGGCGGCAGAATAGGGGTTAATAAGTGTAAGGATAGGGGTGTTTAGACTCGGGGTACATGTTAGGGTTTTAGGTGCAGACGTAGGAAGTGTTTCCCCATAGACAACAATGGGGCTGCGTTAGGAGCTGAACGCGGCTTTTTTGCAGGTGTTAGGTTTTTTTTTCAGCTCAAACAGCCCCATTGTTTTCTATGGGGGAATCGTGCATGAGCATGTTTTTGCGGCTGGCCGCGTCCGTAAGCAACTCTGGTATCGAGAGTTGCAGTGGCGTTAAATATGCTGTACGCTCCTTTTTTGGAGCCTAACGCAGCCATTCTGTGGACTCTCAATACCAGAGTTATTTTAAAGGTGCGGCCAGAAAAAAGCCAGCGTTAGCTACGCGGGTCGTTACCGACAAAACTCTAAATCTAGCCGTTAGGGTTTATTTTACAGGTAAGTATTTAGTTTTAAATAGGATTAATTTAGTTCATAATAGAAATATTATTTAGATTTATTTAATTAATATTTAAGTTAGGGGGTGTTAGGGTTAGTGTTAGACTTAGGTTTAGGGGTTAATAATTTTATTACAGTGGCGGCGGTGTAGTGGGGGGCAGGATAGGGGTTAATAAATGTATTATAGGTGGCGACGGTGTAGGGGGGGGGCAGATTAGGGGTTAATAAATTTAATATAGGTTGCGGTGGGCTCCGGGAGTGGCGGTTTAGGGGTTAATATGTATAGAGTAGCTTGCGGTGGGCTCCGGGAGCGGCGGTTTAGGGGTTAATACATTTATTATAGTTGCGGCGGGGTCAGGGAGCGGCGGTTTAGGGGTTAATATGTATAGAGTAGCTTGCGGTGGCTCCGGGAGCGGCGGTTTAGGGGGTAATAACTTTATTTAGTTGCGGCGGTGTAGGGGGGACAGATTAGTGGTGTTTAGACTCGGGGTACATGTTAGGGTGTTAGGTGTACACACTTCCCATAGGAATCAATGGGATGTCTGGCACCAGCGAACTTGTACTTTCGCTATGGTCAGACTCCCATTGATTCCTATGGGATCCGCCGCCTCCAGGGTGGCGGTTTGAAAACCAGGTACGCTGGGCCGTAAAAGTGGCGAGCGTACCTGCTAGTTTTTTGATAACTAGCAAAAGTAGTCAGATTGTGCCGCACTTGTGTGCGGAACATCTGGAGTGACGTAAGAATCGATCTGTGTCGGACTGAGTCCGGCGGATCGAAGTTTACGTCACAAAATTCTACTTTTGCCGGTCTCTAGCCTTTGATAACTATGGCGAATCAGCCTCGCCACAAATACGCTGCGGAATTCCAGCGTATTTGAGGTTGACGGCTTGATAACTAGGCCCCAATGTCCTACTAAATAATGTCCTAAATCATCTGACTTTTCCAAGCAATATAAACTTTGAATGCTCTTGAAAAAGACGGTGCCATCCGTTGAAACGCGTTGAGATGGTGAATATTTTCTTGACCATAAAGGAGCCGTTTATCCTGTATTGCTCTGTGAGTACCTACACTTATTTATCATGGTGTTTGCCAATGTGATATTTTTTAAACAGACACAGGAGCCACTATTCCTTGACAAGCTTTGATTAAACCGTAGGGTGAGAAAGTGAACCTCCTGAGACCCTCTGAATCAGCGCCTCCTTCTACGGACACATACCTAAATCATTACTTACTATTGACAGCTCAGGAGATAGCATTGATTCTGATGACCCCACAACTATAACTATAGCAACAGGCTACACAAGATCAGTCACCTAGAGAGACATAATTGGGGGGTCCAAACAAGATTAAAAAAAATGCCAGAGGAGGCAGAGGCCACATCCCAGATGTCGGAGGCTCTGGGGAAAACCACCCAAACCAATATAAAATAGAATTTAGTCTTCAATCTGAGTTCACTTGTATTGTCTGATGCTGAATTATCCTTACTAAATAACGGACTCACTTTTGTGCCATCTTATATGGGGAAGATTTTTGATACATATTAGACATTAAAGAGACACTAAAAATGTATTCTTAAATTGCTATTTTGTAAAAAAATTTATTTTTCTTTCCAACTTTGGCATAGATTGGTGGTAAAATGGTTGCATGGAAAAAGTCAAAATACACCATGGTTAATACCTTAGGTTGTCTTCTTTTAAAAAATATGTACATATTAAGGGTTATTCAGGGATTCCTGACAGATATTGTTCCAATGTAACTAGCGCTAATTTTGAAAAAAAGTGGTTTGGAAATAGCAAAGTGCTACTTGTACTTATTGCCCTATAACTTACAAAAAAAGCAAAGAACATGTAACATTGGGTATTTCTAAACTCAGGACAAAATTTTGAAACTATTTAGCACGGGTGTTTTTTGGTGGTTGTAGATGTGTAACAGATTTTGGGGGCCAAATTTAGAAAAAGTGTGTTTTTTTCCATTTGTTTCTCATATTTTATAATTTTTTTTTAAAGTAAAGTATAAGTTTTTATGAAAATAATGGTATCTTTAGAAAGTCCATTTAATGGCGAGAAAAACGATATATAATATGTGTGGGTACAGTAAATGAGTAAGAGGAAAATTACAGCTAAACACAAACACTGCAGAAATGTAAAAATAGCCTTGGTCCCAAATGGTCAGAAAATGGAAAAGGGGTTAATCTCGGGAGCATACACCTACATGGAGCCTTATATGGCAGCATTTTTTTTTCAGCAACAGTGTGTGACACACATACTGCAGCTATATAAAGTATGTTACTCAACAAAGGTAAACAATAGAACGAAGCAAATTAGATAATAAAAGTAAATAGAAAGCTTTTTAAAACTGTATTTATCTGAATCACAAAAGGAAAAAAAATGTTCTTTTTAATTGCACCAGTTTACCAAATGCGACATTAGACAGAGGCTGTGACGTGGGCCATGTTAGAAACACTATTAGGGCAGGATTATTACTCAGAAAGGTGATATTAAAGATCAGCAGGTTCAGGAGATCACAAAGGTTCCACTATTATTTTAATCTCTTGTTCAACAATTTATGCAATTGTCAGTTTCTGTTGCATAAAATGATGTTATAAGGAAGACAATGGGAACAGTTTTTTTTCTGGTCTTGTTATGGGGGTCTCGAGGTCAGTTTTTCAGGATCTGACCATTTTAGTTAATGTGGCTTATCCGTGTTATCTCAAAATGGACTCATGCAAAAAATATCCTTAAATCATGTTAACGAAACAAGAACAGCGTAGCATTCACTGCTTAGGAGATAAGTTGTAATGTAAAAAAACCCACATGAAACAGTCCATCTCATGTGGTGCCGAGGGAACCAGCTGACTTGTTTCGGCAAAACGCTATAATCATAACTGCACGTCCATCTCAGCACCTATTAACACTTTTAGAACACATTACAAAACAACCTTGTGTTACTTCTTACAGTGTTATTTCTCAATTCCTGACCTCAGGGCACATCAATAGATCAGGCCCTTTTCAGGGCTATTTGTAGGGTTAGGGTTAGACTTAGGTTTAGTGGTAGGGAAATTTTAGTATTTTAGGGGTTAATAAATTTAATATAGGTGGCGGCGGTATAGGGGGATTAGATTAGGGGTTAATAATTTTAATATAGGTGGCGGCGGTGTAGGGGGATTCGATTAGGGGGTAATATATTTAATATAGGTGGCAGCGGTGTATGGGGATTTAGATTACAGGCAAAAGAGCTGATTACTTTGTGACAATGCCCCGCAAAAAGCCCTTTTAAGGGCTGGTAAAAGAGCTGATTACTTTGGGGCAATGCCCCGCAAAAGGCCCTTTTAAGGGCTGGTAATAGAGCTGGTTACTTTGGGGCAATGCCATGCAAAAAGCCCTTTTCAGGGCTATTTTTAATTTAGTTTAGGGTAGGGACATTTTAGGGGGTAATACATTTATTATAGGTGGCGGCGGTGTAGGGGGATTAGATTAGGGGTTAATATAGGTGGCGGCGGGGTAGGGGGATTAGATTAGGGGGTAATATAGTTAAAATAGGTGGCGGGGTAGGGGGCTCACATTAGGGGGTAATAATTGTAATATAGATGGCAGCGGTGTAGGGGGATTACATTAGGGGTTAATAATTTTAATGTAGGTGGCGACGGTGTAGGGGGCTCACATTAGGGGGTTAGACATTTAATGTAGGTGGCAGCGGGGTCCGTGAGCGGTGGTTTAGGGGTTAAACACTTTATTAGGGATTGCGGTGGGGGATCGCGGTTGACAGGTAGATAGACATTGCGCATGCGTTAGGTGTTAGGTTTTATTTTGCAGTTCGCGGTTGACAGGTAGATAGACATTGCGCATGCTTTAGGTGTTAGGTTTTATTTTGCAGTTCGCGGTTGACAGGTAGATAGACATTGCGCATGCGTTAGGTGTTAGGTTTTATTTTGCAGCTAGTTTAGGGAGTTATGGGGCTCCAATACACAGCATAAGGCTTACTACGCCTGCAATTTGTGGCGAGGTGAAAATGGAGTAAGATTTCTCAATTTTCGCCACGTAAGTCCTTACGCTGTATATTGGATACCAAACTGCACTGGTTTGGTATACCTGTCTATGGGCCAAAAACTACGTCCGAAGGCAGAAATATACGAGCATAACTTCTATGTTACGCCGTATATGTGATACCAAAACAGTGCAAAATTTGGCGTCGCCTGCTTTTGCGGGCGACGATTTATATCGGATCGAGGCCCTGGGTGCAATCCTCAAAATGTCTTGTATAAATATGTATTTGTAAAGAAGGGCACTCTCAGGATTTTTATTTCAAACTCTATATATATTTATTTATTCTGACAACTTCAGAATTTTTATTACAGAAGATCATGGTCGACGTTTCGGCTCTTACTTGAGCCTTCTTCAAGACAAAAGTTATCTAGAAAAAAAGAAAAACTAACACAAAATATAATCAGTGATGACATACAACAGAAACACCCAGCACCATATATACACTTTGTACAATTTAAAACCGTAAGTAGATAAACTGTAACTCTTTCCAGCCGAGAGGCACAGCTAACACAGCCAGTCAGTATTACAGAATCACAAGATCCAAGGGTTCCAATGAAACTAATAACACTGACAGAGTGTTATTAGTTTCGTTGGAAGCCTTGGATCGTGTGATTCTGTAATACTGACGGGCTGTGTTTGCTGGGCCTCTCGGCTGGATAGAGTTACAGTTTATCTACTAACAGTTTTAAATTGTACAAAGCGTATATATGGTGCTATGTCTTTCTGTTGTATGTCATCACTTTTTCTCATCTTTTTTCTAGATAACTTTTGTCTTGAAGAAGGCTCAAGTAAGAGCCACAACGTCCACCATGTTCTTCTGTAATTAAAATTCTGAAGTTGTCAGAATAAATATATATAGAGTTTGAAATAAAAAACCATGAGTGCCCTTCTTTACAAATAAATATAATATATAATTATTTAATAATATATGTTTAATTTTTATATGTGTATGTGTGTATATATATATATATATATATATATATATATATATAAAGGGAGTGCAGAATTATTAGGCAAGTTGTATTTTTGAGGATTAATTTTATTATTGAACAACAACCATGTTCTCAATGAACCCAAAAAACTAATTAATATCAAAGCTGAATAGTTTTGGAAGTAGTTTTTAGTTTATTTTTAGTTATAGCTATTTCTCCAACATTGGTGCGTCCGGTCCACGGCGTCATCCTTACTTGTGGGATATTCTCTTCCCCAACAGGAAATGGCAAAGAGTCCCAGCAAAGCTGGTCACATGATCCCTCCTAGGCTCCGCCCACCCCAGTCATTCTCTTTGCCGTTGCACAGGCAACATCTCCACGGAGATGGTTAAGAGTTTTTTGGTGTTTAAATGTAGTTTTATTCTTCTATCAAGTGTTTGTTATTTTAAAATAGTGCTGGTATGTACTATTTACTCTGAAACAGAAAAGGATGAAGATTTCTGTTTGTAAGAGGAAGATGATTTTAGCAGACAGTAACTAAAATCGATTGCTGTTTCCACACAGGACTGTTGAGATGAAGTAACTTCAGTTGGGGGAAACAGTTAGCAGTCTTTTCTGCTTAAGGTATGACTAGCCATATTTCTAACAAGACCATGTAATGCTGGAAGGCTGTCATTTCCCCTCATGGGGACCGGTAAGCCATTTTCTTAGTTAAACATAAAAGAATAAAGGGCTTCAAAAAGGGCTTAAAAACTGGTAGATTTTTCTGGGCTAAAACAATTGCTTTACTAGGCATATTATGCAGATTCTAACTAATTATTGGTATTATAATCTTGGGGAACGTTTAGAAAAACGGCAGGCACTGTGTTGGACACCTTTTTCAGATGGGGGCCTTTCTAGTTATAGACAGAGCCTCATTCTGGGACTGTATAGGGGTTAAATGTAAAAACGGCTCCGGTTCCGTTAATTTAAGGGTTAAAGCTTGGTGTGCAATACTTTTAATGCTTTAAGACACTGTGGTGAAATTTTGGTGAATTTTGAACAATTCCTTCATACTTTTTCACATATTCAGTAATAAAGTGTTTTCAGTTTGAAATTTAAAGTGACAGTAACGGTTTTATTTTAAAACGTTTTTTGTGCTTTGTTGACAAGTTTAAGCCTGTTTAACATGTCTGTACCATCAGATAAGCTATGTTCTATATGTATGAAAGCCAATGTGTCTCCCCATTTAAATTTATGTGATAATTGTGCCATAGTGTCCAAACAAAGTAAGGACAGTAATGCAACAGATAATGATATTGCCCAAGATGATTCCTCAAATGAGGGGAGTAAACATGATACTACATCATCCCCTACTGTGTCTACACCAGTTATGCCCACACAGGAGGCCCCTAGTACATCTAGTGCGCCAATACTTATTACTATGCAACAATTAACGGCTGTAATGGATAACTCCATAGCAAATCTTTTATCCAAAATGCCTACTTATCAGAGAAAGCGCGATTGCTCTGTTTTAAACACTGAAGAGCAAGAGGACGCTGATGATAACTGTTCTGACATACCCTCACACCAATCTCAAGGGGCCATGAGGGAGGTTTTGTCTGATGGAGAAATTTCAGATTCAGGAAAAATTTCTCATCAAGCTGAACCTGATGTTGTGACATTTAAATTTAAATTAGAACATCTCCGCGCACTGCTTAAGGAGGTGTTATCTACTCTGGATGATTGTGACAATTTGGTCATTCCAGAGAAATTATGTAAGATGGACAAGTTCCTAGAGGTTCCGGTGCCCCCCGACGCTTTTCCTATACCCAAGCGGGTGGCGGACATAGTAAATAAAGAGTGGGAAAGGCCCGGCATACCTTTTGTTCCCCCCCCTATATTTAAGAAATTATTTCCTATAGTCGACCCCAGAAAGGACTTATGGCAGACAGTCCCCAAGGTCGAGGGGGCGGTTTCTACTCTAAACAAACGCACTACTATTCCTATCGAAGATAGTTGTGCTTTCAAAGAGCCTATGGATAAGAAATTAGAGGGTTTGCTTAAAAAGATTTTTGTACAGCAAGGTTACCTTCTACAACCAATTTCATGCATTGTTCCTGTCACTACGGCAGCGTGTTTCTGGTTCGAGGAACTAGAAAAATCGCTCAGTAAAGAATCTTCGTATGAGGAGGTTATGGACAGAGTTCAAGCACTTAAATTGGCTAACTCTTTTGTTTTAGATGCCGCTTTGCAATTAGCTAGATTAGCGGCGAAAAATTCAGGGTTTGCTGTCGTGGCGCGCAGAGTGCTTTGGCTAAAGTCTTGGTCAGCGGATGTGTCTTCCAAGACAAAATTGCTTAACATTCCTTTCAAAGGTAAAACATTATTTGGACCTGATTTGAAAGAGATTATTTCAGACATCACTGGGGGAAATGGCCACGCCCTCCCACAGGATAGGTCTTTTAAGGCTAATAATAAGCCTAATTTTCGTCCCTTTCGCAGAAACGGACCAGTCTCTAATTCTGTATCCTCTAAGCAAGAGGGTAATACTTCACAACCCAAACCAGTCTGGAAACCAATGCAAGGCTGGAACAAGGGTAAGCAGGCCAAGAAGCCTACCACTGCTACCAAAACAGCATGAAGGGATAGACCCCGATCCGGGACCGGATCTAGTGGGAGGCAGACTTTCTCTCTTTGCTCAGGCTTGGGCAAGAGATGTTCAGGATCCTTGGGCGCTAGAAATAGTTTCTCAAGGTTATCTCCTGGAATTCAAGGAACTACCCCCAAGGGGAAGGTTCCACAGGTCTCAATTATCTTCAAACCAAATAAAGAGACAGGCATTCTTACATTGTGTAGAAGACCTGTTAAAGATGGGAGTGATACATCCAGTTCCAATAAGAGAACAAGGAATGGGATTTTATTCCAATCTGTTCATAGTTCCCAAAAAAGAGGGAACATTC
Organism: Bombina bombina; assembly: GCF_027579735.1. Taxonomy (NCBI): domain Eukaryota; kingdom Metazoa; phylum Chordata; class Amphibia; order Anura; family Bombinatoridae; genus Bombina; species Bombina bombina. The sequence continues at coordinate 34,230,968 of NC_069510.1, read as the reverse complement.
AGACCAATTTTGGATCTAAAGATCCTAAACAAATTTCTCAGGGTACCATCGTTCAAAATGGAAACTATTCGAACGATCCTACCTACTATCCAGGAAAATCAATTTATGACTACCGTGGATTTAAAGGATGCGTACCTACATATTCCTATCCACAAGGAACATCATCAGTTCCTAAGGTTCGCTTTTCTGGACAAGCATTACCAGTTTGTGGCACTTCCATTTGGATTAGCCACTGCTCCAAGGATTTTCACAAAGGTACTAGGGTCCCTTCTAGCGGTTCTAAGACCAAGGGGCATTGCAGTAGTACCTTACTTGGACGACATCCTGATTCAAGCGTCGTCCCTGTCAAAAGCAAAGGCTCATACGGACATCGTCCTAGCCTTTCTCAGATCTCACGGATGGAAGGTGAACAAAGAAAAAAGTTATCTGTCCCCGTCAACAAGAGTTCCCTTCTTGGGAACAATAATAGATTCCTTAGAAATTAGGATTTTTCTGACAGAGGTCAGAAAATCAAAACTTCTAAGCTCTTGTCAAGTACTTCATTCTGTTCCTCGTCCTTCCATAGCGCAGTGCATGGAAGTAATAGGATTGATGGTTGCAACAATGGACATAGTTCCTTTTGCACGAATTCATCTAAGACCATTACAACTGTGCATGCTCAGACAGCGGAATGGGGATTATACAGACTTGTCTCCGACGATTCAAGTAGATCAAAAGACCAGAGATTCACTCCGTTGGTGGCTGACCCTGGACAATCTGTCACAGGGAATGAGCTTCCGCAGACCAGAGTGGGTCATTGTCACGACCGACGCCAGCCTAGTGGGCTGCGGCGCGGTCTGGGAATCCCTGAAAGCTCAGGGTCTATGGTCTCGGGAAGAGTCTCTTCTCCCGATAAACATTCTGGAACTGAGAGCGATATTCAATGCTCTCAGAGCTTGGCCTTAACTAGCAAAGGCCAAATTCATAAGGTTTCAGTCAGACAACATGACGACCGTTGCATATATCAATCATCAGGGGGGAACAAGGACTTCCCTGGCGATGAAAGAAGTGACCAAGATAATTCAATGGGCGGAGGATCACTCCTGCCACTTGTCTGCGATCCACATCCCAGGAGTGGAAAATTGGGAAGCGGATTTTCTGAGTCGTCAGACATTCCATCAGGGGGAGTGGGAACTCCATCCGGAAATCTTTGCCCAAATAACTCAATTATGGGGCATTCCAGACATGGATCTGATGGCGTCTCATCAGAACTTCAAGGTTCCTTGCTACGGGTCCAGATCCAGGGATCCCAAGGCGACCCTAGTAGATGCACTAGTAGCACCTTGGACCTTCAACCTAGCTTATGTATTCCCACCGTTTCCTCTCATCCCCAGGCTGGTAGCCAGGATCAATCAGGAGAGGGCCTCGGTGATCTTGATAGCTCCTGCGTGGCCACGCAGGACTTGGTATGCAGACCTGGTGAATATGTCATCGGCTCCACCATGGAAGCTACCTTTGAGACAGGACCTTCTTGTTCAGGGTCCATTCGAACATCCGAATCTGGTTTCCCTCCAACTGACGGCTTGGAGATTGAACGCTTGATTTTATCAAAGCGTGGGTTTTCAGATTCTGTAATAGATACTCTGATTCAGGCTAGAAAGCCTGTAACTAGAAAAATTTACCATAAAATATGGAAAAAATATATCTGTTGGTGTGAATCTAAAGGATTCCCATGGAAAAAGATAAAAATTCCTAAGATTCTATCCTTTCTACAAGAAGGTTTGGAGAAAGGATTATCTGCAAGTTCTCTGAAGGGACAGATCTCTGCTTTATCTGTTTTACTTCACAAAAGACTGGCAGCTGTGCCAGATGTTCAAGCATTTGTTCAGGCTCTGGTTAGGATCAAGCCTGTTTACAGACCTTTGACTCCTCCCTGGAGTCTAAATCTAGTTCTTTCAGTTCTTCAAGGGGTTCCGTTTGAACCCTTACATTCCGTAGATATTAAGTTATTATCTTGGAAAGTTTTGTTTTTGGTTGCAATTTCTTCTGCTAGAAGAGTTTCAGAGTTATCTGCTCTGCAGTGTTCTCCGCCCTATCTGGTGTTCCATGCAGATAAGGTGGTTTTGCGTACTAAGCCTGGTTTTCTTCCGAAAGTTGTTTCCAACAAAAATATTAACCAGGAGATAGTTGTACCTTCTTTGTGTCCGAATCCAGTTTCAAAGAAGGAATGTTTGTTACACAATTTGGACGTAGTCCGTGCTCTAAAATTCTATTTAGAGGCTACTAAAGATTTCAGACAAACATCTTCCTTGTTTGTTGTTTATTCTGGTAAAAGGAGAGGTCAAAAAGCGACTTCTACCTCTCTTTCCTTTTGGCTTAAAAGCATTATCCGATTGGCTTATGAGACTGCCGGACGGCAGCCTCCTGAAAGAATCACAGCTCACTCCACTAGGGCTGTGGCTTCCACATGGGCCTTCAAGAACGAGGCTTCTGTTGACCAGATATGTAAGGCAGCGACTTGGTCTTCACTGCACACTTTTGCCAAATTTTACAAATTTGATACTTTTGCTTCTTCGGAGGCTATTTTTGGGAGAAAGGTTTTGCAAGCCGTGGTGCCTTCCATTTAGATGACCTGATTTGCTCCCTCCCTTCATCCGTGTCCTAAAGCTTTGGTATTGGTTCCCACAAGTAAGGATGACGCCGTGGACCGGACACACCAATGTTGGAGAAAACAGAATTTATGCTTACCTGATAAATTACTTTCTCCAACGGTGTGTCCGGTCCACGGCCCGCCCTGGTTTTTTAATCAGGTCTGATGAATTATTTTCTCTAACTACAGTCACCACGGTATCATATGGTTTCTCCTATATATATTTCCTCCTGTCCGTCGGTCGAATGACTGGGGTGGGCGGAGCCTAGGAGGGATCATGTGACCAGCTTTGCTGGGACTCTTTGCCATTTCCTGTTGGGGAAGAGAATATCCCACAAGTAAGGATGACGCCGTGGACCGGACACACCGTTGGAGAAAGTAATTTATCAGGTAAGCATAAATTCTGTTTTTAGGGGGATATCTGTGTGTGCAGGTGACTATTACTGTGCATAATTATTAGGCAACTTAACAAAAAACAAATATATACCCATTTCAATTATTTATTTTTACCAGTGAAACCAATATAACATCTCAACATTCACAAATATACATTTCTGACATTTAAAAACAAAACAAAAACAAATCAGTGACCATTATAGCCACCTTTCTTTGCAAGGACACTCAAAAGCCTGCCATCCATGGATTCTGTCAGTGTTTTGATCTGTTCACCATCAACATTGCCACCAACACCATCTCTGCCCTTTACCAATCCAGCCACGGGCCCATCCATCTGGCCCATGAAGACTCACTCTCATTTCATCAGTCCATAAAACCTTAGAAAAATCAGTCTTGAGATATTTCTTGGCCCAGTCTTGACGTTTCAGCTTGTGTGTCTTGTTCAGTGGTGGTCGTCTTTCAGCCTTTCTTACCTTGGCCATGTCTCTGAGTATTGCACACCTTGTGCTTTTGGGCACTCCAGTGATGTTGCAGCTCTGAAATATGGCCAAACTGGTGGCAAGTGGCATCTTGGCAGCTGCACGCTTGACTTTTCTCAGTTCATGGGCAGTTATTTTGCGCCTTGGTTTTTCCACACGCTTCTTGCGACCCTGTTGACTATTTTGAATGAAACACTTGATTGTTCGATGATCACGCTTCAGAAGCTTTGCAATTTTAAGAGTGCTGCATCCCTCTGCAAGATATCTCACTATTTTTGACTTTTCTGAGCCTGTCAAGTCCTTCTTTTGACCCATTTTGCCAAAGGAAAGGAAGTTGCCTAATAATTATGCACACCTGATATAGGGTGTTGATGTCATTAGACCACACCCCTTCTCATTACAGAGATGCACATCACCTAATATGCTTAATTGGTAATAGGCTTTCGAGCCTATACAGCTTGGAGTAAGACAACATGCATAAAGAGGATGATGTGGTCAAAATACTCATTTGCCTAATAATTCTGCACTCCCTGTATATATACACAGTATATGTACACAATAATTTATTATACATATAATATTAAATATACTTATATCAATTATATATGTACTTGTGTGTGTATATCTACAGATTGATTTGTTTTCTGTATATATATATATATATATATATATATATAAAAAGAAATAAGAAAGGCACTCTCCGTAAAATAACTTTACTTTGGTGAACGTTTTCGGGGTCACCCCCTTCCTCAGACCTAGGTCTGAGGAAGGGGGTGACCCCGAAAACGTTCACCAAAGTAAAGTTATTTTACTGAAGTATACGGAGAGTGCCTTTCTTATTTCTTTTTCTATATCAATGGTTTAAAGAGCACCCCGGAGTCTGGAATATAGCAGTGAGTGTGGGATCCTGTTTGGTATTTATATATATATATATATATATATATATATATATATATATTTTATATATATATATATATATATAGATAGATAGATAATAAATATATATATATATTAAAAATATATATATATATATATATATATGAAATAAATATATATATATATAGATTAATAAATATATAAATATATATATATATATATATATATATATATATATATATATATATATATAAAATTGTGTGGGTGATGGAATGGTGATATAAAAAACAATTATTTAAAAAAACTGTCTGAGAGTGACTGAGACATACCTCATTGTTTTATTAGGGTTAACTGAGTCTCAGTCCCTGCTACATCTTCAATATTCAATGGATTATTGTTATTGCTTGGCTGGCAGCAAGCAACAAGTGGCACTTTTCAATCTCACAGTCTATTCCCTTGGCTGGGCACTATTCTAATTTCTTGCTGGCTTAGCACAGCGGTCACGATACTCACTCTGGCCGTACTACTAGCATAGATGGTATGACAGAGGGCTTGGGTAATTAGTGGTGCTGGGTAGGTAGGGACTGGCCCAGATGCTGCTTGGATTTAACGGTCGTGGTCGAAAGCATCATAGTGAAAAAAATTCTAAAGTAAACTACCTAAGGCTATGTCAGGGTTTTTTTTTCAAAATAAAATTACCGGGCAGTAGCCTTAAATACCGGACAGTCCGGTCTAATAACAGATACCTGGCATCCCTAGAAGAAGCAGGTAGGGTTATATTCTCTGAATGGAAGGTTTTGAGATATATTTCTGCACTATTTTTAATGGTACATACACATTTAGGCACCATGGGCCAGATTACAAGCGAGCAGTATTTAAAGCTCCCGCTCGAGTGCTAACTCTGCTAGAAGTAAGCTTTTTACACGTGTCGGGTAGCACTCGTTTTATAATTTAAAAGTAAACTGTTTTCGTTTCCGCTCTAACATGGTGCACATAAATATGCGACCTTATGGAATATTTTACGCACTAAAATGTATTACCCCATAGAAGTCAATAAAGCAAAAAAGTATGAAAACGCCCTACTTGCGAACAAACACATATATTTTCAAATGCGCTAGCCGACATGAAAATATTAATATTTCACCTTACAATGTTCTTCACATCGAAAAATGTTTTATTTTTTCATAAATACATATTTCTACATATATCTGATGTTTCTTTTTGGTAAAATATATATCTATAGCTACATATATATGTAGTTATGTATGGGCATAGATATATACAGACAGATATATATAGAAATATCTATTTATAAATACAAAGAATATATTATGCTATGTGCAGAACATTGGAATGTAAAATATTTACAGTAAATACACGTTATAACACTTTATTAAATATGAATATAGCATATATATATATTCTTTTTCACGTTTTCATCTACTTAAATGGATAGTCTAGTCAAAATTAAACTTTCATGAGTCAGATAGAGCTTGCAATTTTAAGCAACTTTCTAATTTACTCCTATTATTTTCTTTGTTCTCTTGGCATCTTTATTTGAAAAAACAAGAATGTAAGCTTAGGAGCCGGCCCATTTTTGGTTCAGAACCTGGGTAGCGCTTGCTGATTGGTGTCTATATGTAGCCACCAATCAGAAAGCGCTACCCATGTTCTGAACCAAAAATAAGCTGTCTCTTAAGCTAACATTCTTGCCTTTTCAAATAAAGATACAAAGAGAACAAAGAAAAAACAATAGGTTTAAATTAGAAAGTTGCTTAAAATTGTATACTCTATCTAACTCATGAAAATTTAATTTTAACTAAACTGTCCCTTTAATTGCAAAAGGCTCCAATGCACTTCTATATATGCTTGTACATATTATTTATGTGTATATGTGTGTATATATGTTTTAATGTATATATGTGTGTACATATGTATTTATGTGTAAATGTGTATATATGTGTGTACATATGTATTTATGTGTATATATGTATATATGTGTGTACATATGTATTTATGTGTATATGTGTGTACATATGTATTTATGTGTATATATGTGTGTACAAATGTAGTTATGTGTATATATTTGTTTACATATGTATTTATGTGTGTATATGTGTGTAAATATGTATTTATGTGTATATGTGTGTACATATGTATTTATGTATATATGTGTGTAAATATGTATTTATGTGTATATATGTGTGTACATATGTATTTATGTATATATGTGTGTACATATGTATTTATGTGTATATATGTGTGTACATATGTATTTATGTGTATATCTGTATATATGTGTGTACATATGTATTTATGTGTATATGTGTATACAGGGAGTGCAGAATTATTAGGCAAATTAGTATTTTGACCACATCATCCTCTTTATGCATGTTGTCTTACTCCAAGCTGTATAGGCTTGAAAGCCTACTACCAATTAAGCATATTAGGTGATGTGCATCTCTGTAATGAGAAGGGGTGTGGTCTAATGACATCAACACCCTATATCAGGTGTGCATAATTATTAGGCAACTTCCTTTCCTTTGGCAAAATGGGTCAAAAGAAGAACTTGACAGGCTCAGAAAAGTCAAAAATAGTGAGATATCTTGCAGAGGGATGCAGCACTCTTAAAATTGTAAAGTTTCTGAAGCGTGATCATCGAACAATCAAGCGTTTCATTCAAAATAGTCAACAGGGTCGCAAGAAGCGTGTGGAAAAACCAAGGGGCAAAATAACTGCCCATGAACTGAGAAAAGTCAAGCGTGCAGCTGCCAAGATGCCACTTGCCACCAGTTTGGCCATATTTCAGAGCTGCAACATCACTGGAGTGCCCAAAAGCACAAGGTGTGCAATACTCAGAGACATGGCCAAGGTAAGAAAGGCTGAAAGACGACCACCAATGAACAAGACACACAAGCTGAAACGTCAAGACTGGGCCAAGAAATATCTCAAGACTGATTTTTCTAAGGTTTTATGGACTGATGAAATGAGAGTGAGTCTTGATGGGCCAGATGGATGGGCCCGTGGCTGGATTGGTAAAGGGCAGAGAGCTCCAGTCCGACTCAGATGCCAGCAAGGTGGAGGTGGAGTACTGGTTTGGGCTGGTATCATCAAAGATGAGCTTGCGGGGCCTTTTCGGGTTGAGGATGGAGTCAAGCTCAACTCCCAGTCCTACTGCCAGTTTCTGGAAGACACCTTCTTCAAGCAGTGGTACAGGAAGAAGTCTGCCTCCTTCAAGAAAAACATGATTTTCATGCAGGACAATGCTCCATCACACGCGTCCAAGTACTCCACAGCGTGGCTGGCAAGAAAGGGTATAAAAGAAGAAAATCTAATGACATGGCCTCCTTGTTCACCTGATCTGAACCCCATTGAGAACCTGTGGTCCATCATCAAATGTGAGATTTACAAGGAGCGAAAACAGTACACCTCTCTGAACAGTGTCTGGGAGGCTGTGGTTGCTGCTGCACGCAATGTTGATGGTGAACAGATCAAAACACTGACAGAATCCATGGATGGCAGGCTTTTGAGTGTCCTTGCAAAGAAAGGTGGCTATATGGGTCACTGATTTGTTTTTGTTTTGTTTTTGAATGTCAGAAATGTATATTTGTGAATGTTGAGATGTTATATTGGTTTCACTGGTAAAAATAAATAATTGAAATGGGTATATATTTGTTTTTTGTTAAGTTGCCTAATAATTATGCACAGTAATAGTCACCTGCACACTCAGATATCCCCCTAAAATAGCTATAACTAAAAACAAACTAAAAACTACTTCCAAAACTATTCAGCTTTGATATTAATTAGTTTTTTGGGTTCATTGAGAACATGGTTGTTGTTCAATAATAAAATTAATCCTCAAAAATACAACTTGCCTAATAATTCTGCACTCCCTGTATATGTGTGTACATATGTATTTATGTGTATATGTGTATATATGTGTACATATGTATTTATGTGTATATGTGTATATATGTGTACATATGTATTTATGTGTAAATATGTGTGTACATATGTATTTATGTGTATATGTGACTGTATACCTGTATATATATGTGTGTGCATATGTATTTATGTGTATATATGTGTGTAAATATGTATTTATGTATATATATGTGTACATATGTATTTATGTGTATATATGTGTGTATATATGTATTTATGTGTACATGTGTATATATGTATATATGTGTGTACAAATGTATTTATGTGTATATATGTGTGTACATATGTATTTATGTGTATATGTGTATATATGTGTGTACATATGTATTTATGTGTATATGTGACTGTATACCTGTGTATATGTGTGTGTACATATGTATTTGTGTATATATGTATATATGTATGTACATATGTATATATTTGTATATATGTCTGTAAATACATATGCACATAAATACTACACACACATATAAATTTTTAGACATGTGCATGAATGTATCTCTATTATTAAAGCCCTTTGCAGTCTTTTTTTTCTGAACACCTGAGCTGAGACTTTATATCTTTGAGCCCTTATGATGAGATGTTATAATGGTATAACTGTACGTGTAATGTATTTTTGTTGTGCTTTGTGACATTTGTGTGTTCCACAAAACGGTTAACCAGAGCTCTGACGAGGCTGTAGTTATTCCAGCGTTAAACACCATTGTATTTACTTTCAACTTGTAATGTGAATGGTGAACCCGACACTTACAAACACCTGCAATAAACCCCTATTGCTTGTGTGTAACTGTTAACCCTGCCACTCGTTTATGACTACTGTATTATTAGGAATTTGTGATTACTTTAATTGTAAAATGTGATAGTTATTTTGAATGTTTCTATGGTAACCAGATCTGGTCAGGTCACAGCACTTCCGGTTATTTGATTGGGGGGGACGGCATATAATGTTTGTACTGCATACACAATGGGCTTGATTTGTCAGTCCTTCTCTTGCTCTTGGACTGCAGGTTTTCACAAGTGAACCTCCAGTCGTATTTATGAAGCAGGGGTCATCAGACTGCTGCTTCCAATCCTCTTCTCCACCCCTTAGGTGGAGAACTTCAATCCGACCAGGAGATTGACAGGTCCTGTCCGCTCGTGATTGACTATGCGTGGACAGGGTGTGGCATTGCACTAGCGGAATTTTGTCTGCCAGAGGTGAGCTGCGGCGGATAGTGGTGCAAATGTACGCCCCTGACCGCCATAGCTTGATAAATCAAGCCCATGGTGAAGTGTCCCCAAAACATCACTTAATAAATTTCACATGAATTTGAAAAGTCTGGGGAGTGCAGGATCCTTGTGGCTGTCTGGATATAAGGTCAGTTTACTATTTTCCAGTTACGGCACCCCAGCAAGTTGTCTTTTAACATAAGGTGAGAGTGCCCCTTTAATTGACTTTTATAAACATATATATTATATATTTAATCTCAGGAGCGTGCATGAATTTTAACCATTTGCCAGAGCACTAGAGGGCACTATTTTCTGTCATTTAATGCTCCAGACACCAACCTACAGTATGTATCTCTGCAACAAAGAATACCACAAAAACTACACAAATTAGATAATAAAAGTAAATTAGAAGCTTTTGTAAAAATAAATTCTCTATCTGAATTGTGGGTTTCATATCCCTTTAAGACAAGTGCTGGGTTCTTTTTTAGTGGAATTATTAACTATATTACCACTTTTCACCATGTCATTTGTTTTAAACAGCCCAGTATAACACATTAGATTGCTACTGCCCCCTATGGGTGTCTCTAATTTAGTTAGCTCTGTACCTGGTATTTCCCCTTTGGAGATGGACTTGTAGTAAATGTTTTCTCCGTTTTCAGTGTCGCTGTGCTTTGGAATTCCGAGAGACACCAGATGCTCTGCCCATTTTTGTGCTGAAGTACAGAGTTCCCTGCTTAGCTGAAGAGGAGGCGAGCCATGTAGCTTGCGATAAGCATTATGTGCAGACAGGAAATCCTTCTGAAACTGCTCTAAATTGCCACCTTAAAAAAAAAAAAGATCTCATAGATTTTCTACTCTGTCACCATCATGACTGCTATTTTTAAAAGGACATAAATCACCTTGAGCTGTAAATATTAAAATTTGCTATCTAAAATGTTTTAAATAATTTAACTCTGAAAATTGTGGGCTTTTCTAATTTTGAGAATTTGAAGCGCACAACGCAGACTTCACAAGCCTAACTCTGCTACATGTCTGTTCCTCATAGGCCTCAGTAGAGGTGGTAACATACTGCAAATCAATATGTTTTACAATCAAAATGACAATGACTAACCTTGTCTTGTCCAATAACAAGTACAGACTGGCTCCACCACAACTGAAAATCAGTTGCAGCAAGACGTTAATCTTACTTAGCTAATATATTTTATATTTTACAATAGCCTGGGGAAACAGCCCTGTGGTGGCTGAGAAACGCGTCACTTTTATTAAAGTTTGTTTTTTATACTATACACTTGCTGCTGTTTGGAATGCACTTTTTATCCTATTTTTGGAATTGCTGTGTGCCCTGCATATCACCTGGAACCAGTCAGCTGGGCGGCTGAGAAGCTCCTCCCTGCTTGCATTGCACCTGGAGGTGCTTTGGAAAATGTCAGTGTGTTTTCTCACATTACACGTATCTTTGAACAAAACTGTTCTGGGCTATGTTGGTTCTGTCTCTCCCCATTTAGGAATATATTGATATCCATTGCTGGGACACTACTTCAGACACTTGGTTGCTCCTATACAGTTAGCTGGACAACTGTGAGGTTCCAGTCTGCATTTTAACACCTCAGGTGCTATTCGTCTGTGAGTAGCCTTTTGCCTCATTTGTATCTATATTGTGTTGACGGTACTAGGCCATTTGGCGCCTCTGTGTTTTTCTCCTTACAGGATCCTGACCTTCCTATGACAGAGAGCTGCCTCTACTCACCTTGGAGTGTATATGGAAATGATTATCATTATTTGTCTATTGATGGTTTGGTGATACTTTGTTTATTTTATTTTATGGTATTGTATTTTTATTGTATATTTGTGAAGAGCGCCCCCTAGAGGAAACTTGTGCAGGCACATTTTTTTCTTTTTCATTAAATTAGAAATTTGCTTAAAATAGCTGCTCTGTCTGAATCACAAAAGAAAACAAATTGGGTTTAGTGTCCCTTTGGCACAGTAGGATGGAAAGTTGCAACAGTGTTGTTGGTTAGGGGGTTGGTTTTGAGTTACTTATTTTAGGTCTTTCCAAGAAGGTGGCAAGGTTACATTCGCATTGCACCTATCTTGTAATTCCAGTGCACATTAGGGCTGTGTAGAGCTTAAAGTGAATGTAAATCCTAGCGTTTTACAAACGCTAGGATTGACTATTGAAACACATAAAGGGGACTTTCATTCATGAAGTATAAGATACTTCATGTAGAAAGCTCTTTTATTTGTTTCAATCGATTGCCGTTCTTAGCTTCTACAGCAGCCCACGGCTAGAATTTTTTTTTGCTAAGAGGTGACGCTTTTACCTCTTAGCCAATAGCCGTGTGGCAATTCCGGCTCCCATGGGCGCCAAGCCGGATTTACCACATGGCTACTGGCTAAGAGGTGAAAACGTCACCTCTTAGCAAAAAATTTTAAGAAACAAATAAAGAAGCTTTCTACATGAAGTATCTTATACTTCATAAATGAGTCCCCTTTATTTGTTTCAATAGTAAATCATAACGTTTGTAAAACTCTAGGATTGACTTTCACTTTAATGTAATCTGGCCCTTAAAGGGGCAGGAAACCCAATTTTTTCTTTCATGATTTAGAAAGCGCATGCAATTTTAAACCACTTTCTAATTTACTTATATTATCTCATTTGCTTCATTCTCGTGATATCCATTGCTGAAAATCATATGTAGATAGGCTCAGTAGCTGCTGATTGGTGGCTGCACATAAATGCCTCATGTGATTGGCTCGCCCAAGTGTATTGCTATTTCTTCAACAAGGATATCTAAAGAATGAAGCAAATTAGGTAATAGAGGTAAATTGGAATGTTGTTTAAAATTGTATTCTCTACCTGATTCATGATAGAAACATTTTGGGTTTATTGTCCCTTTAATGCTTAGGTTAATGTTATCATTGTACTACACTGGTAACTCCTTAACTTGGGTCTTTAATCCCTTAAGTAGTGAATGTGAGTGATTTGTGTTAGAGGCGACCAAAGGTCATATTCATTGCCTGTTATTAAAGGATGCAAAAGATAAGAATTTACCCTTTTTGGGTCACTAAATTACCTTTTCCTTGAGGTTGTAGTGCCATTGTATTTTCTTCTTCAGAAATGTTTGACGATCTAACAACAGAACACACAGAAACGCTGGTAAATATACTATGTCCTTGTTTAAAAAAAAAAAAAAAAAAAAAAACATTTAGGGAGGCATGACATTCCTTGCACATCACCAGAGATTACTTTTCTTGCCCTTTTCTATAAGCAGATCGGTGAATATTTTTACATCATTATCAGTGCCTAAAACAACCATGGACAGCATTTTAAAAGGGCTTTCTAAAATTCCCTAGTTTGTATCCCTTGTCACACTACAAGTTAGTTACAGTAAAAGACATACATCTGGCGTGCGCTCTTGTAGCAGTAATTAAGGATACTGTTGACAATTAGGGCCAATCTAATTGGCTCGCTAATTGCATCCTTAGGTGGCAAACGGTGAATAGATAAGGAATTTAGATGCAGGTATCGCCTTTCCATAACAGCACAGAGAGGCAGACACAGGTGTATGAACGAGTCCTTAGCACTTTATGGGTAACATAGTTACAAACACAGCTGCCATATTGTGCTCAAGACACATGCACGTTCCTGAGCCTTCCTAAGTATGCTCTAATGGAAAGAAACTAGGACTGGTACTATATCTAGACTAAGTGGGGCTATGGGACCCAGGTTGCATTTAACAGACAAGGGCATTTCTATAGGGATGCTGGTGGGATGCACCTCCAATCACAAGTGTAGCACCCCATTAAGTTGTGAATGGCTCCATACATTATGTTCACCACATTTGTAAGCTCCCAATTTGCCACAGTTATCAGGGGTGGCACATGGGGAGAGCATATTCTGGCTTATAGAGTTTTTTGTTTTCTTTTTAATAAGAAACAATAGTCTTATATGGGGTTCATCAGCTGGTTATAATTATGCCCTCATAACATTTTTAGTCTAATGGCAGCGGGCAGCTTAATGCCTTGAGTCGGCCCTGACCTGACTACCAATTCTAGCTGTTTGCAGATATTTTGGTTACTCACAGAAGAGTAAGGGAGTCCAGGGTGGTTTTAAGAGGGAACAAATGCCTCCACCCTACTTAGCCACATGTCTAGACTCTGATCCTAGAGATAGGTAGTAAAAAAAACCATCAAATCAACCCAATCCAACATAGAGGAACTTGTGACCTCTTATTGGAAAGTGGACAATCTCTTGACCTTCAAGATGGCATTCTAGTTATCTTTCTGTATATAGTCTGAAAGTTTAGTATAAGACTAGAACAGGTTAAACATATTCTGTCCTAGACTATTGAAGTTCCTTTATTACTCTAAACAGAATTTGTATGAGAGAAATGTATTCTATAAAGTGTCACATTTGAACTCTTGATTGAGAGTACTGCTGAGTATTTCTGTCTGCTGAGCCGACACATTTACCTGGGGGATGAGTTGATCCAAAAGGAAATCTCACTCTTTGAGTGTATGGACCCCTATTATCTTGGGACTTAAAACAGATGTTTCTTACCCTATAATAGGAATAGCGCCACTCTGTGTAGGCACTACAGTTCTTGGCACCATAACTATGTGTCTGGTGTGCTGGTTCATTTTTGTTGGTACAAATATGTGTTGTTTATTATGCTGTTTGCAGAAATGATACATATGTGTGTGTTGCCCAATTTGTACTGACCTCATCTTGATTAGATTATGTCCACGTTAGCACCCTTATTTTTATGTAGTTAATCATTAAACGCATTTTTTAATTATTGGAGAATCACAGGCAAGCAGTTAGTTTATCTGAACACATAAATGCAGAGTTCTGAATATATCTATATATTTGAGCAACGGCAAAATGTTATGTGTAAAAAAACAACTTTGCAATATATTTTCATTATTTATTTTGTCCCCTTTTCATGTAATTTAGCTCTGACAATTGAACAATTTCTAATTCTCAGAACTTGAAATGTACCTGCTGACTTCTCAAGGCTAACCCTGCAACATATATGTCCTTAATTGGCTTTATCAGATAACAACGGCAACTAAGTAGAGATGTGCGGGCCAGAACATTTTGTTTCAGACAAAATTTTCCTTTCGGATGTTCGAGGAAATTTGTTTCCCTGAATATTCGGTGGCTGCACTTATTCGGTCTTCATTTAGTTTAAACTTTTATATTCGTTTTTGTTAAACAAATGTAAATGTTTCAAAGATACAGATGAAAAGTTTACCATAGCTACAAATACTTACCCAAACGTGCTCTAGAGATCGCACTATCCTGATCGTCTTCTTGCCAGAGCCCTGGTTGCGCTTACACCTAGCGTAATGCTCTTGGTTTCCAGGACCTGCACTGACTTTAGGCTCTGGCAAGAAGAGGATCGGGTAAGCACGCTCGCCACCGTGTTATGGTAAGTATTTATTTAACCCTTAACAAAAATGAATGAATACTGACATTTTTTAAAAAAAAAGCATTGATCTGGTTTTTCATTTTAATTTACGACAAAACAAATCTGATCTGATCTGAAGACGAATGCGCATCTCTAATACTAACATTATAGCTGGGCTAGTCTTGTTGTCTGCAGAGTAAAGCCCAGATTTATAAATACAAATACTCCATTATCTCTTATATTATAATTATTGTTTTCATTAAATTGTCCAAAATATTATATACAGACAAATGAAAAAAAATGTAAATAATATTTTCTTACCTATATGTTGGGTTTAAGAGTGTCCTGTTTCTGTTATCAGAACTGGAAGGTCACAAAGAGTGAGGAAGTTTAGGATCCAGAAACTATACTATACATACAATAGAGACACCCCGCATTTATATACACTCATGCAATGTAATTACTGATGTGTTTTACAGGAAATATTGTTTGTTACACAGCCCGGAGCCTAAATAGTGTTCTGTAAGCATGGCATGCCTATGATAACTATGCCCTCCAGCCTTCTGCAATCACCAGGTTTTTGTAAAACACATTGGCAGTCTCATCTGCTAGTAGTATGCCTTAGTTCCCTCTGCTGTGACAGAGTACACAAGGTATTTTATTGTATGGATCTGTAGTATTTACCCAGCATGATAAAAGGTGCCTTTTTTATTCTAAAAGCAAGTTTGTAAATAAAAAAGTACAAGTAGCTATTGTACCTAGTTAAAATAAATACAAAGTTGCCTGTAAAATAAATATAAATGCTAAAATAGCTACAATATAATTATTTGTTATATTGTAGCTATATTAGGGTTTATTTTACAGGTAAGTATTTAGCTTTAAATAGGATTAATTTATTTAATAAGATTTATTTTATTTCGTTAGATTTAAATTAAATTTAACTTAGGGGGGTGTTAGTGTTAGGGTTAGACTTAGCTTTAGGGGTTAATACATTTATTATAGTGGCGGCGAGGTCCGGTCGGCAGATTAGGGGTTAATAAGTGTAGTTAGGTAGCGGCGACATTGGGGGGGGGCAGATTAGGGGTTAATAAATATAATATAGGGGTCGGCGATGTTAGGGGCAGCAGATTAGGGGTACATAGCTATAATGTAGGTTGCGGCAGTGTACGGAGCGGCAGATTAGGGGTTAATAATAATATGCAGGGGTCAGCGATAGCGGGGACTGCAGATTAGGGGTTCATAAGTGTAAGGTTAGGGGTGTTTAGACTCGGGGTTCATGTTAGGGTGTTAGGTGCAGAATTAGGAATTGTTTCCCCATAGGAAACAATGGGGCTGCGTTAGGAGCTGAACGCTGTTTTTTTTTTCAGCTCAAACTGCCCCATTGTTTCCTATGGGGATATCGTGCACGAGCACGTTTTTGAAGCTGGCCGCGTCCGTAAGCAACGCTGGTATTTAGAGTTGCAGTGGCGGTAAATTATGCTCTACGCTCCCTTTTTGAAGCCTAACGCAGCCCTTCAGAGAACTCTAAATACCAGCGTTATTTAAAAGGTGCGGGGGGAAAAAGACACGCATAGCTAACGCACCCCTTCTAACGCAAAACTCTAAATCTAGGTGTTAGTCTCCCTTATTTTCTTCAAAAAAAGTTGACAACCCTAACTGCTCCAGACAATTATGTGACGAGGGATTTAGGGCATACATACATATGTCTGCACCTTATTGGTTCACTGACTATAATCCTCTACCCACTTGATCCCTATACATATTACCTTGCACAAGATGCCTATGTTTATAGTGCTGCAGAATCTGTTGGCATCCTACAAATAACTGATAATAATAATAATAATAATATATGGAGCAGTATAGAAACACAAGTTGACTTTTTGGAGTCGATTATCCTTTTAGCATGGATTAAAAACTACCAAGAAAATTGATTTTTTTTAATAGCGGCCTCCTGGATAATGGGGACGTGTACAGTACTGAGACGTTTACCGCTTGTGTCTTACTTTACACGCTACAATTTGTTTTAATCCTGTGTGTGTCTGTCAATTTTAGGGGCCTCTAAGCACTTTTCTCCTGTTAAGTGTAGTCAGTCCACGGGTCATCATTACTTCTGGGATATTAACTCCTCCCCAACAGGAAGTGCAAGAGGATCACCTAAGCAGAGCTGCTATATAGCTCCTCCCCTCTACGTCACACCCAGTCATTCTCTTGCACCCAACTAATAGATAGGATGTGTGAGAGGACTGTGGTGATTATACTTAGTTTTTATATCTTCAATCAAAAGTTTGTTATTTTAAAACAGCACCGGAGTGTGTTGTTCCTTCTCAGGTAGAATTTGAAGAAGAATCTACCTGAGTTTTTGGATGATTTTAGCCGGCGTAGCTAAAATTCATTTTGCTGTTCTCGGCCATTCTGAGGAGTGAGGTAAACTTCAGATCAGGGGACAGTGGGCAGGTTCACCTGCAAAGAGGTATGTTGCAGTATATTATTTTCTGAGGAATGGAATTGACTGAGAAAATACTGCCAATACCGATATAATGTAAGTTCAGCCTTAAATGCAGTAGTAGCAACTGGTATCAGGCTGTTTATGTATATATGTGTACACTTCAGTATTCTGGGGAATGGCACTTCTCTGGGTAATACTATATGCATATAATTTTTAGCCTAACTTGCAGTGGGAACGTCTAGCAACAGGCTGTTTAATGACATTTCATGATATTTGATTTTAAACGTTTTTGCTGGCATGCTAAATTGTTTAATTATCTGAGGTACTGGGTGAAAAATTGTTTTTGGGCACTGTTTTTCCACTTGGCTGTCGTTTATTTTAATTTAAGACAGTTTACTGAACTTCCCTCACTGCTGTGTGTGAGGGGGAGGGGCCTATTTTGGCGCTTTTGCTACGCATCAAAAATTCAGTCAAAAGTCTTTTTCTCTTCCTGCATGATCCGGATCGTCTCTACAGAGCTCAAGGGTCTTCAAAAATTATTTTGAGGGAGGTAATCACTCACAGCAGACCTGTGAGATTGTGCTTTGACTGTGATAAAAAATGTTTATATTTTGTACATTTTTTTCTGCTATTAAGGGTTAGTTATCCATTGCTAATGGGGGCAATCCTTTGCTAAATTTATGCCTTTACCGGGAAAAATCTGATTGTTATAATTTTTCCGGTTCCTTATTATTAAACTGTCATAATTTTTTTCTGTGCTTCTTAAAGGCACAGTGCGTTTTTCATATTACTTGTAATTTGAGTGAAAAGTATTTCCAAGCTTGCTAGTTTAATTGCTAGTTTGTTAAACATGTCTGACTCAGAGGAATATCTCTGTGCTATATGTGCAAAAGCCAAGGTGGAGCCCAATAGAAATTTATGTACTAATTGCATTGATGCTACTTTGAATAAGAGTCATTCTGTACAAATTGAACATCATTCACCAAACAACGAGGGGGAAGTTATGCCGACTAACTTGCCTCACGTGTCAGTACCTGCATCTCCCGCTCGGGAGGTGCGTGATATTGTAACGCCGAGTACTTCAGGGCGGCCATTACAAATCACACTACAGGACATGGCTAATGTTATGACTGAAGTTTTGTCTAAATTACCAGAACTTAGAGGTAAGCGAGATCACTCTGGGGTGAGAACAGAGTGCGCTGATAATATTAGGGCCATGTCAGATACTGCGTCACAATTTGCAGAACATGAGGACGGAGAGCTTCATTCTGCGGGTGACGGATCTGATCCAAATAAACTGGATTCAGACATTTCAAATTTTAAGTTTAAGCTGGAAAACCTCCGGGTATTACTAGGGGAGGTCTTAGCGGCTCTGAATGATTGTAACACAGTTGCAATACCAGAGAAAATGTGTAGGTTGGATAAATATTTTGCGGTACCGTCGAGTACTGACGTTTTTCCAATACCTAAGAGACTTACTGAAATTGTTACTAAGGAGTGGGATAGACCCGGTGTGCCTTTCTCACCCCCTCCTATATTCAGAAAGATGTTTCCAATAGACGCCACCACACGGGACTTATGGCAAACGGTCCCTAAGGTGGAGGGAGCAGTTTCTACTTTAGCTAAGCGTACCACTATCCCGGTGGAGGATAGCTGCGCCTTTTCAGATCCAATGGATAAAAAGTTAGAGGGTTACCTTAAGAAAATGTTTGTTCAACAAGGTTTTATATTGCAACCCCTTGCATGCATTGCGCCTGTCACGGCTGCAGCAGCATTTTGGTTTGAGTCTCTGGAAGAGACCCTTGAATCAGCTCCATTAGATGAGATTACACACAAGCTTAAAACCCTTATGCTAGCTAATTCATTTATTTCTGATGCCGTAGTACACTTAACTAAACTTACGGCTAAGAATTCCGGATTTGACATTCAGGCACGCAGAGCGCTGTGGCTAAAATCCTGGTCAGCTGATGTTACTTCTAAATCTAAATTACTTAACATACCTTTCAAAGGGCAGACCTTATTCGGGCCCGGTTTGAAGGAAATTATCGCTGACATTACAGGAGGTAAAGGCCATGCCCTGCCTCAAGACAGAGCCAAACCTAGGGCTAGACAGTCTAATTTTCGTGCCTTTCGTAACTTCAAGACAGGAGCAGCATCAACTTCCTCTGCACCAAAACAGGAAGGAGCTGTTGCTCGATACAGACAAGGCTGGAAACCTAACCAGTCCTGGAACAAGGGCAAGCAGGCCAGAAAACCTGCTGCTGCCCCTAAGACAGCATGAAGTGAGGGCCCCCGATCCGGGAACGGATCTAGTGGGGGGCAGACTCTTTCTCTTCGCCCAGGCTTGGGCAAGAGATGTCCAGGATCCCTGGGCGTTAGAGATCATATCTCAGGGATATCTTCTGGACTTCAAAGCCTCTCCCCCAAAAGGGAGATTTCATCTTTCAAGGTTGTCAACAAACCAGATAAAGAAAGAGGCGTTTCTACGCTGTGTACAAGATCTTTTACTAATGGGAGTGATCCATCCGGTTCCGCAGTCGGAACACGGACAAGGGTTTTACTCAAATCTGTTTGTGGTTCCCAAGAAAGAAGGAACCTTCAGACCAATCTTGGATTTAAAGATCCTAAACAAATTCCTAAGAGTTCCATCGTTCAAAATGGAAACTATTCGGACAATCTTACCCATGATCCAAAAGGGTCAGTACATGACCACAGTGGATTTAAAGGATGCCTACCTTCATATACCGATTCACAAAGATCATTACCGGTATCTAAGGTTTGCCTTCCTAGACAGGCATTACCAGTTTGTAGCTCTTCCATTCGGGTTGGCTACGGCTCCAAGAATCTTCACAAAGGTTCTGGGCTCTCTTCTGGCGGTGCTAAGACCGCGAGGAATTTCGGTGGCTCCGTACCTAGACGACATTCTGATACAAGCGTCAAGCTTTCAAACTGCCAGGTCTCATACAGAGTTAGTACTGGCATTTCTAAGGTCGCATGGGTGGAAGGTGAACGTAGAGAAGAGTTCTCTCTTACCACTCACAAGGGTTCCCTTCTTGGGGACTCTTATAGATTCTGTAGAAATGAAGATTTACCTGACAGAAGACAGGTTAACAAAGCTTCAAAATGCTTGCCGTGTCCTTCATTCCATTCAACACCCGTCAGTGGCTCAATGAATGGAGGTAATCGGCCTAATGGTAGCGGCAATGGACATAGTACCCTTTGCACGCCTACATCTCAGACCGCTGCAATTGTGCATGCTAAGTCAGTGGAATGGGGATTACTCAGATTTGTCCCCTACTCTGAATCTGGATCAAGAGACCAGAAATTCTCTTCTATGGTGGCTTTCTCGGCCACATCTGTCCAGGGGGATGCCATTGTCAGATCCTGTCTCTAACAATTCAGGAGATGTCTGTCAGGTGATAATATGAATGATTCAAGTGAAACACAATTGCAGACTTTTAATAAAATGATTTGGTTTTGTATCACCAAGTTATGAGTATTTGATTTGCCAAGACTAAGATTTAGTTAGAGCCACAGTTCATATCAATCATATTCTATGAAAGTCTATATGTGACAAGTATGTAATATTTTACTGTGTAGTAACAGTGTCGATAATTCAGAGTAACAGTGTAAGGTATTTTTACCTGATGTATTAATTCAGCAACTTCTGTGAGCCGATAGTCCTCTCCGTGAATGCTGAGAAAAGTCTTCGGTAGCTACCGGAAGTGAGGTCAGTGCAGGTGAATCCGAATCTGCAGCGTCTGTGATTACAGCGTGTAAGGCATCTCCGGTAGATAGAAACCTTGTATCCAATAAGGTATTTAATAAATGTAGCAATATGTTCTCACAATATTCAAAGAGTAAGTATCAAAATATAATGAAGAAGGAAAATTGTATCCTAAGAAATAGAGCAAGATTACGCTCTAGGTAATTGTAAATCCAAAGCTTGAGCAAAACGAAGTGTTCACTTTCAAAATACTAAGCACTGTGTGATAAGTGCGCCAAAGTTAAATAAGGGGAGGTATCCAATAAGGAGAAAGTGAGGATTTAAAGCAACAGTAATGTGAGTCCTTACATGACCCCCCACTTAAGGGAGCTGTTCCACAGCTGCAGGTCGTGGTCGATCTGGATGTCTACGATGATAAGTGGCTACCAGTCTGGGAGCATTCAAGTTGGAAAATGGTTCCCAAGAATCCTCCTCTGGAGAATAATGTTTCCATCTTACCAAATATTGAAGGGTTCCTTTACGAATTCTGGAATCCAGAATAGAGTCAACTTCGTATTCTTCATCACCAAGAACTGGAGGGGTAGGAGGCAACAGAATCCTGTTATCACTAGTCTGTTTGTAAGGTTTAAGTAATGAAACATGTATGGTGGGATGAATTTTAATGGTACTGGGTAACTGTAACTTGATAGCATTCTTATTAATGATACGGAGTACAGGAAAAGGACCAATAAAAAGGCTGGCAAGTTTTTTCGATGGAATTTGAAGTTTCAAATTTTTCGTGGATAGCCAAACTAAATCTCCAACTTTGTAAGTAGGTGGTTCACGTCTGCGTAGATCATAATACTTTTTCTGAACAGCTTGAGAGTTTAATATATTTTGTTGAATGAAGGTAAAGTTCTCCTGAAGAGAGTTAAGAAACTCCTCTACTGGTGGGGATTCAGAGGCTTTTTCTGGTGAAAAAGTGATACGTGGATGATATGCAAAATTTGCAAAGAACGGAGTCATTTTTGTAGATGAATTTTTGGAATTGTTGTAAGAAAATTCCGCCATGGATAAATATTTCAGCCAATCATTCTGGTGGTAAGCACAATAACATCTGATAAACTGATCAAGCCATTGATTAATTCTTTCTGCTTGCCCGGGTGGAAAGCAGTGGAGAATCTGTGATCTATCTGAGCTGCTTCACATAACTTTGACCAAAACCGGGAGGTGAATTGACTTCCCCTGTCAGTGGTCAATATGGGTGGTATGCCATGTAATTTTACAATGTTTTCAAGGAATAACTGAGCTGTTTCACTTGCGGTGGGAAGCTTGTGGAAAGGTATGAAGTGTGCCATTTTTGTAAAAATATCAACCACAACAAGAATGGTATTTTGGTTGTTGGACAAAGGAAGATCAACTATGAAGTCCATAGAAACATGTTGCCAAGGCATTTTGGGTATAGGTAATGGCATTAAAAGTCCATATGGTGGTCTCCTTTCTGTCTTACAAGTGGTGCAAATGATACAGGATTGGATGTAATCTATTACATCAGACTTCATTTTTGGCCACCAGAAGTGTCTGGTCAGTTGTTCTAATGTTCTGTTTACACCTGGATGTCCGGCAAGAGGTGAGTCATGATGTGCTTTTATCATCTCAGACCTAAGAGAGGGGGGTATGAAAATCTTTGTACCATGATAATATATACCATCATACCTATGGAGACTTGGATGAGGTGGGTCTTGCTGAATTTCAGTATATGCCCGTAATTGTGTAACAAGAGGTGTTGTGAGACCAATGAAACGTTCAGGTGATATGATAGACCTAGGTAAGTCTTCAGGTTGTGGTTTTTCAGTCTGGCGAGATAAAGCATCTGCTTTCCCATTTTTAGCTGCAGGTCTATATATGATTTGGAAATTAAACCTATCGAAATAGAGACTCCATCTCACTTGTCGTGCGGATAATGTCTTATTGTTCTGCAAGTATTGCAAGTTTTTGTGGTCTGTCAGTATAGTAATGGGTACCCTTGTTCCTTCGAGAAGGTGCCTCCAATGTTCAAGAGATGATCTAATTGCAAGCAATTCTTTATCCCCAATGGAGTAATTTCGTTCTGCTGGAGTCATAACCTTGGAGTAAAAGGATACTGGGTGTAAAGGATCGGTTAATGATTTCTGCTGAGAGAGAATTGCTCCAATAGCAAAATCCGAGGAATCAACTTCTAGAGTATATGGGTAAGAAGGATTGGGAAATTGTAAAATTGGGGCACTAGTGAATCTTTCTTTGAGATAAAGGAAGGCATCGTTAGCAGCAGAGGTCCAGCGAAAAGGAGTTTTATCTCCAGTAAGACAAGTGAGTGGTTTCACAATTTTGGAAAAATTCTTAATAAACTTTCTATAGTAGTTCGAGAAACCAAGGAAACGTTGTAATTGTTTCTTGGTTCTTGGCACTGGCCAGTTAGTGACTGCATCTACTTTTTCAGGTTGCATTTGAATACCTTTAGGTGAGATGTTATATCCTAAGAAGGAGACATTATCCGTGTGGAACATGCATTTCTCTGGTTTTGCATATAGTTTGTGAGTTCTAAGTCGGGAGAGAATCCATCTGACATGTTTCACATGTTCTGTTTTGGTTTTGGAGTATATTAAAATGTCGTCTAAATAGACAACAACGCAAACATCTAATAGATCCCTAAACACATCATTAATGAAGTGTTGGAATGTGGCAGGCGCATTGCAAAGGCCAAACGGCATTACGAGGTATTCGAAAAGACCGTATCTAGTACGGAATGCCGTTAGCCATTCATGACCCTCTTTGATTCTAATAAGATTGTAGGCGCCTCTTAAGTCCAGTTTAGTAAAGATGGTAGCTTCGGACAGCCTCTCAATCATTTCTGGGATCAAGGGTAAGGGGTAGCAATTTTTTATTGTGAGTTTATTCAATTCGCGATAATCTATTATGGGCCTCAAAGACTGGTCTTTATTGCGTACAAAAAATATACCCGCCCCAGCTGGGGAGGTTGAGGGACGAATGAAGCCTTTTTTTAAATTCTCTTCTAAATACCCCTTAAGATGTTCTAATTCAGGTTGGCTTAGAGGATATAAGTGGCCAACAGGTATATTAGCACCAGGAAGTAATTGAATAGGGCAATCATATACCCGGTGGGGAGGAAGATTTTCGGATTCAGTCTTACTGAAGACATCACTGAAATCTTTATATTCTTTTGGAATATCAATCAGAGGTTCAGTGGTTTGTAATAAAAAAGAATCATTTAGGCAAGTTGTTTTGCAATATGGTGAAAGAAAATTTATTTGAAAAGGTAACCAATTAATGGAGGGGTTATGCACTTGTAACCATTTTAAACCCAAAATAATATTGAAATGTGGGGAAGGTAATACATCGAATACCAATAACTCAATATGACCTGATATATTCACAGTAAGGGGAACAGTTTGTTTGCTGATAGGGCCAGAACTGATAGTGGAACCATCTATTACTCTAATGGGTACAGGAATTTTTTTACATACAAGGGGTATGTTATTTCGTGAACAATACTCTTGATCAATGAAGTTTCCACATGCCCCTGAATCGACAATGGCATCAGTCGTCACTTGGCTTAGATCCCACTGTAATGAGAGATTGAATAAACAATATGAGGGATGGGTTACATTTTGTAGAGATGAGATATGTAGTTGCAACTTACTTCGTTTGTTTTTAAGAAGAACAGGACAGTCTTGTACAACATGTCCTGGATTTGCGCAGTACATACACAAATTTTTCACCTTCCTGCGTAACTTTTCTTCTGGACTAAGAGGTCCCTTTATAACACCAATCTCCATGGCTTCAGCTGTTGGTTTAGAGGATGAATGAAACATTGGAGTAGGAATAGGGAATAAAGGTTTAGGTTTATTTTCAGTCCAAGACCTCTCTGCCTTTCTCTCTCTGAGCCTGCGGTCAATCTGAATAGCCAGTTTCATAACTCCTTCCAAAGTTTTAGGTATCTCTACTCTAGCAAACTCGTCTTTAAGGGATTCAGAAAGTCCCAATCTGAATTGATTGCGCAGAGCAATAGGATTCCAGAGAGAATCATTTGCAAGCTGTTTGAAATCGCTGATGTAATCCTCTACGGGACGTTTCCCTTGTTTAAGGGATCTCATGGATGTCTCTGCTGTTAACTGCACATCAGAATCTTGGAACATTTCATCCATAGCTGAAAAAAAAGATTCTAGAGATCCAAGTATGGGATCATCCGTTTCCAATAAATTATCAGCCCAGTTACGAGGTTCCGCTCTTAGAAGTGAAATGGCTGTTAAAACTTTCAATCTTTCAGTGGGATATGTTCGCGGCTTCATAGTAAAAATTAACTGACATGCATTTTTAAAGTGTCTGTAATGTTTCCTATTACCAGAAAACACATCAGGTAAGGGAACTTGTGGTTCTAAAGTCATCTCTAACTGATTGGATTTTACAGCAATGGAATCCCTGATCACAGATTTTAAGGCTCTGTTTTCTATTTCCACTTCATGTAATCTTTGGGCTAATTGATCGACCTTTTGGGAAAGGTTGTACACAACTTGTGAAATGTCTGCTGGTTCCATTTCTGAGGCTTAGTATTTTGTCAGATCCTGTCTCTAACAATTCAGGAGATGTCTGTCAGGTGATAATATGAATGATTCAAGTGAAACACAATTGCAGACTTTTAATAAAATGATTTGGTTTTGTATCACCAAGTTATGAGTATTTGATTTGCCAAGACTAAGATTTAGTTAGAGCCACAGTTCATATCAATCATATTCTATGAAAGTCTATATGTGACAAGTATATAATATTTTACTGTGTAGTAACAGTGTCGATAATTCAGAGTAACAGTGTAAGGTATTTTTACCTGATGTATTAATTCAGCAACTTCTGTGAGCCGATAGTCCTCTCCGTGAATGCTGAGAAAAGTCTTCGGTAGCTACCGGAAGTGAGGTCAGTGCAGGTGAATCCGAATCTGCAGCGTCTGTGATTACAGCGTGTAAGGCATCTCCGGTAGATAGAAACCTTGTATCCAATAAGGTATTTAATAAATGTAGCAATATGTTCTCACAATATTCAAAGAGTAAGTATCAAAATATAATGAAGAAGGAAAATTGTATCCTAAGAAATAGAGCAAGATTACGCTCTAGGTAATTGTAAATCCAAAGCTTGAGCAAAACGAAGTGTTCACTTTCAAAATACTAAGCACTGTGTGATAAGTGCGCCAAAGTTAAATAAGGGGAGGTATCCAATAAGGAGAAAGTGAGGATTTAAAGCAACAGTAATGTGAGTCCTTACAGCCATTCAGCAGACCAGATTGGACAATTGTAACAACAGACGCCAGCCTACTAGGTTGGGGCGCTGTCTGGAATTCCCTGAAGGCTCAGGGATCATGGACTCAGGAGGAGAGTCTCCTTCCAATAAACATTCTGGAATTGAGAGCAGTTCTCAATGCCCTTCTGGCTTGGCCTCAGTTAACAACTCGGGAGTTCATCAGGTTTCAGTCGGACAACATCACGACTGTAGCTTACATCAACCATCAAGGAGGGACAAGAAGCTCCCTAGTGATGATGGAAGTATCAAAGATAATTCGCTGGGCAGAGTCTCACTCTTGCCACCTGTCAGCGATCCACATTCCTGGAGTGGAAAACTGGGAGGCGGATTTCCTAAGTCGTCAGACTTTTCATCCGGGGGAGTGGGAACTTCATCCGGAGATCTTTGCTCAAATACTTCGACTTTGGGGCAAACCAGAGATAGATCTCATGGCGTCTCGCCAGAACGCCAAGCTTCCTTGTTACGGGTCCAGGTCCAGGGACCCGGGAGCAGTCCTGGTAGATGCTTTGACAGCACCTTGGACCTTCGGGATGGCCTATGTGTTTCCACCCTTCCCGATGCTTCCTCGATTGATTGCCAGGATCAAACAGGAGAGAGCATCAGTGATTCTGATAGCGCCTGCGTGGCCACGCAGGACCTGGTATGCAGATCTAGTGGACATGTCATCCTGTCCACCTTGGTCTCTGCCTCTGAGACAGGACCTTCTAATTCAGGGTCCTTTCAAACATCAAAATCTAATTTCTCTGAAGCTGACTGCTTGGAAATTGAACGCTTGATTTTATCAAAGCGTGGTTTTTCGGAGTCAGTTATTGATACCTTAATACAGGCTAGGAAGCCTGTTACCAGAAAGATTTACCATAAAATATGGCGTAAATACTTACATTGGTGCGAATCCAAGAGTTACTCATGGAGTAAGGTTAGGATTCCTAGGATATTGTCTTTTCTACAAGAAGGTTTAGAAAAGGGTTTATCTGCTAGTTCCTTAAAGGGACAGATCTCAGCTCTGTCCATTCTTTTACACAAGCGTCTGTCAGAAGTTCCAGACGTTCAGGCTTTTTGCCAGGCTTTGGCCAGGATTAAGCCTGTGTTTAAAACTGTTGCTCCACCATGGAGCTTAAATTTAGTTCTTAATGTTTTACAGGGTGTTCCGTTTGAACCCCTTCATTCCATTGATATCAAGCTGTTATCTTGGAAAGTTCTGTTTTTAATGGCTATTTCCTCAGCTCGTAGAGTCTCTGAGTTATCAGCCTTACATTGTGATTCTCCGTATTTGATTTTTCATTCAGATAAGGTAGTTCTGCGTACTAAACCTGGGTTCTTACCTAAGGTTGTCACTAACAAGAATATCAATCAAGAGATTGTTGTGCCATCATTGTGTCCTAATCCTTCTTCTAAGAAGGAACGACTTCTGCACAATCTAGATGTAGTCCGTGCCCTGAAATTTTATTTACAGGCAACTAAAGATTTTCGCCAAACTTCTTCCCTGTTTGTCGTTTATTCTGGACAGAGGAGAGGTCAAAAAGCTTCTGCTACCTCTCTCTCTCTTTGGCTTCGTAGCATAATACGTTTAGCCTATGAGACTGCTGGACAGCAGCCTCCTGAAAGAATTACAGCTCATTCCACTAGAGCTGTGGCTTCCACTTGGGCCTTTAAGAACGAGGCCTCTGTTGAACAGATTTGCAAGGCTGCAACTTGGTCTTCTCTTCATACTTTTTCCAAATTTTACAAATTTGACACTTTTGCTTCTTCGGAGGCTGTTTTTGGGAGAAAGGTTCTTCAGGCAGTGGTCCCTTCCGTATAAAGATCCTGCCTGTCCCTCCCGTCATCCGTGTACTTTAGCTTTGGTATTGGTATCCCAGAAGTAATGATGACCCGTGGACTGACTACACTTAACAGGAGAAAACATAATTTATGCTTACCTGATAAATTCCTTTCTCCTGTAGTGTAGTCAGTCCACGGCCCGCCCTGTTTTTTATGGCAGGTCTAAATTTTTAAATTATACTCCAGTCACCACTGCACCCTATAGTTTCTCCTTTCTCGTTTGGTTCTTGGTCGAATGACTGGGTGTGACGTAGAGGGGAGGAGCTATATAGCAGCTCTGCTTGGGTGATCCTCTTGCACTTCCTGTTGGGGAGGAGTTAATATCCCAGAAGTAATGATGACCCATGGACTGACTACACTACAGGAGAAAGGAATTTATCAGGTAAGCATAAATTATGTTTTTTGTGCTCTATTTTTTTAGTGTTAATACAAAGTTTCCTGGTGTCTTTTTAAAAAAGAGCAGCCTGGCTAATCTATATTTCTCTACAAGGAGGATAACCATTGGTAACAATTTGACTTTATTTTACCATCACCGTGAGACTGTTCACATGTTTATTTTACTTTAAAGGTACAGTAAAGTAATAATTAGACATTTATGATTTAGACAGAGCATACATTTTTTGTGTGTTTATTATTTTTATTTTATTGAGGTTTTTAGCAAAATTTAAATTACAAATAAAATTTGCCACAGTTCAATACAAACAGGTATAATAATAATTTTTGTACCATAATGAGAAAATATACAACACAGTGACAAATTGGTGAGAATATTGTCACCAAGTATAGTAATATAGGTACTACGATATAAACATATTCAAGTAATAACCTGTAAACCAACGAATGATATGCAAATACCCCCTAAACCTCCTTTTATTTATAGGAACCTATGCTATTCATAGGCCACTCTTTGACCCACACGTAATATCCAGTATTGACGGAGGTAAACTAGAATGATATATCATTTTATGAACCTCCCAAGTAATGTATGGGCTACTAATGAACCAATGTAATAGATCTTGAATGGCTGGAGGTGAAAAAACTAGAGTGATATACGGTCACTTTTGGACCATGGCACATAATTTATAATCTATAAGAGCAACTGATATAGGGAATATGATATGCATATATAATGTTAATAAACTAGGATGAGCAATATATCTAGAGTCCTCACAGATAAAGCTTTCATTACCGCTAGTAATTATATAATGCTGGTGGAGGTACTCTAATATGTTTGTATGCTATGCAGTGAAATCACGCAAAGCACAAAACCAAAACATATACGTTAGCAGGGTAGCTAAGTCGATCTAACTAGGGGATACAAAACTGGGATTTCTTGAATGGTCTTGGTGGGTGGACTCCCGGGAGTGACCTAGCTCCCTTGCAAACGGTTACCTTCTTTGGCGTAACTCGAGGACCTTACACCCACTAATAGGAAAGGTCAAGAGGGGGAGGTGGCTCCCGCAAATTAAAGTTATAGCCTTTTGTATCCTATAGTGCAGAAGGCATTGAGTACTTTTGACCCTAAAATGATCTGCAGGTAACCTGAGTTGGTCATTCTGATAGTTATACCTAATTAATAAAATGAGTTAGCAGAACCGCCTACTAGTATGGTCGGTAAGAGTCAATATGGTATTACGGTGGGATTTTATAACTATAAAAGAGAAATAATATGACTCTGCTACTGGCTGGGGTCTAGATAGGCCCATATACTTAGAACTTAGATCTGGAGTGAGTCCAAACTAAAAGGTTCCCTCCTGCATTTCTGTGAAAGGTCAGCAGGTGTCAGCTAGATTATTTTAAAGACCAGGATCCCCAAGAGGGCTGGTAGCTCAAAAGAGGTATAGTGCTAATTATCTATAAGTTGCAATAGTAAGAATAATCATCTCATAGACTGGTAGTGACAATATATTTCTATATATAAGCATCATATAATAAAGTCATCATTACTATATACGCTGATATAAGACATAGCTAATGTTAGCCATAATGATTCTCTATATCTATATAAGAGAGATAATATGACTCTGCTACTGGCTGAGATCTGGGTTGAGATCTAAAGTGAGTCTAAACTTAAAGGGACATAATACTCATATGCTAAATCACTTGAAACTGATGCAGTATAACTGTAAAAAGCTGACAGGAAAATATCACCTGAGCATCTGAGATATTTTACCTCACAATCTCCTCAGCTCAGCAGAGTAAGTTCTGTGTAAAAAGTTATACTTCACCTGCTCCCAGCTGCAGGTAAAAATAAAAAAAAATGAAGAAATGAACAGCAGCCAATCAGCATCAGCAGTGCTGAGGTCATGAACTCTTACTGTGATCTCATGAGATTTGACTTAACTCTCATGAGATTTCATAGTAAGCTTCCTTTACCTGATTGGTGAAATAATATGAGAGTTCACGAGGCTCATCCCCTAAGCTGTCCTAGGACAGACACACTAAAATGCTGCTTAGAAATCCTTTACAATGGGAGGTGGCTACTGAGGAACTTTTGAGGTAAAATATCTTTCTTTTTTACATAGAGATGTTCAGGAGATATTTTATAGTCAGCTTTTTACAGCTATACTGCATCACTTTCAAGTGTTTAAACATTTGGGTATTATGGCCCTTTAAAGGTTCCCATCATACATTCCTGTGAATGGTTAACAGGTGTCATCTAAATGATTTTAAGGACCAGGATCCCCAAGAGGACTGGTAGCTCGAAGGAGGTACAGTGCTAATGATCTATAATTTGCCATGAAACATCATTTCAAACAAACACATACATGCAAGAACAATTGTCTCATAGTCCGGTAGGAACAATATATTTCTATATATAATAATCAGGCAATAAAGTCATCATTATTATATATGCCAATATGAGACATAGCTACGCCGTCCTTTTGGGTGGATTGTAAAATGTTAACAGAGATGCTACCCGAGTGACTGTTGGATGACAGCTGGCATAATAGGGACAGTGGCCAGAGCAGTAGAGAGGAGAGTGCCGTTGGGGAAATTCTCTAGAGAGGGTCTGGATCAATAAAAATAAGGTAGGTATATGCA
Organism: Bombina bombina; assembly: GCF_027579735.1. NCBI lineage: Eukaryota > Metazoa > Chordata > Amphibia > Anura > Bombinatoridae > Bombina > Bombina bombina. The sequence continues at coordinate 34,199,653 of NC_069510.1, read as the reverse complement.
TTCTGAGTCACTTTTGGCCATGCTGGCTGGAGTACCTTTGAGAGTTTAGGGTCCCCAGTCGTCATCGGATCGCCGTACAGATCTCTCTGCCGCGTCGGGTGGCCGGCTGCATCCACCCACGCTAGCAGTTTCTCTACAGCCGTGCCACTAAAACTGGTATCCTTAATTGTGGCCTGAACATTAGCTGTCTCATGACTCCGGTGGGATTGATTATTTCCCTTTGGCTGCGAGAGCAAGCCCTCTCGAGCTGGTGCACTTCCCTGGACAAACTCAGCTACATTCAAAATAGGGTATGAGTACCTGCGCTGCGTACCATAATTTGATCCGTCCGCCATTTTATGGTCTGCGTCCTCTTCTTTTGTAGGTCAAACATTAATTAAAGTTTTGAGGCAAGCGAAGGAGTCGCCTACCTGTTCAGCTAGGGCCACCAGAAGGGTCCGGATTCTTATGTACGAAATCTCATCCATGTTTGCCAGTCAGGTTGACCCACAGCTTACTCTCACTGCAAGTATTATTTTGTCCCAGTTGTCAGGAGCTAAGAAGATGGGGGGGGGGGGGCTTCAAAGGCCCCGGTCGTTGAAGTAACCCTCAGTGCATTCATTTTCTCAGATCCTTTAGCTTGTGGGTGAAGTGAGATTGTGACGGTTAAAGTTTCCACTTTAGAAAAGCATAAGGTAAAGTCTGAGTTATAGGGGCTCCGCTTCCCGCTGTCAGGACCTCTTCATATATTAGTACTGTACCGCCTTTCCTGCTCTGAGCATACACCCAAAAATGTAATCTCTATGAATGTGAGCTCCTGCTTAAAAAGTTGTAAGAGAACATTAAAGATTTTTTACGTGGAAATCGTAATACAATTAGGTAAATTATGATTATAAGCAGGAGCTTCAAGGAAACATGTCTGATCGCTTCAGTGGTTAGCTCCGCTCCCCCAGAGCATACATTTTTAAACAACTTTCAAATTTACTTCTAATATTTAATTTGCTTCCTTCTCTTGTTATCCTTTGCTGAAAGGTTTATCTAGTTAAGCTCAGGAGCAGCAAAGAACCTAGGTTCTAGTGGCTGATTGGTGGCGGCATATATATACCGATTGTCATTGGCTTACCCATGTTTTCAGTTAAAAAGCATTAGTGCATTGCTGCTCCTTCAACAAATGAGAATGAAGCAAATTTGATAACAGAGGTGAATTGGAAAGTTGTTTAAAATGGTATGTTCTACCTAAATCATGAAAGATTTTTTGGGGGTTTCATGTCCTTTTAAGACCACTGGTGTACTTTTACTTAATTTCACAATTATTTATATTGAGGTCTAAGGTTTTGTCTATTTCTAGGTGATCTTATTAAAGGGACACTCCCACTCCAAATTACTTCCATTAAAAAAAAAGTGCACAGTCTTTTTTATATTTAAACCTTTTGAGTCACCAGCTCCTACTGAGCATGTGCAAGAATTCACAGAATAAGCGTATATGCATTTGTGATTGGCTGATGGCTGTCACATGGTACGTGTATGCATTTGTGATTGGCTGATGGCTGTCACATGGTACAGGGGGAGTTGAAATAGACATAACTTTTAAAATTATGATACTATTCATTTGAAGTTCAGACTAAGTGCTATTGCACTGTTTTGTTATCTTGCATTTGTTGATTATGCAAATCTACTGTGTTGACTGGTCCTTTAATATTGGTTTGATACATTCATTGAATCACCTGTGGCTTTTTCTAAGTAGTGCTATGATATGTCTTTTTTTTGTGTCCTGTATTTTAATCGATTTGTGTAGCAGCAACCCTTTTATATATGGTTTTAAATCTCCCATCTGATTTTAGCATTTGAGAAAATGCTGCAAGGAAGTTTAGACAAAGAGTGAGTGATTTATTAGTGAAGACAAATGTTGTTACCACTACTGATGACCCCTTAACTTTGTTTAGGGATTTAGAAAAGTTACTAATGACAGATGCCAAAGAATGCAAGATTTTAAATGATTAGATAATTATATATTACATAATGTGATAGAGGACTCAGGATATTTAAATTCCCTGCGCTTGATCTTATTGAAGTAGAATATCAAACAGAATGGGAGCAAATAATATATGATTGCTCTATCAGTTTAATTAAACTCCTGATCAAAAACAGGGAACACAAGCTCGAGCAGTTGAAAATAATCATCCATTTCATTAACCCCTTAAGGACCACAGGACCAAAGCACTTTTCCATTTTATGACTGTTTGGGACCAGAGCTATTTCCAGAGGAGAGTGCTCTACTTCATTCATTACTTGTGGGAATTAAGAACCTGGCCACCAGGAGGAGGCAAAGACACCCCAGCCAAAGGCTTAAATACCTCCCCCACTCCCCTCATCCCCCAGTCATTCTTTGCCTTTCGTCACAGGAGGTTGGCAGAGAAGTGTCGGAAGATTCGGAGTAGTCTCTTATGGAGGGTAGTACTCTTTGAGATGGGACTGGAGTTTTAAGTAGTCCTGTCAGTCTCTCAGTGAGAGCATGGGTGAATGTTAGAGTCCAGAGATGCAGGAAGAGTCTTTCTGCGAACCCATCAGCTCCATTAGCAATCAGCGTTGGCGAGTTTCGCTGCCTGCTTTTCTTCTCTCAAGTCCATGTCAGGAGCGATGCTACTATCCTGTCACACTTGAAGGGCCATATTCCTGTTCCACGGCGTTGATTCTGGTAAGATCGTTTCATTTATATATATATATATTTGATTTAACGCATGAAGACAGGGTGACTGTGTGGCTCCTTTTATCTTTATAGAATCTAAGGTAATACCCTCAGAAGGGGGCTGTTGAACAGGGGGGATATTATTAGGCATAATATTGTTTATTGTGTTTGCTACTGCATTTGTGTGAGATGAGGCTCTGTCAGTGTGGAACACAGTTCATAGAGAGAAATTGAGGCGGGCTTTTTTGGCGCGCCCTCTCGAGTGAAAGGGCAGTCCTGCATGGCACTCCATGTGACCGGGTGTGGCCTCTACAAATTTCTCGTCCTGCGTTCGGAGATGAAAGCTGTTTCTTGTAGTCCGGGTCATAGGAAGTGGTGAGTGCCCTGGCCATTGGGATATAAAGGTGCCATTTATTTTTTTGATCAAGTCCATAATAAAGGCGCAAGCTATGGAGGTCTCTGATATGTTAGAGGATAGTCCCTCTTTATCTAAACCCATAAACTGTGTATGTTGTGAGGAGGTTCCAGTCGAATCGCTGATGCAACTCTGTTCCACATGTTTTCACAATATTGCCATTTCCAAAAAGAATAAAGTATTTAGTACGACTGAGCCGTCCACCTCTGAGGATTCTCCGACCTGCGAGGTGCGTTCCCTGAAATCATCTCCGATTACACAAGCAGTTCCCCAGGACACTACTCATCCTCCTGCGGAAGGGGCCCTTTGGCTTCCAGACTTCGCTGATCAATTACAGATGGCGTTTTCTGGGGCCATTAATGCGATGCCTCGTCCTACTAAGCACAAGCGGAAGGTACGGCACTGCTATTCTTCTCAGGGTTCTTTGACTCCGCTGGATGTTTCGGACAGATTATCAGCTGAGGAGGACAACGACTTATCGGAGGATGTCGCTTCTGAGGCGGAATCGGCTACTTCTAGGCCTCCATCTGCTAAGGAGCCTAATTTTAAGTTTAAGATGGAGCATTTGCGCTATCTGCTAAAAGAGGTGCTTGCTACGTTGGACGTTCCGGAACCAAAACTACCGGAGGAACCTTCAATTCCTAAACTTGATAGTCTATGAGGATAGGGTAGTGCCCAGGTATTCCCGGTTCCAGTCAAAATGGCTAACATTATTAAGAATAATTGGGAGAAACTTGGTTCGTCCTTTTCCCCCTCTTCTTCATTTAAAAAGCTTTTCCCCGTTCCAGAAGCGCAGTTTGAACTGTGGGGAACTGTCCCTAAGGTGGATGGTGCTATCTCCACGCTTGCTAAGAGAACGACTATTCAGCTAGAGTATAGCTCCTCTTTCAAGGAACCCATGGATAAAAAGATGGAGTCCATGTTGCGGAAGATGTTCCAACTCATGGGGTTCATTTTTAAGCTGGCGGCGGCATTCGCCGCTGTGGTGGGTGCGGCTACCTACTGGTGTGACGCACTAGCAGCGATGGTCGAGGTGGAGACTTCTCTCCATGAAATTCTAGACCGAATTAAGGCCTTAAAGGTGGCTCATTCGTTCATTTGTGATGCTAACATGCAGATTATTAGCCTGAATGCTAGAACATCAGGGTTTTCTGTTTTAGCCTGCAGGGCTTTGTGGCTAAAGTCGTGGTCTGCTGACATGACTTCTAAGTCTTGTTTGCTTTCCCTCCCATTCAAGGGGAAGGTTTTGTTTTGCCCAGGCCTGGATTCTATCATCTCTACGGTCACGGGTGGCAAGGGGGCCGTCTTACCTCAGGATAAGAAGGCTAAACCTAAGGGATCTACTATTCTTCCCTTTCGCACGGACAAGTCTCAGCGTCAGCAGCTGCCGCAAAGTCGGAGCAATCCAAGGGATCTTGGAATCTAGCTAACTCTTGGAATAAGTCCAAGTAGAACAAGAAGCTCACTGAATAAAAGTCGGCATGAAGGGGCAGCCCCCGGTCCATCATCGGATCATGTAGGGGGAAGACTATCTCTTTTTGCGGAGGCCTGGAGAAGAGACGTTATAGACCCTTGGGTTCTGGAGGTCGTATCCCAGGGTTACAGGATAGGTTTCAAGTCTTATCCGCCCAGAGGCGATTCCTCTTGTCAAACAGGAGACGCCTTCCTGGGGTGTGTGAAGGATCTCTCATCTCTTAGGGTAATCGTCCCAGTTCCTCCGGCAGAAAGAGGTCTGGGATATTATTTAAACCTTTTCATGGTCCCAAAGAAGGAGGACATGTATCGTCCAATTCTGGACCTAAAGGTCCTAAGCAAGTTCTTGTCAGTTCCATCGTTCAAGATGGAGACGATCAGGTCAATTTTGCCCCTGGTGGAAGAGGGGCAATTCATGACAACTTCCGTCATCGGATCATGTAGGGGGCAGACTATCTCTTTTTGCGGAGGCCTGGAGAAGAGACGTTATAGACCCTTTGGTTCTGAAGGTTGTATCCCAGGGTTACAGGATAGTTTTCAAGTCTTATCCTCCCAGAGGCAGATTCCTCTTATCAAACAGGATATGCCTTCCTGGGGTGTGTGAAGGATCTCTCATCTCTTGGGGTAATCATCCCAGTTTCTCTGGCAGAAAGAGGTCTGGGATATTATTTAAACCTTTTCGTGGTCCCAAAGAAGGAGGGCACGTTTCGTCCAATGCTGGACCTAAAGGCCCTAAGCAAGTTCTTGTCAATTCCATCGTTCAAGATGGAGATGATCAGGTCAATTTTGCCCATGGTGCAAGAGGGGCAATTCATGATGACTATAGACCTGAAGGACGCCTACCTGCATGTTCCAATCCACAGGTTCGCCTTCCTGGACCAGCACTTCCAGTTTGTGGCCCTTCCGTTTGGTTTGGCAAGAGTCTTCACAAAGGTTCTGGGAGCTCTACTCGCAGTAGCGAGAGCCAGAGGAATTGCAGTGGCACCTTATCTGGACGATATCCTGGTCCAGGCTCCGCCCTACAGTTTTGCGGAGGATCACTCGAGAACTCTTCTCCTTCGCTCCCACGGGTGGAAGATAAACGAAGGAAAGAGTTCATTGGTCCCCAGGAACAGGGTGGAGTGAAGATATTCTTGACAGATCAGAGACGTTGCAAACTTGCGTCCAACTGTCTAGCTCTTCAGACATCCTCCAGGACATCTGTGGCCAGGTGCATGGAGGTGATCGGGCTCATGGTATCCAGCATAGATGTCATTCTATTCAACAGGTTCCATCTCAGACCTCTTCAGCTGTGCATGTTGAGACAATGGAACAGTGATTATTCAGATCTGTCCCAACAGATATCTCTAGACAGACCGGTGAGGGAGTCCCTATCTTGGTGGATCCGACCGGGGCAGTTGTCTCAGAGGACATCCTTTTTGAGACCATCCTGGGAGATTGTGACCACGTATGCAAGTCTATCAGGATGGGGAGCTATTTGGGGTGCCAGAAGGGCACAGGGCAGATGGACTCGAGAAGAGTCGAGTCTACCTATAAATATTTGCAAACTTCGAGCGATATTCAACACTCTAAGGGCTTGGCCCCTTCTGGGGTCGTCCCGATTCATCATATTCCAGTCGGACAACATTACCTCGGTGGCTTACATAAACCATCAGGGGGGACAAGAAGCTCCCTAGCCATGAGGGAAGTATCTCGGATTCTGGAATGGGCAGAGACTCACAATTGTTCGCTCTCAGTGATCCACATTCCAGGTGTGGACAACTGGGAAGCAGATTTTTTTGGGCAGACAGACGTTTCATCCAGGGGAATGGTCCCTCCATCCCAAGATGTTCCCAGAGATCTGCAGCAGATGGGGGACACCGGAGATAGATCTCATGGCGTCCAGACTCAATTGCAAGCTACCCAGATACGGATCGCAATCCAGGGATCCCCAGGCGTAACTGATAGATGCCTTGGCGATTCCCTGGGACTTCAACCGAATTTACATATTTCCACTGTTACCTCTTCTACCTCGGGTAGTGGCCCGCATAAAGCAGGAGCGAACTTCAGCTATTCTGATTGCCCTGTCATGGCCGCAGAGGATGTAGTTTGCGGATCTGAAGGCAATGTCATCATCTCTGCTGTGGAAGTTACCTTGTCGCAGGGATCTGCTAGTTCAAGGTCCCTTTCTTCATCAAAATGTCGATTCTCTGAGGCTGACTGTGTGGAGGTTGAACGACTAGTCTTATCCAAAAGAGGTTTTTCAGAAAAAGTGATTGACACTCTCGTTCAGGCTAGGAAGCCGGTCACTCGACGCATCTACCATACGGTGTGGAGGACCTACTTGTCCTGGTGTGAGGAACGAGGATACCCATGGCACAAGGTCAGAGTATCCAGGATTTTGGCCTTTCTCCAGGACGGCCTGGATAAGGGTCTTGCCACCAGTTCCCTGAGTGGACAGATTTCAAGCTTTATCTGTACTGTTGCATAAGAAGCTTGCAGAGCTTCCTGACATTCAGTCCTTTGTTCAGGCTCTGGTTAGGATCAGGCCTGTCTTCAGAAACCTGGCTCCTCCTTGGAGCCTAAACTTGGTTCTTAAGGTTTTGCAGAGGGCTCCGTTTGAGCCTATGCATGCTCTTGACATTAAGGTTCTTTTGTGGAAAGTCCTGTTATTACTGGCTATTGCATCGGCATGCAGAGTCTCTGAGTTGGCGGGCTTGCAATGTAAGCCTCCCTACTTGGTGTTTGATGCTGATAAGGCTGTTCTTCACACTGGTTTTGATTTCCTTCCTAAGGTAGTGTTGAGTCGTAACATCAATCAGGAAATAGTTCCATCTTTGTGTCCTAACCCTTCTTCTTCGGAGAGGTTACTTCATAATCTGGACGTGGTTCGGGCTCTGAAGTTTTATCTTCAAGCCACGAAGGAGTTCAGACAGACTTTGGCCTCTATTTATCAAGGTCTGTTGGATCAGGTCCGACAGACCACGCTGAATACGCTCGCCGTATTCAGCATTGCACCAGCAGCTCACAAGAGCTGCTGGTGCAACGCCGCCCCCTGCAGACTCGTGGCCAATGGGCCACCAGCAGGGGGTGTCAATCAACCCGATTGTACTCAATCGGGTTGATTTCCGGCGATGTCTGTCCGCCTGCTCAGAGCAGGCGGACAGGTTATGGAGCAGCAGTCTTTGTGACCGCTGCTTCATAACTACTGTTTCTGGCGAGCCTGCAGGCTTGCCAGAAACATGGGGCATCAAGCTCCATTCGTAGCTTTTCCTTATTCGTTGTGTATTCAGGGAAGCGCAGGGGGCAAAGGGTCTCTGCTACCTCTATCTTTTTGGTTGAGGAGTGTGATCCGTCTGGCATATGAGACATCGGGACACAAGCCTCCTCAGAGGATTACGGCTCACTCGACTAGAGCTGTGGCCTCTTCTTGGGCCTTTAAGAATGAGGCTTCTATGAAGCAGATTTGTAAGGCGGCCACTTGGTCTTCTTTACACACTTTTGCAAAATTTTATAAATTTTACGTTTTTGCTTCGGCAGAAGCAGCTTTTGGGAGAAATGTTCTGCAGGCTGTGGTGCCCTCAGTATAGGGTCCGCCTCCTTTTATCCTCCCATTTTTTTCATTCAGTGTCCTCTAGAGCTTGGGTATTAGTTCCCACAAGTAATGACTGAAGCAGTGGAATCTCCTCCCATTAAGATGGAAAACATAAATTATCCTTACCTGATAATTTCATTTTTATGTGTGGGAGGAGAGTCCACTGCACCTGCCCGTGTCTCTGGTGGGTGGACCTAAATTTAATATTAATCTTTTGACACCATTTATACCCTGATATTTCTCCTACTGTTCCTTGTTCCTTTGGCAGAATGACTGGGGGATGAGGGAAGTGGGGGAGGTATTTAAGCCTGGCCAGGTTCTTAATTTCCACAAGTAATCAATGAAGCAGTGGACTCTCCTCCCACAGATGGAAATGAAATTATCAGGTAAGCATAATTTATGTTTTTTACATTTCTGCAGTGTTTGTGTTTAGCTGTAATTTTCCTCTTATTCATTTACTGTACCCACACATTATATACGTTTTTTTCGCCATTAAATGGACTTTCTAAAGATACCATTTCTTTCATCATATCTTATAATTTACTAGAATTTTTTTTTATAAAATATGATGAAAAATGGAAAAAACACACACTTTTTCTAACTTTGACCCCCAAAATCTGTTACACATCTACAACCACCAAAAAACAACCATACTAAATAGTTTCTAAATTTTGTCCTGAGTTTAGAAATATCCAATGTTTACATGTTCTTTGCTTTTTTTGCAAGTTCTAGGGCAATAAATACAAGTAGCACTTTGCTATTTCGAAACCACTTTTTTTTCAAAATTAGCGATAGTTACATTGGAACACTGATATCTGTCAGGAATCCCTGACTATCCCTTGACATGTATATATTTGTTTTAGAAGACAAACTAAAGTATTGATATAGGCCCATTTTGGTATATGTCATGCCACCATTTCACCGCCAAATGCGATCAAATAAAAAAAATTGTTCACTTTTTCACAAACTTTTTCACAAACTTTAGGTTTCTCATTGAAATTATTTACAAACAGCTTGTGCAATTATGGCACAGATGGTTGTAAATGCTTCTCTGGGATCCCCTTTTTTGAGAAATAGCAGACTTATATGGCTTTGGCGTTTCTTTTTGGTAATTAGAAGGCCGCTAAATGCCGCTGTGCACCACATGTGTATTATGCCCAGCAGTGAAGGAGTTAATTAGGGAGCTTGTAGGGTTAATTTTAGTGTAGTAGATAACCCCAGGCATTGATCTAGTCCCATTTTGGTATATTTCATGCCACCATTTCACTGCCAAATGCGATCAAATAAAAAAAAAGTTAAATTTTTCACAATTTTAGGTTTCTCACTGAAATTATTTACAAACAGCTTGTGCAATTATGGCACAAATGGTTGTAAAAGCTTCTCTGGGATCCCCTTTGTTCAGAAATAGCAGACATATATGGCTTTGGCATTGCTTTTTGGCAATTAGAAGGCCGCTAAATTCCGCTGCGCACCACACTTGTATTATGCCCAGCAGTGAAGGGGTTAATTAGGTAGCTTGTAGGGAGCTTGTAGGGTTAGTTTTAGCTTTAGTGTAGACATCAGCCTCCCACCTGACACATCCCATCCCCTGATCCCTCCTAAACAGCTCTCTTCCCTCCCCCCACCCCACAATTGTCCCCGCTATCTTATGTACTGGCAGAAAGTCTGCCAGTACTAAAATAAGTTGTTTTTTTTGTATTATTATTTAAAAAAAAAACATTCTGATGTGTAGGATCCCCCTTAGCCCCCAACCTCCCTGATCCCCCCCCTAAACAGCTCTGTGCAGATACACATCCAGTATTTCACTCAGGCTTTATTTATAACTTATCACCCAATATCGCTGTCTCTTGTTAAGCCACTAACTTTATTCACACTACATATATTTTTTTTTATTCCTATTATTTAATCAGAAAGAAAAGATATACTAAGGTTGTGGCGGACACTGCAAGGGCTAGTCACGGACACCAGTGACCGTGTACGCACACCTTGCCTATCCCTGCCCTCTACCTTATTGCGCTCCATCTTGGGTACTGGCAGCTGCCATAAAATATGTTTTGTTTTTAAATATTTTTCTGTAGTGTAGCTGCCCCCCCTCAATCATAGAGGGTACGTCCTTGGTCGTTAACAACCGATTTTTGTAGGACATACCCTGTATGTCGTTGGTGGTTAAGAGGTTAAGGATATGAAGTGTAAAGAATTTAATATCAACATCCAAAACAGAGTTGGTCAATTTACTAGGGAACTAGAGGCTAATAAAATATCCAAATTGCAAAGAGACCTGGAAGATTTTACTAATACATTTTATACTTTTTAGAAAAAATATTCTAACCAAGCCATGTCTACCAATTTCTTCAATTTAAAAGATTCCTATGGGGAAGCTCAGAGTTCTAACAAACAGTATGCTTCTAACAACAAGCAGGATAGAAAAAAGAGAAAACCATGTGTCTCTCGTTACCAAACCACATATCCATTAGAAATAACACAACATCATCAATTACAGCCTATCAAATTACATAATAGATTTACAACTTTTGGGGCAGGAACAATTGAATACATCTGATTGGCTCACTCAAGTTGCCAAACCTCAGGCCAAAATTCATAATTGTAAACAACATTCGAGAGAGAACTATTTTTTAGGCAACTGCAGGCACAAACATACTTGAATACCACCTGTAGAGAAACAGAAGTGGGGGTAGGGAATATGACAATTGGAGGAAGACCAAATGCCCCTTTGAAAATTCAGAGGTAATAGGGGAGACAAAAAATTACATTAAAAGACACTGAAAAAAAAAATGGAATTAGAAGAGGCAAAGGAATCAATTGTTATCCTTTCAGTATTAATTCAGAAGGGAGCAGTATTTTATCTATTAGCAAAGGATTTAAATTTTGTACCTAGCACCCTTCCAAATAAATTTGATACGTTTATTGATGCACAAAAATATATACGTAAATTAACCCACAAACAATATTTTCAAAAAAGAGATGTGTCTAAAATTCATAATGATAACATCTTATGGGATAGCAAAGATGTTGAGATGGAATTATTACTTGAAGAACTTGAAAAAGAAAGTGATCCAATAGATAGAACTTTAATGGAAGAATCTAGGGTAGGGCCTGATTTGGATCTTTCCAACATTAGCCTGTATGAAGATTTGAAATGTGTGATTTGACAAGACCGCCTATCTTCTATCCAGTAACAGAACAAGGAGAAATTATTTAATTTTTCAATAAGTTGGTATGTGAAGATCTAGAGAAGATGCTTGAGGCAACTAATTTTGATAATTTTAATTTTAGGGACAATTAAAGTTTTCATGTAAGAATAGCGCTTAAAATTGTAACTAAAGACACTAATATAGTGTTTATAGCAGCTGATAAGGGTGGAGGACTGGTAATCCAAAAAAGATCTGACTATCTGGCTGAAGCATTCAAATACTTAATTATTTAGATAACTACCAGAAATCGACATTTAATTCAAAGAATATTCATAAACAAGAACTTTATCAACTGATTAGTTTGGCTAAAGAAAATAGAATTCTTAATACCACTGAATTTGATTTCAAATCCAGGATCGGGTTAGGTAGAGGCAGACTATCTTTCTTTCTGGATGCTTGGGTTCACAATGTCCCAGATGCTTGGGCAGTGGATGTTGTCTCCCAAGGGTACAAGATAGGTTTTAAATCTGGCCCCCAAGAAGCAGATTTCTCCTTTCAAGACTCTCATCAAATTTGGTGAAAAGAGAAGCTTTCTTAAATTGTATAAAGGTCCTCTCTTATTTGGGAGGGATCGTCCTGGTCCCTCCTGCAGAACAGGGGTTAGGGTTTTATTCAAACCTTTTCGTAGTTCCCAAGAAGGAGGGAACCTTCTGTCCTATTCTGGATCTAAAATGTCTCAAGTTTTTTAAGGTTCCATCCTTTAATATGGAGACTATCAGATCCATTCTCCCTTTAGTCCAGGAGGGTCCGTTCATGACCACTATAGACCTAAAAGATGCATACCTCCATGTTCCTAGTTAAAGGGACACTGAACCCAATTTTTTTTTCTTTCATGATTCAGATAGAGCATGCAACTTTAACCAGCTTTCTAATTTACTTCTATTATCAATTTTTCTTCGTTCTCTTGCTATCTTTTGGCTAGATTACGAGTTTTGCGTTTGAGGCTATGCGGTGCTAACAAGCAGTTTATGCTCACCGCTCACTTACAGACAGCGCTGGTATTACGAGTTTTTACAAACCCGGCGTTAACAGACAAGAAGTGAGCGTAGAGTATCATTTTGCTCCACATCTCACTCCAATACCAGCGCTGCTTAAGTCAGGGGTGAGCTGGTGTAACGTGCTCATGCACGATTTCCCCATAGGAATCAAAGGGGAGAGCCAGCTGAAAAAAAGTCTAACACCTGGAAAAAAGCAGCGTTTAGCTCCTAACGCAGCCCCATTGATTCCTATGGGGAAATAAAATGTATGTCTACACCTAACACCCTAACATGAACCCCGAGTCTAAACACCCCTAATCTTACACTTATTAACCCCTAATCTGCCGCCCCGACATCGCCGCCACCCACATTATAATTATTAACCCCTAATCTGCCGCTCCGAACACCGCCGCCACCTACATTATAGTTATGAACCCCTAATCTGCTGCCCCCAACATCGCCGCCACCTACATTATAGTTATGAACCCCTAATCTGCTGCCCCCAACATCGCCGCCACCTACATTATATTTATTAACCCCTAATCTGCTGCCCCCAACATCGCCGACACCTACCTACACTTATTAACCCCTAATCTGCCACCCCCAACGTTGCCGCCACTATTCTAAATGTATTAACCCCTAAACATAAGTCTAACCCTAGCCCCCCTAACTTAAATATAATTTAAATAAATCTAAATAAATATTACTATCATTAACTAAATTATTCATATTTAAAACTAAATACTTACCTGTAAAATAAACCCTAAGATAGCTAATAGTTACATTGTATCGATCTTAGATTTTATTTTTATTTTACAGGCAAGTTTGTATTTATTTTAACTTGGTAGAATAGTTATTAAATAGTTATTAACTGGGGGGGGCGGAGCTAGCTCTGAGTCTGAACAATCGCAAGCTGCCATAGCTCCGGCTAAATATTAGAAATAACTGTACATTTGGCCATTCAGCTCAACCTAATTGATAATTATAAGGTGGCTAATAGTTCATGGACCCTAAATGAGAAACTTGAAGATTAAGGGACATCGACAAGTAAAGTAACTCTGCATGATCTTGGGACAGTATTGTTTGAGGCCTGTGAGAGCGGCCATTTTTCAATTCTGTGAAAAGGATTAATAACGAAAGTGAGAAGGATCCTGTAAGGCACTTTCTAACATTAAGGAGCTACTGAATTTGTAAGGACGGTGGAGAAACAGAGAACTTTAGCCTTCAATATACCGGCAATGAGGACACTGCAAAGCCTTCCTACCTAAGAACTAGAGACCACTTACACCTTGAACTCTGATCCGGAACCTAATAGACTGTTAATATCCCCAGTTCTATTATGGAGACTAAAATTGAGCTCATACTTACCGATTTATGCAGCGATATCAAAGAACAGTTCAAGATCCTGGCCGCAGAGGTGGAAGCTCTTTTTGACCCTATCTGCAATACGCTTGTGGTTACTAATCATACGTCATTGCCCCAGAGTGTTCGAGAGGAGGTCTTACCTTCCCGGTCGAACGTTCCGGTGCTCTCAGAGAGGGAACTTCCTGGTTTAGAAGGGCTGCTGACAACTCAGCCAGCTGATCTAGAGACTGTACCCGAGCATGCCACAGCATATGAGGAGGTAAGGACTATGGTATCTAAAAAGATTATATCAGAGACTAACCATCAGACCATACCTCATAGTTCTACATCGCTTGGCTGGGGACAAATTATGAGTGATGTGATAGGGAGCTTACTCAAGTGTGAACCCAGCAGGTCTCAGGACCAGAGAGGAGAGTTATCGGCTACAGACTTACTCGAGACAGTTGAAAAATGCAGTCTATTGCCTGCTGCAGGAGTTTATTGGGAGTTCCTCTTTATTTACAGCATAATTTCAAGTTTAAACCAATTGAATCCTCTACTCAGACGAGTTGGTGTCGGCTAGATTCAAACCTTGATTGGTTTGCTCGCTGCTTTCCCTGACCATGGACACGAGAGAATCAAATTAAGGACTAGTCAATTGGTGATATCAACAGCAACGTCCTTTACATGTTATGTGACTCTAGGCAATAGTTAATAATTGTTTACAGTTTCAAGGTTCACAAAACAATAAGTTTCTTGTATTTGTACAGTTTGTAAATTGGCAACATTAGAATACCTCTATCATTATATTGCAGGTTTATATTTATTATGCTAGCATATCTATATCGCAGCTCTCATATATGTCCACAGGGTCAGGAGTAGCTACTTTCCTAAGCCAGATACCATAATATCTAATGAGGGACAAAGTTGTTTTATAATATTACCAACACCCTCTAAGAATTTCAGATTAACAACTACTAGCTGATATACTAGTCACTATACCCAGTTTTGCTAGATGATATCCTATGCTTGAAGAACAGATATCATGGGTCGCCCATTCATCTATTGGGGAATGACTTGTCTAATATTTTATTGGAAGCATTGTCGAATACATTTTGTAGATATTGCTATGATACGCTGTGCCTAGATTCACACTTAGATAACAGGGACCACAAAACCTGGTGGGTAAATGCATATTATATAGGCTATTGTATTATATATAATTATATTTGGATGTATATAATAGGATATTTTAAGCTGAAAAGGTGAAAACTCTGTCTTTTGTCGAGGGGGTATAGGGCCCGTACCCTTACGATAAAACGATAGGACATAGGATTGCCTCAAGTATACATTGCCATACATGAAACCCTTATAGCTTCATTTTTACAGTGTTAATTAAACAGTTGTAAATCAATGCAGATTATTCCTTGAATGAGTAAAGCATAGGTGTACCTTCATAATTAAGCATATTTCCAATCTCATTTTATATTTGGCCCAGTTTTCCCCCGACTATGTTACCCCTTTCTTGGACTTATATACTAGTGATAATTACATTATTTTGCTCTGTACTTTTATACAGGTTGATGTAAAATTGCAGTATTATGATTATTATGCTAATGCATATGTCTACCATATATTATTTGTGGAAACCTAACAGAAAGCTACCTCATACCTTAAAGGGAAAACTTATTTTGCCATTATATTTGTTCTTATAACTTACTTTCTCATCTACAAATATTTCTTTCATGTAATTAACAAGAGTCCATGAGCTAGTGACGTATGGGATATACATTCCTACCAGGAGGGGCAAAGTTTCCCAAACCTTAAAATGCCTATAAATACACCCCTCACCACACCCACAAATCAGTTTTACAAACTTTGCCTCCAAGGGAGGTGGTGAAGTAAGTTTGTGCTAGATTCTACGTTGATATGCGCTCCGCAGCAAGTTGGAGCCCGGTTTTCCTCTCAGCGTGCAGTGAATGTCAGAGGGATGTGAGGAGAGTATTGCCTATTGAATGCAGTGATCTCCTTCTACGGGGTCTATTTCATAAGGTTCTCTGTTATCGGTCGTAGAGATTCATCTCTTACCTCCCTTTTCAGATCGACGATATACTCTTATATTTACCATTTCCTCTACTGATTCTCGTTTCAGTACTGGTTTGGCTTTCTACAAACATGTAGATGAGTGTCCTGGGGTAAGTAAGTCTTATTTTCTGTGACACTCTAAGCTATGGTTGGGCACTTTATTTATAAAGTTCTAAATATATGTATTCAAACATTTATTTGCCTTGACTCAGAATGTTCAACTTTCCTTATTTCCAGACAGTCAGTTTCATATTTGGGATTATGCTTTAATTATCATATTTTTTCTTACCTCAAAAATTTGACTTTTTCCCTGTGGGCTGTTAGGCTCGCGGGGGCTGAAAATGCTTCATTTTATTGCGTCATTTTTGGCGCGGACTTTTTTGGCGCAAAAATTCATTTCCGTTTCCGGCGTCATACGTGTCGCCGGAAGTTGCGTCATTTTTTGACGTTATTTTGCGCCAAAAATGTCGGCGTTCCGGATGTTGCGTCATTTTTGGCGCAAAAAGCATTTAGGCGCCAAATAATGTGGGCGTCTTTTTTGGCGCCAAAAAATATGGGCGTCGCTTTTGTCTCCACATTATTTCAGTCTCATTTTTCATTTGCTTCTGGTTGCTAGAAGCTTGATGTTTGGCATTTTTTTCCCATTCCTGAAACTGTCTTATAAGGAATTTGATCTATTTTGCTTTATATGTTGTTTTTTCTCTTACATATTGCAAGATGTCTCACGTTGCATCTGAGCCAGAAGATACTACAGGAAAACCTCTGCCTGCTGGATCTACCAAAGCTAAGTGTATCTGCTGTAAACTTTTGGTAGCTATTCCTCCAGCTGTTGTTTGTATTAAATGTCATGACAAACTTGTTAATGCAGATAATATTTCCTTTAGTGATGTACCATTGCCTGTTGCAGTTCCCTCAACATCTAAGGTGCAGAATGTTCCTGATAACATAAGAGATTTTGTTTCTGAATCCATAAAGAAGGCTTTGTCTGTTATTTCTCCTTCTAGTAAACGTAAAAAGTCTTTTAAATCTTCTCTTTCTACAGATGAATTTTTAAATGAACACCATCATTCTGATTCTTTGGACTCTTCTGGTTCAGAGGATTCTGTCTCAGAGATTGATGCTGATAAATCTTCATATTTATTTAAGATGGAATTTATTCGCTCTTTACTTAAAGAAGTACTAATTGCTTTAGAAATAGAGGATTCTAGTCCTCTTGATACTAATTCTATACGTTTAGATAAGGTTTTTAAAGCTCCTGCGGTTATTCCAGAAGTCTTTCCTGTTCCTAATGCTATTTCTGCAGTAATTGCTAAGGAATGGGATAGATTGGGTAATTCATTTACTCCTTCTAAACGTTTTAAGCAATTATATCCTGTTCCGCCTGACAGGTTAGAATTTTGGGACAAAATCCCTAAAGTTGATGGGGCTATTTCTACCCTTGCTAAACGTACTACCATTCCTACATCAGATGGTACCTCGTTTATGGATCCTTTAGATAGAAAAATTGAATCTTTTCTAAGAAAAGCTTATCTATGTTCAGGTAATCTTCTTAGACCTGCTATATCATTGGCTGATGTTGCTGCAGCTTCAACTTTTTGGTTGGAAACTCTAGCGCAACAAGTAACAAATCGTGATTCTCATGATATTATTATTCTTCTCCAGCATGCTAATAATTTCATCTGTGATGCCATTTTTGATATTATTAGAGTTGATGTTAGATTTATGTCTCTGGCTATCTTAGCCAGAAGAGCTTTATGGCTTAAGACTTGGAATGCTGATATGGCTTCTAAATCAACTCTACTTTCCATTTCTTTCCAGGGAAACAAATTATTTGGTTCTCAGTTGGATTCTATTATTTCAACTGTTACTGGTGGGAAAGGAACTTTTTTACCACAGGATAAAAAGTCTAAAGGTAAAAACAGGGCTAACAATCGTTTTCGATCCTTTCGTTTCAACAAAGAACAAAAGCCTGATCCTTCGTCCTCAGGAGCAGTTTCAGTTTGGAAACCATCTCCAGTCTGGAATAAATCCAAGCCTGCTAGAAAGGCAAAGCCTGCTTCTAAGTTCACATGAAGGTACGGCCCTCATTCCAGTTCCGCTGGTAGGGGGCAGGTTACGTTTTTTCAAAGAAATTTGGATCGATTCTGTTCACAATCTTTGGATTCAGAACATTGTTTCAGAAGGGTACAGAATTGGTTTCAAGATGAGACCTCCTGCAAAGAGATTTTTTCTTTCCCATGTCCCAGTAAATCCAGTGAAAGCTCAGCATTTCTGAATTGTGTTTCAGATCTAGAGTTGGCTGGAGTAATTATGCCAGTTCCAGTTCCGGAACAGGGGATGGGGTTTTATTCAAATCTCTTCATTGTACCAAAGAAGGAGAATTCCTTCAGACCAGTTCTGGATCTAAAATTATTGAATCGCTATGTAAGGATACCAACGTTCAAGATGGTAACTGTAAGGACTATATTGCCTTTTGTTCAGCAAGGGAATTATATGTCCACAATAGATTTACAGGATGCATATCTGCATATTCCGATTCATCCAGATCATTATCAGTTCCTGAGATTCTCTTTTCTAGACAAGCATTACCAATTTGTGGCTCTACCGTTTGGCCTTGCTACAGCTCCAAGAATTTTCACAAAGATTCTCGGTGCCCTTCTGTCTGTAATCAGAGAACAGGGTATTGTGGTATTTCCTTATTTGGACGATATCTTGGTACTTGCTCCGTCTTTACATTTAGCAGAGTCTCATACGAATCGACTTGTGTTGTTTCTTCAAGATCATGGTTGGAGGATCAATTTACTAAAAAGTTCTTTGATTCCTCAAACAAGGGTAACCTTTCTGGGTTTCCAGATAGATTCAGTGTCCATGACTCTGTCTTTAACAGACAAGAGACGTCTAAATTGATTACAGCTTGTCGAAACCTTCAGTCACAATCATTCCCTTCGGTAGCCTTATGCATGGAAATTCTAGGTCTTATGACTGCTGCATCGGACGCGATCCCCTTTGCTCGTTTTCACATGCGACCTCTTCAGCTCTGTATGCTGAATCAATGGTGCAAGGATTACACAAAGATATCTCAATTAATATCTTTAAAACCGATTGTTCGACACTCTCTAACGTGGTGGACAGATCACCATCGTTTAATTCAGGGGGCTTCTTTTGTTCTTCCGACCTGGACTGTAATTTCAACAGATGCAAGTCTCACAGGTTGGGGAGCTGTGTGGGGATCTCTGACGGCACAAGGAGTTTGGGAATCTCAGGAGGTGAGATTACCGATCAATATTTTGGAACTCCGTGCAATTTTCAGAGCTCTTCAGTTTTGGCCTCTTCTGAAGAGAGAATCATTCATTTGTTTTCAGACAGACAATGTCACAACTGTGGCATACATCAATCATCAAGGAGGGACTCACAGTCCTCTGGCTATGAAAGAAGTATCTCGAATTTTGGTTTGGGCGGAATCCAGCTCCTGTCTAATCTCTGCGGTTCATATCCCAGGTGTAGACAATTGGGAAGCGGATTATCTCAGTCGCCAAACGTTGCATCCGGGCGAATGGTCTCTTCACCCAGAGGTATTTCTTCAGATTGTTCAATTGTGGGGGCTCCCAGAGATAGATCTGATGGCCTCTCATCTAAACAAGAAACTTCCCAGGTATCTGTCCAGATCCCGGGATCCTCAGGCGGAGGCAGTGGATGCATTATCACTTCCTTGGAAGTATCATCCTGCCTATATCTTTCCGCCTCTAGTTCTTCTTCCAAGAGTAATCTCCAAGATTCTGAGGGAATGCTCGTTTGTTCTGCTAATAGCTCCGGCATGGCCTCACAGGTTTTGGTATGCGGATCTTGTCCGGATGGCATCTTGCCAGCCATGGACTCTTCCGTTAAGACCAGACCTTCTGTCACAAGGTCCTTTTTTCCATCCGGATCTGAAATCCTTAAATTTAAAGGTATGGAGATTGAACGCTTGATTCTTGGTCATAGAGGTTTCTCTGATTCCGTGATTAATACTATGTTACAGGCTCGTAAATCTGTATCTCGAGAGATATATTATAGAGTCTGGAAGACTTATATTTCTTGGTGTCTTTCTCATCATTTTTCTTGGCATTCTTTTAGAATACCGAGAATTTTACAATTTCTTCAGGATGGTTTGGATAAGGGTTTGTCCGCAAGTTCTTTGAAAGGACAAATCTCTGCTCTTTCTGTTCTTTTTCACAGAAAGATTGCTATTCTTCCTGATATTCATTGTTTTGTACAAGCTTTGGTTCGTATAAAACCTGTCATTAAGTCAATTTCTCCTCCTTGGAGTTTGAATTTGGTTCTGGGAGCTCTTCAAGCTCCTCCGTTTGAACCTATGCATTCATTGGACATTAAATTACTTTCTTGGAAAGTTTTGTTCCTTTTGGCTATCTCTTCTGCTAGAAGAGTTTCTGAATTATCTGCTCTTTCATGTGAGTCTCCTTTTCTGATTTTTCATCAGGATAAGGCGGTGTTGCGAACTTCTTTTGAATTTTTACCTAAAGTTGTGAATTCCAACAACATTAGTAGAGAAATTGTGGTTCCTTCATTATGTCCTAATCCTAAGAATTCTAAGGAGAAATCATTGCATTCTTTGGATGTTGTTAGAGCTTTGAAATATTATGTTGAAGCTACGAAATCTTTCCGTAAGACTTCTAGTCTATTTGTTATCTTTTCCGGTTCTAGGAAAGGCCAGAAAGCTTCTGCCATTTCTTTGGCATCTTGGTTGAAATCTTTAATTCATCTTGCCTATGTTGAGTCGGGTAAAACTCCGCCTCAAAGAATTACAGCTCATTCTACTAGGTCAGTATCTACTTCCTGGGCGTTTAGGAATGAAGCTTCGGTTGACCAGATCTGCAAAGCAGCAACTTGGTCTTCTTTGCATACTTTTACTAAATTCTACCATTTTGATGTATTTTCTTCTTCTGAAGCAGTTTTTGGTAGAAAAGTTCTTCAGGCAGCGGTTTCAGTTTGAATCTTCTGCTTATGTTTTTTGTTAAACTTTATTTTGGGTGTGGATTATTTTCAGCAGGAATTGGCTGTCTTTATTTTATCCCTCCCTCTCTAGTGACTCTTGTGTGGAAAGATCCACATCTTGGGTAGTCATTATCCCATACGTCACTAGCTCATGGACTCTTGTTAATTACATGAAAGAAAACATAATTTATGTAAGAACTTACCTGATAAATTCATTTCTTTCATATTAACAAGAGTCCATGAGGCCCACCCTTTTTTGTGGTGGTTATGATTTTTTTGTATAAAGCACAATTATTCCAATTCCTTATTTTATATGCTTCGCACTTTTTCTTATCACCCCACTTCTTGGCTATTCGTTAAACTGATTTGTGGGTGTGGTGAGGGGTGTATTTATAGGCATTTTAAGGTTTGGGAAACTTTGCCCCTCCTGGTAGGAATGTATATCCCATACGTCACTAGCTCATGGACTCTTGTTAATATGAAAGAAATGAATTTATCAGGTAAGTTCTTACATAAATTATGTTTTGTAAGGCAGACATGTTAGTTTTGATGTCTCTTAAAGAAGTTTCTAGAGTTTGACACTATACTTATTGCTTTAGTCCCCAATTTAATAGTTACCTGAATATATGTGGCTGGTACATGTTATATCACAATTTCTACCAGTATCTCTTTCATACTGGGTTGTCACGTAAATCCAAGTTTAATATTACATTAATATGTTTCCTAGATTCTAGGGAGACAGGATAACATCTCCATCTAACATTATACATGAACTATGCATTTCGCGGAAACTATTTCTCCTGTTAAGTGTGGTCAGTCCACGGGTCATCATTACTTCTGGGATATTAACTCCTCCCCAACAGGAAGTGCAAGAGGATTCACCCAGCAGAGCTGCTATATAGCTCCTCCCCTCTACGTCACACCCAGTCATTCTCTTGCACCCAACGAATAGATAGGATGTGTGAGAGGACTGTGGTGATTATACTTAGTTTCATACCTTCAATCAAAAGTTTGTTATTTTATAATAGCACCGGAGTGTGTTATTCCTTCTCTGGTAGAATTTGAAGAAGAATCTACCTGAGTTTTTTCTATGATTTTAGCTGGCGTAGTTAAGATCATATTGCTGTTTCTCGGCCATCTGAGGAGAGGTAAACTTCAGATCAGGGGACAGCGGGCAGATTAATCTGCAAAGAGGTATGTAGCAGCTTATTATTTTCTGACAATGGAATTGATGAGAAAATTCTGCCATACCGATATAATGTAAACTCAGCCTTAAATGCAGTAGCAGCAACTGGTATCAGGCTGTCATGTATGTATATTTTACACTTCAGTATTCTGGGGAATGGCACTTCACTGGAATTATACTGTATGCATAAGACTTTAGCCTAATTTGCAGGGACTAGCAACAGGCTTTTTAATAACACTTAATTTATTTAATGTTAAACGTTTTTTGCTGGCATGTAAAATCGTTTAATTTTCTGAGGTACTGGGTGAAAAAATGTTTTGGGCACTATTTTGTTTTCCACTTGGCAGTCGTTTTATTTAATTTAAGACAGTTTACTGATCTCTCTCACTGTTGTGTGTGAGGGGGAGGGGCCTTTTTTGGCGCTTTTGCTACGCATCAAAAAATTCAGTCAGAAGTTTATTGTCTTCCCTACATGATCCGGTTCATCTCTACAGAACTCAGGGGTCTTCAAAACTTATTTTGAGGGAGGTAATCACTCACAGCAGAGCTGTGAGATTGTAGTTGACTGTGATAAAAAACGTTTATTTCTGTATTGCTATCAGGGTTTGTTATCCTTTCCTAATGGGAGCAATCCTTTGCTAAAATTGTGTTTTTACAAAGATTTGATGCTATAACTTCTCAGTTTATTAATTTTCAACTGTCATAACTTTTTCTGTGCTTCTTATAGGCACAGTACGTTTTCATATTATAGTAAATTACTTGAAAAGTATTTCCAAGTTGCTAGTTTATTTGCTAGTGTGTTAAACATGTCTGATTCAGAGGAAGATATCTGTGCTATATGTGCTAAAGCCAAAGTGGAGCCCAATAGAAATTTATGTACTAACTGCATTGATGCTACTTTAAATAAAAGTCAATCTGTACAAATTGAACATATTTCACCTAACAACGAGGGGAGAGTTATGCCGACTAACTCGCCTCACGTGTCAGTACCTGCATCTCCCGCTCGGGAGGTGCGTGATATTGTAGCGCCGAGTACATCTGGGCGGCCATTACAAATCACATTGCAGGATATGGCTACTGTTATGACTGAAGTTTTGGCTAAATTACCAGAACTAAGAGGTAAGCGTGATCACTCTGGGGTGAGAACAGAGTGCGCTGACAATATTAGGGCCATGTCAGACACTGCGTCACAATTTGCAGAACATGAGGACGGAGAGCTTCATTCTGCGGGTGACGGTTCTGATCCAAACAAACTGGATTCAGACATTTCAAATTTTAAATTTAAGCTGGAAAACCTCTGTGTATTACTAGGGGAGGTGTTAGCGGCTCTGAATGATTGTAACACAGTTGCAATACCAGAGAAAATGTGTAGGTTGGATAAATATTTTGCGGTACCGTCGAGTACTGACGTTTTTCCTATACCTAAGAGACTTACTGAAATTGTTACTAAGGAGTGGGATAGACCCGGTGTGCCGTTCTCACCCCCTCCTATATTTAGAAAGAAGTTTCCAATAGACGCCACCACACGGGATTTATGGCAAACGGTCCCTAAGGTGGAGGGAGCAGTTTCTACTTTAGCTAAGCGTACCACTATCCCGGTGGAGGATAGCTGTGCCTTTTCAGATCCAATGGATAAAAAGTTAGAGGGTTACCTTAAGAAAATGTTTGTTCAACAAGGTTTTATATTGCAACCTCTTGCATGCATTGCGCCTGTCACGGCTGCAGCAGCATTTTGGTTTGAGTCTCTGGAAGAGACACTTGAATCAGCTCCTTTAGATGATATTACACACAAGCTTAAAGCCCTTAAGTTAGCTAACTCATTTATTTCGGATGCCGTAGTACATTTAACTAAACTTACGGCTAAGAATTCCGGATTCGCCATTCAGGCGCGCAGAGCACTGTGGCTAAAATCCTGGTCAGCTGACGTTACTTCTAAATCTAAATTGCTTAATATACCTTTCAAAGGGCAGACCTTATTCGGGCCCGGGTTGAAAGAAATTATCGCTGACATTACAGTAGGTAAAGGCCATGCCCTGCCTCAAGACAGAGCCAAACCTAAAGCTAGACAGTCTAATTTTCGTTCCTTTCGGAATTTCAAAGCAGGAGCAGCATCAACTTCCTCTGCACCAAAACAGGAAGGAGCTGTTGCTCGCTACAGACAAGGCTGGAGACCTAACCAGTCCTGGAACAAGGGCAAGCAGGCCAGGAAACCTGCTGCTGCCCCTAAGACAGCATGAATTGAGGGCCCCCGATCCGGGAACGGATCTAGTGGGGGGCAGACTTTCTCTCTTCGCCCAGGCTTGGGCAAGAGATGTCCAGGATCCCTGGGCGTTAGAGATCATATCTCAGGGATACCTTCTGGACTTCAAATCCTCTCCCCCAAAAGGGAGATTTCATCTGTCAAGGTTGTCAACAAACCAAATAAAGAAAGAGGCGTTTCTACGCTGTGTACAAGATCTTTTACTAATGGGAGTGATCCATCCGGTTCCGCGGTCGGAACAAGGACAAGGGTTTTACTCAAATCTGTTTGTGGTTCCCAAAAAAGAGGGAACTTTCAGGCCAATTCTGGATTTAAAAATCCTAAACAAATTCCTAAGAGTTCCATCGTTCAAGATGGAAACTATTCGGACAATCTTACCCATGATCCAAAAGGGTCAGTACATGACCACAGTGGATTTAAAGGATGCTTACCTTCACATACCGATTCACAAAGATCATTACCGGTATCTAAGGTTTGCCTTCCTAGACAGGCATTACCAGTTTGTAGCTCTTCCATTCGGATTGGCTACGGCTCCAAGAATCTTCACGAAGGTTCTGGGTGCTCTTCTGGCGGTACTAAGACCGCGAGGAATTTCGGCAGCTCCATACCTAGACGACATTCTGATACAAGCTTCAAGCTTTCAAACTGCCAAGTCTCATACAGAGTTAGTACTGGCATTTCTAAGGTCGCATGGATGGAAGGTGAACGAAAAGAAGAGTTCTCTCTTTCCACTCACAAGAATTCCCTTCTTGGGGACTCTTATAGATTCTGTAGAAATGAAGATTTACCTGACAGAAGACAGGTTAACAAAGCTTCAAAATGCATGCCGTGTCCTTCATTCCATTCAACACCCGTCAGTAGCTCAATGCATGGAGGTGATCGGCTTAATGGTAGCGGCAATGGACATAGTACCCTTTGCACGCCTACATCTCAGACCGCTGCAATTGTGCATGCTAAGTCAGTGGAATGGGGATTACTCAGACTTGTCCCCTACTCTGAATCTGGATCAAGAGACCAGAAATTCTCTTCTATGGTGGCTTTCTCGGCCACATCTGTCCAGGGGGATGCCATTCAGCAGGCCAGACTGGACAATTGTAACAGCAGACGCCAGCCTACTAGGTTGGGGCGCTGTCTGGAATTCTCTGAAGGCTCAGGGACAATGGAATCAGGAGGAGAGTCTCCTGCCAATAAACATTCTGGAATTGAGAGCAGTTCTCAATGCCCTTCTGGCTTGGCCCCAGTTAACAACTCGGGGGTTCATCAGGTTTCAGTCGGACAACATCACGACTGTAGCTTACATCAACCATCAGGGAGGGACAAGAAGCTCCCTAGCAATGATGGAAGTATCAAAGATAATTCGCTGGGCAGAGTCTCACTCTTGCCACCTGTCAGCAATCCACATCCCGGGAGTGGAGAACTGGGAGGCGGATTTCTTAAGTCGTCAGACTTTTCATCCGGGGGAGTGGGAACTTCATCCGGAGGTCTTTGCCCAAATACTTCGACGTTGGGGCAAACCAGAGATAGATCTCATGGCGTCGTGACAGAACGCCAAGCTTCCTCGTTACGGGTCCAGATCCAGGGATCCGGGAGCGGTTCTGATAGATGCTTTGACAGCACCGTGGACCTTCGGGATGGCTTATGTGTTTCCACCCTTCCCGATGCTTCCTCGATTGATTGCCAGAATCAAACAGGAGAGAGCATCAGTGATTCTAATAGCGCCTGCATGGCCACGCAGGACTTGGTATGCAGATCTAGTGGACATGTCATCCTGTCCACCTTGGTCTCTACCTCTGAAACAGGACCTTCTGATCCAGGGTCCCTTCAAACATCAAAATCTAATTTCTCTGAAGCTGACTGCTTGGAAATTGAACGCTTGATCTTATCTAAACGTGGTTTTTCTGAGTCAGTTATTGATACCTTAATACAGGCTAGGAAGCCTGTTACCAGAAAGATTTACCATAAGATATGGCGCAAATACTTATATTGGTGCGAATCCAAGAGTTACTCATGGAGTAAGGTTAGGATTCCTAGGATATTGTCTTTTCTACAAGAAGGTTTAGAAAAGGGTTTATCCGCTAGTTCCTTAAAGGGACAGATTTCAGCTCTGTCCATTCTTTTACACAAACGTCTGTCAGAAGTTCCGGACGTTCAAGCTTTTTGTCAGGCTTTAGCTAGGATCAAGCCTGTGTTTAAAACTGTTGCTCCACCATGGAGTTTGAACTTAGTTCTTAATGTTTTACAGGGTGTTCCGTTTGAACCCCTTCATTCCATTGATATCAAGCTGTTATCTTGGAAAGTTCTGTTTTTAATGGCGATTTCCTCGGCTCGAAGAGTCTCTGAGTTATCTGCCTTACATTGTGATTCTCCTTATCTGATTTTTCATTCAGACAAGGTAGTTCTGCGTACTAAACCTGGGTTCCTACCTAAGGTGGTCACTAACAGGAATATCAATCAAGAGATTGTTGTTCCATCTTTGTGTCCTAATCCTTCTTCGAAGAAGGAACGTCTGCTACACAATCTAGATGTAGTCCGTGCCCTGAAATTTTATCTACAGGCAACTAAGGATTTTCGACAAACGTCTTCCCTGTTTGTCGTTTATTCTGGTCAGAGGAGAGGTCAAAAAGCTTCGGCTACCTCTCTCTCTTTTTGGCTTCGTAGCATAATACGGTTAGCCTATGAGACTGCTGGACAGCAGCCTCCTGAAAGAATTACAGCACATTCTACTAGAGCTGTGGCTTCCACTTGGGCCTTTAAGAATGAGGCTTCTGTTGAACAGATTTGCAAGGCTGCAACTTGGTCTTCTCTTCATACTTTTTCCAAATTTTACAAATTTGACACTTTTGCTTCTTCGGAGGCTGTTTTTGGGAGAAAGGTTCTTCAGGCAGTGGTTCCTTCCGTATAAAGAGCCTGCCTGTCCCTCCCGTCATCCGTGTACTTTAGCTTTGGTATTGGTATCCCAGAAGTAATGATGACCCGTGGACTGACCACACTTAACAGGAGAAAACAAAATTTATGCTTACCTGATAAATTCCTTTCTCCTGTAGTGTGGTCAGTCCACGGCCCGCCCTGTTTTTTATGGCAGGTCTAAAAAATTTTTTTAATTATACTCCAGTCACCACTGCACCCTTTGGCTTCTCCTTTCTCGTTGGTTCTTGGTCGAATGACTGGGTGTGACGTAGAGGGGAGGAGCTATATAGCAGCTCTGCTGGGTGAATCCTCTTGCACTTCCTGTTGGGGAGGAGTTAATATCCCAGAAGTAATGATGACCCGTGGACTGACCACACTACAGGAGAAAGGAATTTATCAGGTAAGCATAAATTTTGTTTTTTTGACTGCTACGTGTTAATCTATATTGGGATAGACATACCCCAATGCCAATTCTGTTCTGACAATTATATATTTGCATATGCAACAATGGTTAGTTCATTTAATATACTGTTTAACCCACACCAGGATCTGATCCTATTGTATTCAATCTAAGAGGACACTGTCTCGCCAACATATGAGTCCCACTGCTCCTATTTGATATTAACCTCTGGGGAAATTGGGGATATCCCCTATCTTCCCCCCATACTGAACCTTATGTATTTGCTTTTATAGTATATACATCTCTCTATAGGATTCCATAGTCCTTGTTCATTTCTACACTCCATTTTAGTTTACATATGGTCCAAACATATCTTCCCTCACCCTTTCCCACTCCGTGAGAGGGAGTGGGTCATATCCAACACCCCTTTTCCGTCTCCGTCCAGTGGAGACAACAACCCCTGAGGGGAGATATAACGGATAGTCCTGTACCATTTTTTCTTTTTTGGGGTCAGCCCAGTACTAAAATAATATCCTTGTCTTTCTCCTCCTAACCCTGACTTAAGTTAATGACGACTCCGCCCACCTTATCCCTTATCCCTCTCCTTCCTTAAACCTCTGGGCTTACTCTGTGGGCAAAGGAAACTGAATCCTATGGAAATCTCCCAATTACCTATTTCATTTCTCAATCATCCTTTTTCTTGGTGATCCTAAAACATTTTAAAAGTCTGATTAGCCCTTCGAGTAGGACCAACACATTGTTTGTATCGAAAGAAAATACATAGAGTGACAGTCTATTACACTATTATTAATATTTTTGCTATATATGGCTTTATCTGGTGGATCACATGCATACACCTAGACGGTGATAACTTTTTGATGTTTGAAATGCATAAGCGTTAATTGATAACCCCTTCCCTTAAAATAGGAAAAATAAGATTCACCGTTTGAAACCCATGAGTGGTCTTGTACTATTTCCAATTACCTTTTTGGCCTTAATATATTGTTTATGTCTTATAAAGGTCCAATAGTGGCCTATAGTTATTTAGAAGGTAAATAATTTGATAGGCATTATTTACATGACATGATCTCACAAATGTCTTACAACTTTGATTTTTATTGTTTATTTAAGCTTGTTCGTGGAGTTGATGTATTGAAATTATTTCTATGTATAATATGTTTTGACATTTCAATATTGTATGCCTTAAAGTGAATCTCAATAAAATAAAAAAAAAAAAAAAAAAAAATAGTTATTAACTATTTAATAACTACCTAGCTAAAATAAATACACATTTACCTGTAAATAAAACCTAACCTAAGTTACACTAACACCTAACACTACTCTATAATTAAATTAATTGCCTAAATTAAATACAATTAACCCCTTAACGACCGAAGACGTGCAGGGTACGTCCTCAGAAAAAAGTCAGTTAACGCCTGAGGACGTACCCTGCACGTCCTCGGTGTGAAAAGCAGCTGGAAGCGATCCTGCTCACTTCCAGCTGCTTTCCGGTTATTGCAGTGATGCCTCGATATGGAGGCATCCTGCAATAACCTTTTACGGCCATCCGATGCAGAGAGAGCCACTCTGTGGCCCTCTCTGCACCGGACATCGATGGCCGGTATCGTTGGTGGGTGGGAGGTGGGTGG
Source organism: Bombina bombina (assembly GCF_027579735.1). NCBI lineage: Eukaryota > Metazoa > Chordata > Amphibia > Anura > Bombinatoridae > Bombina > Bombina bombina. Next base: position 34,170,514 of record NC_069510.1, on the reverse strand, counting down.
CGGCCATCGATGGCCCTGGTCATGTGGAGGGGGGCGGGATCGTGGGCGGGTAAGTCCGGGGACGGGCGCACGCACGTGCACGAGGGGCGGGAGCGGGCGCGTACACGGGGAGGGAGCGGGTGGGAACCGCTACACTACGGAAAAAATGTGTCCCAAAACAAAATAAAAGTGGGACAAAATTTAAATCTATAAAAAACCCTTAGGTGTGATTTAGGTCGTGGAGGTTGGGGGATTGAGCTACACTACAGAAAAAAAATAAAAAATAAAATAAAAAATAAACATTTGATTGTTCAAACTGGGTACTGGCAGACAGCTGCCAGTACCCAAGATGGCCCCCAAGGCTGAGAGGGAGGCTTAGAGAGCTGTTTAGGGGGGGATCAGGGAGGTTGGGGGTTAAGGGGGGATCCTAAACACAGCATATGTAAATATGCTTTTTTTTTTTTTCTTAAAAAAAAAAAACTTTTATTTTAGTACTGGCAGACTTTCTGCCAGTACTTAAGATGGCGGGGACAATTGTGGGGTGGGGGAGAGAAGGGAGCTGTTTGGGAGGGATCAGGGGGTGGGATGTGTCAGGTGGGAGGCTGATCTCTACACTAAAGCTAAAATTAACCCTGCAAGCTCCCTACAAACTACCTAATTAACCCCTTCACTGCTAGCCATAATACACGTGTGATGCGCAGCAGCATTTAGCGACTTTCTAATTACCATAAAGCAACGCCAAAGTCATATATGTCTGCTATTTCTGAACAAAGGGCATCCCAGAGAAGCATTTACAACCATTTGTGCCATAATTGCACAAGCTGTTTGTAAATAATTTCAGTGAGAAACCTAAAATTGTGAAAAAAATTAACGTTTTTTTTACTTTGATCGCATTTGGCGGTGAAATGGTGGCATGAAATATACCAAAATGGGCCTAGATCAATACTTGGGGTTGTCTACTACACTACACTAAAGCTAAAATTAACCCTAGAAGCTCCCTACATGCTCCCTAATTAGCCCCTTCAATGCTGGGCATAATACACGTATTGTGCGCAGTGGCATTTAGCAGCCTTCTAATTACCAAAAAGCAAAGCCAAAGCCATATATGTCTGCTATTTCTGAACAAAGGGGATCCCAGAGAAGCATTTACAACCATTTATTCTATAATTGCATAAGTTGTTTGTAAATAATTTCAGTGAGAAACCTAAAGTTTGTGAAAAAATTTGTGAAAAAGTGAACAATTTTTTTTATTTGATCGCATTTGGCGGTGAAATAGTGGCATGAAATATACCAAAATGGGCCTAGATCAATACTTTGGGATGTCTTTGAAAAAAAAATATATACATGTCAATGGATATTCAGGGATTCCTGAAAGATATTAGTGTCCCAATGTAACTAGCGCTAATTTTGAAAAAATGTGGTTTGGAAATAGCAAAGTGCTACTTGTATTTATGGCCCTATAACTTGCAAAAAAAGCAAAGAAGATGTAAACATTGGGTATTTCTAAACTCAGGACAAAATTTAGAAACTATTTAGCATGGGTGTTTTTTGGTGGTTGTAGATGTGTAACAGATTTTGGGGGTCAAAGTTAGAAAAAGTGTGTTTTTTTCCATTTTTTCTTCATATTTTATGTTTTTTATAATAAATTATAAGATATGATGAAAATAATGGTATCTTTTGAAAGTCCATTTAATGGCGAGAAAAACGGTATATAATATGTGTGGGTACAGTAAATGAGTAAGAGGAAAATTACAGCTAAACACAAACACCGCAAAAATGTAAAAATAGCCTTGGTCCCAACGGACAGAAAATGGAAAAGTGCTGCGGTCATTAAGGGGTTAAATAAAATTAGCTAAAGTACAAAAAAACACTAAATTACAGAAAATAATAAACAATTTACAAGATTTTTAAACTAATTACACCTAATCTAATCCCCCTAACCAATTAAAAAAGCCCCCCCAAATAAAAAAGCCCTACACTACACTAAATTACAAATAGCGGGGACTTCCGGTAGGCGGCACAACAAGATGGCCACAGGTTTACAAAGCTCCGTGACTGAAACCTGCTTTTGAGTGCTGTGTGGTATAATCTTCAGCCATCCATACCTCCCTTGGCAATTATTGTGCCCGGGAAACTTTCAGGATCAGGACATTACATCCCCTGGCCTCCGAGAAGGCATTGAACAGTAAGAATTTGTCTTCGGATCTGCAGACGTGCACAGTCTGATAACTAAGATGGCGCACATTGCTGAGGCCCTAATAGATGTTTTCATGCCATTATTGGATTCCCTAACGGCAGCTATGGGGGAACTCCTCTGCGAACTACGGGAGCTCAACACCCCTGAGCACACCAATACAATTTCCACATGCCTAATTATTCACCAGAACTCGCCAACTATTCTAAAAGAAGGCACCATGGATAGCGGAATCACGGATAAGATGGAGGGGTCACACTACCCTATCTTTCTACCCCGGTCAAACAACCAGGTCATGTTGCAGACGGGGACAGCGAGTGCCATAAAGATTTCCCATACTTTGACCTACCCTAGACTTACCTCTATAGAAACACACCAGATTTCGGGACTCCTGACACTCTGTGGAGGTGAGAGAGCTGGCGGCCCCACATTCTGTGTTCCAAGTCTTTTTCAGTTTGGCGCCGCAACCTCCGTGCCGACCGATGCTCGCACTGCACTATGTCTGCTGGGAGAAGACTGCAGCTCCGGGACCCACGCTACACAGCAGAGCAAACAAGCTGCAGCTGTATTTGTCCTACTGCAGGAAACCATCTTGCGGGAAATCCTGAAGTCAGACTCGAGTGGTGATGGCTGTTCTCATGTCACATCGCTGAGTCTGGCTCTCGCTGTGGAGCAGCTCCTTTCGCCCCTGCAGAAAACCTGCTTCCCTCTGAAGTATGTATGCCATGCCCTACTTCGTGTTGGGGTCGGATAGTCAGTTTAAGGCTACAGCCCTCTACAATAGCTGACTATATAACGGAACACTACATAAACTGATATTTTGCGCAGCTTTTGTATATCTGTGGAACTCCCAGCACCTTTAAATATCTGGATGCATTTGTCCAGCATCTGTAAATTTACAATCTCAGCGGTTGCATTACTTTGCCTTTTAGGCCGGACTATATTATATATTGGCCCTGCTACATGTATGCCCAATTCTAGTCGTTTTGCTGCACTTATTCTTCCTCCCCCTGAGATATTAAAGTTAACCGTCGGGGCAGTACATTTCATTAGCAGCACTGCGTACTCATACCAAATAGTTTAGATATTACTATATCATGCCTAACATCTATAAGTTGACCCCATCCTGTGAGTATGTCTGTTGATCACTGTATTATGCTGTTTTACACTTGGTCTGTTATAGTTTATGAAATCACTTTTGTTCCCTAATTGACAAATCTATATGTAACTCCGTTGAAAAGGTTACTCATTCGCAAGAAGCTCAATTGCTCTGTTAAACTCCTTTTATAGATATCTCATGCGCACCCTGGCTATCCCCAGTAAGGTGATCGATTGCCCGCATTGTAAACCACCTACAATACATTCTATATCCGACAGTCGCAAGTCATTTGCACTGCAATTTAGCCTTGCCCGTATTTCTTAGCAAAAAGCAATCTTGGCTGTAAATTTAGACATCGCCAATATTATTTCCCTCAGATACACCTGGGAAGCTACAACACCCTTGCAAATACCCATTCAAGCAGTAACATATTGAGGCTATTTCATTCTGAAGTGATGGGGCCCTCACATATCACACCATACATATAATTCTTCTCAACAAAATGCTGGCCCGCTGATTATGGAAGATTAGTTATCAGACGGCATCAGACATACCTTTCTGTGAGTGCTGTTATTAACTGAGCTCTTGACAAACCCACTGATTGATTAACTGCATAAGCATGCCTATCTTATACTGTTGAATAGAATACAGTGTCAATTAGTCTCTATGTATATTTAAAGGGGATGATTTATTTATTTATGAATGCTTGAAAATGGCTATTTATTCTTAAGATGCTCCGCCAGTCTGTTAAAATACTCCTGGGCTATCCCCAGTGATGTAGCCTATTACATGGATTGTGGGCTGATTCCGGTACAATCTCTACGTAGCAATCACAAATCACTCCCACTTCAATTTAGTCCTGCCCGCATCTTTCAGCAAAAGTGTACCTGGGATGCTGATGCAAACGTTACCACTACTACTTTCCTCAGACACCCTTAGGAAAATTAATACAGCCCCGCAAACACTCATTCAAGCATTAAGCTAAAACAGATCATTTCATTATGAAGAGATCGATTCCTCACATATCACATTATACAGTTACTTCCTTGCATCTAAAGGCTAGCCCACTGTTTACTGAAGGTACATTATCAGACAGTATAGCGTATCGACAGAACTAGACATTCTTCCCTATGAGAGATGCTTTTAACTGAGCCCCTGGCAAACACACGGATTAACCAAATACATAGGCTTGTTTATCTTGTCCTATTGAGTAACATATATTGTCATTCAGTCTATGTATGTATATATTCTTATCATAAGGGATGGCCTATTTCTAAAAGTTTTGAATCAGTTGGGATGGTATTTGGATTAAGTGTTTACTTAGGTTAAGGTGTTTTATATTAACAAATATGTGCTGTACTGCCTGTACTGATCTTTGGAAACTTCCTATCAATGTGAGTGAGCCAACACTATTAATGACCCATTATAGTATTACCCTAAGTTCACCACAATAACTCATGGATTATATTGCAAAATATGTAGAAATGCTATTTGTTGGTCTATATATGCCCACTATGTCCCCCTCACCTCTTACCACTATATCCTTCCCCCTCCCCGACTTCCCCCTCCTAGCCTCCCTTTTGTCTCCCCTGTTCTGTTGGTTTCCCCCTTCCCTTCCCATTCTTCCATTCCCTCATCTCCCCCCCCCCTTTTTTTTTTTTTTTTTTTTTTTTTTTGCCTCCCCTGTTTGTCGTGTTTTGTTTTATAATAAGGTTAAAAAAAAACTCCAATATAGCGGTGCAAACCCATGTCTTTTAGAACAATAACTGTCTATTGAAAGTTTATGAAGATATCTGCATGTTATCATATGAAATTGCAAGTGATTGATTGTACTATACTATCTGCCTTCCTGGCTCATCCTGCGAGATGGGCTGGAGAAGCACCCTGTAACTTTGCACCCTTTATTGGTTATAAATAAAAGTTTAAAAAAAAAAAAAAATTACAAATAGCCCTTAAAAGGGCCTTTTGCGGGGCATTGCCCCAAAGTAATCAGCTCTTTTACCTGTAAAAAAAATTGCAAATCCCCCCCAACATTAAAACCCACCACCCACACAACCAACCCTACTCTAAAACCCACCCAATCCCCCCTTAAAAAAACCTAACACTAACCCCTTGAAGATCACCTTACCGGGAGAAGTCTTCATCCAACCAGTCCGAAGTCCTCAATGAAGCTGGGAGAAGTCTTCATCCAAGCCGAGCGAAGTGGTCCTCCAACCGGGCAGAAGTCTTAATCCAGATGGCATCTTCTATCTTAATCCATCCGGCGCAGAGGTGGTCCATCTTCAAGACATCCGACGCGGAGCATCCTCTTCATCAGGCGGCTAAGACTGAATGAAGGTTCATTCAAATGACGCCATCCAAGATGGCGTCCCTTCAATTCCGATTGGCTGATAGAATTCCAGCCAATTGGAATTTCAGCCAATTGGAATTAAGTGTCAGGGTATTCACTATTACAATCCTGTCCCTTTAATTCTGAATCCTCTTTTCCTATTTAAGGCCCCTCCTCTCTATGCTCCTCGCTTGGTAATTTGAATCAGTTACTTTATGTGACTCCTCTCTGAAGACACCTAGCCCTTTCCTCAATCTGTGGGGATTTCTTACTTGTTGCTCTGAAACTTTGCAGCCTACATTAATCCTTCATTGCTGTGTGCCGGTGTGCCTATTCTATTACTTGCAGTTTCTTAGGAACCAAAGGAGCTGCTTTCAATTCCCTAACTGTTACACCGGGTGGCTGTGACGTCACACCCGGCATCTCAGCGTGTCTGCAGCGCGTGTACCGCGCTGTGTCCTTTCTACAAACAAGCATTCAGGATACCGTAAGGTTTTCATCTGGCTCTGACTTAGCCTTCCAAATAACCATCAGGAATTGGTCTGTATATTTTATTACTCTATTTGGATATCATTATGTCTCTCAAGTAAGCAAACTACTTAAGCACTGTATTCAATGACTGTTACTATCACTAAAATGCAGGATTAACTTCAACTGCCTGTTTCATTGCCTACTCTGCTGCTTGATTAACATCATTTGCTGTGACCACCTTGAACCTAACTAAGTGACTTATCGTTTGTTACTATCCTATCCTTGCATAATCTATATCTGATAACATAATACAAAATATCATTCTAACTACATATGATATTTCCTGAAGTGCTGAATTCCTAACAAATACATTTTGGCCTAATTACAATATCTCTTTGAACTACATCTGTTTGTATTACATTCCATTTCACTTCCTGTCTTCTTTGTATATGTGTCAGCTATATCATTTAATCACTAAGTAATTAGTTGATTAACTACCTACTCTATCTATAGATACTCCTCCTATCTGTTGAAATACAGGCATCCTGTAACCTGGTTGCGTGACAGCTCCGTTTTCACTCTGTACCCTGCAGTAGTGACCCTCAGTTCAATGAGCAAAACCGGATTCCTGTAAGTTAAATCTGTGTGAATCCAAGGTTTGGTGTGAGGCTGAGTGGTCCTACTATAGCGGATACTAGGTACCTAAACTTATTTACCACCTGTTCTACCACATAACTTTACAGAACATAACATTAAGGTAGAAAAAATCCTATTGGCTGATCCAATCAGCCAATAGGATTGAGCTGGCATTCTATTGGCTGATTGGAACATCTTGGATGACGTCATTTAAATGAACCTTCATTCAGTCTTAGCCGTCGGATGAAGAGGATGCTCCGCATCGGATGTCTTGAAGATGGACCCGGTCTGCGCCGGATGGATAAAGATAGAAAATGGCGTCTGGATGAAGACTTCTGCCCATCTGGAGGACCACTTCGCCCGGCTTGGATGAAGACTTCTCCCGGCTTCGCTGAGGAATTCAGACCGGTTGGATGAAGACTTCTCCCGGTAAAGTGATCTTCAAGGGGTTAGTGTTAGGTTTTTAAGGGGGGATTGGTTGTGTTTTAGAGTAGGGTTGGTTGTGTTGGTGATGGGTTTTAATGTTGGGGGGGGATTTGTAATTTTTTTTACAGGTAAAAGAGCTGAATACTTTGGGGCAATGCCCTGCAAAAGGCCCATTTAACGGCTATTTGTAATTTAGTGTAGGGTAGGGCTTTTTTATTTTGGGGGGCTTTTTATTTTGTTAGGGGGATTAGATTAGGTGTAATTAGTTTAAAAATCTTGTAATTTGTTTATTATTTTTTGTACTTTAGCTAATTTTATTTAATTGTATTTAATTTAGGCAATTAATTTAATTATAGAGTAGTGTTAGGTGTTAGTGTAACTTAGGTTAGGTTTTATTTTACAGGTAAATTTGTATTTATTTTAGCTAGGTAGTTATTAAATAGTTAATAACTTTAATAACTATTCTACCTAGTTAAAATAAATACAAACTTGCCTGTAAAATACAAATAAAACCTAAGATAGATACAATGTAACTATTAGTTATATTGTAGCTAGCTTAGGGTTTATTTTACAGGTAAGTATTTCGTTTTAAATAGGAATAATGTAGTTAATGATAGTAATTTTATTTAGATTTATTTTAATTATATATAAGTTAGGGGGGGTTAGGGTTAGGATTAGACTTAGGTTCAGGGGTTAATAAATTTAATATAGTGGCGGTGACGTTGTGGGTGGCAAATTAGGGGTTAATAAATGTAGGTAGGTGTTGGCGATGTTAGGTACGGCAGATTAGGGGTTAATAATATTTAACTAATGTTTGTGAGGCGGGAGTGCGGCCGTTTAGGGGTTAATATATTTATTATAGTGGCGGCGATGTCCGGTTCGGCAGATTAGGGGTTAAAAAGTTTTTTTAGTGTTTGCGATGCGGGAGGGCCTCGGTTTAGGGGTTAATAGGTAGTTTATGGGTGTTAGTGTACTTTTTAGCACTTTAGTTAAGAGTTTTATGCTACGGCGTTGTAGTGTATAACTCTTAACTACTGACTTTAAAATGCGGTACCAGTCTTGACAGGAGAGGGTCTACCACTCACTTTTTGTCAGACTCGTAATACCGGCGCTATGCAAGTCCCATTGAAAAAATAGGATATGCAATTTACGTAAGTGGATTTGCGGTATTTCCAAGTCTGGCCAAAATAGGGAGCGGTACACCTGTACCTGCAAGACTCGTAATACCAGCGGGCGTTAAAAAGCAGCCTTAGGACCGGCCAACGCTGCTTTTTAAGCCTATTGCACAACTCGTCTATCTATGCTAAGGAGCCAGAAAATTGTTGGTTCAGAACCATGGATAGCACTTGTTTATTGGTGCTGTCCTATCAGCAAGGACAATCCAGGTTGTTCACCAAAATCTAAACTTACATTCTTGCTTTTCAAATAAACATACCAAGAGAATGAAGAAAAAATGATAATAGGAGTAAATTAGAAAGTTGCTTAAAATTACATGCTCTATCTGAATCACGAAAGAAAAAATTTGGATTCAGTGTCCCTTTAACCCCTTAATGACCGAGGACGTGCAGGGTACGTCCTCAGAAAAAAGGCAGTTAATGCCTGAGAACGTACCCTGCACGTCCTCGGTGTGGAAAGCAGCTGGAAGCGATCCTGCTCGCTTCCAGCTGCTTTCCGGTTATTGCAGTGATGCCTCGATATGGAGGCATCCTGCAATAACCTTAGATGGCCATCCGATGCAGAGAGAGCCACTCTGTGGCCCTCTCTGCACCGGACATCGATGGCCGGTATCGTTGGTGGGTGGGAGCCGGTGTGGGAGGTGGGTGGCGGCCATCGATGGCCCTGGTCATGTGGAGGGGGGCGGGATCGTGGGCGTGCAAGTCCGGGGGCGCACGCACGTGCACGAGGGGCGCGCGCCGGGGCAAGGACCGGGTGGGGACCGCTGCACTACAGAAAAAAATGTGTCCCAAAATAAAAGTGGGACCAGTAATTTTTTAAAAAAAACCTTATTCGTTATTTAGGTGGTGGGGGTTGGTCCGTGGGGGGGGGGAAGCTACACTACAGAAAAAATAAAAAAAATAAAAAAGAAATAAACATTTGATTGTGCAAAATGGGTACTGGCAGACAGCTGCCAGTACCCAAGATGGCCCCCAATAAGGCAGAGGGGGAGGCTTAGAGAGCTGTTTTGGGGGGGATCAGGGAGGTTGGGGGCTAAGGGGGGATCCTAAACACAGCATATTAAAAAAAAAAAAAATCTTTTATTTTAGTAGTGGCAGACTTTCTGCCAGTACTTAAGATGGCGGGGACAATAGTGGGGTGGGGGAGGGAAGGGAGCTGTTTGGGAGGGATCAGGGGGTGGGATGTGTCAGGTGGGAGGCTGAACTCTACACTAAAGCTAAAATTAACCCTGCAAGCTCCCTACACACTACCTAATTAACCCCTTCACTGCTAGCCATAATACACGTGTGATGCGCAGCAGCATTTAGCGACTTTCTAATTACCAAAAAGCAACGCCAAAGTCATATATGTCTGCTATTTCTGAACAAAGGGCATCCCAGAGAAGCTTTTACAACCATTTGTGCCATAATTGCACAAGCTGTTTGTAAATAATTTCAGTGAGAAACCTAAAGTTTGTGAAAATATTTGTGAAAAAGTGAAAAAAATTTTTTATTTGATCACATTTGGCGGTGAAATGGTGGCATGAAATATACTAAAATGGGCCTAGATCAATACTTTGGGATGTCTTCTAAAAAAAAAAATATACATGTCAATGGATATTCAGGGATTCCTGAAAGATATTAGTGTTCCAATGTAACTAGCGCTAATTTTGAAAAAAAGTGGTTTGGAAATAGCAAAGTGCTACTTGTATTTATGGCCCTATAACTTGCAAAAAAAGCAAAGAACATGTAAACATTGGGTATTTCTAAACTCAGGACAAAATTTAGAAACTATTTAGCATGGGTGTTTTTTGGTGGTTGTAGATGTGTAACAGATTTTTTTTCCATTTTTCCTCATATTTTATAATGTTTTTTATAGTAAATTATAAGATATGATGAAAATTATGGTATCTTTTGAAAGTCAATTTAATGGCGAGAAAAACGGTATATAATATGTGTGGGTACAGTAAATGAGTAAGAGGAAAATTACAGCTAAACACAAACACCGCAAAAATGTAAAAATAGCCTTGGTCCCAAACGGACAGAAAATGGAAAAGTGCTGCGGTCATTAAGGGGTTAAGGAACACTTTTTCAATTCCTGTGGTTTGCCTTTCTAGACAAAAACTTTCAATTTGTAGCCCTTCCTTTTGGTCTAGCTGCAGCTCCCAGAGTCTATACGAAGGTACTGGGGGCTCTTTTTACGGTAGCTAGGTCTCAGGGAATCGCTGTTGCCCTGTACCTGTACGCTATCTTGGTTCAGGCTCCATCTTTTCATTTGGCCTCTCTGCTGTTTCTTCTAGACTTGTGCATGGCCGAAAAATTTGTTTCGGTTCGTTTCGGATCGATTCGGATGTTTTCAAATTTCGGTTCGGATCTATTCGAATTCGGAAAATTTTTAATGAATTTGTTTGGATTCGTTTCAGATTCATTCGGATTCGAATAAATTCGGCTGAATTCGGTTCGGTTCGGAAATTCGGAATTTCAGTATGTGTTAGGTGGGATGTGGTGTGTATTAGACTAGTATTATGTACTGTATATTAGGTGTAACCCATAGCAGAGTGATATTACCTAATATACTGTACAATACTATTGTAATCCATGGCCATCCGAATGTAACGAATAAATCCGAACTACTTCGGATTTATTTGGTAGATTCAGTACTACCGTAATTCGTAAATCCGAATCGATCCGAATCTCCAAATTTAAGAATTTTGTCCGGATTTCGATTCGTTACGAATTGAAACGCACATGTCTAGTTTCTTCTTCGTTCTCTCGGGTGGAAGATAAACCTGGACAAGAGTTCCTTGATTCCCAATACCAGGGACTGTTTTTTGGGGACAATCATAGATTCTGTCTCTATGAAGATCTTCCTGACAGATTTAAGAAAGTCCAGACTTCTCTCTGCCTGTCTCTCCCTTCAGTTCTCAGCACGCCCTTCAGTGGCACAGTGCATGGAAGTAATTGGTCTCATGGTGGCCTCCATGTACAAACATTATTCCTTTTTGCTCGTTTCCATCTGAGACCTCTCCCACTATGTATGCTCAGACATTGGAATGGCGAACATTCGGATCTGTCTCAGCAATTCGTCCTACACAACCACACAAGATAATTTCTCTCTTGGTGGCTCTGTCAGGATCATCTGTCCCAAGGCATGTGCTTTTTGAGACCATCGTTTGAGATTGTGTCTACAGATGCCAGCCTCTCAGTCTGGGGAACTGTTTGGGGTTTATTAAGAGCTCAGGAATTCTGGTTGCCAGAGGAATTGGTCCTCCTGAACAACATTCAGGAGCTGAGAGCAATCTAAAATGCTCTTGTGGCATGGCCTAAACTGAGTTCTGTCAGATTTCTCAGATTCCAATCAAACAACATAACTTCTGTGGCTTATATCAGTCATCAAGGAGGGACAAGGAGCTCCCTGGCGATGGAGGAAGTCTATCGCATCCTTCAGTGGGCGGAGTCCCACAATTTTCACATTTTGGCAATTCATATGCCGCGAGTGGACAGCTGGGAAGCGGTTTATCTTAGCGGACAGGCGTTCCTTCCAGGGGAGTGGGCTCTTCATCCAGAGGTGTTTTCCGAGATAACCCTCTGGTGGGGTGTCCCGGAGATAGACCTCATGGCTTCTCGCCTCAATACCAAGCTGCCCAGATATGGGTCCAGATTGAGGGACCCTCAGGCAGTGCTGTTGGATGCATTAACAGTTATGTTGGAGTTCAATCTGATATCTGTAATCTCCGTTTGCCCTTCTTCCCAGGGTCATAGCCCGCATCAAGCAGGAGCATACCTTGGTGATCAAAATTTCTCCAGCTTGGCCGCGCAGGACTTGGTTTGCGTATCTGGTGAAGATGTCATCCTTCTCTTCTGTGTTTGCTGCTGAGGAAGGACCTTCTACTTCAATATTCATTCCTTCATCAAAATCTAAATTCTCTGAGGCTGACTGCATGTAGATTGAATGCTTAGTCCTGTCTAAGAGAGATTTTTCAGAAAGGGTCATTGACACACTGATCCAGGCTTGTAAGCCAATGACTCACCGGATGTATCATACGGTCTGGCCCACAGATCTCTCTTGGCGCATGTCTCAAGGTTTTCCTTGGCACAAGGTACGAGTTCCTCTAATTCTTTTGTTTTTCCAAGAGGGTTTGGAGAAGCGTTTGTCTGCTAGTTTTTTAAAGGTCAGATATCTGACTTTTCAGTTTTGTTGCATAAAGAGTTAGCCAGTTGGCCGGACCTTCAGTCTTTTGTTCAGGCCCTGGTTAGATTCAGGCCTGTGTTTAAGCCTGTGTCTCCTCTCTGAAGCCTTAATCTAGTTCTTTGTATTCTGCAGCAGACTCTGTTTGAGACTATGCATTCTGTTGATATGAAACTTTTATCTTGGAAAGTTTTGTTTTTGTTGGCTATTTATTCTGCTCGTAGAGTTTCAGAATTGTCGTCCTTACAGTGTGACCCTCCTTATCTTATTGTCCATGCGGATAAGGCTGTTCTCCATACTAAGTTAGGTTTCCTTCCCAAGGTGGTTTCTGCAATATTAATCAGGAGATTGTAGTTCCTTTCTTCTGTCCTAATCTTTCTTCTCTGAAGGAACGTTTGTGTAATGTCAGGGAAAAGAGACATGTGTTAGTGCGGACCTCAGCTACTGATGAATAAGTATATGAATAATATAGGGTGTAGCTAAGTGTGTAGCAGGGTGTCACATGGATATTACACATAAGTAATATGTGGCAACCTAGCACACACACAGGAAGCAGTTAATTTGTGAAGAGAAAAAATAAAAAGAGAAAAATAATTATAAGCATCTGCACAACACTATTGCTGAATAAATGCAGGAGTAGTCTAGCCAGCAGTGTGAATAGATGCTTAAGCCTCTTTAGTAGGAGTAGGTTAAAAATATACTAACTGAAAATATGTTTGTGCACGAAACAGAAACGTAATGGAGGGTATTTATATAATATGAGCTCAAGTAAACAATGGTTGTACTTAAGATTAAGCATATGTGTGTAAGAAAAAATACAGTATGAAAATTAAACAAGGAAATAACCCCCTAGTACCGGTACCTTGAATACCTAAGTTGCAGACTGGTAATGAGAGAAAACCGCAAGTAGGATAAGCAGCGGTAAGCGGTTAGGAGGCAGCCGGTCTCGGCAGGAGAGTGGCGTGTGACGTCACAGAGGCCGCAGTTCCGGAAGCGGAGCAGGTCCTAGCTCTGCTTGGGAGCGAAACAGGAACAAAGCTCAATGAGAGGTTGCTGCAGGAATTGCAGGAAGGTGTGCAGCTCAGGAATGGTCCAGTAGAGAAACAATACCAAGCAATGAGTGAGTGTGGCTTGGAGGTATTTATAGTAATTCCAAGCAATTAAAGGGGCAGTGCTAATATAGAAGGGAATATGCATGACAGTTTGCTTCACAACTTGGATGTGGTTCATGCTCTAAAGTTCTATCTCCAGGCTACCAAAGAGTTTACACAATTTTCTTCATTGTTTGTAATGTATTCCGGTAGGCGCAAGGGCCTAAAGGCCACTGCAACTACTCTTTCCTTTTGGCTTAGGAGTGTCATTCGTTTGGCTTATGAGACAGCTGGACAGCAGCACCCTGAGAGGATTATGGCTCACTCTCCCCATGCTGTTTCTTCTTCCTGGGCTTTTTAAGAACAAAGCTTCCATGGAACAAATCTGTAAGGCGGCTACTTGGTTTTCTTTGCATACCTTTTTAAAATTTTACAGATTTTATGTTTTTGTCTTAGCTGAGGCTCTTTTTGGGAGAAATGTGCTTCATGGGGTGGTACCTTCAGTTTAGGTCCGCCTGCCTTTCTCCCTCCCTGTCAATTCTATGTCCTCTCTGGCTTGGGTATTGGTTTCCCAACAGTAATTGAATGGAATCGTAGACTCTCCATGCCATTGGAAAGAAAACAAAATTGATGCTTACCTCATAAATTATTTTCTTTTCTGACATGGAGAGGCACCTTTATACCCCTTGTGTTTCTCTTTCCTTATTCCCTCGGCTAGATTGGGGAGTATGGAAAGTGGGAGGGATACTTACGCTCTGCTGAGGTGTCTTTGCCTCTTTCTGGTGGCCAAGAGTTTAATTTCCCAACAGTAATTGAATGGAATTGTGGACCCTCCATGCCAGGAAAGAAAATAATTTATCAGGTAAGCATACATTTCATTTTCCTTTATGCTATCCTTTGAAAAACATACCTAGGTAGGCTCAGAAGTAGCAATATACTACTTGGAGCGAGCTGCTGGTTGGTGGTTGCACATATATGCCTCTTGTAATTGGCTCATTTAATGTGTTTAGTTAGCACCCATTAGTGCATTGCTGCATATCTTTCAACTATGGATGCCAATAGAATGAAGCAGATTTAATAATAGCAGTAAATTGAACCTGTCAATTTAATCATAAATTTCAGCTGCCACTGTCAGGTAAATATATGTATTTCTCGGGCGTATCATAGCCAGTGTCTCACCAGCCTCTGACCTCACTGCACATCACTGATTTAAAGGGTCACTAAATTATATATTTAATTGCAATATGATTTATTGCAGCTGACATAGAAACTATTGGGTAATAAAAGTTGAATGGCTTGTAATGTGACTAATAATTATACATCTACAATCAGTTTTATGTATGTAACCTGGTTTCATTATGAATGAGGAAATTATCTTCAATATTTCAATATGTATAAAAAAAACTTGAGGTCCCTCTCAATCCATGGCTAGTGATGCAGGACAAAACATCTTCTTCTTTCTCTGGGTGGCACCATTTCTGTAAAGTTTGTTGACTTTTGTTGTTTAATTGCTGTTGTGAAGAATGCAAATAGTCACTGTGCAACCTGCTAATTTAATCGTAAATTTAAGACACCTCTATCAGGTTCATATATGTGTTTCACAGGCTTCTCATAGTCAGTGCCTCACCAGCCTCTGACCTCACCGCACGTCACCATTACCACATACTTTAAATTGTAAACATTTAAATTGCAGAAAAAAATCTGGTCTGCAGTGACGTGCAAACAATACTTCAGTAACATACTTGTATTCATTACGTAATTTTTTTCTTCAGGGGACATTCTAAATCAAAACTGTCATTCTCTAAATTGTTAATACATCATTTTTGCTTTACTAATCCTAGACAACTATGTGTTTAAACTCTGCATTGCAGCCCCCGAGCAAGACATAGCAGTTGCCAACCATTTTCTATTTGGGAGCTAAAACACTTGCAGAGATTAAACACATACAGCTAGATTACGAGTTGTGCGTTAATGCTGCTTTTTCCCTACTGCTGGTGTTACGAGTTTACGTAAAGCAACAAAAATAACCATCTCCGCTCAAATCCATAACATAAACCCAGACCCAGTAGTAAATCATATACCGCTAGCAAAAACATTCACAAATCACTTCAAAAACGTTACCCAAAGTACACTTACACTCATACAAACACTACACAATATTTATTTTTACGATTTTAAATTTTCATGTCAAAATAGAACAGATCAAAGTTACCAGATCTCGGGTGTTTGAAAAAAAAGCCACACAAATCCATTTTACATTGACTTACATAGACAGACGGGAACATACACTCATATAGCTACATCTAACTACAAATATTATCACATACATACACTAATTGATACATACAAACAATATACAGCACATTACCTACACAAAACAGATTCTTATTAGGAAATAAACACAATTTAGCTACTTTTTCACACAAGAACATGACGTCACTCACTTTACGCTCAAAGCAGGCGGACAGACATCGCCGGAAATCAACCCGATCGAGTACGATCGGGTTGATTGACACCCCCCTGCTGGCGGCTCCGGATCAGGTCAGCAGCCGGATCAGGTCCGACAGACCTTGATAACTAGAGGCCTATGAATCTACAGTCAAGGCACTAATCCTATGGGCTCCATTTATTAAGCAGCGGATGCTGCTTCGTAGTCCCATCGTTTCAGGTCCGCCTGAAATGGAAGTTAAGAAGCAGCGATTGTAAGACCGCTGCTCCTTATCTTGTCCCCCACATTTTAGGTGGCAGACTGAAATTATACAGATGATTGACGGCCCCTGCTAGCCCCCAATTTGGCCAGCAGGGAGCGGCATTACACAAGCATTTCACCACAAATGCTTGTGCAATGTTAAATGCCAACAGCGTATCGTGTCCGCTTGACTGTTGTTAAATCTACCCCTATATGTCTATGATCTGATTATGCCACACAGTTCAAATCAGATATCGCTTATCTATTTACCAGAGCAGATTTCCTCTCTCTCAAAGATTTTATTAAGTCTGAACTAAACACCATGAAGAAAGAAATAACAGAGACCAAGATTACAAATGGTGCAAATGGTGCGGTATGGCTTTCTGTGTGCGATATGGTCGTTGCGTGCTGAATGGTAACCGATTTGGCATTACAAGTCGCGCGGTATGGCCTATACTGCAACAATACTGAAAATGCAAAAACAGAACACTCTGTACTAATAGGAACATAAACCCCCCAAAAAAATTTTTTAATAATTCAGATAGAGCTTGTTGTAACATTGTAACAACTTTCCATTTTACTTGTATTAATTAATTTGCTTTGTACTCTTGGTATCCTTGGCTGAAAAGCATACCTAGGTAGGCTCAGGAACAGTAATGCACTATTGGGAGCTGGTTGTTGACTACACATTAATGCCTCTTGCTATTGGCTGATCTGATGTGCTCAGCTAGCTCCCAATAGTGCATTGCAGCTTCTTCAACAAAATATACCAAAAGAATGAAGGAAATTTGATAATAGAAGAAAACTGGAAAGTTGTTTAAAGGGATATGAAACGCAAAGCTTATGTTTTGTTATTCAGGCAGAACTTACAGTTTTAAAAAAGTTTCCAATTTACTTCTATTATCAAATTTGCTTCATTCCCATAGTATTCTGTGTTGAAAATATACCTAGATAGGCATCTTAAAGTGTCAGTAAACCTTAAAAATAATGTTATATAATTCTGCACATAGTGCAGAATTATATAACATTATATTAGCCTTATCTGTATAAAACGTAATATTCCCTTTTAATTTTAAAACCCCCTGGCTGTTTTACAGACCCGCTCTCTGCTCTCTGCTGAGCGGGTCTGTTTTATTCACACAGCGCATCGGGCCAGCTGTATAGTCACAGCCCGGCCCGACCGCGCCATTATACATAGTGCAGCTCGCTCCTGCTGTCAGACAGAGCAGGAGCGAGCTGCACTGTGTATAATGGCGCGGTCAGGCCGGGCTGTGACTAGACAGCTGGCCCGATGCGCTGTGTGAATTAAACAGACCCGCTCAGAAGAGCACAGAGAGCGGGTCTGTAAAACAGCCGTGTTTTTTAAAAATTAAAAGGGAATATTACGTTTTATACAGATAAGGCTAATATAATGTTATATAATTCTGCACTATGTGCAGAATTATATAACATTATTTTTGAGGTTTACTGTCCCTTTAAGTACTACATGGCATTAAATACTGCTGCCATTGAGTGCTCTTCAAAATATATAACATTCTTGCAAAATTGCTGCCATATACTCCTGATAGGTGCACGCTCCTTAGCTCACGTCCCTACTTTTCAACAAAAGACACCGAAAACAAATAAAATTTTATAATATAAGTAAATTAGAAAGGTGTATAAAAGTGCATGTCCTATCTGGATCATGAAAGAGTAATCAGAACCAGTAGGTCTTAATAGGGAAATAGATCTGGCAGCATTTATAGAGAACTAGTGAGAGACCTAGAGAGACTAGTGAGAGACCTTTTTAAAATAAATGTATGTTTTTATATTTGTATTATCTATAATTATTTTGTCTAGCTTTATGCACACTGTGGTATATAGAAGGAATTTTTCGGCAATGAAGTTCAAGTAAATTACTATTATTATTTTTCTTAGATGTCAGAATTTTTGTGTATATGCATATGAATTTTAGGGTATATATTTAGCAGCATACAAGTATTACGGTTCTGTATAGTGTGCAACAATTGATCTATGCTAAATGCTATGTTAAGACATGAAAGAATACGTTGTATGTGAACTGATATTTTAGCAACAATTGAACATTTACATATTCATGACGTTTTAAATACCTCTTGGATAAATAGAGGGAGTAACGGAGGAATGGGCATAGCCTCTGATGAAGCGGCGAGGAGCCCTGCAAAACACGTAAGGCTACCCCCACAAACACGTACAGTGACGTCAGACTTTCCACATGGGTGGTGATTTTCTTTGTCGGCATCACGGGAACCACCTTGGGAGACTTGGCTATACTGGGTATTTCGCCAGGTCAGGCTGTGTGAGAACTTAGCTAACCATACGGATAAGAAAGACTTGGGTTATGATCCAGTGGGTGGACATCTCTACTAAACACTTTTAACATACCTCATACTGTTTGAGGTCCCGTTTGTGAGTGGATTTATGTTATATCTAATAAACGTGTTTTCTTTCCATAGCGCAGGGATAGTCCATGACTTCATTCCTTACTGTTGGGAAATACAACACCTGGCCACCAGGAGGAGGCAAAGACACCCCAGGCAATGGTTTAAATATCCCTCCCACTTCCCCTATCCCCCCAGTGATTCTTTGCCTTTCGTCACTAGAGGAGGATGGCAGAGAAGTGTCAGAAGATTTGGATAGTCCTGTAATGGGTATGTTCCCTTTAAGAGAGGACAGGAGTTTTAAGTAATCATATAAACCTCTCAGTGAGAGTATTGATTAAAGTTAGAGTCTGGAGATTCAGGGAAAGTTTTTCTGCAAATCCATCCAGTACTTTTTGGCTAAGGAAGAAAATGTTCAATGATGCTTTGCAGAACTCGTGTTTGTATCTGCTTCCAGTATACTCACCCTAAATATATGATCTTGTTAGTTAATACATGCTAGTATCTACCTGATACAATGTACATAAGAGGCATTGATGCAAGGGGAGGAAAGCATAGTTCTGTCACTATATAAATCCCATGTAAGAACTTACCTTGAGTATGGAGTGCAGTACTGGGGACCGATCTCAAAGTGCCACAGAGCTAATAAGGGGAATGGAGAATTTAAGCTATGAGAAGAGGTTTGCCAAACTGGGTCTGTTTTCTCTTGAGAAAAGTTGCTTGAGAGGTGACATGATTACTTTATATAAATATATTCAAGGCCCATATACAGAGATGGCAGAAGCTCTATTTATTACAAGAGGTCTCAATTTAAGGCTGGAGGAAAGGAGATTTATCTGCAACTGATTTTTTTTCACTATTAGAGCAATAAAATTGTGCAACTCGGGGGCGGAGCGTAGCCGTGCAGGAACATGGCTGCGTCCTGAGTTTGCTCCGGTGCTTGTCCAGTGCTGCTGGCTCCTAACATACAAAAATGAAGGCAAACTAACTCTCTCACATCCAGCTTATGCTACCCTGATACCCAGTGACCGGGATACAATTAGCGGTTTGTCATTCTCCGCGCTGAACATTGTGAGAGCCTTTGCAGCGCTATACCGGCCGAAACCATCTCCCCTGCAGGAATTGACCCGCGACCAAGTCAGCTGCCGGACTTACATCCCCAGAGGCACCCGCTATCACACGAGAACAGGTACAGAGGGCTGAGGCGTTACCGGGATATTAAGCAGTCAATCTCAACATCATAACGGACGCCATTGCGGCCTACCCCGTACACGCCCGCCCTACTCACACCACATCCACGTGGCAGCTGCATGGGGAATAAAATTGATCACCCATAACAAACATTACTACACCCCAAAATATAAGGGATACATCAGAAAACCCGGACTTATAAAAGGGGGACTTTAATAACTGCAAATACCCTTTAATACACACCGCTGTCCAGGGGTGAAAAAGAGAGGGCACAACTACGCAGATTACACTGCCAAGCACTGCAGGAGGTGCCCAGCACACATCACTGTGCTGCAAATGCAAACAACTACACACCTCTATCTGACACCGATACCCTGTGTCACTCCACAGTCAATGTTAAATGGCATCAAGGCATAAGCCCAAATCTGATAAAAAGACACTAACCACATCACTATCAACCATGAATACCTTTTTTCATAAACCAGACTGTGAGACTGCTGACACAGCCAAATATGCACAACCACCAGAAATACAGTCGGAGTCAGATCAGTTGCCCTCATCACAGACCCAGCAACTTAATCTCATACAAACAACAATCTCCCAACTACCATCCAAATCTGACTTAGCAGACCTAAAAACATTCATTAAAACGGAAATGTCCTCTCTCAGGAAGAATATTAACGAACTAGGTTCAAGGATAGAATGTCTGGAAGAAGGGCAGGATACTTTAAACACCATGGTATCAGATTCCAACCATCTGGCGGTAAGACAGGAGATCCTTATTCACTCTCTCCAACTTAAAGTCGAAGACCTCGATAACAGAAGCCGCAGGAGCAACTTAAGAATACGCGGCGTGCCTGAAGAGGCGACACAGGAATCTCTCCACTCTTATCTACTACAACTATTTGAGTACATTATTCCGTCCTTAAAACTCACAGAGTCTTCCATGGAGCGTGTACACAGGGCCTTGAGACCCCCCTCGAAACCTCCTAACCCTCCAAGAGACATTATAATAAAATTCACCAGCTATTTAGAAAAAGAGGCCATATGGAAGCAGGTTCGTTTGCAGAGAGAAATTAAATTTCAAACATACAGCATCCAAATATTCCAAGACATTTGCCCCTCCACCATCGAAAGGCGCAGAGAAATCTGCCACATCACCCAGGTTCTCCAGGAGAGACGGATACGTTACCGCTGGGGCTACCCCTTCAGCCTTATAGTCCAACAAGAAGGCAAGACTTTTATCTATAAGGAACCGGATGATCTAGACATGTTCTCCAAGGGCCTAAACATCACCTTCCCACCACAGAACCAACAACTGCACAACTCATCCACCCTCAAACCCGACGGCGCACCCAAACCCCAGAGACCACAATGGTCCTTGGTCAGCAAGAGGAAAAAACTGGACATTTAACTTAAAACCTCTAGCTCCCACTAATTCCTCGCACCGCCAGAAAAGCGGAGTACCACTTGGTACAGTCTCCTCTATGCTGGCTACCTGTATGGCGTTGAAATGGACTTCCACCAAAGGACACTGATAAGTATACTGTCATAATGATATACTGTTTAAATGTTTTGCAATCGTTTTATCTGATGCCTATGTTTATTATAACCTGCACCATAGGAAAGTAAACTCTGATACATAGATATATACAAACCCCATGATGGGAGTGGGCCTTAAACGCTCATTCAGTTATATCCACTACCCCCCCCCCTCCTCAAGGAAAACCAGAGTCCATATAGAATGTTAGTTTAAAGAAATAGAGAATTATTTAGAAATACACAGGCTTAAAGATATACTGACAGGGGGTAATTTTTAACATGGATCAGATGACTAAATGCTTATCTACAAAGTAATGTTTTGCAAACATTTTTATCTGATGCCCATGTTTCTCTTATACTGTTTCCAGGAACGTACACTCTGGTATGTAGATATATACAAACCCAAAGTTTGGAGTGGGTCTTAAACACTCTTTCAGTTAAGCACACTACCCCCACCCTCTCAAGGAAACCCAAGGTCCATATAGAATGATAGGCTAAAGAAATAGAGGACCACTGAGAAACACACAAGTTTAAAAATGAACTGATGAGAGGTAATCTCTTACTCAGATCAAATATTATATGCTTATCCACATAGTATTAGGGAGGCTGAGCGACTATGCACAAAACAACTGCCTGCCCCAATATTCTTAAGCCAGGGCACCAGCGGCACACTGGACTCGCCACCCCCAAAATCAATAGGTTCCCAATGTTGGTAACTCTTGAACCTATTGTTTGTGTTTATTTTGTACATGTTTCTTTTTTGTTTATTGTATGTACGTTTCAAAAGTTAAATATAATGTTTCACTCAAGGGCAGCTGTCCTTGGTCCGCCCACCACCCCATTATGTAAACTCTTCCACAAGCAAGTTCATATATTTACACACCTGCAACGCGAACTAGTCACCATGCACATAGATAATGGCTAACACACGAACACACTCCCATGTCAACAATAACATACACATCTACTCAGTTAACGCAAAGGGCTTGAATATCCCTAGTAAGAGAACTTTAGTCGCTAAAGAACTACATACCCACAAGGCTTATCTCACATTTATACAAGAGACCCATTTTCGAAAAGGAAGGGAACCCCTCACTTTCAAACACGAACATCACACCTGCTATTGGGCTTCACATTTTAAGTGCAAAAAACACGGAGTCGGTATACTGATATCCAAAAACACCCCCTATACACTTATACAGGCCACCCGAGACAGAGAAGGCAGATATCTTATCCTGGTAGGGCTGTTATACGGCAGGCCAGTAACCCTGGTCTCCTTGTACGCACCCAATACAGCTCAACACTCCTTCATGAGGAAGATATCTAATCTGATCCTGGAACATCAAAAAGGGACCCTCATTATATGTGGAGACCTCAACATCGCACTTAATCCCACTATGGACTGCTCCTCACAGCACTCCTCTGTACCCACCTCCCGCATAACCAAGGTTAACTCATACCTTAGATATCGTAGCACACGACGTTTGGAGGACCCTACACCCCCAGTGCCGAGACTATACATTTTACTCTTACACACATGAAACATATACACGAATTGACTATGTACTGACCGATGTAGGGGGCCTTTCCCTATTTAACTCAGCCAAAATCTCCCCAATCACTTGGTCAGATCACGCCTCATTACTCTGCACAATGACCTGGCCCTCAAAGCCAATCAAAGACTATATCTGGAGACTAGACGAATACTTGTTGACAGACCCAACAGTGACACCCAGAATCTCGACCGCACTCCTAGACTACTTTGAACACAACGACAACCTAGAGGTTGCCCCCCACACGCTATGGGAGGCACATAAAAGCATTATCAGAGGGGAACTAATAGCCATTAAAGCGCAGATCAACAAAGCTAAAAGAGAATTAACCTCCTCTCTCATTTCAAACATAGAGCGTCTAGAACAGCTACATAAAACTACACCCACAGATAAAAAAATACTCTCTGACCTAACACAGGAAAAGCAGACACTGGCCACACACTTGAACAAATCTCATAAAAGACAATCGCTGTATGCCCAACGCAGACATTACAAAGGCAGAAATAGATCTGGCAGACTTCTAGCCAGGTATTTAAAACAAAAGGCACACAAGAAATACATTATGCAAGTTAAAGATGACACAGGTCACTCACAGAAATCAACTAAGCAAATCCTGCTAACCTTCCAAACCTTCTTTCGTAAACTTTACAACATACAAAAACCACACAATCATGACACAGACCAGGAAGAGTTGAGAACCCGACAAATAGAGGAATACCTTAGGGAACTTCAACTACCACATCTGACTGACTCCCAACAAGAGCAATTAGAGAGCCCAATCACTCTTCCCGAATTAAAATTAGCCCTAAAGAATCTGCCAACTGGCAAGGCCCCGGGTCCGGACGGCTTCAGCCATAAATATTATACAACGTTCCAAGACATCCTTAACCCATATATGCTAAATTATTTCCAATCAATAGACGAAAGTAAATCCTTCCCCTCCAGGGCACTAGAAGCCCACATTATATTAATCCCTAAGCCCAACAAACCACAGGACCTCCCCAATAGTTACCGTCCTATCTCACTGCTAAATACCGATGTCAAGCTCTACGCCAGGATTTTGGCGTTGAGAATGAACAAGATCCTTCCCGACCTGGTCCATCTCGACCAGGTTGGCTTTGTGCCCGGCCGGGAGGCAAAAGACAACACGGTCAGGGCCTTAAACCTAATTTACTATGTTAAATCCAAAAATATCCCTGCGGTCCTGTTATCCACGGACGCAGAAAAGGCCTTCGACCGTGTTGCATGGGATTTTATGCGAGCAACACTGACCCAAATGGGCCTGGGAACGAAGATGCTTACTAGAATTTTTTCCTTATATTCCCACCCAACCGCAAGAATCCTAGTCAACGGCACTCTATCCTCTCCATTTCCCATATCCAACGGAACCCGCCAAGGCTGCCCCTTGTCCCCGCTCCTTTTCGCATGCGTCATCGAAGCCCTGGCGGAAAAAATTAGAAAGAATCACCAAATAACTGGAATTAACATAGAAGGACGTGCATATACAGTCTCCCTGTTCGCGGACGACATGCTTTTCACCCTCACCAACCCGGCCACTTCAATCCCTCAACTTCTAGCTGAATTCTCTAAATTCCAACTCCTGTCAAACTTTGTAGTCAACATGACAAAATCCGAAATATTAAACATAAATTTACCAGACACTTTGTTAATCCCCACCCAGAGAGTGACCCCATTTACCTGGTGTCCCCGTTCTTTGAAATATTTGGGAATTTATCTAACGCCCTCCCTAGATGATATCTTCCAACAGAACTATATGCCCATCAAACACACCATAATAAGAGACCTTTCGTCATGGGGCTCCAAAAGGTTATCCTGGTTGGGGCGCATAGAAGTCATTAAGATGAACATATTCCCCAGGATACTATACATCCTTCAAACCCTCCCGCTCCCCTTGCCCCGATCCTACTTACCCTCCCTACAAAAAGCATTTAGTGACTTCATATGGCGCAGAAAACCTCCCAGAATAAACAAATCAATAATGCAACTACCTAAAATTCAAGGGGGTCTGGGAGTCCCGAACCTCTCCGCATACCGTCAGGCTATCTTCCTCCAGAGGTTGGTAGATTGGAACATACATTTTGACCACAAAAGGTGGGTCCCCCTAGAGCACCTGATAATGAACAAGACACACCTGGGGAGGATGTGCTGGGGTGACCCAAACACACTCAAGAGAAATAGAACAGACAACCCAATGATTCAAGAGACATTCCAGATATGGGAACACACTATACATACCACACACTATATCTCATCCATTCCATCCCCATTGACTTCCATGATAGAAAACGGTGAATTCACAGTACGCCCCTACACCCAACGAGACACAACGGACGCTCCAAACCGAGACTTCACGATTAATGCAATGACCAATAACGAAACTATTCTTTCACAACCAGATCTGATCTCGAAAGGCTATACATGCTTTCAAAACTGGTTCACATACCGACAGGCAGTCCACTACATATCCACACACAAGGGAAATAATAATATGATTAGACCACTAACTACGTTCGAAACACTCTGCACCCAAACCCCTCCTTTGAGACACACACTCTCAACCATTTACAAGATCCTAACACCCCCCCCCCCCCCAGGGTACATACCCCCGTACTTAGAGAGTTGGGAACGGGATTTGGGAGTCATAATCCTGCCCCAAACCAGCGCACAGATGTTTTATAATGTAATGAGATCCTCCGTCTCATCATCCATACTAGAAATCAACCTCAAACTACTACATAGATGGCACCACACCCCGAGAAAATTACACCGTCTATTCCATACAAAAAGCAACAAATGTTGGCGATGTGGCCATGTGAACAGCGATACTGCACACATGTGGTGGTGGTGCAACACCATCCAAAACTTTTGGAGGGAGGTCATTACCGAGATAGAAGCTATATTAAAAATCTCTTTTTTTTTAAACAGCTTTATTGTAATAATAAAATAGGTATACAGGTTGGTGGAGATGCAGCTCCGGTAGTACATAATAATACAATGGCTGTAAGTTTTATGATTAACAGTAATAGAGGCCTATGGCCCTTGGGTATTGCATAGCAGTTGCCTTTTTAAAGTCAAGCTTGATTCAATGTTCAATGGTGAAGGCATACTGGTGTGAAGGGTGTATTTATCCTCTTCTGAGGAAGTGCAGTGTAACAATCGGTAAAAAAAGTAAAGCATGAAAAAAAATAAAGCATGAAAAACAGGAAAACAAAAAACAAAAACAGAAACAATTATAAAAACAGCCGGTCCCAGTCCGCCCCTGCCCCTATAACAGATAGTTGTGCTGTCAGTTCTAACTCCCATGTCTGTATCTAGTTTAATCTAGGTTGTTCGTGTTACTCAGTGTTTTCAGCTATGTGTTGGAGGTAGTTGAGCCATAGTTGTGAGAACTCAGCGTATGTGTCCATTGTACCGTGTTTAAGGTAGTAGTATTCTTCTAAATCTACGATCTCGGAAACCTTCTGAACCCACATCTCTAGAGATGGTGCTTCTCTGTGTCTCCAGTTTTTGGCTATTAGGAATCTGATTCCGTTGACCATGATGTTGAACAGCCGAATGTATGGCTTGTATTTAATTGAGGGGGGGGTTTATGTAGTAACCACACTAAGGGGTCTAGCGGTAAATTAAAAAAAAAAAAAAATAATTGTGCAACTCATTACCAAAGGAGGTAGTGAATGCCAATACCTTAGATACATTTAAACATGTTTTTAGATACATTTCTGGCTAGAAACAGAATTCAGGGATATGATTGCTTGTGTTAAATGGGTCAACTTTTAATGGGATTCATTTAAACTCAACTGGAGCTTTTTTGTAAGTATATTAGATTTGTATAGGTTGAACTCAATGGACTTCAGTCTTTTTTTTCAACTTCATCTACTATGTTACTATGTTTAGGAACCCCTTCTGGATCATGATTTTTAGAGAAAAACTTGTCCAAAGTACTGGAGACGTTTAAGCATTTTTGTGACCACTCATTATAAAAATAATTTTACTAAATAAAACTATTTGTAGTAGATGACAAAATGTATTGATCTAGGCCAATTTTGGTATTAGCTTATCTGGGATCCCCTTTGTTCAGACATAGCAGACATGCATGGCTTTGTCCTTGCTTTTTAATAATTAGAAGGCTGCTAATTTCATCTGTGCACAACACTTCTAATATTCCTGGCAGTGAAGGGGTTAATCAGCTAGCATGTATGGTTAACTTTAGCTATAGTGTAGATAACCCTCCTGCTGATCCCACCCAAATGGTTTTCCTCCCTCACCCCCAATAGTCACCACCATTATAAGTACTGGCAGTCTGCCAGTATGCAGTTTAAGGATAGTGTTTTTAAATTTCTTTAGTGTAAGCAACCCTCCTCCTCACTAGAGCCCTAATGTTCAAAACATTGACACTGACGAGAAACTGCCTTACTGGCCTCAGTCGAGATTTTCATAGAAAATGGGTGTGGCTGATCAGTGCTGGAGAGCGGCGATGTCTCTCCTATATAAGTCAATTGGAGCAGGAGGTCACCACCAGCATTGCAGACATCACCTTTTGTCTGCATTTTGCTGCGACTAGGGGGGCCTTTTTTAAAAGGGCTATAAATGGGCCTACACGGCAGACAGTGTGCTCACTGAAAGTAAATGTTTCTGTGTGGGTACACTTCAAATATTGCTTGCAGTACCTTAAGTTTTAATACACCTACACTACCTCAGACGATATAGCCTCGCCAGCTGATTTATATTTTTTCTAAAAGACAGTTGCATTATAATTATAGTATTACACAACTGCATGCCTGTTATGTAATACAATTGTAATACTAATGCCTTTTTTAATATAAATTTAAAAAAGGGTTTACAAGAAAAAATAAATACATATTTAGTTAAAAAATCATCCTACATAAGAATGCATAATACTTTAAAGATTAATTATAGATAAATGCACTATTAACCCGTAAGCTATGCATGTTTTTCAATAAAGGATACCAAGAGAACAAAGCAAATTAAACATAAGTTCATTGGAAAATTGCTTAAAATTGAGTTTCATATCCCTTTTTACAATACACACAATGCTACTGAGTCACTATGTGAAATGTTTGTATAGTCTACATATTTTCATATACTTAAATGATCGACTATCAAGAGTATCTTCACCTTAAACGGACAGGAAACCCTAAAATAATATAATTTTGGTTCCTATTTACTTCTATTATCAAATATGCTTTATTCTCATGTCTTTTTGTAGAGATATCTAGATATGTAACATCCATGTCTTGACTACTACATAGGAAATAGTATTGGCAACTAGTGTTTGTGCTAATGTAGGACAATCTGCAATATGTAGCAGCAGTGCACGCTCCTGATCTTACCTCCCTGCTTTTCAAAAAAAGATATTGAGAAAACAAAATTTGATAATAGAAGCATATTGGAAAGTTGTTAAAATTGCATGCTCTGTCTGTATCATAAAATAATAAATGTGGGTTTCTGTCCATTAACGCAAATGCTTATTTGTAACTGCACAAAACCTCAGTTGTGGGTTTATTTGCTGCAGAGAATTTTGTATTATAGGGTTTATACCTTTTTTGTTTAAAAAGCTGGCTGACCGGTAAAAAACAATACATTTCTTATATTGATCTAGTTGCACACTAAGTCCAGCATTTTCATAATTTACATTTTATTCAAATCACTAATTTACACACCAAAAAACTCTCCTTGCATTTTAAAACAGAAATGTTACTCTTAAATATGTTATTCTTAATGTAATATAATACATACATATGGTTTTACTGTAATATAATGTATACATATGGTTTTACTGTAATATAATTTATACGTATGGTTTTATTGTAATATAATATATACATATGGTTTTATTGTAACATAATGTATACGTATGGTTTTACTGTAATATAATGTATACATATGGTTTTACTGTAATATAATGTATACGTATCGTTTTATTGTAACATAATGTATACGTATGGTTTTATTGTAATATAATATATACATATGGTTTTATTGTAACATAATGTATACATATGGTTTTATTGTAACATAATGTATACGTATGGTTTTACTGTAATATAATGTATACATATGGTTTTACTGTAATATAATGTATACGTATCGTTTTATTGTAACATAATGTATACGTATCGTTTTACTGTAATATAATGTATACGTATGGTTTTATTGTAACATAAGGTATACGTATGGTTTTATTGTAATATAATATATACATATGGTTTTATTGTAACATAATGTATACGTATGGTTTTACTGTAACTTAATGTATATGCATGGTTTTATTGTAACATAATGTATACATGTGGTTTTACTGTAATATAATGTATACGTATGCTTTTACTGTAACATAATGTATACGTATGGTTTTATTGTAACAATGTATATTATGGTTTTATTGTAACATAATGTATACATATGGTTTTACTGTAATATGATGTATATGGATGGTTTTACTGTAACTTAATGTATACGTATGGTTTTACTGTAATATAATATATACATATGGTTTTACTGTAACATAATGTATACGTATGGTTTTACTGTAATATAATATATACATATGGTTTTACTGTAATATAATGTATACATATGGTTTTACTGTAACGTAATGTATACGTATTGTTTTACTGTAATATAATGTATACATATGGTTTTACTGTAACATAATGTATACATATGGTTTTACTGTAACATGATGTATACGTATGGTTTTACTGTAATATAATGTATACATATGGTTTTACTGTAATATAATGTATACGTATGGTTTTACTGTAATATTATGTATATGTATGGTTTTACTGTAATATAATGTATACATATGGTTTTACTGTAATATGAAGTATACATATGGTTTTACTGTAATATAATGTATACGTATGGTTTTACTGTAATATAATATATACATATGGTTTTACTGTAATATGATGTATACGTATGGTTTTACTGTAATATAATGTGTACATATGGTTTTACTGTAATGTAATGTATACGTATGGTTTTACTGCGTGGCCGGACTTTTAGCCGACGGACATTTGGCCGACGGACATTTGGCCGACGGACATTTGGCCGAAACACAAGTGTCTGTCAGATAACAGTCCGGCCACGAAATAGATAGATTTGATAGATAGATACATAGAATAGATAGATAGATAGATCAATAGATGCAATAGATACATTTGATAGATACGATAGACAAATAGATTTGATAGATAAATAGATAGATTTGATAGATAGATAATTTCCCAGACAGAGAATTACAAAACGTGCGGTCTGGGACCCATGGTAAGGTTCCCAGAGGCAGTTGCGGCGCCCGAGGCTCTGATTAGAACAGAGCACTCTGGAACGTATCTGCCCTCGGCCGAAATCGGAACATTCTTTAGCTTTCTGCCAAATGTCCGTCTGCCAAATGTCCGTCTGCCAAATGTCCTTCTGCATTTTGTCAGAGCACCGTTTTACTGTAATATGATGTATACATATGGTTTTACTGTAATATAATGTATACATATGGTTTTACTGTAATATGATGTATACATATGGTTTTACTGTAACATAATATATACGCATTGTTTTACTGTATTATGATGTATACGTATGGTTTTACTGCAACATAATGTATACGTAAGGTTTTACTGTAATATAATGTATTCATATGGTTTTACTGTAACATAATATATACGCATGGTTTTACTGTAATATGATGTATACGCATGGTTTTACTGTAATATGATGTATACGTATGGTTTTACTGTAACATAATTTATACGTATGGTTTTACTGTAACATGATGTATACGTATGGTTTTACTGTAATATAATGTATACATATGGTTTTACTGTAACATAATGTATACATATTTTTTTACGGTAATATGATGTATACGTATGGTTTTACTGTAATATAATGTATATGTATGGTTTTACCGTAACATGATGTATACGTATGGTTTTACTGTAACTTAATGTATACGCATGGTTTTATTGTAACAATGTATATGTATGGTTTTTCTGTAATATGATGTATACGTATGGTTTTACTGTAACATGATGTGTACGTATGGTTTTACTGTAACATAATGTATACATATGGTTTTACTGTAATATGATGTATACATATGGTTTTACTGTAATGTAATGTATACATAGGGTTTTACTGTAATATGATGTATACGTATGGTTTTACTGTAATATAATGTATACATATGGTTTTACTGTAATATGATGTATACATATGGTTTTACTGTAACATAATATATACGCATGGTTTTACTGTAATATGATGTATACGTATGGTTTTACTGTAACATAATGTATACGTATGGTTTTACTGTAATATAATGTATTCATATGGTTTTACTGTAACATAATATATACGCATGGTTTTACTGTAATATGATGTATACGTATGGTTTTACTGTAATATAATGTATACGTATGGTTTTACTGTAACATAATGTATACGTATGGTTTTACTGTAATATAATGTATACATATGGTTTTACTGTAACATAATATATACATATTGTTTTACGGTAATATGATGTATAAGTATGGTTTTACTGTAATATAATGTATATGTATGGTTTTACTGTAACATGATGTATACGTATGGTTTTACTGTAACTTAATGTATACGCATGGTTTTATTGTAACAATGTATATGTATGGTTTTTCTGTAATACGATGTATACGTATGGTTTTACTGTAACATGATGTATACGTATGGTTTTACTGTAACATAATGTATACATATGGTTTTACTGTAATATGATGTATACATATGGTTTTACTGTAACTTAATGTCTATGCATGGTTTTACTGTAATATTATGTATATGCATGGTTTTATTGTAACATAATGTATACATATGGTTTTACTGTAATATAATGTATACGTATGGTTTTACTGTATCATAATGTATACATATGGTTTTACTGTAATATAATGTATACGTATGGTTTTACTTTAACTTAATGTATACGTTTGTTTTACTGTAATATGATGTATACATATGGTTTTACTGTAATATAATGTATACATATGGTTTTACTGTAACATAATATATACGCATGGTTTTACTGTAATATGATGTATACGTATGGTTTTACTGTAACCTAATGTTTACATATGGTTTTACTGTAATATAATGTATACATATGGTTTTACTGTAATATGATGTATACATATGGTTTTACTGTAATATAATGTATACATATGGTTTTACTGTAACATGATGTATACGTATGGTTTTACTGTAATATAATGTATACATATGGTTTAACTGTAATATGATGTATACGTATGGTTTTACTGTAATATAATGTATACATATGGTTTTACTGTAACATGATGCATACGTATGGTTTTACTGTAATATAATGTATACATATGGTTTTACTGTAATATAATATATACATATGGTTTTACTGCAATATGATGTATACATATGGTTTTACTGTAATATAATGTATACGTATGGTTTTACTGTAATATGATGAATACATATGGTTTTACTGTAATATAATGTATACGTATGGTTTTACTGTAATATAATATATACATATGGTTTTACTGTAATATGATGTATACGTATGGTTTTACTGTAATATAATGTATACATATGGTTTTACTGTAACATGATGTATACTTATGGTTTTACTGTAATATAATGTATACATATGGTTTTACTGTAATATAATGTATACGTATAGTTTTACTGTTATATAATATATACATATGGTTTTACTGTAATATGATGTATATGTATGGTTTTACTGAAATATAATGTATACATATGGTTTTACTGTAATATAATGTATACGTATGGTTTTACTGTAATATAATGTTTACGTATGGTTTTACTGTAACATGATGTATACTTATGGTTTTACTGTAATATAATGTATACATATGGTTTTACTGTAACATAATGTATACATATGGTTTTACTGTAACATGATGTATACGTATGGTTTTACTG
The DNA here is from genome assembly GCF_027579735.1 of Bombina bombina. Taxonomy (NCBI): domain Eukaryota; kingdom Metazoa; phylum Chordata; class Amphibia; order Anura; family Bombinatoridae; genus Bombina; species Bombina bombina. The sequence goes on along the minus strand of NC_069510.1, from coordinate 34,137,564 downwards.
TTATATAATATATACATATGGTTTTACTGTAATATGATGTATATGTATGGTTTTACTGTAATACAATGTATACATATGGTTTTACTGTAATATGATGTATACATATGGTTTTACTGTAATATAATGTATACGTATGGTTTTACTGTAATATAATATATACATATGGTTTTACTGTAATATGATGTATACGTATGATTTTACTGTAATGTAATGTATACATATGGTTTTACTGTAATATAATGTATACGTATGGTTTTACTGTAATATGATGTATACATATGGTTTTACTGTAATATGATGTATACATAGGGTTTTACTGTAATATGATGTATACGTATGGTTTTACTGTAACATAATATATACGCATGGTTTTACTGTAATATGATGTATACGTATGGTTTTAATGTAACATAATGTATACGTATGGTTTTACTGTAATATAATGTATTTCTATGGTTTTACTGTAACATAATATATACGCATGGTTTTACTGTAATATGATGTATACGTATGGTTTTACTGTAACATAATGTATACGTATGGTTTTACTGTAATATAATGTATACGTATGATTTTACTGTAACATGATGGATACGTATGGTTTTACTGTAATATAATGTATACATATGGTTTACTGTAACATAATGTATACATATTGTTTTACGGTAATATGATGTATACGTATGGTTTTACTGTAATATAATGTATATGTATGGTTTTACTGTAACATGATGTATACGTATGGTTTTACTGTAATATAATGTATACATATGGTTTTACTGTAACATAATGTATACGTATGGTTTTACTGTAATATGATGTATACGTATGGTTTTACTGTAATATAATGTATTCGTATGGTTTTACTGTAATATGATGTATACGTATGGTTTTACTGTAACATGATGTATACGCATGGTTTTACTGTAATATAATGTATACATATGGTTTTACTGTAACATAATGTATACATATTGTTTTACTGTAATATGATGTATACGTATGGTTTTACTGTAATATAATGTATACGTATGGTTTTACTATAATATGATGTATACGTATGGTTTTACTGTAATATAATGTATATGTATGGTTTTACTGTAACATGATGTATACGTATGGTTTTACTGTAACTTAATGTATACGCATGGTTTAATTGTAACAATGTATATGTATGGTTTTTCTGTAATATGATGTATACGTATGGTTTTACTGTAACATGATGTATACGTATGGTTCTACTGTAACATAATGTATACATATGGTTTTACTGTAATATGATGTATACATATGGTTTTACTGTAACTTAATGTATATGCATGGTTTTACTGTAATATTAAGTATATGCATGGTTTTATTGTAACATAATGTATACATATGGTTTTACTGTAATATAATGTATACATATGGTTTTACTGTAACAATGTATACGTATTGTTTTACTGTATTATGATGTATACGTATGGTTTTACTGTAACTTAATGTATACGTTTGTTTTACTGTAATATGATGTATACGTATGGTTTTACTGTAACATAATGTATACGTATGGTTTTACTGTAATGTAATATATACATATGGTTTTAATGTAATATAATGTATACATACGGTTTTACTGTAACATAATGTATATGTATTGTTTTACTGTAATAAAATGTATACATATGGTTTTACTGTAATATGATGTATAGGCATTGGTTTTATTATAACATAATGTATACGTAGGGTTTAAATGTAATATAATGTATACATATAGTTTTACTGTAATATAATGTATACTTATGGTTTTACTGTAACATAATGTATACATATGGTTTTACTGTAATATAATGTATACATATGGTTTTACTGTAACATAATATATACGCATGGTTTTACTATAATATGATGTATACGTATGGTTTTACTGTAATATGATGTATACATATGGTTTTACTGTAATATAATGTATACATATGGTTTTACTGTAACATGATGTATACGTATGGTTTTACTGTAATATAATGTATACATATGGTTTTACTGTAATATGATGTATACGTATGGTTTTACTGTAATATAATGTATACATATGGTTTTACTGTAACATGATGTATACATATGGTTTTACTGTAATATGATATATACGTATGGTTTTACTGTAATATAATGTATACATATGGTTTTACTGTAATATAATGTATACGTATGGTTTTACTGTAATATAATATATACATATGGTTTTACTGTAATATAATGTATACGTATGGTTTTACTGTATCATAATGTATACATATGGTTTTACTGTAATATAATGTATACGTATGGTTTTACTTTAACTTAATGTATACGTTTGTTTTACTGTAATATGATGTATACATATGGTTTTACTGTAATATAATGTATACATATGGTTTTACTGTAACATAATATATACGCATGGTTTTACTGTAATATGATGTATACGTATGGTTTTACTGTAACCTAATGTTTACATATGGTTTTACTGTAATATAATGTATACATATGGTTTTACTGTAATATGATGTATACATATGGTTTTACTGTAATATAATGTATACATATGGTTTTACTGTAACATGATGTATACGTATGGTTTTACTGTAATATAATGTATACATATGGTTTAACTGTAATATGATGTATACGTATGGTTTTACTGTAATATAATGTATACATATGGTTTTACTGTAACATGATGCATACGTATGGTTTTACTGTAATATAATGTATACATATGGTTTTACTGTAATATAATATATACATATGGTTTTACTGCAATATGATGTATACATATGGTTTTACTGTAATATAATGTATACGTATGGTTTTACTGTAATATGATGAATACATATGGTTTTACTGTAATATAATGTATACGTATGGTTTTACTGTAATATAATATATACATATGGTTTTACTGTAATATGATGTATACGTATGGTTTTACTGTAATATAATGTATACATATGGTTTTACTGTAACATGATGTATACTTATGGTTTTACTGTAATATAATGTATACATATGGTTTTACTGTAATATAATGTATACGTATAGTTTTACTGTTATATAATATATACATATGGTTTTACTGTAATATGATGTATATGTATGGTTTTACTGAAATATAATGTATACATATGGTTTTACTGTAATATAATGTATACGTATGGTTTTACTGTAATATAATGTTTACGTATGGTTTTACTGTAACATGATGTATACTTATGGTTTTACTGTAATATAATGTATACATATGGTTTTACTGTAACATAATGTATACATATGGTTTTACTGTAACATGATGTATACGTATGGTTTTACTGTTATATAATATATACATATGGTTTTACTGTAATATGATGTATATGTATGGTTTTACTGTAATATAATGTATACATATGGTTTTACTGTAATATGATGTATACATATGGTTTTACTGTAATATAATGTATACGTATGGTTTTACTGTAATATAATATATACATATGGTTTTACTGTAATATGATGTATACGTATGATTTTACTGTAATGTAATGTATACATATGGTTTTACTGTAATATAATGTATACGTATGGTTTTACTGTAATATGATGTATACATATGGTTTTACTGTAATATGATGTATACATAGGGTTTTACTGTAATATGATGTATACGTATGGTTTTACTGTAACATAATATATACGCATGGTTTTACTGTAATATGATGTATACGTATGGTTTTAATGTAACATAATGTATACGTATGGTTTTACTGTAATATAATGTATTTCTATGGTTTTACTGTAACATAATATATACGCATGGTTTTACTGTAATATGATGTATACGTATGGTTTTACTGTAACATAATGTATACGTATGGTTTTACTGTAATATAATGTATACGTATGATTTTACTGTAACATGATGGATACGTATGGTTTTACTGTAATATAATGTATACATATGGTTTACTGTAACATAATGTATACATATTGTTTTACGGTAATATGATGTATACGTATGGTTTTACTGTAATATAATGTATATGTATGGTTTTACTGTAACATGATGTATACGTATGGTTTTACTGTAATATAATGTATACATATGGTTTTACTGTAACATAATGTATACGTATGGTTTTACTGTAATATGATGTATACGTATGGTTTTACTGTAATATAATGTATTCGTATGGTTTTACTGTAATATGATGTATACGTATGGTTTTACTGTAACATGATGTATACGTATGGTTTTACTGTAATATAATGTATACATATGGTTTTACTGTAACATAATGTATACATATTGTTTTACTGTAATATGATGTATACGTATGGTTTTACTGTAATATAATGTATACGTATGGTTTTACTATAATATGATGTATACGTATGGTTTTACTGTAATATAATGTATATGTATGGTTTTACTGTAACATGATGTATACGTATGGTTTTACTGTAACTTAATGTATACGCATGGTTTAATTGTAACAATGTATATGTATGGTTTTTCTGTAATATGATGTATACGTATGGTTTTACTGTAACATGATGTATACGTATGGTTCTACTGTAACATAATGTATACATATGGTTTTACTGTAATATGATGTATACATATGGTTTTACTGTAACTTAATGTATATGCATGGTTTTACTGTAATATTAAGTATATGCATGGTTTTATTGTAACATAATGTATACATATGGTTTTACTGTAATATAATGTATACATATGGTTTTACTGTAACAATGTATACGTATTGTTTTACTGTATTATGATGTATACGTATGGTTTTACTGTAACTTAATGTATACGTTTGTTTTACTGTAATATGATGTATACGTATGGTTTTACTGTAACATAATGTATACGTATGGTTTTACTGTAATGTAATATATACATATGGTTTTAATGTAATATAATGTATACATACGGTTTTACTGTAACATAATGTATATGTATTGTTTTACTGTAATAAAATGTATACATATGGTTTTACTGTAATATGATGTATAGGCATTGGTTTTATTATAACATAATGTATACGTAGGGTTTAAATGTAATATAATGTATACATATAGTTTTACTGTAATATAATGTATACTTATGGTTTTACTGTAACATAATGTATACATATGGTTTTACTGTAATATAATGTATACATATGGTTTTACTGTAACATAATATATACGCATGGTTTTACTATAATATGATGTATACGTATGGTTTTACTGTAATATGATGTATACATATGGTTTTACTGTAATATAATGTATACATATGGTTTTACTGTAACATGATGTATACGTATGGTTTTACTGTAATATAATGTATACATATGGTTTTACTGTAATATGATGTATACGTATGGTTTTACTGTAATATAATGTATACATATGGTTTTACTGTAACATGATGTATACATATGGTTTTACTGTAATATGATATATACGTATGGTTTTACTGTAATATAATGTATACATATGGTTTTACTGTAATATAATGTATACGTATGGTTTTACTGTAATATAATATATACATATGGTTTTACTGTAATATGATGTATACGTATGGTTTTACTGTAATATGATGTATACGTATGGTTTTACTGTAATATAATATATACAGATGGTTTGACTGTAATATTATGTATACGTATGGTTTTACTGTAATATAATGTGTACATATGGTTTTACTGTAATATAATGTATACGTATGGTTTTACTGCGTGGCCGGACTTTTAGCTGACAGACATTTGGCAGACGGACATTTGGCCGACGGACATTTGGCCGAAACACAAGTGTCTGTCAGATAACAGTCCGGCCACGAGATAGATTTGATAGATAGATACATACATAGAATAGATAGATAGATCAATAGATGCAATAGATACATTTGATAGATATGATAGATAGATAGATAGATAGATTTGATAGATAAATAGATAGATTTGATAGATAGATAATTTCCCAGACAGAGAATTACAAAACGTGCGGTCTGGTAAGGTTCCCAGAGGCAGTTGAGGCGCCCGAGGCTCTGATTAGAACAGAGCACTCTGGAACGTATCTGCCCTCGGCCGAAATCGGAACATTCTTTAGCTTTCTGTCTGTCGGCCAAATGACCGACTGCCAAATGTCCGTCTGCCAAATGTCCTTCTGCATTTTGTCAGAGCACCGTTTTACTGTAATATGATGTATACATATGGTTTTACTGTAATATAATGTATACATATGGTTTTACTGTAATATGATGTATACATATGGTTTTACTGTAACATAATATATACGCATGGTTTTACTGTAATATGATGTATACATATGGTTTTACTGTAACATAATGTATACGTAAGGTTTTACTGTAATATAATGTATTCATATGGTTTTACTGTAACATAATATATACGCATGGTTTTACTGTAATATGATGTACACGTATGGTTTTACTGTAACATAATGTATACGTATGGTTTTACTGTAACATGATGTATACGTATGGTTTTACTGTAATATAATGTATACATATGGTTTTACTGTAACATAATGTATACATATTGTTTTACGGTAATATGATGTATACGTATGGTTTTACTGTAATATAATGTATATGTATGGTTTTACCGTAACATGATGTATACGTATGGTTTTACTGTAACTTAATGTATACGCATGGTTTTATTGTAACAATGTATATGTATGGTTTTTATGTAATATGATGTATACGTATGGTTTTACTGTAACATGATGTATACGTATCGTTTTACTGTAACATAATGTATACATATGGTTTTACTGTAATATAATGTATACATATGGTTTTACTGTAATATGATGTATACATATGGTTTTACTGTAACATAATATATACGCATGGTTTTACTGTAATATGATGTATACGTATGGTTTTACTGTAACATAATGTATACGTATGGTTTTACTGTAATATAATGTATTCATATGGTTTTACTGTAACATAATATATATGCATGGTTTTACTGTAATATGATGTATACGTATGGTTTTACTGTAACATAATGTATACGTATGGTTTTACTGTAATATAATGTATACGTATGGTTTTACTGTAACATAATGTATACGTATGGTTTTACTGTAATATAATGTATACATATGGTTTTACTGTAACATAATGTATACATATTGTTTTACGGTAATATGATGTATAAGTATGGTTTTACTGTAATATAATGTATATGTATAGTTTTACTGTAACATGATGTATACGTATGGTTTTACTGTAACTTAATGTATACGCATGGTTTTATTGTAACAATGTATATGTATGGTTTTTCTGTAATATGATGTATACGTATGGTTTTACTGTAACATGATGTATACTTATGGTTTTACTGTAATATAATGTATACATATGGTTTTACTGTAATATAATGTATACGTATGGTTTTACTGTTATATAATATATACATATGGTTTTACTGTAATATGATGTATATGTATGGTTTTACTGAAATATAATGTATACATATGGTTTTACTGTAATATAATGTATACGTATGGTTTTACTGTAATATAATGTTTACGTATGGTTTTACTGTAACATGATGTATACTTATGGTTTTACTGTAATATAATGTATACATATGGTTTTACTGTAACATAATGTATACATATGGTTTTACTGTAACATGATGTATACGTATGGTTTTACTGTTATATAATATATACATATGGTTTTACTGTAATATGATGTATATGTATGGTTTTACTGTAATATAATGTATACATATGGTTTTACTGTAATATGATGTATACATATGGTTTTACTGTAATATAATGTATACGTATGGTTTTACTGTAATATAATATATACATATGGTTTTACTGTAATATGATGTATACGTATGATTTTACTGTAATGTAATGTATACATATGGTTTTACTGTAATATAATGTATACGTATGGTTTTACTGTAATATGATGTATACATATGGTTTTACTGTAATATGATGTATACATAGGGTTTTACTGTAATATGATGTATACGTATGGTTTTACTGTAACATAATATATATGCATGGTTTTACTGTAATATGATGTATACGTATGGTTTTAATGTAACATAATGTATACGTATGGTTTTACTGTAATATAATGTATTTCTATGGTTTTACTGTAACATAATATATACTCATGGTTTTACTGTAATATGATGTATACGTATGGTTTTACTGTAACATAATGTATACGTATGGTTTTACTGTAATATAATGTATACGTATGATTTTACTGTAACATGATGGATACGTATGGTTTTACTGTAATATAATGTATACATATGGTTTACTGTAACATAATGTGTACATATTGTTTTACGGTAATATGATGTATACGTATGGTTTTACTGTAATATAATGTATATGTATGGTTTTACTGTAACATGATGTATACGTATGGTTTTACTGTAATATAATGTATACGTATGATTTTACTGTAACATGATGTATACGTATGGTTTTACTATAATATGATGTATACGTATGGTTTTACTGTAATATAATGTATACGTATGGTTTTACTATAATATGATGTATACGTATGGTTTTACTGTAATATAATGTATATGTATGGTTTTACTGTAACATGATGTATACGTATGGTTTTACTGTAACTTAATGTATACGCATGGTTTAATTGTAACAATGTATATGTATGGTTTTTCTGTAATATGATGTATACGTATGGTTTTACTGTAACATGATGTATACGTATGGTTCTACTGTAACATAATGTATACATATGGTTTTACTGTAATATGATGTATACATATGGTTTTACTGTAACTTAATGTATATGCATGGTTTTACTGTAATATTAAGTATATGCATGGTTTTATTGTAACATAATGTATACATATGGTTTTACTGTAATATAATGTATACATATGGTTTTACTGTAACAATGTATACGTATTGTTTTACTGTATTATGATGTATACGTATGGTTTTACTGTAACTTAATGTATACGTTTGTTTTACTGTAATATGATGTATACGTATGGTTTTACTGTAACATAATGTATACGTATGGTTTTACTGTAATGTAATATATACATATGGTTTTAATGTAATATAATGTATACATACGGTTTTACTGTAACATAATGTATATGTATTGTTTTACTGTAATAAAATGTATACATATGGTTTTACTGTAATATGATGTATAGGCATTGGTTTTATTATAACATAATGTATACGTAGGGTTTAAATGTAATATAATGTATACATATAGTTTTACTGTAATATAATGTATACTTATGGTTTTACTGTAACATAATGTATACATATGGTTTTACTGTAATATAATGTATACATATGGTTTTACTGTAACATAATATATACGCATGGTTTTACTATAATATGATGTATACGTATGGTTTTACTGTAATATGATGTATACATATGGTTTTACTGTAATATAATGTATACATATGGTTTTACTGTAACATGATGTATATGTATGGTTTTACTGTAATATAATGTATACATATGGTTTTACTGTAATATGATGTATACGTATGGTTTTACTGTAATATAATGTATACATATGGTTTTACTGTAACATGATGTATACATATGGTTTTACTGTAATATGATGTATACGTATGGTTTTACTGTAATATAATGTATACATATGGTTTTACTGTAATATAATGTATACGTATGGTTTTACTGTAATATAATATATACATATGGTTTTACTGTAATATGATGTATACGTATGGTTTTACTGTAATATGATGTATACATATGGTTTTACTGTAATATAATGTATACGTATGGTTTTACTGTAATATAATATATACAGATGGTTTGACTGTAATATGATGTATACGTATGGTTTTACTGTAATATAATGTGTACATATGGTTTTACTGTAATATAATGTATACGTATGGTTTTACTGCGTGGCCGGACTTTTAGCTGACAGACATTTGGCAGACGGACATTTGGCCGACGGACATTTGGCCGAAACACAAGTGTCTGTCAGATAACAGTCCGGCCACGAGATAGATTTGATAGATAGATACATACATAGAATATATAGATAGATCAATAGATGCAATAGATACATTTGATAGATATGATAGATAGATAGATAGATAGATAGATAGATAGATAGATTTGATAGATAAATAGATAGATTTGATAGATAGATAATTTCCCAGACAGAGAATTACAAAACGTGCGGTCTGGTAAGGTTCCCAGAGGCAGTTGAGGCGCCCGAGGCTCTGATTAGAACAGAGCACTCTGGAACGTATCTGCCCTCGGCCGAAATCGGAACATTCTTTAGCTTTCTGTCTGTCGGCCAAATGACCGTCTGCCAAATGTCCGTCTGCCAAATGTCCTTCTGCATTTTGTCAGAGCACCGTTTTACTGTAATATGATGTATACATATGGTTTTACTGTAATATAATGTATACATATGGTTTTACTGTAATATGATGTATACATATGGTTTTACTGTAACATAATATATACGCATGGTTTTACTGTAATATGATGTATACATATGGTTTTACTGTAACATAATGTATACGTAAGGTTTTACTGTAATATAATGTATTCATATGGTTTTACTGTAACATAATATATACGCATGGTTTTACTGTAATATGATGTACACGTATGGTTTTACTGTATCATAATGTATACGTATGGTTTTACTGTAACATGATGTATACGTATGGTTTTACTGTAATATAATGTATACATATGGTTTTACTGTAACATAATGTATACATATTGTTTTACAGTAATATGATGTATACGTATGGTTTTACTGTAATATAATGTATATGTATGGTTTTACCGTAACATGATGTATACGTATGGTTTTACTGTAACTTAATGTATACGCATGGTTTTATTGTAACAATGTATATGTATGGTTTTTATGTAATATGATGTATACGTATGGTTTTACTGTAACATGATGTATACGTATCGTTTTACTGTAACATAATGTATACATATGGTTTTACTGTAATATAATGTATACATATGGTTTTACTGTAATGTAATGTATACATAGGGTTTTACTGTAATATGATGTATATGTATGGTTTTACTGTAATATAATGTATACATATGGTTTTACTGTAATATGATGTATACATATGGTTTTACTGTAACATAATATATACGCATGGTTTTACTGTAATATGATGTATACGTATGGTTTTACTGTAACATAATGTATACGTATGGTTTTACTGTAATATAATGTATTATATGGTTTTACTGTAACATAATATATATGCATGGTTTTACTGTAATATGATGTATACGTATGGTTTTACTGTAACATAATGTATACGTATGGTTTTACTGTAATATAATGTATACGTATGGTTTTACTGTAACATAATGTATACGTATGGTTTTACTGTAATATAATGTATACATATGGTTTTACTGTAACATAATGTATACATATTGTTTTACGGTAATATGATGTATAAGTATGGTTTTACTGTAATATAATGTATATGTATGGTTTTACTGTAACATGATGTATACGTATGGTTTTACTGTAACTTAATGTATACGCATGGTTTTATTGTAACAATGTATATGTATGGTTTTTCTGTAATATGATGTATACGTATGGTTTTACTGTAACATGATGTATACGTATGGTTTTACTGTAACATAATGTATACATATGGTTTTACTGTAATATGATGTATACATATGGTTTTACTGTAACTTAATGTATATGCATGGTTTTACTGTAATATTATGTATATGCATGGTTTTATTGTAACATAATGTATACATATGGTTTTACTGTAATATAATGTATACGTATGGTTTTACTGTAACATAATGTATATATATGGTTTTACTGTAATATAATGTATACGTATGGTTTTACTTTAACCTAATGTATACGTTTGTTTTACTGTAATATGATGTATACATATGGTTTTACTGTAATATAATGTATACATATGGTTTTACTGTAACATAATATATACGCATGGTTTTACTGTAATATGATGTATACGTATGATTTTACTGTAACCTAATGTTTACATATGGTTTTACTGTAATATAATGTATACATATGGTTTTACTGTAATATGATGTATACATATGGTTTTACTGTAATATAATGTATACATATGGTTTTACTGTAACATGATGTATACATATGGTTTTACTGTAATATAATGTATACATATGGTTTAACTGTAATATGATGTATACGTATGGTTTTACTGTAATATAATGTATACATATGGTTTTAGTGTAACATGATCTATACGTATGGTTTTACTGTAATATAATGTATACATATGGTTTTACTGTAATATAATATATATATATGGTTTTACTGTAATATGATGTATACATATGGTTTTACTGTAATATAATGTATACGTATGGTTTTACTGTAATATGATGTATACATATGGTTTTACTGTAATATGATGTATACGTATGGTTTTACTGTAATATAATGTATACGTATGATTTTACTGTAACATGATGTATATATATGGTTTTACTGTAATATAATGTATACGTATGGTTTTACTTTAACCTAATGTATACGTTTGTTTTACTGTAATATGATGTATACATATGGTTTTACTGTAATATAATGTATACATATGGTTTTACTGTAACATAATATATACGCATGGTTTTACTGTAATATGATGTATACGTATGATTTTACTGTAACCTAATGTTTACATATGGTTTTACTGTAATATAATGTATACATATGGTTTTACTGTAATATGATGTATACATATGGTTTTACTGTAATATAATGTATACATATGGTTTTACTGTAACATGATGTATACATATGGTTTTACTGTAATATAATGTATACATATGGTTTAACTGTAATATGATGTATACGTATGGTTTTACTGTAATATAATGTATACATATGGTTTTAGTGTAACATGATCTATACGTATGGTTTTACTGTAATATAATGTATACATATGGTTTTACTGTAATATAATATATATATATGGTTTTACTGTAATATGATGTATACATATGGTTTTACTGTAATATAATGTATACGTATGGTTTTACTGTAATATGATGTATACATATGGTTTTACTGTAATATGATGTATACGTATGGTTTTACTGTAATATAATGTATACGTATGATTTTACTGTAACATGATGTATACATATGGTTTTACTGTCATATAATGTATACATATGGTTTTACTGTAACATAATGTATGCATATTGTTTTACGGTAATATGAAGTATACTTATGGTTTTACTGTAACTTAATGTATACGCATGGTTTTATTGTAACAATGTATATGTATGGTTTTTCTGTAATATGATGTATACGTATGGTTTTACTTTAACATGATGTATACGTATCGTTTTACTGTAACATAATGTATACATATGGTTTTACTGTAATATGATGTATACATATGGTTTTACTGTAACTTAATGTATATGCATGGTTTTACTGTAATATTATGTATATGCATGGTTTTATTGTAATATGATGTATACATATGGTTTTACTGTAATATAATGTATACATATGGTTTTACTGTAACATAATATATATGCATGGTTTTACTGAAATATGATGTATACGTATGGTTTTACTGTAACCTAATGTTTACATATGGTTTTACTGTAATATAATGTATACATATGGTTTTACTGTAACATGATGTATACGTATGGTTTTACTGTAATATAATGTATACATATGGTTTTACTGTAATATGATGTATACGTATGGTTTTACTGTAATATAATGTATACATATGGTTTTACTGTAACATGATATATACGTATGGTTTTACTGTAATATAATGTATACATATGGTTTTACTGTAATATAATGTATACGTATGGTTTTACTGTAATATAATATATACATATGGTTTTATTGTAATATGATGTATACATATGGTTTTACTGTAATATAATGTATACGTATGGTTTTACTGTAATATAATATATACATATGATTTTACTGTAATATGATGTATATGTATGGTTTTACTGTAATATAATGTATACATATGGTTTTACTGTAATATAATGTATACGTATGGTTTTACTGTAATATGTTGTATACATATGGATTTACTGTAATATAATGTATACGTATGGTTTTACTGTAATATAATGTATATATAGGGTTTTACTGTAATATGATGTATACGTATGGTTTTACTGTAATATAATGTATACATATGGTTTTACTGTAATATGATATATACATATGGTTTTACTGTAACATAATATATACGCATGGTTTTACTGTAATATGATGTATACGTATGGTTTTACTGTAACATAATGTATACGTATGGTTTTACTGTAATATGATGTATACGTATGGTTTTACTGTAATATAATGTATACATATGGTTTTACTGTAACATGATGTATACGTATGGTTTTACTGTAATATAATGTATACATATGGTTTTACTGTAATATAATGTATATGTATGGTTTTACTGTAATATAATATATACATATGGTTTTACTGTAATATGATGTATACATATGGTTTTACTGTAATATAATGTATACGTATGGTTTTACTGTAATATGATGTATACATATGGTTTTACTGTAATATAATGTATACGTATGGTTTTACTGTAATATAATGTATACATATGGTTTTACTGTAATATGATGCATACGTATGGTTTTACTGTAATATGATGTATACGTATGGTTTTACTGTAATATAATGTATACATATGGTTTTACTGTAACATAATATATACGCATGGTTTTACTGTAATCTGATGTATACGTATGGTTTTACTGTAACATAATGTATACGTATGGTTTTACTGTAATATAATGTATACATATGGTTTTACTGTAACATAATGTATACATATTGTTTTACGGTAATATGATGTATACGTATGGTTTTACTGTAATATAATGTATATGTATGGTTTCTCCAACATAGGTGTGTCCGGTCCACGGCGTCATCCTTACTTGTGGGATATTCTCTTCCCCAACAGGAAATGGCAAAGAGCCCAGCAAAGATGGTCACATGATCCCTCCTAGGCTCCGCCTACCCCAGTCATTCTCTTTGCCGTTGCACCGGCAACATCTCCACGGAGATGGTTAAGAGTTTTTATGTATTCCCACCGTTTCCTCTTATTCCCAGGCTGGTAGCCAGGATCAATCAGGAGAGGGCTTCGGTGATCTTGATAGCTCCTGCGTGGCCACGCAGGACTTGGTATGCAGACCTGGTGAATATGTCATCGGCTCCACCATGGAAGCTACCTTTGAGACAGGACCTTCTTGTTCAAGGTCCATTCGAACATCCGAATCTGGTTTCCCTCCAACTGACGGCTTGGAGATTGAACGCTTGATTTTATCAAAGCGTGGGTTTTCAGATTCTGTAATAGATACTCTGATTCAGGCTAGAAAGACTGTAACTAGAAAAATTTACCATAAAATATGGAAAAAATATATCTGTTGGTGTGAATCTAAAGGATTCCCATGGAACAAGATAAAAATTCCTAAGATTCTATCCTTTCTACAAAAAGGTTTGGAGAAAGGATTATCTGCAAGTTCTCTGAAGGGACAGATCTCTGCTTTATCTGTTTTACTTCACAAAAGGCTGGCAGCTGTGCCAGACGTTCAAGCGTTTGTTCAGGCTCTGGTTAGAATCAAGCCTGTTTACAGACCTTTGACTCCTCCCTGGAGTCTTAATCTAGTTCTTTCAGTTCTTCAAGGGGTTCCGTTTGAACCCTTACATTCCGTAGATATTAAGTTATTATCTTGGAAAGTTTTGTTTTTGGTTGCAATTTCTTCTGCTAGAAGAGTTTCTGAGTTATCTGCTCTGCAGTGTTCTCCGCCCTATCTGGTGTTCCATGCAGATAAGGTGGTTTTGCGTACTAAGCCTGGTTTTCTTCCGAAAGTTGTTTCCAACAAGAATATTAACCAGGAGATAGTTGTACCTTCTTTGTGTCCGAATCCAGTTTCAAAGAAGGAACGTTTGTTACACAATTTGGACGTAGTCCGTGCTCTAAAATTCTATTTAGAGGCCACTAAAGATTTCAGACAAACATCTTCTTTGTTTGTTGTTTATTCTGGTAAAAGGAGAGGTCAAAAAGCAACTTCTACCTCTCTTTCTTTTTGGCTTAAAAGCATTATCCGATTGGCTTATGAGACTGCCGGACGGCAGCCTCCTGAAAGAATCACAGCTCATTCCACTAGGGCTGTGGCTTCCACATGGGCCTTCAAGAACGAGGCTTCTGTTGACCAGATATGTAAGGCAGCGACTTGGTCTTCACTGCACACTTTTGCCAAATTTTACAAATTTGATACTTTTGCTTCTTCGGAGGCTATTTTTGGGAGAAAGGTTTTGCAAGCCGTGGTGCCTTCCATTTAGGTGACCTGATTTGCTCCCTCCCTTCATCCGTGTCCTAAAGCTTTGGTATTGGTTCCCACAAGTAAGGATGACGCCGTGGACCGGACACACCTATGTTGGAGAAAACAGAATTTATGCTTACCTGATAAATTACTTTCTCCAACGGTGTGTCCGGTCCACGGCCCGCCCTGGTTTTTTTAATCAGGTCTGATGAATTATTTTTTCTAACTACAGTCACCACGGTATCATATGGTTTCTCCTATGCATATTTCCTCCTGTACGTCGGTCGAATGACTGGGGTAGGCAGAGCCTAGGAGGGATCATGTGACCAGCTTTGCTGGGCTCTTTGCCATTTCCTGTTGGGGAAGAGAATATCCCACAAGTAAGGATGACGCCGTGGACCGGACACACCGTTGGAGAAAGTAATTTATCAGGTAAGCATAAATTCTGTTTTTACTGTAACATGATGTATACGTATGGTTTTACTGTAACTTAATGTATATGCATGGTTTTATTGTAACAATGTATATGTATGGTTTTTCTGTAATATGATGTATACGTATGGTTTTACTGTAACTTGATGTATACGTATCGTTTTACTGTAACATAATGTATACATATGGTTTTACTGTAATATGATGTATACATATGGTTTTACTGTAACTTAATTTATATGCATGGTTTTACTGTAATATTATGTATATGCATGGTTTTATTGTAACATAATGTATACATATGGTTTTACTGTAATATGATGTATACGTATGGTTTTACTGTAATATAATGTATACATATGGTTTTACTGTAACATAATGTATACATATTGTTTTATGGTAATATGATGTATACGTATGGTTTTACTGTAATATAATGTATATGTATGGTTTTACTGTAACATGATGTATACGTATGGTTTTACTGTAACTTAATGTATACGCATGGTTTTATTGTAACAATGTATATGTATGGTTTTTCTGTAATATGATGTATACGTATTGTTTTACTGTAACATGATGTATACGTATCGTTTTACTGTAACATAATGTATACATATGGTTTTACTGTAATATGATGTATACATATGGTTTTACTGTAATATAATGTATACGTATGGTTTTACTGTAACATAATGTATACGTTTGTTTTACTGTAATATGATGTATACGTATGGTTTTACTGTAACATAATGTATACGTATGGTTTTACTGTAATATAATGTATTCATATGGTTTTACTGTAACATAATATATATGCATGGTTTTACTGTAATATGATGTATACGTATGGTTTTACTGTAACATAATGTATACGTATGGTTTTACTGTAATATAATGTATACGTATGGTTTTACTGTAACATAATGTATACGTATGGTTTTACTGTAATATAATGTATACATATGGTTTTACTGTAACATAATGTATACATATTGTTTTACGGTAATATGATGTATAAGTATGGTTTTACTGTAATATAATGTATATGTATAGTTTTACTGTAACATGATGTATACGTATGGTTTTACTGTAACTTAATGTATACGCATGGTTTTATTGTAACAATGTATATGTATGGTTTTTCTGTAATATGATGTATACGTATGGTTTTACTGTAACATGATGTATACTTATGGTTTTACTGTAATATAATGTATACATATGGTTTTACTGTAATATAATGTATACGTATGGTTTTACTGTTATATAATATATACATATGGTTTTACTGTAATATGATGTATATGTATGGTTTTACTGAAATATAATGTATACATATGGTTTTACTGTAATATAATGTATACGTATGGTTTTACTGTAATATAATGTTTACGTATGGTTTTACTGTAACATGATGTATACTTATGGTTTTACTGTAATATAATGTATACATATGGTTTTACTGTAACATAATGTATACATATGGTTTTACTGTAACATGATGTATACGTATGGTTTTACTGTTATATAATATATACATATGGTTTTACTGTAATATGATGTATATGTATGGTTTTACTGTAATATAATGTATACATATGGTTTTACTGTAATATGATGTATACATATGGTTTTACTGTAATATAATGTATACGTATGGTTTTACTGTAATATAATATATACATATGGTTTTACTGTAATATGATGTATACGTATGATTTTACTGTAATGTAATGTATACATATGGTTTTACTGTAATATAATGTATACGTATGGTTTTTACTGTAATATGATGTATACATATGGTTTTACTGTAATATGATGTATACATAGGGTTTTACTGTAATATGATGTATACGTATGGTTTTACTGTAACATAATATATATGCATGGTTTTACTGTAATATGATGTATACGTATGGTTTTAATGTAACATAATGTATACGTATGGTTTTACTGTAATATAATGTATTTCTATGGTTTTACTGTAACATAATATATACTCATGGTTTTACTGTAATATGATGTATACGTATGGTTTTACTGTAACATAATGTATACGTATGGTTTTACTGTAATATAATGTATACGTATGATTTTACTGTAACATGATGGATACGTATGGTTTTACTGTAATATAATGTATACATATGGTTTACTGTAACATAATGTGTACATATTGTTTTACGGTAATATGATGTATACGTATGGTTTTACTGTAATATAATGTATATGTATGGTTTTACTGTAACATGATGTATACGTATGGTTTTACTGTAATATAATGTATACGTATGATTTTACTGTAACATGATGTATACGTATGGTTTTACTATAATATGATGTATACGTATGGTTTTACTGTAATATAATGTATACGTATGGTTTTACTATAATATGATGTATACGTATGGTTTTACTGTAATATAATGTATATGTATGGTTTTACTGTAACATGATGTATACGTATGGTTTTACTGTAACTTAATGTATACGCATGGTTTAATTGTAACAATGTATATGTATGGTTTTTCTGTAATATGATGTATACGTATGGTTTTACTGTAACATGATGTATACGTATGGTTCTACTGTAACATAATGTATACATATGGTTTTACTGTAATATGATGTATACATATGGTTTTACTGTAACTTAATGTATATGCATGGTTTTACTGTAATATTAAGTATATGCATGGTTTTATTGTAACATAATGTATACATATGGTTTTACTGTAATATAATGTATACATATGGTTTTTACTGTAACAATGTATACGTATTGTTTTACTGTATTATGATGTATACGTATGGTTTTACTGTAACTTAATGTATACGTTTGTTTTACTGTAATATGATGTATACGTATGGTTTTACTGTAACATAATGTATACGTATGGTTTTACTGTAATGTAATATATACATATGGTTTTAATGTAATATAATGTATACATACGGTTTTACTGTAACATAATGTATATGTATTGTTTTACTGTAATAAAATGTATACATATGGTTTTACTGTAATATGATGTATAGGCATTGGTTTTATTATAACATAATGTATACGTAGGGTTTAAATGTAATATAATGTATACATATAGTTTTACTGTAATATAATGTATACTTATGGTTTTACTGTAACATAATGTATACATATGGTTTTACTGTAATATAATGTATACATATGGTTTTACTGTAACATAATATATACGCATGGTTTTACTATAATATGATGTATACGTATGGTTTTACTGTAATATGATGTATACATATGGTTTTACTGTAATATAATGTATACATATGGTTTTACTGTAACATGATGTATATGTATGGTTTTACTGTAATATAATGTATACATATGGTTTTACTGTAATATGATGTATACGTATGGTTTTACTGTAATATAATGTATACATATGGTTTTACTGTAACATGATGTATACATATGGTTTTACTGTAATATGATGTATACGTATGGTTTTACTGTAATATAATGTATACATATGGTTTTACTGTAATATAATGTATACGTATGGTTTTACTGTAATATAATATATACATATGGTTTTACTGTAATATGATGTATACGTATGGTTTTACTGTAATATGATGTATACATATGGTTTTACTGTAATATAATGTATACGTATGGTTTTACTGTAATATAATATATACAGATGGTTTGACTGTAATATGATGTATACGTATGGTTTTACTGTAATATAATGTGTACATATGGTTTTACTGTAATATAATGTATACGTATGGTTTTACTGCGTGGCCGGACTTTTAGCTGACAGACATTTGGCAGACGGACATTTGGCCGACGGACATTTGGCCGAAACACAAGTGTCTGTCAGATAACAGTCCGGCCACGAGATAGATTTGATAGATAGATACATACATAGAATATATAGATAGATCAATAGATGCAATAGATACATTTGATAGATATGATAGATAGATAGATAGATAGATAGATAGATAGATAGATTTGATAGATAAATAGATAGATTTGATAGATAGATAATTTCCCAGACAGAGAATTACAAAACGTGCGGTCTGGTAAGGTTCCCAGAGGCAGTTGAGGCGCCCGAGGCTCTGATTAGAACAGAGCACTCTGGAACGTATCTGCCCTCGGCCGAAATCGGAACATTCTTTAGCTTTCTGTCTGTCGGCCAAATGACCGTCTGCCAAATGTCCGTCTGCCAAATGTCCTTCTGCATTTTGTCAGAGCACCGTTTTACTGTAATATGATGTATACATATGGTTTTACTGTAATATAATGTATACATATGGTTTTACTGTAATATAATGTATACATATGGTTTTACTGTAACATAATATATACGCATGGTTTTACTGTAATATGATGTATACGTATGGTTTTACTGTAACATAATGTATACGTAAGGTTTTACTGTAATATAATGTATACATATGGTTTTACTGTAACATAATATATACGCATGGTTTTACTGTAATATGATGTACACGTATGGTTTTACTGTATCATAATGTATACGTATGGTTTTACTGTAACATGATGTATACGTATGGTTTTACTGTAATATAATGTATACATATGGTTTTACTGTAACATAATGTATACATATTGTTTTACAGTAATATGATGTATACGTATGGTTTTACTGTAATATAATGTATATGTATGGTTTTACCGTAACATGATGTATACGTATGGTTTTACTGTAACTTAATGTATACGCATGGTTTTATTGTAACAATGTATATGTATGGTTTTTATGTAATATGATGTATACGTATGGTTTTACTGTAACATGATGTATACGTATCGTTTTACTGTAACATAATGTATACATATGGTTTTACTGTAATATAATGTATACATATGGTTTTACTGTAATGTAATGTATACATAGGGTTTTACTGTAATATGATGTATATGTATGGTTTTACTGTAATATAATGTATACATATGGTTTTACTGTAATATGATGTATACATATGGTTTTACTGTAACATAATATATACGCATGGTTTTACTGTAATATGATGTATACGTATGGTTTTACTGTAACATAATGTATACGTATGGTTTTACTGTAATATAATGTATTATATGGTTTTACTGTAACATAATATATATGCATGGTTTTACTGTAATATGATGTATACGTATGGTTTTACTGTAACATAATGTATACGTATGGTTTTACTGTAATATAATGTATACGTATGGTTTTACTGTAACATAATGTATACGTATGGTTTTACTGTAATATAATGTATACATATGGTTTTACTGTAACATAATGTATACATATTGTTTTACGGTAATATGATGTATAAGTATGGTTTTACTGTAATATAATGTATATGTATGGTTTTACTGTAACATGATGTATACGTATGGTTTTACTGTAACTTAATGTATACGCATGGTTTTATTGTAACAATGTATATGTATGGTTTTTCTGTAATATGATGTATACGTATGGTTTTACTGTAACATGATGTATACGTATGGTTTTACTGTAACATAATGTATACATATGGTTTTACTGTAATATGATGTATACATATGGTTTTACTGTAACTTAATGTATATGCATGGTTTTACTGTAATATTATGTATATGCATGGTTTTATTGTAACATAATGTATACATATGGTTTTACTGTAATATAATGTATACGTATGGTTTTACTGTAACATAATGTATATATATGGTTTTACTGTAATATAATGTATACGTATGGTTTTACTTTAACCTAATGTATACGTTTGTTTTACTGTAATATGATGTATACATATGGTTTTACTGTAATATAATGTATACATATGGTTTTACTGTAACATAATATATACGCATGGTTTTACTGTAATATGATGTATACGTATGATTTTACTGTAACCTAATGTTTACATATGGTTTTACTGTAATATAATGTATACATATGGTTTTACTGTAATATGATGTATACATATGGTTTTACTGTAATATAATGTATACATATGGTTTTACTGTAACATGATGTATACATATGGTTTTACTGTAATATAATGTATACATATGGTTTAACTGTAATATGATGTATACGTATGGTTTTACTGTAATATAATGTATACATATGGTTTTAGTGTAACATGATCTATACGTATGGTTTTACTGTAATATAATGTATACATATGGTTTTACTGTAATATAATATATATATATGGTTTTACTGTAATATGATGTATACATATGGTTTTACTGTAATATAATGTATACGTATGGTTTTACTGTAATATGATGTATACATATGGTTTTACTGTAATATGATGTATACGTATGGTTTTACTGTAATATAATGTATACGTATGATTTTACTGTAACATGATGTATATATATGGTTTTACTGTAATATAATGTATACGTATGGTTTTACTTTAACCTAATGTATACGTTTGTTTTACTGTAATATGATGTATACATATGGTTTTACTGTAATATAATGTATACATATGGTTTTACTGTAACATAATATATACGCATGGTTTTACTGTAATATGATGTATACGTATGATTTTACTGTAACCTAATGTTTACATATGGTTTTACTGTAATATAATGTATACATATGGTTTTACTGTAATATGATGTATACATATGGTTTTACTGTAATATAATGTATACATATGGTTTTACTGTAACATGATGTATACATATGGTTTTACTGTAATATAATGTATACATATGGTTTAACTGTAATATGATGTATACGTATGGTTTTACTGTAATATAATGTATACATATGGTTTTAGTGTAACATGATCTATACGTATGGTTTTACTGTAATATAATGTATACATATGGTTTTACTGTAATATAATATATATATATGGTTTTACTGTAATATGATGTATACATATGGTTTTACTGTAATATAATGTATACGTATGGTTTTACTGTAATATGATGTATACATATGGTTTTACTGTAATATGATGTATACGTATGGTTTTACTGTAATATAATGTATACGTATGATTTTACTGTAACATGATGTATACATATGGTTTTACTGTCATATAATGTATACATATGGTTTTACTGTAACATAATGTATGCATATTGTTTTACGGTAATATGAAGTATACTTATGGTTTTACTGTAACTTAATGTATACGCATGGTTTTATTGTAACAATGTATATGTATGGTTTTTCTGTAATATGATGTATACGTATGGTTTTACTTTAACATGATGTATACGTATCGTTTTACTGTAACATAATGTATACATATGGTTTTACTGTAATATGATGTATACATATGGTTTTACTGTAACTTAATGTATATGCATGGTTTTACTGTAATATTATGTATATGCATGGTTTTATTGTAATATGATGTATACATATGGTTTTACTGTAATATAATGTATACATATGGTTTTACTGTAACATAATATATATGCATGGTTTTACTGAAATATGATGTATACGTATGGTTTTACTGTAACCTAATGTTTACATATGGTTTTACTGTAATATAATGTATACATATGGTTTTACTGTAACATGATGTATACGTATGGTTTTACTGTAATATAATGTATACATATGGTTTTACTGTAATATGATGTATACGTATGGTTTTACTGTAATATAATGTATACATATGGTTTTACTGTAACATGATATATACGTATGGTTTTACTGTAATATAATGTATACATATGGTTTTACTGTAATATAATGTATACGTATGGTTTTACTGTAATATAATATATACATATGGTTTTATTGTAATATGATGTATACATATGGTTTTACTGTAATATAATGTATACGTATGGTTTTACTGTAATATAATATATACATATGATTTTACTGTAATATGATGTATATGTATGGTTTTACTGTAATATAATGTATACATATGGTTTTACTGTAATATAATGTATACGTATGGTTTTACTGTAATATGTTGTATACATATGGATTTACTGTAATATAATGTATACGTATGGTTTTACTGTAATATAATGTATATATAGGGTTTTACTGTAATATGATGTATACGTATGGTTTTACTGTAATATAATGTATACATATGGTTTTACTGTAATATGATATATACATATGGTTTTACTGTAACATAATATATACGCATGGTTTTACTGTAATATGATGTATACGTATGGTTTTACTGTAACATAATGTATACGTATGGTTTTACTGTAATATGATGTATACGTATGGTTTTACTGTAATATAATGTATACATATGGTTTTACTGTAACATGATGTATACGTATGGTTTTACTGTAATATAATGTATACATATGGTTTTACTGTAATATAATGTATATGTATGGTTTTACTGTAATATAATATATACATATGGTTTTACTGTAATATGATGTATACATATGGTTTTACTGTAATATAATGTATACGTATGGTTTTACTGTAATATGATGTATACATATGGTTTTACTGTAATATAATGTATACGTATGGTTTTACTGTAATATAATGTATACATATGGTTTTACTGTAATATGATGCATACGTATGGTTTTACTGTAATATGATGTATACGTATGGTTTTACTGTAATATAATGTATACATATGGTTTTACTGTAACATAATATATACGCATGGTTTTACTGTAATCTGATGTATACGTATGGTTTTACTGTAACATAATGTATACGTATGGTTTTACTGTAATATAATGTATACATATGGTTTTACTGTAACATAATGTATACATATTGTTTTACGGTAATATGATGTATACGTATGGTTTTACTGTAATATAATGTATATGTATGGTTTCTCCAACATAGGTGTGTCCGGTCCACGGCGTCATCCTTACTTGTGGGATATTCTCTTCCCCAACAGGAAATGGCAAAGAGCCCAGCAAAGATGGTCACATGATCCCTCCTAGGCTCCGCCTACCCCAGTCATTCTCTTTGCCGTTGCACCGGCAACATCTCCACGGAGATGGTTAAGAGTTTTTATGTATTCCCACCGTTTCCTCTTATTCCCAGGCTGGTAGCCAGGATCAATCAGGAGAGGGCTTCGGTGATCTTGATAGCTCCTGCGTGGCCACGCAGGACTTGGTATGCAGACCTGGTGAATATGTCATCGGCTCCACCATGGAAGCTACCTTTGAGACAGGACCTTCTTGTTCAAGGTCCATTCGAACATCCGAATCTGGTTTCCCTCCAACTGACGGCTTGGAGATTGAACGCTTGATTTTATCAAAGCGTGGGTTTTCAGATTCTGTAATAGATACTCTGATTCAGGCTAGAAAGACTGTAACTAGAAAAATTTACCATAAAATATGGAAAAAATATATCTGTTGGTGTGAATCTAAAGGATTCCCATGGAACAAGATAAAAATTCCTAAGATTCTATCCTTTCTACAAAAAGGTTTGGAGAAAGGATTATCTGCAAGTTCTCTGAAGGGACAGATCTCTGCTTTATCTGTTTTACTTCACAAAAGGCTGGCAGCTGTGCCAGACGTTCAAGCGTTTGTTCAGGCTCTGGTTAGAATCAAGCCTGTTTACAGACCTTTGACTCCTCCCTGGAGTCTTAATCTAGTTCTTTCAGTTCTTCAAGGGGTTCCGTTTGAACCCTTACATTCCGTAGATATTAAGTTATTATCTTGGAAAGTTTTGTTTTTGGTTGCAATTTCTTCTGCTAGAAGAGTTTCTGAGTTATCTGCTCTGCAGTGTTCTCCGCCCTATCTGGTGTTCCATGCAGATAAGGTGGTTTTGCGTACTAAGCCTGGTTTTCTTCCGAAAGTTGTTTCCAACAAGAATATTAACCAGGAGATAGTTGTACCTTCTTTGTGTCCGAATCCAGTTTCAAAGAAGGAACGTTTGTTACACAATTTGGACGTAGTCCGTGCTCTAAAATTCTATTTAGAGGCCACTAAAGATTTCAGACAAACATCTTCTTTGTTTGTTGTTTATTCTGGTAAAAGGAGAGGTCAAAAAGCAACTTCTACCTCTCTTTCTTTTTGGCTTAAAAGCATTATCCGATTGGCTTATGAGACTGCCGGACGGCAGCCTCCTGAAAGAATCACAGCTCATTCCACTAGGGCTGTGGCTTCCACATGGGCCTTCAAGAACGAGGCTTCTGTTGACCAGATATGTAAGGCAGCGACTTGGTCTTCACTGCACACTTTTGCCAAATTTTACAAATTTGATACTTTTGCTTCTTCGGAGGCTATTTTTGGGAGAAAGGTTTTGCAAGCCGTGGTGCCTTCCATTTAGGTGACCTGATTTGCTCCCTCCCTTCATCCGTGTCCTAAAGCTTTGGTATTGGTTCCCACAAGTAAGGATGACGCCGTGGACCGGACACACCTATGTTGGAGAAAACAGAATTTATGCTTACCTGATAAATTACTTTCTCCAAGGGTGTGTCCGGTCCACGGCCCGCCCTGGTTTTTTTAATCAGGTCTGATGAATTATTTTTTCTAACTACAGTCACCACGGTATCATATGGTTTCTCCTATGCATATTTCCTCCTGTACGTCGGTCGAATGACTGGGGTAGGCAGAGCCTAGGAGGGATCATGTGACCAGCTTTGCTGGGCTCTTTGCCATTTCCTGTTGGGGAAGAGAATATCCCACAAGTAAGGATGACGCCGTGGACCGGACACACCGTTGGAGAAAGTAATTTATCAGGTAAGCATAAATTCTGTTTTTACTGTAACATGATGTATACGTATGGTTTTACTGTAACTTAATGTATATGCATGGTTTTATTGTAACAATGTATATGTATGGTTTTTCTGTAATATGATGTATACGTATGGTTTTACTGTAACTTGATGTATACGTATCGTTTTACTGTAACATAATGTATACATATGGTTTTACTGTAATATGATGTATACATATGGTTTTACTGTAACTTAATTTATATGCATGGTTTTACTGTAATATTATGTATATGCATGGTTTTATTGTAACATAATGTATACATATGGTTTTACTGTAATATGATGTATACGTATGGTTTTACTGTAATATAATGTATACATATGGTTTTACTGTAACATAATGTATACATATTGTTTTATGGTAATATGATGTATACGTATGGTTTTACTGTAATATAATGTATATGTATGGTTTTACTGTAACATGATGTATACGTATGGTTTTACTGTAACTTAATGTATACGCATGGTTTTATTGTAACAATGTATATGTATGGTTTTTCTGTAATATGATGTATACGTATTGTTTTACTGTAACATGATGTATACGTATCGTTTTACTGTAACATAATGTATACATATGGTTTTACTGTAATATGATGTATACATATGGTTTTACTGTAATATAATGTATACGTATGGTTTTACTGTAACATAATGTATACGTTTGTTTTACTGTAATATGTATACGTATGGTTTTACGTATGGTATACGTATGGTTTTACTGTAATATAATGTATACATATGGTTTTACTGTAACATGATGTATACGTATGGTTTTACTGTAATATAATGTATACATATGGTTTAACTGTAACATAATGTATACATATTGTTTTACGGTAATATGATGTATACGTATGGTTTTACTGTAATATAATGTATATGTATGGTTTTACTGTAACATGAAGTATACGTATGGTTTTACTGTAACTTAATGAATACGTATGGTTTTATTGTAACAATGTATATGTATGGTTTTTCTGTAATATGATGTATACGTATGGTTTTACTGTAACATGATGTATACGTATCGTTTTACTGTAACATAATGTATACATATGGTTTTACTGTAATATGATGTATACATATGGTTTTACTGTAACTTAATGTATATGCATGGTTTTACTGTAATATTATTTATATGCATGGTTTTATTGTAACATAATATATACATATGGTTTTACTGTAATATAATGTATACGTATGGTTTTACTGTAACATAATGCATACGTTTGTTTTACTGTAATATGATATGATGTATACGTATGGTTTTACTGTAACTTAATGTGTACGTTTGTTTTACTGTAATATGATGTATAAGTATGGTTTTACTGTAACATAATGTATACATATGGTTTTACTGTAATATGATGTATACGTATGGTTTTACTGTAATATAATGCATACTTATGGTTTTACTGTAATATAATGTATACATATGGTTTTACTGTAACATAATATATACGCATGGTTTTACTGTAATATGATGTATACGTATGGTTTTACTGTAACGTAATGTTTACATGCAGTTTTACTGTAACAATGTATACGTATGGTTTTACTGTAATATAATGTATACATATGGTATTACTGTAATATGATGTATACAGTGAATAAAAAAGAATGATTTGGTCTCTAAAAGAAGCCAAAAAATTCTGGTATTATAGGCGCTAAAAAAGCTTAAAATAGTGTGATAAATAAACTAACTTAATTAAGTGTAAATAATGTGCAAATATAAGATGCAACCAATAAATGTGACAGTGACACAAATTAAAAAGTGTGCAGACTCTGCATGAATTTAATAACAATATCTTAAGTGAACATAAAAAATTAATAAAAAAGTGTTTAAAATACAAAGTGGCAAATGCGTTGATCAGACGCAGTTACAAGTGTAGTGTACAATTTGCAACAGTAACTAGAAAAACAAACATCTCATATAAATCTTTCTGAAGAAATAAGAAGTCGCATAAATTCAATTGGTTGTCAGAGGGAATATCTTGTCAAGCTCGAGATAGGATTTTCAGGTCAAGCTGGAACGAGATAATTTTACTGTAATATAATGTTTACGTATGGTTTTACTGTAATATGATGTATACATATGGTTTTACTGTAATATAATGTATACGTATGGTTTTACTGTAATATAATGTATACATATGGTTTTACTGTAATATGATGCATATATAGGGTTTTACTGTAATATGATGTATACGTATGGTTTTACTGTAATATAATGTATACATATGGTTTTACTGTAATATGATGTATACATATGGTTTTACTGTAACATAATATATACGCATGGTTTTACTGTAATCTGATGTATACGTATGGTTTTACTGTAACATAATGTATACGTATGGTTTTACTGTAATATAATGTATTCATATGGTTTTACTGTAACATAATATATACGCATGTTTTTTCTGTAATATGATGTATACGTATGGTTTTACTGTAATATAATGCATACATATGGTTTTACTGTAATATGATGTATACATATGGTTTTACTGTAATATAATGTATACATATGGTTTTACTGTAACATGATGTATACGTATGGTTTTACTGTAATATAATGTATACATATGGTTTTACTGTAATATGATGTATACGTATGGTTTTACTGTAATATAATGTATACATATGGTTTTACTGTAACATGATGTATACGTATGGTTTTACTGTAATATAATGTATACATATGGTTTAACTGTAACATAATGTATACATATTGTTTTACGGTAATATGATGTATACGTATGGTTTTACTGTAATATAATGTATATGTATGGTTTTACTGTAACATGAAGTATACGTATGGTTTTACTGTAATTTAATGTATACGTATGGTTTTATTGTAACAATGTATATGTATGGTTTTTCTGTAATATGATGTATACGTATGGTTTTACTGTAACATGATGTATACGTATCGTTTTACTGTAACATAATGTATACATATGGTTTTACTGTAATATGATGTATACATATGGTTTTACTGTAACTTAATGTATATGCATGGTTTTACTGTAATATTATGTATATGCATGGTTTTATTGTAACATAATATATACATATGGTTTTACTGTAATATAATGTATACGTATGGTTTTACTGTAACATAATGTATACGTTTGTTTTACTGTAATATGATATGATGTATACGTATGGTTTTACTGTAACTTAATGTGTACGTTTGTTTTACTGTAATATGATGTATAAGTATGGTTTTACTGTAACATAATGTATACATATGGTTTTACTGTAATATGATGTATACGTATGGTTTTACTGTAATATAATGTATACTTATGGTTTTACTGTAATATAATGTATACATATGGTTTTACTGTAACATAATATATACGCATGGTTTTACTGTAATATGATGTATACGTATGGTTTTACTGTAACGTAATGTTTAAATGCAGTTTTACTGTAACAATGTATACGTATGGTTTTACTGTAATATAATGTATACATATGGTATTACTGTAATATGATGTATACAGTGAATAAAAAAGAATGATTTGGTCTCTAAAAGAAGCCAAAAAATTCTGGTATTATAGGCGCTAAAAAAGCTTAAAATAGTGTGATAAATAAACTAACTTAATTAAGTGTAAATAATGTGCAAATATAAGATGCAACCAATAAATGTGATAGTGACACAAATTAAAAAGTGTGCAGACTCTGCATGAATTTAATAACAATATCTTAAATGAACATAAAAAATTAATAAAAAAGTGTTTAAAATACAAAGTGGCAAATGCGTTGATAAGACGCAGTTACAAGTGTAGTATACAATTTGCAACAGTAACTAGAAAAACAAACATCTCATATAAATCTTTCTGAAGAAATAAGAAGTCGCATAAATTCAATTGGTTGTCAGAGGGAATATCTTGTCAAGCTCGAGACAGGATTTTCAGGTCAAGCTGGAACGAGATAAGGAACCGATGAAACGGCAGAAAAGGCACCAATTAAAGGTCAACACTTTTACTTACACCGGAGTCGGGGATGGGGCAAATAGACCCCCCTTTCTGGCTAAATTTCCGAAGCTGACGGCACCCGCTTGAACACAGCGTTTGAATATGGCGATGAGGGGGAACGAGGTAATACTCCGAAATCACCTTTTGCAAGCAGGTAGCCGAAATCAGAACCTACGGAAGCCTTGGAGGACACAACACTCAGGAGGATCAGAGCAACGCGTTTCAACCCATTAAGGGTCTTTTTCAAGCTCACAAGCAATTCCAAAGTTTGCTATATATAGCCAATAAAACAATCCTATAGGCTAAAAATAATGGGTGTGAATAATTATTAACAAATAAGACACATAAAAAAACTTAATTAAGTGTAAATAATGTGCAAATATAAGATGCAACCAATAAATGTGATAGTGACACAAATTAAAAAGTGTGCAGACTCTGCATGAATTTAATAACAATATCTTAAGTGAACATAAAAAATTAATAAAAAAGTGTTTAAAATACAAAGTGGCAAATGCGTTGATCAGACGCAGTTACAAGTGTAGTATACAATTTGCAACAGTAACTAGAAAAACAAACATCTCATATAAATCTTTCTGAAGAAATAAGAAGTCGCATAAATTCAATTGGTTGTCAGAGGGAATATCTTGTCAAGCTCGAGATAGGATTTTCAGGTCAAGCTGGAACGAGATAAGGAACCGATGAAACGGCAGAAAAGGCACCAATTAAAGGTCAACACTTTTACTTACACCGGAGTCGGGGATGGGGCAAATAGACCCCTCTTTCTGGCTCAATTTCCGAAGCTGACGGCACCCGCTTGAACACAGCGTTTGAATATGGCGATGAGGGGGAACGAGGTAATACTCCGAAATCACCTTTTGCAAGCAGGTAACCGAAATCAGAACCTACGGAAGCCTTGGAGGACACAACACTCAGGAGGAACAGAGCAACGCGTTTCAACCCATTAAGGGTCTTTTTCAAGCTCACAATCAATTCCAAAGTTTGCTATATATAGCCAATAAAACAATCCTATAGGCTAAAAATAATGGGTGTGAATAATTATTAACAAATAAGACACATAAAAAAACTTAATTAAGTGTAAATAATGTGCAAATATAAGATGCAACCAATAAATGTGATAGTGACACAAATTAAAAAGTGTGCAGACTCTGCATGAATTTAATAACAATATCTTAAGTGAACATAAAAAATTAATAAAAAAAGTGTTTAAAATACAAAGTGGCAAATGCGTTGATCAGACGCAGTTACAAGTGTAGTATACAATTTGCAACAGTAACTAGAAAAACAAACATCTCATATAAATCTTTCTGAAGAAATAAGAAGTCGCATAAATTCAATTGGTTGTCAGAGGGAATATCTTGTCAAGCTCGAGATAGGATTTTTAGGTCAAGCTGGAACGAGATAAGGAACCGATGAAACGGCAGAAAAGGCACCAATTAAAGGTCAACACTTTTACTTACACCGGAGTCGGGGATGCGGCGAATACACCCCTCTTTCTGGCTCAATTTCCGAAGCTGACGGCACCCACTTGAACACAGCGTTTGAATATGGCGATGAGGGGGAACGAGGTAATACTCCGAAATCACCTTTTGAAAGCAAGTAGCCGAAATCAGAACCTACGGAAGCCTTGGAGGACACAACACTCAGGAGGAACAGAGCAACGCGTTTCAACACGCTAAGGGTCTTTTTCAAGCTCACAATCAATTCCAAAGTTTGCTATATATATCCAATAAAACAATCCTATAAAGGCTAAAAATAATGGGTGTGAATAATTATTAACAAATAAGACACATAAAAAAACGGAACAACCTCATGAACATTAATATTGGAAATACTATGCCGCAATATGTACTATATGATAACAGACACTTGAAGGGATATTTTACAAAAGTCAGCTTATGCAAATCTTTTAATACCTACTGCTAGCTCAAATTTATTAAATCTATGCAGATCTTCTGAAGCAAATTTTATTGGGCAAATTATATAAGCAAAAAATTTAAACTTTAAAAATGTATATGTATAATAAAAAAAATATTTTAAAAAAGATATATACGTAGGTAATAAAAATTAGATTAAAAATAGATTTCATTTATTAAAACAAACATATTTATAATATGACTCATATATAGGCTAATCTATGACCACTGAAATACCAATAGACATAAAAGTAATGCTAATTAATATGAACTAAAATTAATCTTAAAATATATCTAGAGTTAATCATTCAAATAGCAACCAATGTCGAAACCCACATTTAAACCATGGGGTTGTAATGTGTTCAAATCAAAGATCCATTTACTCTCCCTTTTTAAAAGATCATTTTGAATATTCCCTCCCCTCCATTTTCTTTTAACCTTTTCTATTCCTAAAAAAGAGAAATTATCCAAATTGCCTTTATTACATTAACCAAAGTGTTTTGCAATGGGAAGGTCCTTATTTCTCTTGTGGTTAAAATTTTCTATAGACCACATATGTTCCCTAATGCGGGTACGTAAGGGTCTTGAAGTCTCTCCAGTATACTGTAACCCACATTTGCACTGAATAATATAAATTATACAGATATCTGAACATCTGGTTAGCTCTTTAATTTTGTATGTTTTCCCTGTCACATTTGATTTAAACTCTTTGCTTTTAATTGAATGTTAACAAGATTTACAAGTGAGACATGGATAGAAACCTTGTATATGATTACCCCTAATGTCAGGTTGATTACATTTTAATTTGTTTATAATTTTCTTTTTGTTCTCTGTGGGTGCCAAAATAGATTTTAAATTTCGGGCTCTTTATATACTACTTGTGGTTTTGACAGTAGGATAGGTCCTAATATTTCATCATTTTTTAACAATTTCCAATGCTTATTAAGAATTCTTTCAATCAAGAATTTATTTTGGCTATAATTTGTAATAAATGGGATGAATGTACACTCCTTTTTGTCTACATCTATTTGAGATGTCATAGTGGTCTTTTTACCTTTAGTAACCAACAGGGAGTTTCTATCTACCGATCTAACTTCTTTTAATGTTTTATCAATATCAAATTCATTATAGCCCCTGGTTAGAAATTTTTGTTTAAGTAATTCTGACTGATTATCAAAATCTATTACATTTGTACAGTTTTTGCGAATATGCAAAAACTGACCTTTGGGAATATTCCCTATCCATTTTCTATGATGGCAACTTGTAAAATTTATATAGCTGTTAGCGTCAACTTGTTTAAAGAAGGTTCTAGCATTGAGTTTATCATCTTTTACAAAAATTTCTAAATCTAAAAAATTAATAGTGGATCTATCACTTACACATGTGAATTTAAGATTAACTTGATTGATATTCATATCTTTTAAAAATTCTTCAAAGGATACACTACTACCCTGCCAAATGATTATAATATCATCAATATATCTTCTATAGGACACCAGGCTTGCTCCAAGAGGGTATTTTTGTAAAAAATGATGTTCCCAATAACCCATAAATAAATTGGCATAACTTGGAGCAAACCTGGTGCCCATAGCAGTCCTTCTCTCTCAATGACCATTGTAAAAGAAAAAATTATGAGTTCAAATAAATTTAATAGCTTCCAAGATGAAGTACTTCTGTTCATATTTTAACAATTCATCCTGTTCTAGATAAAAATTAATTCACATAACCATTATGATACTAATTCTTATAGATTACAAAATGGGCGTGGTTTTAAAAATCAACAATATGAAAAAGTCTAGGGGTGGTGTGAGTGCTAGCTACGTGGTATGTGCTTAAATCCCTGTGCAATCTCGTATAATCTCCAAATACAGACTAATAAAAGAAGAATTAAATATGGGTGGGATAAGCGCTCTGGAAGGAGCTAACCAATCTTTTATAGTAGGTGAATAAAGTAATGTTATGAATATCTTATATATATATATAATATCAAAGTATGAGCTAATAATAGATGGATGTTTAAAAAGGTAAATTTATTTTATGGTATATATCAGCAGTATGTAAACAAAAATATCAAACAGTTAATATCAAACAGTTAATAATATCAAACAGTTAATAATATTAATATACAATGCCGGCATCAGTAAAGGATGGTTAAAATAAATAGACAAAAAATTAGTTTTTAAAAACTGGAGGTCAAAGTTGTTACAATAATGTGATTACCCAGTGTATAGATATAAAACAGTTGGCGGCTAAATAGCAGATAGATAATTCAACCTAGCCTGAAATTAATGCAATGAATAAAAATGCAATACGTATTAAAGGGACAGTCTAGGCCAAAATAAACTTTCATGATTCAGATAGAGCATGTAATTTTAAACAATTTTCCAATTTACTTTTATCACCAATTTTGCTTTGTTCTCTTGGTATTCTTAGTTGAAATCTTAACCTAGGAGGTTCATATGCTAATTTCTTAGACCTTGAAGCCCACCTCTTTGGGATTGCATTTTAACAGTTTTTCACCACTAGAGGGTGTTAGTTCACATATTTCATATAGATAACACTGTGCTCGTGCACGTGAAGTAATCTGGGAGCAGGCACTGATTGGCTAGACTGCAAGTCTGTCAAAAGAACTGAAAAAAGGGGCACTTTTTTCAGAGGCTTATATACAAGATAATCACAGAGGTTAAAAGTATATTATTATAACTGTGTTGGTTATGCAAAACTGGGAAATGGGTAATAAAGGGATTATCTATCTTTTAAAACAATAAAAATTCTGGTGTAGACTGTCCCTTTAAGTTATAATGCTTACGTGAGGAGCAAATAGCACATGTGTAAAATAACAGACTGATAATGCAAACAATCCTAAAAGCCGGGACAGACAAAGTACAAACCCAGTATTATGTCCGTTAGAGGTAGTTGTAACTGAGATCCGTGAATTGTGACGTCACGTCACCTGACTTGTGGAAATGGTCCAATAGTATCAAGCAGACTGGATTCAATGTTATTTTGAAAAAAAAATATATACCGGTAAAAATAAACTTTGTGTCAGTCTGTTAATATTAATGTAGTAGTGCCAGAAATACTTTCAAATAGCAGATCACTTTCCTCAAATCTTTTATAAAGGTCGATCTGTCAGCTGTTCGTAACAGCGTTATATATATATACCATATTTATGGTATAAACAGTGGCCCGTCTTTTACATGTAGAAGCCTCCGGGCAATGTTTTATCCCCTGTAGAATAGTTCATGCAGGAATTTTTGCAGCAGATGATAGTTTTGCAGTTAAAGCAAAGTGCGGGATGCAGGCACACAGGAATTATTCATATTTCTAGCTCAGAGTATGTTTGAGAGGTAGAGATGAACCTGTTGTAAGTGCCGCTGTATGCTGGTAAGGAGGAAGATTAGTTGCTATAGCTAGCATGTGAGTGCATTGTGTATTATCATTTTTGAAAAATTAGGACTGTTAAAACTAGAACTAAAAATGGCCACAGTCAACCATTCAAATGTTGTATGTGGCCCCCTGGACAGCTGAGCAGAAAACAGACATCAGTCATTTGTTATTGAAAAATTAGTTCCACACTTCTCATTAATTAATGGAAAATGTAAATTTATATAAATCTAAATTTTCATCAGATCAAAGGCACAATCGTTTAAAATCTTATACCATTTTTCAAGAAGTTCAGTGTCCTCCTTGAAAGAACAATGTTTGAGGACACGTAAGCCCCTGGGGATCTGTTTTATTTCCAGATATTTTTCTAGAGTAGTAAGATCCCACCAGTGACGGTGTTCCTTAAGTATTTCATCCTCCAAGGCATGGAAAAGATCCTTCATAGATTTAACTGCACTAGGGTCTGATTCCATGATGTTGGAGCATGATTGGCCTAGTAAATTAAAAGTAGATCTCTTTTTGTTTCTTTCTTCTCTAGATTGCATATTGATAACTATAACCTGTATTGTTGTAAATAAATGAGTTGATCAATACGTTTGTGTCGATATATAAGCAATACAGTGTATAAAAAAAGATCTATAGTAGGACACTAATGGAACAAAACACTCTGAAATAGATCAATATGTGTCAATACCTAGACAGTAGGCTAAGTAAAACAGTAAAATGAAACGTTAGCAGTGCAAAAATCTCTATGTTAGAAAGTGTAAAAATAGATCGTGGAAGTAAACGAGGAAGGGATTAAGGTGCTAGTGTAATGTAGCCAGTGATAGAAGATGTTATGGGGAATAGTAAAACGTGGCGAATGCCAAATGGATTGAAAAATAAATAAAAAGGGTAGGCTGCACTACTAGGAGTGATCTGAATACAAAATGAGAAAAACCATAAAAAAAATGGTGATAGAGTGCGCCTCAACAATTCCAATGAAGATTAGTACCAAGGTGAAAAAACTTTTGATCCTAACTCTATATTAAACTCTATCAGCCAATCAGATTTTTCTACCTTAATTCCGATTGGCTGATAGAATTCTATCAGCCAATCGGAATTCGACGGATGCCATCTTAGATGATGTCATTTAAAGGTACCTCATTCGTCGGGAAGTCGTCGTGCCGGATGGATGCTCCGCGGCGGAGGAGCGAAGAAAGAAGATTGAAGATGCCGCTTTGCTTGAAGACATTGCCGGATGGAAGAAGACTCTCTGCCGCTTGCTTGAAGACATCGCCCGGATGGAAGAAGACTTCTTTGCCGCTTGATTGAAGACATCGCCGGGATGGAAGAAGACTTCACTGCCGCTTCATTGGACATCGCCCGGATCGGATGAAGAGTTCGGCCCGGCTGGGTGAAGACAAGGTAGGGAGATCTTCAGGGGGGTAGTGTTAGGTTTTTTTAAGGGGGGTTTGGGTGGGTTTAGAATAGGGGTATGTCGGTGGTGGGTCGTAATGTTGGGGGGTGGTATTGTGTTTTTCTTTTACAGCCAAAAGAGCAGAATTCTTTGGGGCATGCCCCGCAAAAGGCCCTTTTAAGGGCTGGTAAGGTAAAAGAGCTTTGAACTTTTTTAATTTAGAATAGGGCAGGGAAATTTTTTTATTTTGGGGGGCTTTATTATTTTATTAGGGGGCTTAGAATAGGTGTAATTAGCTTAACAATCTTGTAATATTTTTTTATAATTTAGTGTTTGGGTTTTTTTGTAATTTAGTTTAGATTATTTTATTGTATTTTAGTTTAGATATTTGTATTTAATTTATTGATAGTGTAGGTGTATTTGTAACTTAGGTTAGGATTTATTTTACAGGTAAATTTAATTTTAACTATGTATGTAACTATTAAATAGTTATTAACTATTTAATAGCTATTGTACCTAGTTAAAATAAATACCAAGTTACCTGTAAAATAAATATAAACCCTAAAATAGCTGCAATGTAATTATTAATTACATTGTAGCTATCTTAGGGTTTATTTTATAGGTAAGTATTTAGATTTAAATAGGAATATTTTAATTAATAATATTAATATTAATTAGATCTATTTTAATAAGAATTTAGTAAGGGGTGTTAGAGTTAGATAGGGTTATTATACTTTATATATATATATATATATATATATATATATATATATATATATATATATATATATATATATATTATAATAACGATATTAACTATATTAACCCTAATATAATTAGGGTTAATATAGTTATAATATATAATATAATAACTATAGTAATTATATTAACCCTAATATAATTAGGGTTAATATAGTTAATATAGCTGGCGGTGGTGTAGGGGGATTAAATTAGGGGTTAATATTTTTAAAATAGATGGCGGCGGGGTAGGTGCTCACTTTAGGGGGTAGGTAAGATATATGGTGGCGGGGTAGGGGGCTCAGTTTAGGGGGTAGGTAAGGTAGATGGCGGCGGTGTAAGGGACTCACATTAGGGGACTCACATTAGGGGGTATGTAATGTAGCTTGCGACGGTGTAGGGGGATCACATTAGGTGTTAATACTTTTAATGTAGGTGGCGGCGGGGTCCGTGTGCGGCGGTTTAGGGGTTAATAACTTTATTAGGGATTGCGGCGGGGGATCGCGGTTGACAGGTAGATAGACATTGCGCATGCGTTAGGTGTTAGGTATTATTTAGCAGGTAGTTTTAGGGAGTTACGGGGCTCCAATGGACAGTGTAAGGCTTACTACGGCTGCATTTTGTGGCGAGGTGAAAATGGAGTAAGATTTCTCCATTTTCGCCACGTAAGTCCTTACGCTGTATGTTGGATACCAAACTGCGCTGGTTTGGTCTATCTGCCTATGGCCCAAAAAACTAAGGGCGACGGCAGAAATATACGAGCGTAACTTCTAGGTTACGCCGTATAAAGGATACCAAACCAGCGCAAATTTCGGCATCGCCGGCTTTTGCAGGCGACGCTGCATATCGGATCGGGCCCCAGATTTCATATTTATAAATGATAATAATGGTATTTTCCAACTTATGATCCTGAAGTGAAATAATAAAAACACTTGTTAGCATGGCATTTTTTTATGTGTTTAATATTTTTATTGAATGCAAAATTAACCAGAAGATCACAAGATGATGCACATAATAAACACATAATAAAAGTTACTAATACAGCTGTGCATACTATACTCAGTAACATCCCTCTGTCTACATAAGACCATCATTAATGTATGTACAGTTGTGCTCATGATTTTACATACCCTGGCAGAATTTAGGATTTCTTGGCCATTTTTCAGAGAATATGAATGATAACACAAAAACTTTTCTTTCACTCATGGTTAGTGTTTGGCTGAAGCCATTTATTATCAATCAACTGTGTTTACTCTTTTTAAATCATAATGACAACAGAAACTACCCAAATGACCCTGATCAAAAGTTTACATATCCTTGTGATTTTGGCCTGATAAAATGCACACAAGTTGACACAAAGGGGTTCGAATGGCTATTAAAGGTAACCATCCTCAAAATGACAGTGGCTAACCTTGTCACTAAACTTGTCAATCAAGTAAAGACTAGCTCCATCATACTGGCATTGAAAAACAATTGCAGCAAGGCGTTAATCTGTACTTAAAATGTTAACACTCAGCTAATATATTAACCCTTTAATGACCAGAGCACTTTTCCATTTTCTGACCATTTGGGACCAAGGCTATTTTTAAATTTTTGCTGTGTTTGTGTTTAGCTGTAATTTTCCTCTTACTCATTTACTGTACCCACACATATTATATACCGTTTTTCTCGCCATTAAATGGACTTTCTAAAGATACCATTATTTTCATCATATCTTATAATTTACTATAAAAATTTTTATAAAATATGAGGAAAAAATGGAAAAAAACACACTTTTTCTAACTTTGGCCCCCAAAATCTGTTACACATCTACAACCACCAAAAAACACTGTGCTAAAAAGTTTCTAAATTTTGTCCTGAGTTTAGAAATACCCAATGTTTACATGTTCTTTGCTTTTTTTGTAAGTTATAGGGCAATAAGTACAAGTAGCACTTTGCTATTTCCAAACCATTATTTTTTCAAAACTAGCGCTAGTTACATTAGAACACTAATATCTTTAGGAATCTCTGAATATCCATTAACATGTAAATATTTTTTTTTAGAAGACATCCCAAAGTATTGATCTAGGCCCATTTTGGTATATTTCATGCCACCATTTCACCGTCAAATGCGATCAAATAAAAAAAATTGTTCACTTTTTCACAAATTTTTTCACAAACTTTTGGTTTCTCACTGAAATTATTTACAAACAGCTTGTGCAATTATGGCATAAATGGTTGTAAATTCTTCTCTGGGATCCCCTTTGTTCAGAAATAGCAGACATATATGGCTTTGGCGTTGCTTTTTGGTAATTAGAAGGCTGCTAAATGCCACTGCTCACCACACGTGTATTATGCCCAGCAGTGAAGGGGTTAATTAGGGAGCATGTAGGGAGCTTTTTGGGATAATTGTAGCTTTAGTGTAGTGTAGTAGACAACCCAAAGTATTGATCTAGGCCCATTTTGGTATATTTCATGCCACCATTTCACCGTAAATGCGATTAAATAAAAAAAAAAAACGTTAAATTTTTCACAATTTTAGGTTTCTCACTGAAATCATTTACAAACAGCTTGTGCAATTATGGCACCAATGGTTGTAAATGCTTCTCTGGGATCCCCTTTGTTCAGAAATAGCAGACATATATGGCTTTGGCGTTGCTTTTTGGTAATTAGAAGGCCACTAAATGCCGATGCACATCACACGTGTATTATGGCTAGCAGTGAAGGGGTTAATTATGTAGCTTGTAGGGAGCTTGCAGGGTTAATTTTAGCTTTAGTGTAGAGCTCAGCCTCCCACCTGAAACATCAGATCCCCTGATCCCCCCCAAACAGCTCCCCCACCCCACAATTGTCCCCGCCATCTTAAGTACTGGCAGAAACTCTGCCAGTACTAAAATAAAAGGCATATTTGTTTTTTTTTTAGGTTTTTTTTATATAGCATATTTACATATGCTGCTTTGTAGTATCCCCCTTAGCCCCCAACCTCACTGATCCCACACCAAGCAGCTCTCTAACCCTCCCCCTCTGCCTTAGCAGGCGCCATCTTGGGTACTGGCAGCTGTCTGGCAGTACCCAGTTTAGTAAAAAAAGGAATCTTTTTTTTTTTTAAAAATCCCCTTTTCTGTAGTGTAGCTTCCCCCCCCCCCACCACCAACCTCTCACCAGTTGCAGATCACTTAGAAACTTTATATAACATATGTAATTTTCTTATTTATTATAGCTTTTTTGTGATTTTTTTTCTGTAGTGTATCGGTTCCCTCCCGCTCCCGCCCCGTGCACGCGCCCGCCCGCCGCCCCCGTGCACACGCGCGCTCCCATGCGCGCCCCCGTCGGTCCCGCCCCCGATCCCGCCCCCCTGCACATTACACGGCGCATCGATGGCCGCCCACCCGCCTCCCAAGTCCGCTCCCACCCAC
Source organism: Bombina bombina (assembly GCF_027579735.1). Classification (NCBI taxonomy): domain Eukaryota; kingdom Metazoa; phylum Chordata; class Amphibia; order Anura; family Bombinatoridae; genus Bombina; species Bombina bombina. The sequence goes on along the minus strand of NC_069510.1, from coordinate 34,095,140 downwards.
CCACCAACGATACCGGCCATCGATGTCCGGTGTAGAGAGGGCCACAAAGTGGCTCTCTCTGCATCGGATGGCCATTTAAGGTTATTGCAGGATGCCTCCATATCGAGGCATCACTGCAATAACCGGAAAGCAGCTGGAAGCGAGCAGGATCGCTTCCAGCTGCTTTCCACACCGAGGACGTGCAGGGTACGTCCTCAGGCGTTAACTGCCTTTTTTTTATTAAGGGGTTAATTTCATTAAGGGGTTAATTGATTGCAAGACTAGAGAAAAGTCTAAGTACAAGGTGTTTTATATCCCTTTAAAGTTCAGGTCAGTGAAGATAAAACCAAATAAATATAGAAATAAAGGCTCTGTTTTAGTAAAACATATTCTAAGTGTGTTCGAATCTAATTATAAACCAACAGTAACTTAAAATCAGTAGCAAATTTAGTTTGATGAAAATGTATGCTAAGTAGCATGGCTGGTATTTTTTTTATCAAAGGTTAGTGTAGAGCCCTTCATGGGCTTGGAGCAGCTTTAATGGTTAAGGCACAGTAGGATGGAAAGTGTAATATAAATTGCAAACATGTTTGTTGTTTATGGGGTTGGTTTTGAGTTACATATATTAGGTCTTTGTATGAAGTCCTAGGACTCTTTGCAGCTGTGCTGGCCGAAGATTCTTGCTTGCCTCTCCCTCTTTTCCCTTTATAGTTGAATTGCAGAGTTGAGGTTTATGGCTCCCATATGGGTCGTCGTAGCTAATACGGTTGGGGAAGGGTTACTTGAGCTAGCCTTGTGTAAGTCTGTGTTTTTAATTTTAGTTCTTCCCCTGGTGGTAGCTGGTTTGTGTGGCTTAGTTTATCTTAGTCCCTTTATGGGCTGGATATTGTTACACTCTGGTGGTGGGAGGCCTTGGCCTCTTTTTCCATCTTTGGCAAATAAATGGGGTGGAGTGATTGCCATGCCGACAAGAAGGTCCTAATACCGTCGGTGTGTGCCTAGGGTGTCCTCAGGGAGGTGAGTCATAAGAACTCCATGCTTCCCATTGATATTGCCTTGGGTGGAGCGTTGGGGACACTGCTGCAGATTCTCCATGTTTAACCCCTGCCAGGATGTTAAACACAGTAAAAGACATACATCTGGCGAGCACTCTTGTAGCAGTTATTAAGGATACTGTTGACAATTAGGGCAAATCTAATTGGCTCGCTAATTGTATCCTTAGGTGGCAAACGATGAATAGATAAGGAATTTGTATGCAGGTATCTTCTTTCAATAACAGCACAGAGATGCAGACACAGGAGTTTGAATGTGTCCTTAGCACTCTATGGGTAACATAGTTACAAACACAGCTGCCATATTGTGCTCAAGATACATGTACGTTCCTGAGCTTCCTAAGTATACTCTCATGGAAAGAAATCAGGACTAGTACGATATTTAGACTAAGTGGGACTATGGGACCCAGGTTGCCATTGAGTTGTGAATAGCTCTGTATATTATGTTCATCACATTTGTAAGCCCCCAATTAGCCACTGTTATTAGGGGTGGCACATGGGGAGAGCATATTCTTGCTTATAGAGTTTTTTGTTGTTTTCTTTTTAATAAGAAACATTAGTCTTATATGGGTTTTATCAGCTGGTTATAATTATGCCACCATGTAAAATGTTTAGTCTACTGCCAGTAGGCAGCTCAATGCTGTGTGCAGATATTTTGGTTACTCACAGAGTAAAATGCTCTGTGAGTAACCATCCCTACTTAGCCACATCTCTAGACTCTGATCCTAGAGATAGGTAGTAAAAGAACCATAAAATCAACCCAATCCAACATAGAGGAACATGATGTGACCTCTTTTTGGAAATAGAACAATCTTTTGACCTTCAAGATGGCATGTGCTGAACAATTTCTGAACCTATTGTACATCAAGTTTAGAGGATTAAAAACAAAACTCAATCTCTTCTATTTATGCTTATACAATTATGGCCAGCATCTACCAAATAGATCTCACTAACCTTTTCAAATATTATGATACACTTTTGCTCGAAACTGTAAGAGGTTCTCATATAAAATACTCTATGCACATTCTATATTTCTGTATACATAGCCAAAATTAGAATTTGGCATTTGAAATGATAGAATTTTGCAAATGTGGCAGTTGTCGTCTATGTCCTGCAGCAAAAATGTTAATCATAAACCACATACTTTAGTGTAAACAATTTAATTGTGAACAAAAAATCTCCGTCAGCAGTGACGTGCAGACAATACTTCAGTAAGATACTTGTATTCATTACGTTTTTTTTTCCTAAGGGGACATTCTAAAGCAAACCTGACATTCTCTAAATTGTTAAAGCATCATTTTTGCTGATCCTAGACAACTGTGTATTTAAACTCTGCATCGCAGCCCCCAAGCAAGACATAGCAGATAAAAAATCAGCAGTCTCACATAGCCGCTAGGCACCAAGCATTTTCTATTTACAAAACACAAACTGGGCTCAGCACTGAATATTATCTTTTTAAAAATTCCCTAAAGTAGGGGGGTGCATGTAGAAGGGGGTTAATGCTTACCCCTATAACCTGCAAAAGTCCAAGGAAGATGATGCTGTTTAGACAATGGGGCCTAGTTATCAAGCCGTCAACCTCAAATACGCTGCGTATTCCGCAGCGTATTTGTGGCGAGGCTGATTCGCCTTAGTTATCAAAGGCTCGAGACCGGCAAAAGTAGAATTTTGTGACGTAAACTTCGATCCGCCGGACTCAGTCCGACACAGATCGATTCTTACGTCACTCCAGATGTTCCGCACACAAGTGCGGCACAATCTCACTACTTTTGCTAGTTATCAAAAAACTAGCAGGTACGCTCGGCACTTTTACGGCCCAGCGTACCTGGTTTTCAAAGCGCCAGCCTGGAGGCGGCGGATCCCATAGGAATCAATGGGAGTCTGACCATAGCGAAAGTACAAGTTCGCTGCTGCCAGACATCCCATTCATTCCTATGGGAGCTGTCTACACCTAACACCCTAACATGTACCCCGAGTCTAAACACCGCTAATCTGACCCCCCCTACACCGCCGCAACTACATAAAGTTATTACCCCCTAAACCGCCGCTCCCGGAGCCCACCGCAACTATAATAAATGTATTAACCCCTAAACCGCCGCTCCCTGAACCCGCCGCAACCTATATTAAATGTATTAACCCCTATCCTGCCCCCCTACACCGTCGCCACCTATAATAAATTTATTAACCCCTATCCTGCCCCCCACTACGCCGCCACCACTGTAATAAAATGATTAACCCCTAAACCTAAGTCTAACACTAACCCTAACGCCCCCCTAACTTAAATATTAATTAAATAAATCTAAATAAATTAACTCTTATTAACTAAATGAATCCTATTTAAAACTAAATACTTACCTTTAAAATAAACCCTAATATAGCTACAATATAAATAATAATTATATTGTAGCTATCTTAGGATTTATTTTTATTTTACAGGTAACTTTGTATTTATTTTAGCTAGTTAGAATAGTTATTAAATAGTTATTAACTATTTAATAACTACCTAGCTAAAATAATTACAAAATTACCTGTAAAATAAATCCTAACCTAAGTTACAATTAAACCTAATACTACACTATCATTAAATTAACTAAATAAACTACCTACAAATAACTACAATTAAATACAATTACATAAACTAACTAAAGTACAAAAAATAAAAAAGCTAAGTTACAAAAAATAAAAAATTAAGTTACAAACATGTTAAAAATATTACAACAATTTTAAGCTACTTACACCTAATCTAAGCCCCCTAATAAAATAACAAACCCCCCCAAAATAAAAAAAATCCCTACCCTATTCTAAATTAAATAAATTTCAAAGCTCTTTTACCTTACCAGCCCTTAAAAGGGCCATTTGTGGGGGCATGCCCCAAAAAGTTCAGCTCTTTTGCCTGTAAAAGAAAAATACAACCCCCCCCAACATTAAAACCCACCACCCACATACCCCTAATCTAACCCAAACCCCCCTTACAAAAACCTAACACTAATCCCCTGAAGATCATCCTACCTTGAGTCGTCTTCACTCAGCCGAGCCACCGATGGAACTGAAGAGGACATCCGGAGCGGAAGAAGTTAATCCTCCAAGCGGCGCTGAAGAAATCTTCCATCCGATGAAGTCATCATCCATGCGGCGCTGAAGAAGTCTTCGATCCGGCCGATGTCATCTTCAAAGAGGCGCTGAAGAGGTCTTCTATCCGGGCGAAGTCATCTTCCAAGCCGGGTCTTGAATCTTCCTTCCGCCGACGCGGAACCACCTTCTTCACCGACGGACTACGACGAATGACGGCTCCTTTAAGGGACGTCATCCAAGATGGCGTCCCCTCAATTCCGATTGGCTGATAGGATTCTATCAGCCAATCGGAATTAAGGTAGGAAAAATCTGATTGGCTGATGGAATCAGCCAATCAGATTGAGCTCGCATTCTATTGGCTGTTCCGATCAGCCAATAGAATGCGAGCTCAATCTGATTGGCTGATTGGATCAGCCAATCGGATTGAACTTGAATCTGATTGGCTGATTCCATCAGCCAATCAGATTTTCCTACCTTAATTCCGATTGGCTGATAGAATCCTATCAGCCAATCGGAATTGAGGGGACGCCATCTTGGATGACGTCCCTTAAAGGAGCCGTCATTCGTCGTAGTCCGTCGGTGAAGAAGGTGGTTCCGCGTCGGCGGAAGGAAGATTCAAGACCCGGCTTGGAAGATGACTTCGCCCGGATAGAAGACCTCTTCAGCGCCTCTTTGAAGATGACATCGGCCGGATCGAAGACTTCTTCAGCGCCACATGGATGATGACTTCATCGGATGGAAGATTTCTTCAGCGCCGCTTGGAGGATTAACTTCTTCCGCTCCGGATGTCCTCTTCAGTTCCATCGGTGGCTCGGCTGAGTGAAGACGACTCAAGGTAGGATGATCTTCAGGGGATTAGTCTTAGGTTTTTGTAAGGGGGGTTTGGGTTAGATTAGGGGTATGTGGGTGGTGGGTTTTAATGTTGGGGGGGGGTTGTATTTTTCTTTTACAGGCAAAAGAGCTGAACTTTTTGGGGCATGCCCCCACAAATGGCCCTTTTAAGGGCTGGTAAGGTAAAAGAGCTTTGAAATTTATTTAATTTAGAATAGGGTAGGGATTTTTTTTATTTTGGGGGGGTTTGTTATTTTATTAGGGGGCTTAGATTAGGTGTAAGTAGCTTAAAATTGTTGTAATATTTTTAACATGTTTGTAACTTAATTTTTTATTTTTTGTAACTTAGCTTTTTTTATTTTTTGTACTTTAGTTAGTTTATGTAATTGTATTTAATTGTAGTTATTTGTAGGTAGTTTATTTAATTAATTTAATGATAGTGTAGTATTAGGTTTAATTGTAACTTAGGTTAGGATTTATTTTACAGGTAATTTTGTATTTCTTTTAGCTAGGTAGTTATTAAATAGTTAATAACTATTTAATAACTATTCTAACTAGCTAAAATAAATACAAAGATACCTGTAAAATAAATATAAATCCTAAGATAGCTATAATATAATTATTAATTACATTGTAGCTATCTTAGGGTTTATTTTACAGGTAAGTATTTATTTTTAAATAGGAATAATTTATTAAAGTATAGTGTAGTGTTAGGTGTAATTGTAACTTAGGTTAGGATTTATTTCACAGGTACATTTCTCTTTATTTTAGCTAGGTAAGCTATTAAATAGTTAATAACTATTTAATAGCTATTGTACCTGGTTAAAATAAATTGAAAGTTACCTGTAAAATAAATATAAATCCTAAGATAGCTACAATATAAATATTATTTATATTGTAGCTATATTAGGGTTTATTTTAAAGGTAAGTATTTAGTTTTAAATAGGATTCATTTAGTTAATAAGAGTTAATTTATTTAGATTTATTTAATTAATATTTAAGTTAGGGTGGCCTTAGGGTTAGGGTTAGACTTAGGTTTAGGGGTTAATCATTTTATTACAGTGGCGGCGGCGTAGTGGGGGGCAGGATAGGGGTTAATAAATTTATTATAGGTGGCGACGGTGTAGGGGGGGCAGATTAGGGGTTACTAGGTATAATGTAGGTGGCAGCGGTGTCCGGGAGCGGCGGTTTAGGGGTTAATACATTTATAAGAGTTGCGGCAGGGTCTAGGAGCGGCGGTTTAGGGGTTAATACATTTATAAGAGTTGCGGCGGGGTCTAGGAGCGGCGGTTTAGGGGTTAATACATTTATAAGAGTTGCGGCAGGGTCTAGGAGCGGCAGTTTAGGGGTTAATACATTTATAAGAGTTGCGGCAGGGTCTAGGAGCGGCGGTTTAGGGGTTAGTAACTTTATTTAGTTGCGGGGGGCTCCGGGGGCCCCGGTATAGGGATAGAACAGTGTAGTTTAGTGTGAGTGCTTAGTGACAGGCTAGCAATAAAGCTGGGAAAAAGCCGAAGGGCAGCGAGATCGGATGAGTGATAACTGTCACAGTCCGCTGCTCATCGCCCCGCGGCTTTTTGACAGCTTTATTTGATAACTTAGGCGTATTTTTTTCAGGTCCGCGGCGGCGAAGGTAGGCGAGCTTAGGCGGACGTATTGGGCCCGCGAAGCCAGAAAAGTAGACGGCTTGATAACTAGCCCCCATAGTCACAGTTTTCTCTTTACATGTCCTAAGCTTCTTTTGGCGTCACATGCAGTGCCCTGTGGTTCCTCTCAATCTCCTGGAGGAGTGTAATTTGCCTACAGATTTTGCAGTTCAGGTATCCTCTGCGGTATCTGCGGCTTTATCTGTTTTTTTCCTTACCTACAGGGAAAACGCAAGAGGATATTTAAAATTCAGATAGTAAGGTTTCTATTCCTCATTTGGCTACACTGGTCGCTCTCTCTCCTAAGTCTGGTGAGGAGGATTTGCCGATAGATACTGAGGGTAAAATCTCAGATTCGGACAGTATAATTCCTTCATCTGATGCTGAAGTGGTCTCCTTCAGATGTATGCTTGCACACCTCCTCGTGTACTGTTAAAAGAGGTTTTGGCTACTTGGAAGATATTGATTCCCTGTCGTTGTTGTTGTTTATTTTAAGACCGTTATTTTTAACTTTAACCTCAGGCACCTCTACACCTTGTGTTATTTCTTTTTTCTCAATTTTCCTTCTGTCGAATGACTGGGGATTGTGGGAAGGGAAGTGACATATAACAGCTTTTCTGTGGTGCTCTTTGCCTCCTCCTGCTGGCCAGGAGTGATATTCCCAACAGTAATTGATGATTCAGTGGACATTTCTTTCTAATAACACGGTGAGTCCACGGATCATCATAATTACTGTTGGAAATATCACTCCTGAACAGCAGGAGGAGGCAAAGAGCACCACAGCAAAGCTGTTAAATACCACTCCCATACTCACAATCCCCAGTCATTCTCTTTGCTTGTATCAGTTGCAAGGAGGGGTAAAGTTTGGTGTCTGATTATTCAATCAAGAGTTTGTTATTTTTTAAGCAGAACAGGTTTGTTCTGGTCTTTTTCTGGGGTCTAGCCGTTGTCCATGTCAGTCTCTTCAGTAGAGCAGTGGTGGCTTTTAAGCATTTGGGAACTTGTGGGTATAATCCCCACTGTGCCTCCCAAGTAGTTTGTTGCTGCCCTTCTTAGAAAGTCTGAGTAGGTTTACTCAGCCTTTTCTTTTTTCCACAGGTCCATGTGAGGGATGATGCCTTTCAAACTTTGTGAGCTGCCCTGCTGCCAGGCAGATTGTTATGGAGGTAAGTGCTATTTTTATTTCTCTTGTTAAGTGTATCCAGTCCACGGATCATCCATTACTTATGGAATATATTCTCCTTCCCAACAGGAAGCTGCAAGAGTCCACCCACAGCAAAGCTGCTATATAGCTCCTCCCCTAACTGCCATATTCAGTCATTCTCTTGCAAGCCTCAACATAGATAGGAGGTCGTGAGAGTCTGTGGTGCTTTCTACTTAGTTTATTCTTCAATCAAAAGTTTGTTATTTTTAAATGGCACCGGAGTGTGCTGTTTATCTCAGGCAGTATTTGGAAGAAGAATCTGCCTGCGTTTTTCTATGATCTTAGCAGACGTAACTAAGATCCATTTGCTGTTCTCACACATTCTGAGGAGTGAGGTACTTCAGAGGGGGAATGGCGTGCAGGTTTTCCTGCAGATAAGGTATGTGCAGTAAAATATTTTTCTAGGAATGGAATTGACTAAGAAAATACTGCTGATACCGAAGTAATGTAAGTAAAGCCTTAAATGCAGCGATAGCGACTGGTATCAGGCTTATTAATAGAGATACATACTTGTTACGGTTACCCTTAGTCTCGCTGAGAGATGGACCGCTTAGTAGCCTGGATCCCTATTGCTAAAGAGGGGAGAAGCTGCTTTCCATAGTATTCTATATGAGTCTCGCAAATATAGAATAATCTCCCTTAGCTGCAGTACAGCTAGGATACCCTTCTGCCCACAAAAACGAGTCAACGCTGCGATTGAGGGTCAAACAAGAACTCAGGACTGGGATGCCCAGCCTGCTTTTTATTAAGGTTACATGCACACAGGGCACTCCCAGGGGGAGAGGGGGGGAAGCACAAAATCCCCCATCACACATTTAGATAGAGAGCACTGTCCTTTGACAGGCCACAATAGGATTACAGTACTTAAGATAACAAGTTTACAAGTTCATCTTATCAATTAGCAGTCTGGCTCCAGAGGTGATTAGACAATAGTTTCTAAAAGCTGAAAAAAAAGAGTTAACTCTTTATGAAATGAAACTTGTTACAGTTTTCTTGGAGCCCTTCTTAGGCGCTGGCTTGCTGGTTCAGGCATTGCTGCTGGGAAATAAGCTCTTCACAACAGAATAACTAATGCTTCTGTAACATTGCTCCCTTTCTGTGGAACACTCTGGCAGACACGGTCTGACCCCTTTTCGGGGCAGACTAAGGCTGTCCAGACCGCTGGTTATGCGGGGCTGAGGTCGGTTTGTCTGGACAACCCGTCGGCGTTGCCATTCTGTTTCCCAGGTCTGTAAGTAATGGTGAAATTGAAGGTTTGCAACGATAAGCTCCAACGTAATAGCCTGCCGTTATCTCCAGAGACCCGGTTCAGCCACACCAACGGGTTATGGTCGGTGACCAGAGTGAACTCCTGACCATATAAATAGGGAGTCAATTTCTTTAATGCCCACACCAAAGCCAAACACTCCTTTTCGACCGCTGCATAGCTGACTTCGCGGGGCAGGAGCTTCCGGCTGATGTAGGCAACTGGATGCTCCCCTCCATCTTCGCCTACTTGGCTGAGGACAGCTCCCAGCCCGAACATGGAAGCATCTGTATGGACGATAAAACGTTTGTTAAGGGCTGGGGCCGCCAAGACAGGAGCGTTAATTAGAGCATTTTTGAGAGCCTGGAAAGCCGTTTCACAGTGGGGAGACCACAGGACCTGTCGAGGTAAGTTCTTCTTGGTCAAGTCAGTCAGGGGTTTGGCAAGTGTGCTGTAGTCTGGTACGAACCGTCTATAGTACCCTGCCGTGCCCAGGAAGGCTAGGACCTGAGTCTTAGTGATGGGGGTGGGCCAATTGGCGACAGCTTCTATTTTGGCCGGCTCTGGTCGCTGCTTTCCACACCCCAACCGGTGACCCAGGTACTGTACCTCGGCCATCCCAAAGTGGCATTTTTCTGGCTTCAGAGTCAGGCCAGCAGCCCGGATCTGATCCAGAACCATTCCCACATGAGCTAAGTGGTCCTCCCAGGACTCACTGTGGATCGCTATGTCGTCCAGGTAGGCGCAAGCAAAACTCTGGAAGCCATCCAGGAGCCTATCCACCAAGCGCTGGAATGTAGCTGGGGCATTCTTCATCCCAAACGGCATTACCCTAAACTGATATAAGCCGAATGGGGTGACGAATGCCGACTTGGGGATAGCCTCCGGGGCCAGGGGAATCTGCCAGTAACCTTTGCAGAGGTCAATAGTGGTCAGGTAATTTCCCCTGGCTATACGATCGAGTAGCTCGTCTACCCTGGGCATAGGGTAAGCGTCCGTCACGGTATTTTCATTGAGCCTCCGATAGTCTACGCAGAACCGGGTGGTCCCATCTTTCTTGGGCACCAAGACAACTGGGGAGGCCCAGGGACTATCGGAGGGCTCAATTACCCTGAGCTGGAGCATCTCATCGATCTCCTTCTTCATTCCTGTCCTAACTGCTTCGGGGATTCGGTACGGAGACTGGCGCAAGGGAGCTTGTCCCGGAGTATCTACCTGGTGGGTGGTTAAAGTAGTGTACCCTGGCTTCGGGGAGAAGGTGAGGTGTTTGGACTGGAGGAGTTGGTTGAGCTGCTCCCTTTCAGTGGGGCTAAGTCGGTCCCCTATCTGAACCTGCGCCACTATACCTGTGGGGAGGCTCTTTTCTAATAGGTCTGGAATGGGTAAACTGTCGGGGTCTTCCTGAGGGGAACAACATACGGCCGTCACGTTCTCTGGTCGCTCAAAATATTCCTTGAGCATGTTTACATGGAATGTCTTTCTAAGATTGTTGTCGTGGCAGCTAGCTATCACATAAGTGGTGTCTCCCCTTTTCTCTACGATCTGGTAGGGACCCTGCCAAGACGCCTGCAATTTGTCTGTCTTCACCGGCTTAAGTACTAACACCTTTTGTCCTATGGTGAAGATTCTCTTTCGGGCCCCCCGATCGTACCATACTTTCTGTCTTCTCTGGGCCAACTGGAGATTAGCCCGCACGGATTTGGCTAATTGCTCCATTCGGTCCCTGAGTTCCAGCACGTATGGCACAATTGGGACACCGTCAGCCTCCATCTCTCCCTCCCAGTGCTCCCGGATCAGGTTTAGGGGTCCCCGTACCTTTCTTCCGTAGAGCAACTCGAAGGGAGAGAACCCTGTCGTTTCCTGGGGCACCTCCCGATAAGCAAATAGGAGGTGCGGCAGGAAGCGTTCCCAGTCTCGGTATTCCTGAGTGAACGTCTTGAGCATTTGCTTGAGGGTCCCATTGAACCTCTCACACAGCCCGTTCGTCTGGGGGTGGTATGGGGAGCTTAGGAGGGACTTAATTTTGCAAACCTGCCAGAGTTGTTGGGTCAATTCAGCCGTAAATTGGGTGCCTCGGTCGGATAGGATTTCTTTTGGAAATCCTACCCGGGAGAACACCTGTACTAGTGCATTCGCTACCGTATCCGCTTGTATGTTGGATAGGGCGACAGCCTCTGGGTACCTGGTAGCGTAGTCCACTACGGTAAGAATGTATCGCTTACCGGAGGGACTAGGGGTAGCCAGTGGTCCCACTAGGTCAATAGCAACCCGGCTGAAGGGTTCCTCTACAATGGGCATATTTACTAGCTGGGCTTTAGGGTGATCGCCTCGCCTTCCTACTCGTTGACACACATCGCAGGTGTTACAGTAAGTTCTAACGTCAGCGTGCACCCCTGGCCAAAAGAACGTGTGAGTAATGCGGTGTAGGGTACGGGTAACGGCTAGGTGGCCTGCTAAGGGGATGTCGTGGCCTATTTTGAGGATTTCTTGACGGTATTTGTGGGGCACTACCAGCTGTCGCCTACGCTGTCCCCTTTTCTCTGTCCAGCGGTATAGTTTCCCTTTTTCCCATAAGAATGTTTCGTTATCTGCCCCGCCCCCTCCGGTCTCTGCTCGTTCCCGGTACTTTTGTAAGGTCGGGTCAGTCTTAGACTCTGCCTCGAAGGCATCTGGGGTGTCCCAGGGTATGGGGCCTAACCTGTCAGGCAAGGTCGGGGTAGGTCTTACCTGTGTCTCCCGCACTGGTGAGAGCTCTCGCTCCGTCCGGGCTTGGGCCCGTGTAGTCACTGGGTCCGCCTCGTTGTTGCATACTGGAGCATAGGCAGAAGTCATGGGGCCCAAATCGTTGCCCAGTAGTACTTCGGCAGGTAAATTATCCATTAGGCCCACGTTCACAGCCCCCTTTCCCGCTCCCCAATCAAGATGCACTTTAGCTGTTGGAATTTTGTACACATCCCCCCCCGCCACTCTAACGGCCACAGTCTGTCCGGATCGCTTGTGCTCTGGCACCAAATGACTCTGTACCAGCGTGATAGTAGCCCCTGTGTCTCGCAATCCCTCGGTAGATCGCCCCTCGAGCCATACCCTCTGCCGATGGTGCTGGCGGTTATCTGAGGCAGCATATACAGGGTCTGCCTCGTGAAGCGGCCCCACATATCCCTCCATAGGGGCCTCTTGGTTAACACAGAGGGCCCGGGCCGGACGATAGGACCCAGAGGGGTAATTGTAATTCCTGGGTGTCTGGTGCGTATTAAGGGGGCAGCTAGCCATGAAATGCCCTGGTTGCTTGCATCGGTGGCAAGTCGGTCTGGGACGCTCAGAGCTGTTATTGGGTGGTCCTGAGTGTCGGACGGGCCCTGTGGGCACCGGGGCTCGGAATTCAGCACGAGGGGGTGCACGGTAAACCTCTCTGGGTTCGACCCGTGCTGGAGCTCGGTAGTTCATGGGTTCGTGAAGACGGGAGTCATAATGTTCATCTGCCAATTTGGCTGCTTCTTCTAAGGTAGAAGGCCGCCTGTCTCGCAGCCATTCCTTTCCTTGCTGTTCCATGCCATTATAAAAATGTTCTAAGAGAAACAATTGTAAAATTTCCTCCCCAGTCACCGCTTTACTTCCGCTCAGCCAGTGATTTGCCGCTCTCCGCATTCGGTGCGCCCATTCCATATGGGTATCGTTAGGCTTCTTTTCCGTGCCCCGAAACTGTCGGCGATACGTGTCCGGAGTTACAGCGTACCGTCGCAACAGTGTCTCCTTAACTAGCTCATACTGTGTCACTTCCTCAGCACCCAGAGTACGAAAGGCTTCCAGGGCTCGCCCGGATAGTTTCCCAGACAATATCGTGGGCCACTCTCTGTTGGGAATCTGGTGCAGGGCACATTGCCTTTCGAAGTCCGCCAAATATTCATCAATCCCTGTCTTGCTCTCTAGGAAGGGTCGAAATGCCGCATAGGGTATCTTGGGCCTCCCAGCATTTTCGACAGGGATGATTACCTGCGGGGCTTCAGCATTGCGGTGTGCGTTCGCTAGGTTGAGTTCGTGGGCTCGAGTCTCTCGTATATCCTCGTCCGCCTCCGCCATCAACTGCTGTACCAATTCCATGGAGGGGTTCGGCCCGTATAATGAGAGCCTTTCCCGAACAATCCTGGTTTTTTCGTCACTAATCGTGGTCGGTGTTTCCGCCATTGTGAAGCTCTGATCCAGTTCGGTCAATTCTGCGATCAGCTTTCTCCTCGGCCGGTTGCTGGCGTACCCCCCTCTGCTTTCAAGTAAATCCTTTAGGGTTGTACGCTTCAATTTTTCGTAAGCTCTCTCCATCCGTTCTGTACCTCTCCTAGGAAATCCAGGAAAATCCCGCCGCTGCCGCCAAATGTTACGGTTACCCTTAGTCTCGCTGAGAGATGGACCGCTTAGTAGCCTGGATCCCTATTGCTAAAGAGGGGAGAAGCTGCTTTCCATAGTATTCTATATGAGTCTCGCAAATATAGAATAATCTCCCTTAGCTGCAGTACAGCTAGGATACCCTTCTGCCCACAAAAACGAGTCAACGCTGCGATTGAGGGTCAAACAAGAACTCAGGACTGGGATGCCCAGCCTGCTTTTTATTAAGGTTACATGCACACAGGGCACTCCCAGGGGGAGAGGGGGGGAAGCACAAAATCCCCCATCACACATTTAGATAGAGAGCACTGTCCTTTGACAGGCCACAATAGGATTACAGTACTTAAGATAACAAGTTTACAAGTTCATCTTATCAATTAGCAGTCTGGCTCCAGAGGTGATTAGACAATAGTTTCTAAAAGCTGAAAAAAAAGAGTTAACTCTTTATGAAATGAAACTTGTTACAGTTTTCTTGGAGCCCTTCTTAGGCGCTGGCTTGCTGGTTCAGGCATTGCTGCTGGGAAATAAGCTCTTCACAACAGAATAACTAATGCTTCTGTAACAATACTCTTGTAAAAATGTGTTTTAAAACGTTTGCTGGCATGTTTAATCGTTTTTTAACATATGTTTGGTGATAAAACTTATTGGGGCCTAAGTTTTTTCCACATGGCTGGCTTAAATTTTGCATAGAAACAGTTAACTGAAGCTTCCCACTGTTGGCTGTGGCAGTTTGTTGTGTCTGTTTTTAAAAACGTCTATGTCTTTTTTTCTTTTTTTTTTTTTATATCTGTTTTTTGCATTAAGGGGTTAATCATCCATTTGCAAGTGGGTGCAATGCTCTGTTACCTTATTACATGTACTGTAAAAATTTCGTTTGTTTTACTGCCTTTTTTTCACTGTTTTTCAAATTTTGACAAAATGTGTTTCTCTTAAAGGCACAGTAACGTTTTATATATTTGCTTGTTAACTTGATTTAAAGTGTTTTCCAAGCTTACTAGTCTCATTATTAGTCTGTTCTAACATGTCTGACATAGAGGAAGCTCTGTGTTCATTATGTTTTAAAGCCATGGTGGAACCCCATCTTAGAATGTGTACCAGATGTACTGATTTCATGTTAAACAATAAAGATCATTTTTTGTCTTTAAAAACATTATCACCAGAGGATTCTGTCGTGGGGGTAGTTATGCCGACTAACTCTCCCCACGTGTCAGACCTTTTGACTCCCGCTTTAGGGACTCACGCTCAAATGGCGCCAAGTACATCAAGGGCACCCATAGCGTTTCTTTTACCAGGGGATTCTGTCGAGGGGAAAGTTATGCCGACTAACTCTCCCCACGTGTCAGACCCTTCGACTCCCGCTTCAGGGACTCACGCTCAAATGGCGCCAAGTACATCAAGGGTGCCCATAGCGTTTATTTTTCAAGACATGGCAAAGGTGGTGAATAATATTCTGGAGGAAAAGGTCATGCCCTTCCTCAGGATAGGTCTAAATCAAGGGCAAAAAAAAAAAAAAGTCTAGTTGTCAGCTAATTCCTTAAAAGGGGACAGATTTTTACTCTGTCTATTTTTTTGCACAAGCGTCTGGCAGGTATTCTAGACGTTCAGGCATTTGGTCAGGCTTTGGTTAGATCCAAGCCTGTGTTTAAAACTGTTGCTCCGCCATGGAGCTTAAACCTGATTCTTAAGGTTCTTCAAGAAGTTCCGTTTGAACCTTTTTTGTTCCATAGATATCAATCTTTATCTTGGAAAGTTCCTTTTGGGTAGCTAATTCCTCGACTCGTAGAGTCTCCAAGTTATCTGTGTTACAATGTGATTCTCCTTATCTGGTCCTTCGTACGGATAAGGTAGTCCTGCGTACCAACCTGGGTTTTTTCCTAAGGTGGTATCTAACAAGTACATCACTCAAGAGATAGTTGTTCCATGCTTGTATCCTAATCCTTCCTCAAAGAAGGAACGTCTATTACACAATATTGGACGTGGTTTGTGCTTTAAAGTTTTACTTACAAGCTACTACAGTTTTCATCAAACGTTCACCTTGTTTGTTGTCTATTCTCGACAGAGGAGAGGTCAAAAGACTTCAGCAGCCTCTCTGTCTTTTTGGTTAAAAAGCATAATTCATTTAGCTTATGAGACTGCTGGACAGCAGCCTCCTGAAGGGATTACAGCTCATTCTACTAGAGCTGTGGTTTTCACTTGGGCCTTTTTTAAATGTGGCTTCTGTTGAACAGATTTACAAGACGGAGTCTTGGTCTGCGCTTCATACTTTTCAAATTTAACAAATTTGATACCTTGCTTCTTCGGAGGCTATTTTTGGGAGAAAGGGTTTTTTACAGGCAGTGGTAACTTCCGTTTAAGTACCTGCCTTGTCCCTCCCATCATCCGTGTACTTTAGCTTTGGTATTGGTATTTCATAAGTAATGGATGATCCGTGGACTGGATACACTTAACAAGAGAAAACATAATTTATGCTTACCTGATAAATTTATTTCTCTTGTAGTGTATCCAGTCCACGGCCCGCCCTGTCACTTTAAGGCAGGTAATTTTTTCATTTGAACTACAGTCACCACTGCACCCTATGGTTTTTCCTTTCTCTGCATGTTTTCGGTCGAATGACTGAATATGGCAGTTAGGGGAGGAGCTATATAGCAGCTTTGCTGTGGGTGGACTCTTGCAGCTTCCTGTTGGGAAGGAGAATATATTCCATAAGTAATGGATGATCCGTGGACTGGATACACTACAAGAGAAATAAATTTATCAGGTAAGCATAAATTATGTTTTCTGAACGTGAGCAGAAAGTTTGGCACTGATATGGTTCATTTTTGGAGGGATTTTTATTCCTGCTTGTGTGCAGGTTTTTTTCTATGGCAGTTTTGTGGGGCACTGTTAGAGGATTATTTTTATTTGTCTCATGTTTTTTACTTGGGAGTATTAATTTTCAGCTCTCAGAAGGGTTATTGGATGCTTGTCACTGGTGTAGTGGTTAGTGACACGGTTTCTATTGAAGCAGTTTTATTTTCGCTCCCAGCAGCTGTTTGCTGCGTCAGTTGTGTATCATGTCGGCTGGGAGGTTATGGGTCTACGCCCACGATGAGCGGGGCTTGTTTGGCGTCATTTGGTATTGCAGTCTTTTCTTTTCAGTTGCTTCCTAGTACCAGAAGTGTGAGGTTGTCAGCTCTTTCTCTGGCGTTCTGTGAGAGCACGTGTCTGAGAGGTTGAGTCCAGATTCATTTGCTTCGGTTTTCCTCCGGTCTTCAGGAGGGCAGGTAGGCACCTCAGCAAGGCTTGCTGAGGTGTAGAGGTGCTTGTTAGGGCTCAGGGTTCTTTTAGAACTGTTTTATTTTTTGCCATTTTCTGTTAGCGTTACTTTTTTAAAGAGACAGTAACATTTTTATTTTTGGGGATTTTTTTCTGAGCATTTATCTGAATAAAGTTATTTTATTTATTGTGGGGAAAGATGGACCAAGAGGCCCTGCAAGCTGTTACTTATTCTCTATGTTTTGATGCAAATATGTAACCACCTATCCCTTTTTGTTCCTCATGTATTGAGAGAACATTGCATTACAGGGATAGACTTTTTGATTCTGAGCCTTTATTATCTAAGGTGGATGTTGTTCAGGGGTCTCCTGTTCAAGCTATACCGCAGCTTTCTCCTCAAACATCCCAATCCTTATCCTCTTCTTATGCAGTGCCCTGCGTTTCATCTCAGGTTGTTTTTTCTTTACAGGATATGGCTACCCATTTATCCTCGGCTGTATCTGAGGCTTTGTCTGCTTTTCCTATGTTGCAGGGGAAACGCAAAAGGAAGTATAAGGTTTCTGATTCTGTTGCAGTTGTGTCAAATGTTTCTTCCCATAGGTCTGAGGAGGAAGATACTTCTGTAGCGTCTGGGGGTGAAATTTCAGATTCTGACAGTGTAATTCCTTCATCTGATTCTGAGGTTGTTTCTCTCAGGTTTAAGCTAGAGCACCTCCGTTTGTTACTCAAGGAGGTTTTGGCTACCTTGGATGACTCTGACGCAATGTTCATAGTTGTTACTAAGAAGTCTAGTAAACTTAATAAGTTTTTTGACGTTCCTTCCACCGTGGAAGTTTTTCCTGTTCCAAATCGTGTTTCAGCGATTAGTGGGATCAGTGGGAGAAGCCTGTGATTCCTTTTTCCCCTTCTCCAATTTTTAGGAAGATGTTTCCAATTGCTGATTCTATCAAGGAATCTTGGCAGACGGTTCCCAAGGTGGAGGGAGCGATTTCCACTTTTGCTAAGAGAACCACTATTCCTATTGAGGACAGCTGTCCCTTAAAGGATCCTATAGATAAGAAGTTGGAGGCATTGCTTAACCCCTTAATGACCGAGGACGTGCAGGGTACGTCCTCAAAAAAAAGGCAGTTAATGCCTGAGAACGTACCCTGCACGTCCTCGGTTTGGAAAGCAGCTGGAAGCGATCCTGCTCGCTTCCAGCTGCTTTCCGGTTATTGCAGTGATGCCTCGATATCGAGGCATCCTGCAATAACATTTTTAAGCCATCCGGTGCAGAGAGAGCCACTCTGTGGCCCTCTCTGCACCGGAGATTGTTGGCTTACCGCGTTGGTGGGTGGGAGGCTGGTGGGAGGCGGGTGGTGGCCATCGATGGCCTTGGCGACGTGCAGGAGGGGCGGGATCGTGGGCGTGGGTGATCGGGCGCGCGCGCGTGCACGGAAGGGCGGGGGCGGGCGCGTGCACGGGGAGGGAGCGGGTGGGAACCGCTACACTACAGAAAAAAGTTTTTAAAAAAATGCAAAAAAAAGGGAATAAAAGTTTTTTTTTAATAATCAATTAAGGTGTTGGGGTTTGTCTGTGAGGGGGGGTGAAGCTACACTACAGAATTTCTATTTTTTTTAAAAAAAAACACGTTTTTTTCTTGAAACTGGGTACTGGCAGACAGTACCCAAGATGGCCCCCAATAATGCAGAGGGGGAGGGTAAGAGAGCTGTTTTGGGGGTGGATCAGGGAGGTTGGGGGCTAAGGGGGGATTCTACAAAGCAGCATATGTAAATATGCTAAAAAAAAAAAAAAGAACAAATTAAAAAAACCTTTTATTTTAGTACTGGCAGACTTTCTGCCAGTACTTAAGATGGCGGGGACAATTGTGGGGTGGGGGAGGGAAGAGTGCTGTTTGGGAGGGATCAGGGGGTGGGATGTGTCAGGTGGGAGTCTGATCTCTACACTAAAGCTAAAATTAACCCTGCAAGCTCCCTACAAACTACCTAATTAACCCCTTCACTGCTGGCCATAATACACATGTGATGCGCAGCAGCATTTAGCGGCCTTATAATTACCAAAAAGCAACGCCAAAGCCATATATGTCTGCTATTTATGAACAAAGGGGATCCCAGAGAAGCATTTAAAACCATTTGTGCCATAATTGCACAAGCTGTTTGTAAATAATTTTAGTGAAAAACCTAAAGTTTGAAAAAGTGAACATTTTTTTTTTATTTGATTGCTTTTGGCGGTGAAATGGTGGCATGAAATATACCAAAATGGGCCTAGATCAATACTTGGGGTTGTCTACTACACTACACTAGAGCTAAAATTAACCCTAGAAGCTCCCTACATGCTCCCTAATTAACCCATTCACTGCTGGGCATAATACACGGTTGGTGCGCAGTGGCATTTAGCAGCCTTCTAATTACCAAAAAGCAAAGCCAAAGCCATATATGTCTGCTATTTATGAACAAAGGGGATCCCAGAGAAGCATTTACAACCATTTATTCCATAATTTCATGAGTTGTTTGTAAATAATTTCAGTGAGAAACCTAAAGTTTGTGAAAAAATTTGTGAAAAAGTAAAATAATTTTTTTATTTGATCGCATTTGGCGGTGAAATGGTGGCATGAAATATACCAAAATGGGCCTAGATCAATACTTTGGGATGTCTTCTAAAAAAAAATATATACATGTCAATGGATATTCAGAGATTCCTGAAAGATATTAGTGTCCCAATGTAACTAGCGCTAATTTTGAAAAAAAGTGGTTTGGAAATGGCAAAGTGCTACTTGTATTTATGGCCCTATAACTTGCAAAAAAAGCAAAGAACATGTAAACATTGGGTATTTCTAAACTCAGGACAAAATTTAGAAACTATTTAGCATGGGTGTTTTTTGGTGGTTGTAGATGTGTAACAGATTTTGGGGGTCAAAGTTAGAAAAAGTGTGTTTTTTTCCATTTTTTCCTCATATTTTATAATATTTTTTATAGTAAATTATAAGATATGATGAAAATAATGGTATATTTTGAAAGTCCATTTAATGGCGAGAAAAACGGTATATAATATGTGTGGGTACAGTAAATGAGTAAGAGGAAAATTACAGCTAAACACAAACACCACAAAAATGTAAAAATAGCCTTGGTCCCAAACGGACAGAAAATGGAAAAGTGCTGTGGTCATTAAGGGGTTAAAGGATGTATGTTCACCAGGGGTTTCAATGGCAGCCTGCTGTGTGTATTGCTACCGTTACCAGTGTGGCAGCATATTGGTTTGATGCATTGCCTGATTCTATTCAGCAAGATACTCCTCTTGAAGAGATTCAGGATAGAATCAGGGCTCTGAAGTTGGTCAATTCCTTTATTGCGGATGCTTCTTTACAGGCCATCAAGTTGGGAGCAAAGATTTCTGGCTTTGCTGTTCTGGCACGCAGAGCCTTATGGTTGAAGTCCTGGTCTGCGGATGTGTCCTCAAAATCTAAGCTTTTGTCCATTCCTTACAAGGGTAAGACCTTGTTTGGGCCGGGTTTGGCTGAGATTATTTCTGATTATTTCTGATATTACGTGAGGGCAGGGCATTCTCTCCCTCAGGATAAGAGAAATAAACAGAAAGGTCATCAGAGTAATTTTCGTTCCTTTCGTAACTTCTCTGGTACTGGTAAGTCTTCCTCTTCCTCCTCCAAGCAGGAACAGTCTAAGACCTCTTGGAAGTCCAATCAGTCCTGGAGTAAGGGGAAGCCGGTTGCTCACTCAAAGTCAGCATGAAGGGTCTGCCCCCGATCCGGGAGTGGATCTTGTGGGGGGCAGACTTTATTTTTTTCGCTCAAGCTTGGGTTCGGGATGTCCCGAATCCCTGGGCGGTAGATATCGTGTCCCAGGGATACAAACTAGAGTTCAAGACTTTTCCTCCCAGGGGCAGGTTTCTTCTCTCCAGGTTATCTGTAGACCAGATAAAAAAAGAGGTGTTCTTACGTTGTGTTCAGGATCTTTCCGACATGGGAGTGATAGTTCCTGTTCCAGTTCAGGAGCAGGTTCTTGGATTCTATTACAATCTATCATAGTCCCCAAAAAGGAGGGATCTTTCAGACCTATTTTAGATCTCAAGAGCGTAAACAAGTTTCTCAGAGTTCCGTCTTTCAAGATATAAACTCTTCATTCCATTCTTCCTTTGGTTCATGACCTGTCACGCTCAGCTGCTGGGAAGCTCTGCAGTCCTCTCTGTGTGCTTGATTGACAGGTGTCTGAGCCACCCCTTCCTGATGATGTCACAACCAGGCTTTATATTTCGGGCTTCCTGTTTCTCCAGTGCCCGTTTGTTTGTTTAACTTTGTGGCTTCTGTGGTGAATTCACTGTGGAATCTCTCTAACTGCTGCTTTTCTGTTGCCAATCTCTTCAAGGATTTACTATGCTGGATTAACCTCCAACCTCCTGATTACCTGTCTCCAAACAATGCAAGTACTGTTTGTTTTGTGAAACTTTCAAACTGCCTGATTACTTGTTGCATATTCTGCAAAGACTGTCTGCACAGTGTTAAACCTCAAACTACCTGATTACATGTTGTTAACTCTGCAAGTTCTGACTACACAGTGTTAACCCTCAAACTGCCTGATTACCTGTTGCATACTCTGCAAAGACTATCTACACAGTGTTAACCTCAAACTGCCTGTTTACCTATTGCATACTCTGC
This sequence comes from Bombina bombina, assembly GCF_027579735.1. Lineage (NCBI taxonomy): Eukaryota > Metazoa > Chordata > Amphibia > Anura > Bombinatoridae > Bombina > Bombina bombina. The sequence continues at coordinate 34,073,809 of NC_069510.1, read as the reverse complement.
AAAGACTGTCTACACAGTGTTAACCCTCAAACTGCCTGATTACTTGTTGCATACTCTGCAAAGACTGTCTGCACAGTGTTAACCCTCAAACTGCCTGATTACCTGTTGCATACTCTGCAAAGACTATCTACACAGTGTTAACCTCAAACTGCCTGTTTACCTATTGCATACTCTGCAAAGACTGTCTACACAGTGTTAACCCTCAAACTGCCTGATTACCTGTTGCATACTCTGCAAAGACTATCTACACAGTGTTAACCATCAAACTGCCTGATTACTTGTTGCATACTCTGCAAAGACTGTCTGCACAGTGTTAACCCTCAAACTACCTGATTACATGTTGTTAACTCTGCAAGTTCTGACTATACCGTGTTAACCCTCAAACTGCCTGATTACCTGTTGCATACTCTGCAAAGACTATCTACACAGTGTTTACCCTCAAACTGCCTGATAACAAATTACCTACTCCTGCATTATTAACTGTTTCCTGTTTTACCCTTCTTCTGTCTGAGTATAAGTGGACTATCCCTGCTCTCCTGATTCTGTGGAAGACATTTCCTGAAACCAGTTCCTTATTCAGAAGTCTATCTGGCTGATATCTTGAATTACTTTGGGCACAGGCTAACCCTGCTCCATATCGTGAGTAAATTGTTTTTTGGAGGTTGACGTGGGGTCACGTCCTGGATTAAACTCAGAGTGCAAGGGTGTTGATTAAGTTCGCCCTAGCATTTGGGTCTTCTTCTGGACATTTCCTAACCTGACAGTACAAACGGGCCTTAATATGGACCCTGATGAGTTATCCAGGGCTGTGGCTCTACAAGGACAACTTCTAGGAAATCATTCTGCTCATTTGCAATCTTTGGATTCCAAGCTTGACCAGATTACTGCTCTGCTACATAACCTCTCCGCTCCTTCTCAAGCTACGGCGACTCCTGCTGCCACTGCTACTAGCACCAATGCTGTCTTTAATCCACCTCAACCTGTTGGACAGAATATACCACGAATCCCACTTCCAGATAAATATGACGGTAATCCTGAAGAATGCTGTGGATTCCTTAATCAGTGTCGTTTACACTTCAGAAACAATCCTCAAGTTTTTTCCAATTCTACTTCCAAAATCACCTTTATTATTTCCCTCATGAAGGGTAAGGCTCTAGCCTGGGTGTCCCCTCTTTTAGAGAAGAATGATCCGTTACTACAGGATGTGGAATTATTTGTGTCCATTTTTTCTTCTGTTTTTGACAAGCCTGGGAGGTCTGCAGCTGCTGAGGCAGAATTGTTGGATCTGAGACAGGGATCCCTTTCGGTAGCTCAATATGCTATTGAATTCAGGATTTTAGCCGCAGAAACTGATTGGAACCATGGAGCCTTACGGGCAGCCTTTCGCAAAGGACTTTGCGAACGCCTTAAGGATGAACTTGTATTTCAGGAACTCCCTGATTCATTGGAGGGTCTTATCAATTTATGTATTACTCTTGACGCCCGGCATTCTGAACGTCTTCAGGAGAGAGATAGGAATCGGAGATCCTTTGTTAAATCTTCTTTTCGTCCCCCTATTCAAACCTCAAGTCTTTCTAATAATAATTCCCAATCTCCTGAGTCTGTGGAACCCATGGAAGTAGGAGCTATTAAATTGTCAGAAGCTGAACGCCATAGAAGGCGTACTCTTGGGTTATGTCTGTATTGTGGTACCAAAGGACATTTACTGAAGGACTGTCCTATCCGGCCAGTAAAAGCCAAGGCTTAACTTTTGATAGAGGGACAGAATTAAGCCAGAATCCCATGTCTTCCCTCAATTCTAAACTTTTTGTTCCTGTAACTATCTCTTTTGGAAACACCAAGTTTCGAGCTCAAGCTCTCATCGATTCTGGAGCTGCTGGAGTATTCATTGATTCAAACTTTGCTTACTCTCTCAGGATTCCTCTTCAAGCCAAGAAACAGTTAGTTAAGGTAACTACTGTCAGTGGACAGCCTCTAGGTTCTGGTATCATACAACATTCTACCATTCCTCTTCTTTTGACTGTGGGTATACTTCATTCTGAAATTATTCGTTTTGATGTCATCTCTTCTCCCCACATACCATTGATTCTGGGGTTACCTTGGTTGCAGCTTCATGATCCAGTTTTCTCATGGTCTAAAGGAGAACTTATTTCCTGGGAAACTACCTGTTTCAAACATTGCCTGCAAAATCCCTCTAAACCATCTTGTCCTGTCGTAGCTATGGTGGAAGTTCCTGAATCATTGCCTAATTACTATCATGCCTTTTGTGATGTGTTTTCTAAAAAAGAGGCTGAGACGTTACCTCCACACCGGATATTTGACTGTCCTATTGAATTGTATTCAGGGGCTCCTCTACCTAAGGGAAGGACCTATCCCCTCTCTCGTCAAGAAAATGTCTCTCTCGAGGAATACATAAAGGACAACTTAGCAAGAGGATTTATTCGTCCTTCCTCTTCACCTGTGGGTGCAGGTTTTTTCTTCATTGGGAAAAAAGATGGAGGTCTTCGTCCCTGTATTGATTATCGAGCCTTGAATCAGATTACTGTCAAAAACAGCTATCCTCTGCCGCTCATTTCTGAGTTATTCGATCGTCTTCAAGGTGCTTCTATTTTTTCCAAGTTAGATCTCCGTGGGGCCTACAATCTGGTCAGAATCCGTAAAGGAGACGAATGGAAGACGGCATTTAACACTAGATTTGGTCACTACGAGTATCTAGTAATGCCATTCGGATTGTGCAATGCACCAGCAGTATTTCAGCACTTTGTTAACGAAATCTTCAGAGATGATCTAAATCAATTTTTTATCATTTACCTCGATGACATTCTGATCTATTTGAAAACATTACAGGAACATGTACATCATGTAAGACTGGTACTTCAGAGGTTACGAGACAATTCCCTGTTCGCTAAATTGGAGAAATGCTCTTTTCATCAGAGTTCCATCCCCTTTTTGGGGTATATCATTTCTGAATCAGGTTTTGAGATGGATCCTGCTAAACTGTCGGCTATCAAGGACTGGCCCAGACCAACTACTCTCAAATCCCTGCAGAGGTTTCTTGGCTTTGCCAATTATTATAGAAAGTTTATAAAGAACTTTGCTGACATCACGTCTCCACTCACTTCTCTTACTAAGAAAGGGCAAAATTGTAAGAACTGGTCCTCTTCGGCAGTACAGGCTTTTGAAACGCTAAAATCAGCATTTTCTTCTGCACCTCTTCTCAGTCATCCAATTCCTGATCTCCAGTTTATTTTGGAGGTTGACGCTTCCTTTATAGCAGCTGGAGCTGTTCTCTCCCAACGTGATCCAACTACCAGCAAGATACATCCTGTGGCGTTCTTTTCGAAAAAATTCAATCCTGCCGAGTTAAATTATGATATGGGCATTAAGGAGCTTTTGGCTATAAAATTAGCTTTGGATGAATGGAGGCATTGGTTAGAGGGTACCAGTCAACCTTTTTTCATTCTGACAGATCACAAGAATCTTTTATACCTCCAAACAGCTACACGTCTCAATCCTCGTCAGGCTCGGTGGGCCTTGTTCTTCTCCAGGTTTAATTTTGTACTTTCCTATGTTCCTGGTTCAAAAAAGTCCAAGGCAGATGCTTTATCTAGGCAGTTCCAATCTTCTGAACCTTCTCCATTGGATTCAGAACCTATACTACGTCCAGTCAAAGTTTTGGCTCAAGTATCCTCTTTTCCAGTACAGGCTTTACATGCTGCTCAAGTCCGGGTACCATCTTCTTGCAAACTACCTTCTGGTATCCTGTATGTACCCAAAGGATTACGTCTTAAGCTTCTACGTTGGGCTCATGACAACATTTCAGCAGGTCATCCTGGAATAACCAATACATTGTGGAAACTGAAGCAGCATGTTTGGTGGTCCACTATGAGGAGGGATGTTAAGGATTATATTGCTGCTTGTAGTTCTTGTGCTTTGAACAAACAATCTTCTCATCGACCGTTTGGTCTATTACACCCTCTTCCTATTCCTCATTACCCTTGGTCTCACTTATCCATGGACTTTGTTACAGATCTTCCTGTTTCTGCTGGAAATACAACCATTTGGGTAGTGGTGGATCGGTTCTCCAAGTCTGCTCACTTCATACCTCTTCCAGGCTTGCCTTCAGCTCAAAGACTTTCTGAACTCTTTGTTTTACATATATCTCGTTTACATCTTTTTCCCACTGATATAGTCTCAGATCGTGGAGTCCAATTTGTTTCCAAATTTTGGAGGTCTTTTTGTAAGCACTTCGGAATCAACATATCTCTTTCTACTGCACACCATCCTCAATCCAACGGACAGACTGAGCGTGTAAATCAAGCCTTGGAATCTTTTCTTAGACATTATGTAGACCATCACCACTCCAACTGGTCTCAGTTATTGCCTTTGGCGGAATTAGCTCACAACTCACGCTATGTCAGATCCTGTCTCTAACAAATGAGAAGATGTCTCTCAGGTGTTACTGTGAATGATTCAACTGAAACACAATTGCAGACCTTTAACAAAATAAATGGTTTTGTTTCACCAAGTTATAAGTAGTCAATATAGTGAGATGAACTCCTGTTATTTAGTGATGATTAGTAGAAGTTAAGTGGATAAGAATATTGTATTAAATACACAATTCTTAAATGTACTATCAGAATTTGTGCCTGGGGTAAAGAAGCCAAAGTATTTGTAGTGCCGAGACTATGATTTAGTTAGAGCCACAGTTCATATCAGGCAGAGTCTATGAAAGTCAATATGTGACAACTTAGCATGTATATACAATCTTTTGCTGTGTAGTAGCAGTCTTGATAGATCAGAATAACAGTGTAAGGTAATTTTACCTGATGTATTAATTCAGCAGCTTCTGTGAGCCGATAGTCCTCTCCGTGTGAATGCCGAAAGCCGTCTTCGGTAGCTACCGGAAGTGAGGTCAGCGAAGGTGAATCTCAATTTGCAGCGTCTGTCGATACAGAGCGTAAGGCAGCTCCGGTAGATAGGAACCTTGTATCCAATAAGGTATTTAGAAAAAGTAACAATAAGTTGTCAGAATATTCAAACAGCAAGTATCTGAAAATAACGAAAGAAGGAAGTTGTATCCTATGAAATAGAGCAAGACAACGCTCTAGGTATTTGTAAATCCAAAGCTTGAGCAAAAACGAAGTGTTCACTTCCAAAATACTAAGCACTGTGTGATAAGTGCGCCAAAGTTAAATAAGGGGAGGTATCCAATAAGGAGAAAGTGAGGATTTAAAGCAACAGTAATGTGAGTCCTTACACGCTATAACGCCTCATTACAGACCTCTCCCTTTAAGGCAGCTTATGGATTTGAACCTAGAACCTTTCTTATGATTACCAGTTCTACTGAAGTCCCTGGAGCAGATCGTATAGTGAAAAATCTCAGTAATCACTGGCAACTCATTCGTCAAAATCTACTCTCTTCTTCCATAAGACATAAGAAATATGCTGATCGCAGAAGGTGCAAGGCTCCTTTACTTCGTACTGGAGACAGAGTATTTTTATCCACCATATTCATACGTCTAAAACAACCTTGTACCAAGTTGGGTTCTAAGTACATTGGACCTTTTCGAATTGTTTCCAGAGTTTGTTCTTCTGCATACCGCCTGGCCTTACCCAAGACTCTCAAGATCCATCCAGTGTTTCATGTCTCCCTACTCAAGCCAGTCATCTACAATCGGTACTCTATCAAGAGTAAACCACCTCCTCCACTTTCCGTAGAGGGAACTTCTGAGTTTGAAGTCAGCCAGATTCTCGATTCCAAGCTACGGGGCAATCGGCTGTACTACCTGGTTCATTGGAAGGGCTATCCTATCTCTGAACGATCTTGGGAACCGGCCTCTCATGTTCATGCTCCAGCTCTTGTCAAGTCTTTTCACAAGAAATACCCTGCCAGGCCCGGTCGGGTCCCCCGGAGGGGTCCTTGAGGAAGGGGCACTGTCACGCTCAGCTGCTGGGAAGCTCTGCAGTCCTCTCTGTGTGCTTGATTGACAGGTGTCTGAGCCACCCCTTCCTGATGATGTCACAACCAGGCTTTATATTTCGGGCTTCCTGTTTCTCCAGTGCCCGTTTGTTTGTTTAACTTTGTGGCTTCTGTGGTGAATTCACTGTGGAATCTCTCTAACTGCTGCTTTTCTGTTGCCAATCTCTTCAAGGATTTTACTATGCTGGATTAACCTCCAACCTCCTGATTACCTGTCTCCAAACACTGTTTGTTTTGTGAAACTTTCAAACTGCCTGATTACTTGTTGCATACTCTGCAAAGACTGTCTGCACAGTGTTAAACCTCAAACTACCTGATTACATGTTGTTAACTCTGCAAGTTCTGACTACACAGTGTTAACCCTCAAACTGCCTGATTACCTGTTGCATACTCTGCAAAGACTATCTACACAGTGTTAACCTCAAACTGCCTGTTTACCTATTGCATACTCTGCAAAGACTGTCTACACAGTGTTAACCCTCAAACTGCCTGATTACTTGTTGCATACTCTGCAAAGACTGTCTGCACAGTGTTAACCCTCAAACTACCTGATTACATGTTGTTAACTCTGCAAGTTCTGACTACACCGTGTTAACCCTCAAACTGCCTGATTACCTGTTGCATACTCTGCAAAGACTATCTACACAGTGTTAACCCTCAAACTGCCTGATTACTTGTTGCATACTCTGCAAAGACTGTCTGCACAGTGTTAACCCTCAAACTACCTGATTACATGTTGTTAACTCTGCAAGTTCTGACTACACCGTGTTAACCCTCAAACTGCCTGATTACCTGTTGCATACTCTGCAAAGACTATCTACACAGTGTTTACCCTCAAACTGCCTGATAACAAATTACCTACTCCTGCATTATTAACTGTTTCCTGTTTTACCCTTCTTCTGTCTGAGTATAAGTGGACTATCCCTGCTCTCCTGATTCTGTGGAAGACATTTCCTGAAACCAGTTCCTTATTCAGAAGTCTATCTGGCTGATATCTTGAATTACTTTGGGCACAGGCTAACCCTGCTCCATATCATGAGTACATTGTTTTTTGGAGGTTGTTGTGGGGTCACGTCCTGGATTAAACTCAGAGTGCAAGGGTGTTGATTAAGTTCGCCCTAGCATTTGGGTCTTCTTCTGGACATTTCCTAACCTGACATGACCACTGTGGATTTAAAGGATGCGTATCTGCATATTCCCATCCACAGGGACCATCACAGGTTTCTGAGATTTGCATTTCTAGACAAACATTTTCAGTTTGTGGCTCTTCCTTTTGGTCTTGCAACAACTCCCAGAATTTTGTCAAAGGTCTTGGGAGTGTTGTTGGCGGTGCTCCGGTTGAGGGGTGTTGCAGTGGCACCTTATCTGGACGACATTTTGGTTTTCAACTAGCAAGCTCCCACACGGAGTTGTTGTTGTGTTTTCTGCACTCCCATGGTTGGAAGGTGAATTTATGAAAAAGTTCCTTGATTACGGCTACAAGAGTGGTGTTCTTGGGAACCATTATAGATTCTCTAGAAATGAAGATTTTTCTGACAGAAGCAAGAAGAACAAAGATCTTCAATTCATGTCTTGCTCTTCAGTCCTCTCCTCGGCCGTCAGTGGCTCAGTGTATGGAGGTTATTGGTCTGATGGTCTCAGTCATGGACATCATTCCATTTGCTCGGTTCCATCTCAGAACTCTGCAGTTATGAATGCTCAGGCAATGGAACAGGGATTATGCGGATCTGTCTCCAAAGATTGTTCTAGGTGACAAGAGATTCTCTTGCATGGTGGTTGTCTCAGGATCTTCTCTTTCAGGGAGTGCTGGGATTGGGAGCTGTCTGGGGTTCGTTATAGTCTATGGACTCGGGAGGAGTCGATTCTTCCCATAAATATCCTTGAGCTGAGGGCAATCTTCAATGCTCTTCTGGTCTGGCCTCAGCTAGCTTTAGCCCTATTTGTCAGGTTTCAGTCAAACAACATAACATCAGTGGCTTACATCAATCATCAGGGAGGAACTTGGAGTTCCTTGGCCATGACATAGATAGCCAAGATTATTCAGTGGGCGGAGGCTCACAACTGCTGTCTGTCTGCCATCCATATCCCAGGGGTGGACAACTGGGAAGCAGATTTTCTGAGCAGACAGACTTTTCATCTGGGGGAGTGGGAACTTCATCCATAGGTGTTTTCCAGCTTGATTCTCAGATGAGGGCAGCCGGAGTTGGATCTCATAGCATCTCTTCAAAATGCCAAGCTCCCAAAGTACGGGTCGAGGTCAAGGGATCCTCAGGCTGTACTGATAGATGCTCTGGCAGTGCCTTGGAATTTGAATCTGGCATACGTGTTTCCTCTATTTGCTCTTCTTCCTCGGGTCATTGCTTAGATCAGACAGGAGAGGGCATCAGTGATTCTCATTGCACCGGCGTGGCCTTGCAGGATCTGGTATGCAGATCTGGTGGAGATGTCATCTTTTCCACCTTGGAGTGTTCCATTAAAAAAGGACCTTCTACTTCAGGGGCCCTTCCTTCATCCAAATCTCGTTTCTCTGAAGCTGACTGCTTGGAGATTGAACGCTTCATACTATCCAAGCGTGGTTTTTTTGAGTCGGTTATTGAGACTATGATTAGGTGCGTAAGCGTGTGAGTAGAAAGATTTATTATAAGATATGGTGTAAATATCTGTATTGGTGTGAATCCAGGGGCTACTCTTGGAGTAGAGGTAGGATTCCTAGAATTTTGTCTTTTATCCAGGAGGGTCTGGAGAAGGGTTTATCTGCAAGTACCCTGAAGGGTCAAATTTCTGCTTTATCTATTGTGTTGCACAAACGTCTGGCAGATGTGCCAGATGTTCAGTCTTTTTGTCAGGCCCTGGTTAGAATCCGGCCTTTGATTAAGTTTGTAACTCCTCCTTGGAGTCTTAATTTGGTTCTTAGAGTTCTTCAACAGGCTCCTTTTGAGCCTATGGCCTCTAGTTATCAAGCCGTCAACCGCAAATACGCTGGAATTCCGCAGTGTATTTGTGGCGAGGCTGATTCGCCTTAGTTATCAAAGGCTAGAGACCGGCAAAAGTAGAATCTAATGACGTAAGCTACGATCCACCGGTCTCAGTCCGACACAGATCGATTCTTACGTCACTCCAGATGTGCCGAACGCAAGTTCAACACAATCTGACTACTTTTGCTTGTTATCAAATAACTATCAGGTACGCTTGGCACTTTTCCGGCCCATTGTACCTGGTTTTCAATCCGCCGCCCTTAAGGCAGCGGATCCCATAGGAATCAATGGGAGTCTGACAGCAGTGAAAGCTTATGTTCGCTGCTGCCCGATATCCCATTGATTTCTATGGGAGATGTCTGCACCTAACACCCTAACATGTACCCCGAGTCTAAACACCCCTAATCTGCCCCCCCTACACTGCCACCACCTATATAAAAGTTATTAACCTCTAAACCGTCGCTCCCGGACCCCGCCGCCACCTACATTATACCTATTAACCCCTAATCTGCCGCCCCCTATACCGCCGCCACCTACATAAAGTTATTAACCTCTATCCTGCAGATCCCGGACCCCACCGCAACTAAATTAAATGTTTAACCCCTAAACCACCGCTCCCGGACCCCGCCGCAACTAAATTAAATGTTTAAGCCCTAAACCACCGCTCCAGGACCCCGCCGCAAATAAATTAAATGTTTAACCCCTAAACCACCGCTCCCAGACCCCGCCTGGTTGTGACATCCTGATGATGTCACAACCAGGCTTTATATTTCGGGCTTCCTGTTTCTCCAGTGCCCGTTTGTTTGTTTAACTTTGTGGCTTCTGTGGTGAATTCACTGTGGAATCTCTCTAACTGCTGCTTTTCTGTTGCCAATCTCTTCAAGGATTTACTATGCTGGATTAACCTCCAACCTCCTGATTACCTGTCTCCAAACACTGTTTGTTTTGTGAAACTTTCAAACTGCCTGATTACTTGTTGCATACTCTGCAAAGACTGTCTGCACAGTGTTAAACCTCAAACTACCTGATTACATGTTGTTAACTCTGCAAGTTCTGACTACACAGTGTTAACCCTCAAACTGCCTGATTACCTGTTGCATACTCTGCAAAGACTATCTACACAGTGTTAACCTCAAACTGCCTGTTTACCTATTGCATACTCTGCAAAGACTGTCTACACAGTGTTAACCCTCAAACTGCCTGATTACTTGTTGCATACTCTGCAAAGACTGTCTGCACAGTGTTAACCCTCAAACTACCTGATTACATGTTGTTAACTCTGCAAGTTCTGACTACACCGTGTTAACCCTCAAACTGCCTGATTACCTGTTGCATACTCTGCAAAGACTATCTACACAGTGTTAACCCTCAAACTGCCTGATTACTTGTTGCATACTCTGCAAAGACTGTCTGCACAGTGTTAACCCTCAAACTACCTGATTACATGTTGTTAACTCTGCAAGTTCTGACTACACCGTGTTAACCCTCAAACTGCCTGATTACCTGTTGCATACTCTGCAAAGACTATCTACACAGTGTTTACCCTCAAACTGCCTGATAACAAATTACCTACTCCTGCATTATTAACTGTTTCCTGTTTTACCCTTCTTCTGTCTGAGTATAAGTGGACTATCCCTGCTCTCCTGATTCTGTGGAAGACATTTCCTGAAACCAGTTCCTTATTCAGAAGTCTATCTGGCTGATATCTTGAATTACTTTGGGCACAGGCAAACCCTGCTCCATATCATGAGTACATTGTTTTTTGGAGGTTGTTGTGGGGTCACGTCCTGGATTAAACTCAGAGTGCAAGGGTGTTGATTAAGTTCGCCCTAGCATTTGGGTCTTCTTCTGGACATTTCCTAACCTGACATGACCACTGTGGATTTAAAGGATGCGTATCTGCATATTCCCATCCACAGGGACCATCACAGGTTTCTGAGATTTGCATTTCTAGACAAACATTTTCAGTTTGTGGCTCTTCCTTTTGGTCTTGCAACAACTCCCAGAATTTTGTCAAAGGTCTTGGGAGTGTTGTTGGCGGTGCTCCGGTTGAGGGGTGTTGCAGTGGCACCTTATCTGGACGACATTTTGGTTTTCAACTAGCAAGCTCCCACACGGAGTTGTTGTTGTGTTTTCTGCACTCCCATGGTTGGAAGGTGAATTTATGAAAAAGTTCCTTGATTACGGCTACAAGAGTGGTGTTCTTGGGAACCATTATAGATTCTCTAGAAATGAAGATTTTTCTGACAGAAGCAAGAAGAACAAAGATCTTCAATTCATGTCTTGCTCTTCAGTCCTCTCCTCGGCCGTCAGTGGCTCAGTGTATGGAGGTTATTGGTCTGATGGTCTCAGTCATGGACATCATTCCATTTGCTCGGTTCCATCTCAGAACTCTGCAGTTATGAATGCTCAGGCAATGGAACAGGGATTATGCGGATCTGTCTCCAAAGATTGTTCTAGGTGACAAGAGATTCTCTTGCATGGTGGTTGTCTCAGGATCTTCTCTTTCAGGGAGTGCTGGGATTGGGAGCTGTCTGGGGTTCGTTATAGTCTATGGACTCGGGAGGAGTCGATTCTTCCCATAAATATCCTTGAGCTGAGGGCAATCTTCAATGCTCTTCTGGTCTGGCCTCAGCTAGCTTTAGCCCTATTTGTCAGGTTTCAGTCAAACAACATAACATCAGTGGCTTACATCAATCATCAGGGAGGAACTTGGAGTTCCTTGGCCATGACATAGATAGCCAAGATTATTCAGTGGGCGGAGGCTCACAACTGCTGTCTGTCTGCCATCCATATCCCAGGGGTGGACAACTGGGAAGCAGATTTTCTGAGCAGACAGACTTTTCATCTGGGGGAGTGGGAACTTCATCCATAGGTGTTTTCCAGCTTGATTCTCAGATGAGGGCAGCCGGAGTTGGATCTCATAGCATCTCTTCAAAATGCCAAGCTCCCAAAGTACGGGTCGAGGTCAAGGGATCCTCAGGCTGTACTGATAGATGCTCTGGCAGTGCCTTGGAATTTGAATCTGGCATACGTGTTTCCTCTATTTGCTCTTCTTCCTCGGGTCATTGCTTAGATCAGACAGGAGAGGGCATCAGTGATTCTCATTGCACCGGCGTGGCCTTGCAGGATCTGGTATGCAGATCTGGTGGAGATGTCATCTTTTCCACCTTGGAGTGTTCCATTAAGAAAGGACCTTCTACTTCAGGGGCCCTTCCTTCATCCAAATCTCGTTTCTCTGAAGCTGACTGCTTGGAGATTGAACGCTTCATACTATCCAAGCGTGGTTTTTTTGAGTCGATTATTGAGACTATGATTAGGTGCGTAAGCGTGTGAGTAGAAAGATTTATTATAAGATATGGTGTAAATATCTGTATTGGTGTGAATCCAGGGGCTACTCTTGGAGTAGAGGTAGGATTCCTAGAATTTTGTCTTTTATCCAGGAGGGTCTGGAGAAGGGTTTATCTGCAAGTACCCTGAAGGGTCAAATTTCTGCTTTATCTATTGTGTTGCACAAACGTCTGGCAGATGTGCCAGATGTTCAGTCTTTTTGTCAGGCCCTGGTTAGAATCCGGCCTTTGATTAAGTTTGTAACTCCTCCTTGGAGTCTTAATTTGGTTCTTAGAGTTCTTCAACAGGCTCCTTTTGAGCCTATGGCCTCTAGTTATCAAGCCGTCAACCGCAAATACGCTGGAATTCCGCAGTGTATTTGTGGCGAGGCTGATTCGCCTTAGTTATCAAAGGCTAGAGACCGGCAAAAGTAGAATCTAATGACGTAAGCTACGATCCACCGGTCTCAGTCCGACACAGATCGATTCTTACGTCACTCCAGATGTGCCGAACGCAAGTTCAACACAATCTGACTACTTTTGCTTGTTATCAAATAACTATCAGGTACGCTTGGCACTTTTCCGGCCCATTGTACCTGGTTTTCAATCCGCCGCCCTTAAGGCAGCGGATCCCATAGGAATCAATGGGAGTCTGACAGCAGTGAAAGCTTATGTTCGCTGCTGCCCGATATCCCATTGATTTCTATGGGAGATGTCTGCACCTAACACCCTAACATGTACCCCGAGTCTAAACACCCCTAATCTGCCCCCCCTACACTGCCACCACCTATATAAAAGTTATTAACCTCTAAACCGTCGCTCCCGGACCCCGCCGCCACCTACATTATACCTATTAACCCCTAATCTGCCGCCCCCTATACCGCCGCCACCTACATAAAGTTATTAACCTCTATCCTGCAGATCCCGGACCCCACCGCAACTAAATTAAATGTTTAACCCCTAAACCACCGCTCCCGGACCCCGCCGCAACTAAATTAAATGTTTAAGCCCTAAACCACCGCTCCAGGACCCCGCCGCAAATAAATTAAATGTTTAACCCCTAAACCACCGCTCCCAGACCCCGCCGCAACTTAATTAAATGTTTAACCCCTAAACCGCTGCTCCCGGACCCCGCTACCACCTATATTAAACTTATTAACCCCTAAACCTAAGTCTAACACTAACACCCCCTAACTTAAATATTATTTAAATAAATCTAAATACATATTACAATTATTAACTAAATTATTCCTATTTAAAACTAAATACTTACCTGTAAAATAAACCCTAAGGCCTAGATTTGGAGTTTGGCGGTAGCCGTGAAAACCAGCGTTAGAGGCTCCTAACGCTGGTTTTAGGCTAACTCCGGTATTTGGAGTCACTCAAAAAAGGGTCTAACGCTCACTTTTCAGCCGCGACTTTTCCATACCGCAGATCCCCTTACATAAATTGTGTATCCTATCTTTTCAATGGGATTTTTCTAACTCCGGTATTTAGAGTCGTGTCTGAAGTGAGCGTTAGAATTCTAACGACAAAACTCCAGCCACAGAAAAAAGTCAGTAGTTAAGAGCTTTCTGGGCTAACGCCGGTTCATAAAGCTCTTAACTACTGTACTCTAAAGTACACTAACACCCATAAACTACCTATGTACCCCTAAACCGAGGTCCCCCCACATCGCCGCCACTCGATTAATTTTTTTTAACCCCTAATCTGCCGACTGCCACCTACGTTATACTTACGTACCCCTAATCTGCCCCCCACAACGTCGCCGCCAGCTACCTACAATAATTAACCCCTAATCTGCCGACCGCAAAGCGCTGCCACCTACATTATAGCTATGTACCCCTAATCTGCTGCCCCTAACACCGCCGACCCCTATATTATATTTATTAACCCCTAATCTGCCCCCTCAACGTCGCCTCCACCTGCCTACACTTATTAACCCCTAATCTGCTGAGCGGACCGCACCGCTACTATAATAAAGTTATTAACCCCTAATCCGCCTCACTAACCCTATAATAAATAGTATTAACCCCTAATCTGTCCTCCCTAACATCGCCGACACCTAACTTCAATTATTAACCCCTAATCTGCCGACCGGAGCTCACCGCTATTCTAATAAATGTATTAACCCCTAAAGCTAAGTCTAACCCAAACACTAACACCCCCCTAAGTTAAATATAATTTTAATCTAACGAAATAAATTAACTCTTATTAAATAAATTATTCCTATTTAAAGATAAATACTTACCTGTAAAATAAATCCTAATATAGCTACAACATAAATTATAATTACATTGTAGCTATTTTAGGATTAATATTTATTTTACAGGCAACTTTGTAATTATTTTAACCAGGTACAATAGCTTTTAAATAGTTAAGAACTATTTAATAGCTACCTAGTTAAAATAATTACAAAATTACCTGTAAAATAAATCCTAACCTAAGTTACAATTAAACCTAACACTATACTATCATTAAATTAATTAAATAAAATACCTATAATTACCTACAATTAAACCTAACACTACACTATCAATACATTAATTAAATACAATATCTACAAATAACTACAATGAAATAAACTAACTAAAGTACAAAAAATAAAAAAGAACTAAGTTACAAAAAATAAAAAAATATTTGCAAACATAAGAAAAATATTACAACAATTTTAAACTAATTACACCTACTCTAAGCCCCCTAATAAAATAACAAAGACCCCCAAAATAAAAAATGCCCTACCCTATTCTAAATTACTAAAGTTCAAAGCTCTTTTACCTTACCAGCCCTGAACAGGGCCCTTTGCGGGGCATGCCCCAAGAAGTTCAGCTCTTTTGCCTGTAAAAAAACCCATACAATACCCCCCCCCCAACATTACAACCCACCACCCACATACCCCTAATCTAACCCAAACCCCCCTTAAATAAACCTAACACTAAGCCCCTGAAGATCATCCTACCTTGTCTTCACCTCACCAGGTATCACCGATCCGTCCTGGCTCCAAAATCTTCATCCAACCCAAGCGGGGGCTGGCAATCCATCATCCGGTGGCTGAAGAGGTCCAGAAGAGGCTCCAAAGTCTTCATCCAATCCGGGAAGAAGAGGCGATCCGGACCGGCAACCATCTTGATCCAAGCGCCATCTTCTATCTTCATCCGATGACGACCGGCTCCATCCTGAAGACCTCCACCGCGGACCCATCTTCTTCCGGCGACATCCAACTGAAGAATGACGGTTCCTTTAAGGGACGACATCCAAGATGGCGTCCCTCGAATTCCGATTGGCTGATAGGATTCTATCAGCCAATCGGAATTAAGGTAGGAATATTCTGATTGGCTGATGGAATCAGCCAATCAGAATCAAGTTCAATCCGATTGGCTGATCCAATCAGCCAATCAGATTGAGCTCGCATTCTATTGGCTGATCGGAACAGCCAATAGAATGCGAGCTCAATCTGATTGGCTGATTGGATCAGCCAATCGGATTGAACTTGATTCTGATTGGCTGATTCCATTCCGCTTGGGTTGGATGAAGATTTTGGACCCAGGACGGATCGGTGATACCTGGTGAGGTGAAGACAAGGTAGGATGATCTTCAGGGGCTTAGTGTTAGGTTTATTTAAGGGGGGTTTGGGTTGGATTAGGGGTATGTGGGTGGTGGGTTGTAATGTTGGGGGGGGTATTGTATGGTTTTTTTTTACAGGCAAAAGAGCTGAACTTCTTGGGGCATGCCCCGCAAAGGGCCCTGTTCAGGGCTGGTAAGGTAAAAGAGCTTTGAACTTTAGTAATTTAGAATAGGGTAGGGCATTTTTTATTTTGGGGGTCTTTGTTATTTTATTAGGGGGCTTAGAGTAGGTGTAATTAGTTTAAAATTGTTGATATATTTTTCTTATGTTTGTAAATATTTTTTTATTTTTTGTAACTTAGTTCTTTTTTATTTTTTGTACTTTAGTTAGTTTATTTCATTGTAGTTATTTGTAGGAATTGTATTTAATTTATTTATTGATAGTATAGTGTTAGGTTTAATTCTAACTTAGGTTAGGATTTATTTTACAGGTAATTTTGTAATTATTTTAACTAGGTAACTATTAAATAGTTCTTAACTATTTAATAGCTATTGTACATGGTTAAAATAATTACAAAGTTGCCTGTAAAATAAATATTAATCCTAAAATAGCTACAATGTAATTATAATTTATATTGTAGCTATATTAGGATTTATTTTACAGGTAAGTATTTAGCTTTAAATAGGAATAATTTATTTAATAAGAGATAATTAATTTCGTTAGATGTAAAGTATATTTAAGTTAGGGGGGTGTTAGGGTTAGACTTAGCTTTAGGGGTTAATACATTTATTAGAATAGCGGTGAGCTCCAGTCGGCAGATTAGGGGTTAATAATTGAAGTTAGGTGTCGGCGATGTTAGGGAGGGCAGATTAGGGGTTAATACTATTTATTATAGGGTTAGTGAGGCGGATTAGGGGTTAATAACTTTATTATAGTAGCGGTGAGGTCAGGTCGGCAGATTAGGGGTTAATAAGTGTAGGCAGGTGGAGGCGACATTGTGGGGGGCAGATTAGGGGTTAATAAATATAATATATGGGTCGGCAATGTTAGGGCAGCAGATTAGGGGTACATAGGGATAATGTAAGTAGCGGCGGTTTACGGAGCGGCAGATTAGGGGTTAATAATAATATGCAGGGGTCAGCGATAGCGGGGGCGGCAGATTAGGGGTTAATAAGTGTAAGGTTAGGGGTGTTTAGACTCGGGGTACATGTTAGAGTGTTAGGTGCAGACGTAGGAAGTGTTTACGCATAGCAAACAATGGGGCTGCGTTAGGAGCTGAACGCTGCTTTTTTGCAGGTGTTAGTTTTTTTTTCAGCTCAAACAGCCCCATTGTTTCCTATGGGGGAATCGTGCACGAGCACGTTTTTGAGGCTGGCTGCTTGCGTAAGCAACTCTGGTATCGAGAGTTGAAGCTGCGTTAAATATGCTCTACGCTCCTTTTTTGGAGCCTAACGCAGCCTTTATGTGGACTCTCAATACCAGAGTTATTTTTATGGTGCGGCCAGAAAAAAGCCGGCGCTAGCTTTTCGGGTCGTTACCGACAAAACTCTAAATCTAGCCGTAAGATAGCTTCAATAGTTATTAAATAGTTATTAAATATTTAATAGCTACCTAGTTAAAATAACTACAAAATTACCTGTAAAATAAAACCTAACCTAAGTTACAAATACACCTAACACTACACTATCATTAAATTAATTAAAATAATTAACAACAATTACCTAAAATTAAATACAATTAAATAAACTGAACTATAGTACAAACCCCCCCCCCCCACAAAATTACAGAAAATAAAAAAAATTACAAGAAGTTGATTAAATCAACCAATCAGATTTTTCCTACCTTAATTCCGATTGGCTGATAGAATCCTCTCAGCCAATCGGAATTAAGGTAGGAAAATTCTGATTGGCTGATGGAATCAGCCAATCAGATTCAAGTTCAATCCGATTGGCTGATTGGATCAGCCAATCAGATTGAGTTTGCATTCTATTGGCTGATTGGATCAGCCAATCAGATTGAGTTCGCATTCTATTGGCTGATCGGAACAGCCAATAGAATGCGAGCTCAATCTGATTGGCTGATCCAATCAGCCAATCGGATTGAACTTGAATCTGATTGGCTGATTCCATCAGCCAATCAGTATTTTCCTGCCAATTTTTCAGCCAATCAGATTCACGTTCAATCCGATTGGCTGATTGGATCAGCCAATCAGATTGAGCTCGCATTCTATTGGCTGTTCCGATCAGCCAATAGAATGCGAACTCAATCTGATTGGCTGATCCAATCAGCCAATAGAATGCGAACTCAATCTGATTGGCTGATCCAATCAGCCAATCGGATTGAACTTGAATCTGATTGGCTGATTCCATCAGCCAATCAGAATTTTCCTACCTTAATTCCGGATGACGTCATTTAAAGGACCAGGCATTCAGTGTTAGGACGTCGTTGGAAGAAGATGGCTCTGCGTCGGCTGGATAGAAGATGGCTCCGCTCCATTCCGGATGATTGAAGATAGAAGACGCCGATTGGATGAAGACTTCGGCCGGATGGAGGACCTCTTTTGCCCCGCTTGGATGAAGAATTCGGCCCGGCTTGGTGAACACGGCTCAAGGTAGGGTGATCTTCAGGGGGTTAGTGTTAGTTTTTTTTAAGGGGGGGTTTCGGTGGGTTTTAGAGTAGGGGTGTGTGGGTGGTCGGTTGTAATGTTGGGGGGGGTGTAATTT
Source organism: Bombina bombina (assembly GCF_027579735.1). Taxonomy (NCBI): domain Eukaryota; kingdom Metazoa; phylum Chordata; class Amphibia; order Anura; family Bombinatoridae; genus Bombina; species Bombina bombina. Next base: position 34,055,234 of record NC_069510.1, on the reverse strand, counting down.
TTTTTACAGGTAAAAGAGCCGATTACTTTGGAAAAATGCCCCGCAAAAAGCCCTTTTAAGGGCTGGTAAAAGAGCTGATTACTTTGTAATTTAGTATAGGGTAGGGCATTTTATTATTTTGGGGGGCTTTTTTATTTTATTAGGGGGCGTATATTAGGTGTAATTAGTTTAAAGTTATTGTAAAAAAAAATTTATTTTCTGTAATTTAGAGTTTGTTTTTGTACTATAGTTTAGTTTATTTAATTGTATTTAATTTTAGGTAATTGTAGGTAATTTTTTAAATTAATTTAATGATAGTGTAGTGTTAGGTGTATTTGTAACTTAGGTTAGGATTTATTTTACAGGTAATTTTTTAGTTATTTTAACTAGGTAGCTATTAAATAGTTAATAACTATTTAATAGCTATTGTACCTAGTTAAAATAAATACAAAGTTGCCTGTAAAATAAAAATATATCCTAAAATATCTACAATATAATTATTAGTTATATTGTAGCTATTTTAGGGTTTATTTTACAGGTAAGTATTTAGTTTGAAATAGGAATAATTTAGTTAATAATTGTAATATGTATTTAGATTTATTTAAATAATATTTAAGCTAGGGGGTGTTAGTGTTAGACTTAGGTTTAGGGCTAATAATAAGTTTAATATAGGTGGTGGCGGGGTCTGGGAGTGGTAGTTTAGGGGTTAAACATTTAATTTAGTTGCGCCGGGGTCCGGGAGTGACGGTTTAGGGGTTAAACATTTAATTTAGTTGCGGCGGTGTCCGGGATCTGCAGGATAGGGGTTAATAACTTTAATATAGGTGGCAGCGGTATAGGGGGCGGCAGATTAGGGGTTAATATATTTATTATAGTTGCGGCGGGGTTCAGGAGTGGCAGTTTAGGGGGTAATAACTTTATTTAGGTGCGGGGGGCTCCGGGAGTGGCGGTTTAGGGGGTAATACATATAATGTAGGTGGCGGCGGGGTCCAGGAGCGGCGGTTAAGGGGTAATAACTTTATTTAGGTGGCGTCAGTGTAGGGGGGCAGATTAGGGGTGTTTAGACTTGGGGTACATGTTAGGGTGTTAGGTGCAGACATCTCCCATAGAAATCAATGGGATATCGGGCAGCAGCGAACATGAGCTCTCGCTGCTGTTAGACTCCCATTGATTCCTATGGGATCCGCCGCCTCCAGGGCGGCGGATTGAAAACCAGGTACGCTGGGCCAGAATAGTGCTGAGCGTATCTGCTAGTTATTTGATAACTAGCAAAAGTAGCCAGATTGTGCCGAACTTGCGTTCGGCACATCTGGAGTGACGTAAGAATCGATCTGTGTCAGACTGAGTCCGGCGGATCGTAGCTTAGGTCACTATAGTCTACTTTTGCCGGTCTCTAGCCTTTGATAACTAAGGCGAATCACCCTCGCCACAATTACGCTGCGGAAGTCCAGCGTATTTGCGGTTGACGGCTTGATAACTAGGGGCCAATGTAACTATTAGTTATATTGTAGCTAGCTTATGGTTTATTTTATAGGTAAGCATTTAGTTTTAAATAGGAATTATTTAGTTAATGATAGGAATTTTATTTAGATTTATTGAAATTATATTTAAGTTAGGGGGGGTTATTTTTAGGGGTTAATACATTTAATAAAAAATAAAAATATGGTGCTACACAATTGATCTGATGCTAAGAACAGAAGTGCTGGCAGTCCCAATGAATAATATGAACCTTAGTTATAGAAGTGTAGGATTGATAAAAAAATATATTTTCAATCAAAAAAGGACCAAGGCTGCACAGTGTTCTAAATGCTTTATTACTAAAAAATCGTTACACAGAAATCCATCCTGAGCACAGGACGTCTATGCTCCACCCAAATCCCAACAACACCCATTACACCATAAAAAAGTAAAAGCAGGAGGAGGTAGACAAACTACCTTGAAACAGGATACTATAGTATGCTAACTTTATGTTAAAAATATAAGCCCATACAAGCTAGAGAAATCAAACTTAAAAATCACCCATTAGTATTTAGCCCTTTGTTTGGATTAGCTTCCTGCATGATCAGTTTAGTAAAATAAATGTGAAGATATAACTGTAGTCGGTAAGCAGCTGAAAGCATCTTAATCAATGTAAGGGTTTGAGGCACTTTACTGCTAGGCTATGAGTGTATGCCATAGAGGGCAGTAAAGCAATACGTGAAGGTTTTATGGATGGTATGCCCTAATAGGTACAGAGATATATTTTTTGTCAAATGCAAGATAGTGGATTAGTAGGGAGTAGTGAAAAAAGTTGTGATATCTCTATGCTAACTAATGTTCTGTATAACACTGCTTCAAAATGAAAGTATGAAAACATATTAAAGATTGTTGAATATCTTTTCTACTTATGTCATAGGTTGAGAATTACATTGTAAATAAATTGTGTTTTTCTATGTTTAGATCACCATATAGACTAGTAAAATAGTAGTATTTTTTCAACCTGTCCCAACATTAGCATGAACTGATAGTAGACAAGCTTTTAAGTTGTTAATGTAGCTTTGTCAAATATGTGCCAGTAAGAGGAGGCGTAACCTGTTAATGGATTACCTGATATAAGCAAGGAATAGCCTCTATTGAGTACATCTGATGAAGCCCCGATCTTGAACCTGCAGTGGGAGGGGCGAAACGCGTCATGAACAGACACTGGTGACATAGGAGCTTTGAGCGGAGGATTCAAACTTACCATTGAAACAATCGTCAGGATCCCTTTACCCGGTAACGCAAGTGAAGATGCCAACCCACACTCTCACACGGACTCCGGTGATGCGGGTATGATCCTTTACCGCAGCATTGGTAAGTGGCACATGCAAACGGATAAGAGGTGAGGTTAGGAGAGATTGAAGTCTTGCTTATCGTTCATGTTTAAAATTTCAAGGGATCTAGCATCCGGCAAAATTTATATCAATCAAGTGTATCAGCTACCTGACACATTGTATGCAAGTTTATGCTGAGCGGAATCAAACTGTGAACTTTTAACAATACACAGATGAAATACAATCGGCAACATTTATACATTCTGGTGGACTGTTAAGTTTTATGCCTGAGTGTGTTATTTTTTTTATTATTTTAATGTTTTTTATTGAGATTTTCAAATTACAAGAATGTAAACCCAAAGACATTTCCAATGTTAAAACTTCATACATTCTTCAGCAAAAATAGGTTTAACAGATATATCACAAGCTTCAGTTAAAACTAAACAATAAGCTACACAAACAAGGTAGCCTTTAACAATAAACTTTTCGGTCAGTGTTTGCTATGTCTACAATTAATGGTACAGACTCTGAGTCCTGCTACATATTAGAATAATATCTATGATCTATGTTCTAATTCTCATTTCCTCAAAAATGAGGAGGGGGGGACGGGTGGCTCCCATGTTCTATTGTTATCTACATGGAGGGCGTAATATGTGATTTAAACTGATCCCAGTAAAGTTGCATATCGTAAAAAACTTCAAGTTTTTGTTTTCTAAAGAACCCATACTTTTCCAGGAAGAATAACTCATCTGTTCTGCTTATCCACATTTGTTTTGTGACACGCGTGTTTTGCTTCCACTGTCTGGCTATGATGGATTTAGCACTATTTAGGGCTATTTGGAAGACTGCTTGTCTGATCTTACAAAACTTACCCGGTTTCTGGTTAAACAAGACATGGGATGCCCGTATTGTATATTCCGTGTTAAATAAATATTTCCCCAATTTTTCTACTTCTTTCCACAAATTGTGGAGAATCCCACATTCCCACCATAAATGCAACATATTTCCCATCTTTCCACACCCACGCCAACACTCTCCTAGAGAGTTTGGGTAAATATATTTCAATCTTTGTGGTGTCAGGTACCATCTTGTTATGATTTTATAGTTTAATTCCAAGATGCCAGCCGACCCAGATACTTTGTGGGTGCGATAGAACATTTGTTTCCACTGTCTATCGTCAAATTGTTCCCTCAATTCCTGTTGCCATCTATTTACATATGTGGGTAGAGAAATATTCTTTAATCTACTTAGTAACTTCCTGGTCATTGATAGTGTACCCCTGAAAGGCCTTGCGTTAAAACAAATTTTCTCAAAGTCAGTTAGCTGTCGAAGGAAGTCATTTTTAAAAGGGGAGGTTTGTATTAGATGGGTTAATTGTGAATATTTCAACCAGTTACTGAATATACCCCCAGCTATGTCACCCAGATCCTCCTGTGGCTTCAATTTGTTATTGTGTATCAACTTACAAAACGGTATGGAGTAACCAATTTCACCACTACCACAGTCTCCTATTTCTAATCCTTTCTTGAACTCAGCATTTACAAATACCGGAGACATAGGGGATTTTATGGATGATAATCCTACATAACTCCTTAATATTTTATCCCAGTTCTGGAACACCTGTCTCAACAAGGATATGTTCTGAATTATTCTTGGTCTATGTCTTTTATCAATCCAGCATAATGCTCCCACCTGGGGCGCCTTTAATATTTGTGAGTCCAAAGAGACCCAAGCTTTAGAGTCAGCCCCCGTGTGCCATTCTATTACTCGTTGCAATGTAACTGCCTGGTAGTATGATGTTACATTAGGGACTCCCAGCCCCCCCTCATCCAAGGAACGGTAAATAGTGGATTTTGCTATTCTGGGTTTATGGGTTCCCCATATAAAGGAATTTATACTATTTTGTACTTTTTTAAGGAATGTTGGTGACAGATATATGGGAGCTGCTTGGAGCATGTAAAGTAGTCTAGGGAGTATATTCATTTTGATAGTTTGTATTCTACCCCACCAAGAAGTTTTGTTTTTTGCCCATTTGAGTAAGTCTAAGTCAATGTTTTTTAACAATTTTGTGTAATTTAGGTCGAAAATTTTTGCATTGTCCACAGAGATTTCAATCCCCAAATATCTAATCGCATCTGTTCTTCTTTTATATGTACATAACTGGCCTAGTCTTATAAGCTCTTGTGAAGATAAGTTTATGTTAAGGATCTCTGATTTTTGGTTATTTATTGAGAAGTTTGAGTGGGCACCAAATCTTTCAAATTCATTTAATAGGTGAGGTAAGGAAGTAGCGGGAGATGCCAATGATATCAGTACATCATCGGCATACATATTTAATTTATATTGATTCTGCTCTATTATTATACCTTGAATATGATTATTTTTTCTTATGTGTGCGGCCAGTACTTCCATTGTGATAATAAATAAAGTGGGGGATAAGGGGCAACCCTGGCGTGTCCCGTTTCTAATAGGGAATGGGGAGGATAGGACCCCGTTTACTTTAACTATGGCTGAAGGGTCTGCATATAAACTAATAATCCTGTTTATCATTTTATCTCCAAAACCTATATTTGACATTACTTTAACTAAAAACTTCCAATTTAATCTATCGAAAGCTTTTTCAGCATCCGTAGAAATTAATATAGACGGTATGTTTTTGAATTTTGCATAGTCAATTAATTGGAGAACCCTAACCGTGTTATCCCGTGCCTCTCTATTGGGGACAAAACCAGCCTGGTCTACATGTATGATCTCAGGAAGGACTTTATTTAATCTAGATGACAGTATTTTGGAGTATATTTTTAGATCTGAATTTAATAGGGATATAGGCCTGTAATTACTAGGCAACGTTGTGGGTTTATTTGGCTTGGGGATGACCGTGATATGCGAAAGTAAGAATTCTCTAGAAAAGGCCCCTTTGTCGTCAATTGAGTTAAATAGGGAGGTGAGGTGTGGTGTCAGGGATGATTTAAACATCTTATAGTATTTATTGCTAAACCCATCTGGGCCAGGGCTTTTGCCTATAGGTAGGGAGTCTATAGCTGCCATTACTTCCAAATTAGTGATAGGGGCTTCCATATCTGTTTTCTTGTCTGGATCAAGTGTTGGTAGATCAGCCTGGGCAATATACTGTTCCATAAGTAGCTCTCCGTCTGACTGCTTATCAGTTGGGATGTTATATAACCCCTCATAATATTTTCTAAAGGCTTCTGCTATTTGATCACTATCGGATGACTGTTGATTTTCGGAAATTTCTATTTCTCTTATGTGGTAATTAAGCGACTTTTGCTTTAGGGTTCTAGCTAAGTTTGCACCCGCTTTATTACTTTCTGTGAAATAAACCCTGTTGAGGTATAGAGCTCTTTTATGTGCCTCCTCCTGTAAGTGATTCCGTAAGGCTACTCTTATTTCATGTCTCTTATTTAAGATAATAATGTCGGTAGGGTTCAATTGATGTGCTCTATCAATGTCTTTTAAGTCTTTTAAGAGAGTGTTATATTTCTGTTGGTATGATCTTTTAAGGGATGCCTGAATTTTAATAAATTCCCCTCTTATTACCGCCTTATGGGCGTCCCATAAAATTGTGGGGCTGTGTTGTTCACTTGTGTTGTGCGTAAAATATTCTTCTATTACTGTTTTGATTTTTTGGGCTACTTCAGGTTTGTGAAGTAATGATTCATCCAGGCGCCACAGGTAGGGAGCTGCGGGTCTAGAGGACCAGTCCACTTCCATGGAGACCATGGAGTGATCTGACCAAGCGTTCGGGGTAATCTCCATATTTGAGACCATCGGTAGGCTGTTTTGATCTATTAATAAGTAATCTATTCTAGAGTAAACTTGTCTTGGGTGGGAGAAGAAGGTGTACTGGCGTTTCCCAGGGTTTAGTGTGCGCCATACATCCAGAAGGGTTAAATCCCAAAGACATTTATCTATTTTGATAGAGTCTTTCTTTGACCGTGTCCCCCTATGATGAGAGCTATCTAGCTGCGGGTCTAGCAGCATATTAAAGTCACCTCCCATCAGGATTGTGCCTTTTTTAATATCAGTTATTCTATTTATGACTTTTCTTAGGAAAGGGATCTGGTTCTTATTTGGGCAGTAAACGTTCACTAACGTCACGGGTTTGTTATAGAGAATCCCTACCAATATTATGTATCTACCCTCCAAGTCCGTGTCTTTCTGAAGAAGTTGGAATGGGACTTTTCTATGTAATAGGATTCCCACCCCTTTGTGTTTTGTATTAGCTGAGCTGAAATACCCTGTTGGATATAAGCTAGAGCTACACCTCGGTTGTTTGTTTATGTCAAAGTGGGTTTCTTGCATGTAGATTATATCTCCTTTATGTCTCTTGAACCAATTAAGTGCTACTGATCTTTTATTTGGGGAGTTTAAACCCTTAACATTCTGAGATAGGATCTTAATTCTGTTAGCTGCCATTAGAACTTTGTGAGTGGAGACATTTGCATTTAAATTTCAAATAATTTTGGCTGCTGTGTATGGATATTTCATATGACAATGTGATTGTACAACTTACCCGATGGGAGCCCTCCGTCCCGATAAAAAGACCGAGCAATATTTTACATAAAAGAGATGTAGAGTAGCGGACAACAATTCTGACATAAAGACTCTGCACTGACCTAAATACAAAAAACAAATAAATAATAACATACAGGTAACACCCAACTGTTTGATCCTGTCTAGTGATTCCCCGCCCCAGATAAATATCGGAGCAAAGAGCCACTAGTTGCATGCTAAAAGTAGCCGCTTGGGATCCATGGATAACCAATTGTGGTAGAGGGTTCATGTACGAAACATGATTAACAACTTGCATAAAACTAAATTAACATGTAGTACGAAGAAGCAGCTTAAACATGAAAACATTCAACCTGAATAGTATACCTTCATGACCTATATATAGTGAAAGTCCTTCCATTAGTTAGATTTCAAGGATCTATAAATGTCACTAATTAATAATAGGTCGTGGTCCTTTATTCAACTGACATTGGTCTAAGTGAGCTGCTAACAAAAACTTCAGGAAACAGATCTGCTGGAAGTGGGAATGGGGTCTTTGGCCCCGGGTCCTCTTTGTCGTTTTCTATTCACCCTAACCCATGTTTGTCTCTGTTCTCTAGGACCTGTGGGGTTGTATGGGTTATCTTTTTCTTCTCTGGACAGTGAGGGGAGGGATGGTTGTGCTATGCCCAGTTTAGTGCAGAAATCCTCGATGTCATCAGGGTTCCGATATATGAAGACTTGATTATCCTTCTCCACGCGAAGGCAGAAGGGGAACCCCCATCTATATTTAATACCCAGATCTTGCAAGTGCAGAGTGAGATATCTAGCTTCTCTTCTTTTTATTAAAGTCTGTGGGCAAATGTCTGGGTATATTTGCAGGTTGCTGTTTTCAAAATGTGGATCTTTCACTTTTCTGGCTGCAGAGAACACTTTTTCTTTATCCTCGAATTGGTGGAATCTAAGTATCACGTCCCTTGGGGGAGCACCCTCCTTTGGTAATTGACGAAGGGCCCTATGTGCCCTGTCTAGTTGAATTTCTTGGTCTGCAGGGGTGTTTAAAAGATGCTGGAAGAATCTTTGCAGGAATGGCACCAAGTGCATCTGAAGGACAGTCTCCGGAATGCCCCTGATTCTCAGATTTTGCCGTCGTCCCCGATTATCGAGGTCCTCAATGTGGTCTTGTAAATAATTAATGGTGGCTCCCTGTGCTTTTAACTGTTCAGTCAAGTTTTCCGAGTCTGTGGTTAGTGTTTCTGTGGTTTCCTCCAGTTGTTCCACTCTGTGTCCCAGTTGTGCAATATCAGATTTTACTTCTGCAAGACCCTCTTTGATGAGCAGGCTGACTTGTTGTATTAACTGTGAAAAGTCCTCTTTAGAAGGCAGCAATTTAAGATCAGCTCTAGTTATGGAAGTCGTGTCATCTTCCGTTTGTTCTCTATTTTTTGAGCTTGCAGCTTGTAAATTTAACAGGGAATCAGAGCTGTCTGTTTCAATGGTTTTAAAGTATGTATTCAGTTTAATTGACTTCTCTGACTTCCCAGCCTTTCTTGCCGCCATAATGGAGCTTGTTTTCTAACGTTTGCAGAGTGTATCTTACAAAATTAAGTTAGGGTGTCCTAACTGAGTTGTATGTCAGGTTTTTCAGATCACTCTTCTGATCAGTTGAGTAAGCCTGTGCTCAAATAAACAGTATCATTCACACCAATAGTATGCTGTTTCTAATCATCTGCAGTCCAGAGTTTTTTCAAATAAATGCATCCTGAGTTTAAGAAATTATCAGCTTCCCCCAACACGCTTCCAGCTTTTATGCTTACATTAATTAAAGCTCATCTGTAATATGTTATGTCCTTCTTTTCTTTGTCACCATCTTAATAGCATTCAAACATTTGCAGCTTTCCGTGCAGACCACTCTGTGCTCAAATTATTTACATAGCTTTGTATTTCTAGTAATTTTGTCGTTATGTGGCCATGACTGCTGAGGCAACAGCGTTATGTGTGTGTGGGCCTAGGACAGTAGCTGTGGCGCACTTAAGTCTTAGGTCTTAGGGCTGTCTACAGAACAACCGCCTTTATTATATAGGCAACCGGGTGTCCCCAAATGTGCTCTGTCCACTAGCTGAGTAGTTGTTCGGTGTTTGCAGCTATTGTTCCCATGTGTTATTACTTTAGGCCTAGGTTAGAGTAAATGGCGCACTTACAGATAGGCCCGCCTTCCGATCTCTTTCTGGCCGCAGCGGTAGCGCTCCTATGTCATATGGCCACCACACTGCTCCTGGTCATTCAGGCTTGGTTCTTGTCCACCTCCGGTAGCTTTTTTTCCGTTCAGCTGACCCTCCGCATTGCTCTATGACCAGTTGTTTGCGGAGCTCCGGTCTTATGCGGCCATTCTCTCGGCTCGCTAGCTCCGCCCCCGCCTGAGTGTGTTATTAACACTTGTGTGCCAGGCAAAGTTTAAACATCAGTGCATCTGTTAGTAATGAACTGCCATTAGGAGTTTGAATTATATCTGAACCAGAGCGTGCACATAGCACTAAGTGCCTGGGAATTGGATATCTACCAGAACTTTTACACACTTAATTCTCTCCGGGGCCCCGCTAGTATTATAAACTCAGCTGTAACCGGTTACTTTAGATAGCGGTACGTAGCGTGCTTCCGAGCTTTATTTCTCTAGCCTGTATGGGCTTATATTTTTAACATAAAGTTAGCATACTATAGTATCCTGTTTCAAGGTAGTTTGTCTACCTCTTCCTGCTTTTTCTTTTTTATGGTGTAATGGGTGTTGTTGGGATTTGGGTGGAGCATAGACGTCCTGTGCTCAGGATGGATTTCTGTGTAACAATTTTTTTAGTAATAAAGCATTTAGAACACTGTGCGGCCTTGGTCCTTCTTTGATTGAAAATATATTTTTTATCAATCCTTCACTTCTATATCTAATGTTCATATTAATACATTTAATATATTGGCGGCGACGTTGGGGGAGGCAGATTAGTGGTTAATAAGTGTAGTTAGGTTGCGGCGACATTGGGGGCGGCAGATTAGGGGTTAATAACTATAATGTAGGTGTCGGTGATGTTGGGGGCACCAGATTAGGGGTTCATAAGTTTAATGTAGGTGGCGGCGGTGTCCGGAGCGGCAGATTAGTGGTTAATAACATAATGTAGGTGTCAGCGATGTCGGGGGCGGCAGATTAGGGGTTAATAAGTGTAATATTAGGGGTGTTTAGACTTGAGGTTCATGTTAGGGTGTTAGGTGTAGACATAAATGTATTTCCCCATAGGAATCAATGGGGCTGCGTTAGGAGCTAAATGCTGCTTTTTTGCAGGTGTTAGGTTTTTTTTCAGCCGGCTCTCCCCGTTGATAACTATGGGGAAATCGTGCACGAGCACGTATAGCCAGCTCACCACTAACGTAAGCAGCGCTGGTATTGAGGTGAGATGTGGAGCAAACTTTTGCTCTTCGCTCACTTTTTTGCGGTTAACGCCGGGTTTGTAAAAACCTGTAATACCAGCGTTGTCTGTAAGTGAGCGGTGAGCATAAACTGCTCGTTAGCACCGCACAGCCTCTAACGCAAAACTCGTAATCTAGGCGTGAGTCATTACCAGATGGTACAAGTATCTTAGGCTTTGTGTTTAAAATGCTGGTGCACGGTGCATACTTAAAGGAACAGTTAACACCAGAATTTTTGTAGTTTAAAAAGATAGATAATCCCTTTATTACCATTCCCCATTTTTTCATAACCAACACAGTTATAATAATACACGTTTTACCTTTGTAATTACCTTGTATCTAAGCTTCTGCTGACTGCCCCTTTATTTCAGTTCTTTTGACAGACTTACATTTTAGCCAATCAGTGCTCACTCCTAGGTCACTTCACGTGCATGGGCTCAATGTTATCTATATGAAACACATGAACTAATGCCCTCTAGTGGTCAAAATGCATTCAGATTAGAGGCAGTCTTCAAAGTCTCAGAAAATAAATTATCATATAAACCTCCTAGGTTTAGCTTTCAACTAAGAATACAAAGAGAACAAAGCAAAATTGGTGATAAAAGTAAATTGGGAAGTTGTTTAAAATTACATTCCCTATTTAAATCATGACAGTTTTTAAACAGTTATAGCTTTTATTAGAAGCATTTTGCCAATGCATGTATATTACAAAAATGCTTCTATTTAAAAGTGAAATGCATCTATGTGGTTTCCAATTTTGGCTGGAATGCCCCTTTAATAGATTCAAGTACTATACTAATAAGAAAGGAATGGGATACATATCTACACCGACAGTCTGTAGCTTCTGATACCCATAGACAGGGAAGGTTTTATCCTTGTCCAAGCTCAGAAACCAAGGTCTTTTAATTGCAGCTATTAAATTACAGTCGACCCTGCTCTCAGATACCACAGGTTTAATGATCAACTTTGTTGGCTTTTATAGGTCATTATATACTGCACAGAAAATAGATGAGGGGGAACAAGCTGACTCTGCCAAAACTCCCAGCTGATCAGCTAGAATTACTTTAGGCCCCTGTTATAGAACAAGAAGTAAAGAAAGCTATGTGCTAATGTTAATGTGTCGGCGGACATGCTCCGCTACGCCCGACATTAATAAATGCAGACAGCATAACCTGTCAGCATTTATCATTGCACAAGCATTTTGTGTGAAATGCTTGTGTAATACTGCCCCCCTGCACATTCGCAGCCAAACGCCAATTCGCATCCGATCGGGATGATTGCTGTCCGCCGCCTCATAGGTGACAAACAAGTTAAAGAGGCAGCAGTCTTATCTTATGTTTCTTAACTTATGTTTCAGGTGAATCTGAAACTACGGGGGTAGATTGCAGCATCCGCTGCTTGATAAATCCACCCCCATTAGTAGAGTACAACGAGATCCAAGGTTTACAAAGGCCCGTATTTGTATTATATCTAAGCCTGACAGAGATCCTACCTTAGCGGTCTCCTATAGGCCAATTTTACTGTTGAACAGTGATCATAAAGTACTCACCAAAATGATAGATTATGGAGGGTTCTGGGTTACCTAGTGCATCCGGATCAACCAGGCTAAATGTAGATCATCTGTAGCTAATCACTGTAGAACTTTTGCACTTATAGATCATTATTGGGGTAAAAAATTGGGTGGGACTTTGGCGAGCCTGCCAGATGCCTGTCTCCTTGCAGTAGATGCAGAGAAGGCACACATTTTGGGATCCAAGGGAGCTTTTATGAGGCTGTTATGGTTCCTTATACATTCCCTGCTCTGCTTGGGCCAATTAGAAACAGTTATAAATGGGTCTGACTGTATGGAATAAGTCTGGAGCATTCCCACAGGAATTAAAAACCTCACACATTTCAGGGTTGAAATAAATGGACTAAGGAAGACAAAAAAGAATGAAAGCAAATTGCAAAGTAATTTTTCTACTACACATAATTAAACAATCTGTTATCCAGTCTCTTTAGAAAGTATGGGACACTTTTTTTTTAACAAATCAAGGAACATAAATAATAAATGTATATGGTAATGTTTCCTTTTTATTAATTAAATTAATTTTTGCATTTAATGTCCCTTTAAATTGCATATATTTTGCCTGTGGCATTTGCAGTATACACTAGACACAGCACCATATTGGCATTTGTAAAGCAACAGCTCATAGTGTATACGTACACTGATCAGCCTCAATATTAAAAACCCCAGCCTAATATTGTGTAGGCCCCCTCATGCTGCCAAAACAGCTCTAATGCGTCAAGGCATTGACTCCACAAGACATTAGCAGCAGAACCTTTATGTCCTGCGAGTTGCGAGGTGGCGACTCCATGGATCAGATTTGTTTCAGCACATCCCACAGATGCTCAATTGGATTGAGCTCTGGGGAGTCTGGAGGCCATGGCAACACTTTGAACTCTTTATCATGTTCATCAAACCATTCCTGAACATTTTTTGCAATGTGGCATGGTGCATTATTCTGCTGAAAGAGGCCACTGCCATCAGGGAACATTATTGCCATGAAGATAAAGAGGTGTATGTGGCCTGCAGCAATCTGTATGTATGTGGTACGTGTCAAAGTAACATCCACATGAATGCCAGGGACCAAGGTTTCCCAGCAGGTAACATCCACATGAATGCCAGGACCCAAGCTTTCCCAGCAGAACATTTCCCAGAGCATAACACTGCCTCTGTTGGACTGCCTTCTTCACATAATGCATCCTGCTGCCATCTCTTCCCCGGTAAATGATGCACACGCACCTGGCCATCCACCTGTTCTAAAAGAAAACATGATTCATCAGACCAGGCAACCATCTTCCATGGTCCAGTTTTGACGCAAACGTTCCCATTGAAGGCACTTTTGGCAGTGGACAGAAATCATCATGAGCACTCTGACTGGTCTGCGGCTACTCTGCCCCATACGCAGCAAACTGCGATGCAATTTGTGTTCTGACACCATTCTATCATGGCCAGCATTCCTTTTTTTCCAGAAATTTTAGCTACAGTAGCACTTATGTGTGATCGAACCAGATAGGCTATCCTTCGCTCCCCACATGCATCAATGAGCCTTGGGCGCCCATGACCCTGATGTTATATCACCCTTATCCTTCCTTGCACCACTTTTGGTAGGTACTAACCACTGCATATTGGGAACACCCCACAAAACTTGCTATTTTGGAGATGCTCTGACCCAGACGTCTAGCCAACCCTATTTGGCCCTTCTCAAAGTCAACCAGATCTTTTCACTTGCCCATTTTTCCTATTTTCAACACATGAAATTCAAGTACTGAATGCTCACTTACTGCCTTATATATCCCACCCCTTGAGAGGTGCCATTGTGACAATATAATCAATGTTATTCACTTAACCTGTCAGTGGTTTTAATGTTGTGGCTGATTAGTGTATTGCTGTTATTGGTTGATGGTGGACACAATACAGAGGGCTGGTAAATTGAAGCAAATTTAAAAATGTGCCAGAAAAAAATTATCTACTGCTCATTTAAAGTGTAAGTGCTATTGCATTGTCTTTATTTTATGTAAGTGTTCTTGCAGGATGGTAACATATTTTCAGTAGGTATTACATATACCAGAAAGACAAAAAAAATGGAACCTTAGTAATTTCATACAAACTTCTCTTTTTATTAAAGTACTTGTAAACATGTTTTAAGAAATAAGTATAAAGTACAGATGTTATTGTAAAATATCAGACATGCTATATAGCTTGTTTTTGATATTTGAAATTATTTAATAAATTTAAATTTGAACATCTGCAAAACCCTAAATCAAAAATATATAATAAAATAACAAATGTCAGCCAAAGATAATGATGATGAACATCTGCAAAACCATAAATCAAAAATATATAATAAAATAACTGATGTCAGCCAAAGATAATGATGATGAGCCTTTATATCTGAGTAAAGTGATTGTCAACTGTTTAGGAACAACGTTGGTTAGGTAGAGCTTTTCAGCACAACCGGCTTAGGTGCTGCACGTCACCCAGGGACCACTGCCTAAGTCCCCAGTTCAATAATTCAAAGAAGAAAGCAGGCAGGTGACAGCAGATATTAATTCTTTTATTTAAGGAGGTAAAAAAAGGGCAACGTTTCGGGATTAGTCTCCCTTATTCATGCCATACCTGATACAAACTAACAAGTGACTTATATAGGAACAATGTTGGGACAGATTATCTGGATGGGACCTTCTGTCTGGTCACCGACTCTTGCTCCCTGGCCCAGTACTTTGCTTTGAAGCTCACTCTGTCTTGCGAGAAATCACCATGAAACTCAATCTCGGCTCTGCTTCCGGTAGACTTCCAATAAAACAAATGATTTCCATGGAACGCGGTTGATTTTAAACTTCTCATATCGCGAATCTGTGCATTAAAAAAAGAATACATAGAAGCATCTTATCTTAGATTTATTAAGTTTGTAGAACCTTAGAAATATGGAAGCAAAATGCATGTGCCAAACTTATATATTACTAAAAACATGTAACTTACCAAAATGTAATTGGAGTGTGTCTCATTGCTACCTGATACCAAATCCATATAGAGCGCATGTACAGCTATGTGATACCGAGGGTGTACGTCAATGAAGATACGACATGCAGGCGATCCCCCTTGTTGCAAGGGTTTCACAGGGTTTTGAATATCTCCTTGCATTCCAAAAAGCTGCACATCACAATCTATCAGTCACAAAGGGATAAAGGACTGTATGAGAGTACGGTATAACTTAGCTAGGGTGCGTTTTAGGAAGAGGTTATAATTAAAGGACACATTTAATTTATTTTAGCATACAGACACATAAATTATTTATAATATATGCATAGGCCCCTATTTATGAAGCTGCATAATCAGCTTCGGGGCCAGGTCTATGCAGGGTCACTCATGCCTTTCAATCACTGATTTTTGACATCTATGCAACCCCAGAAGTTGCGGATGTCAAACAAACCCAGACTCATTATCCAGGATGATTGCTTTCAGGCAATTGGTTGTGCAGGAGCAGGGGGCAGAGCCGATGTTATGTTTGAGGCCTCAAAGGCATGCAGATAGGTTCCTTATCTGGGAACATTGTCCACACAGATCTTAAAAAATAGGAACCATTGTACATATCAGCATTTAATCACTGCATACACAATAAATTAATCACTGCATACAAAATTTGCATTGTTTTGATTTAAAGTCAATTTATAGTGATATTAGCATACGGCTAAATTACGAGTTTTGCGTTAGAGGCTATGCGGTGCTAACGAGCAGTTTTTACTCACTTACCTGCAGCGCTGGTATTACTGGTTTTCAGAAACCCAGTGTTAAAAGAAAAGAAGTGAGCGTTGAGCAAAATTTTGCTCCATATCTCACTTCAATACCAGCGCTGCTTAAGTCAGCGGTGAGCTGGTCGTACATGCTCATGCACAATTTCCCCATAGGAATCAACGGGGAGAGACGGCTGAAAAAAGTCTAACACCTGCCAAAAAGCAGCGTAAAACTCAGTAACGCAGCCCCATTGATTCTTTTGGGGAAACACATTTTACACCCTAACATGAACCCCGAGTCTAAACACCTTACAGTTCTGAAGACCGGACATCCATCCTCAAGGAAGCGGCAGAAGTCTTCATCCAACCAGGCCGAAGTCCTCAACGAAGCCGGGAGAAGTCTTCATCCAAGCCGGGCGAAGTGGTCCTCCAGACGGGCAGAAGTCTTCATCCAGACGGCATCTTCTATCTTCATCCATCCGACGCAGAGCGGCTCCATCTTCAAGACATCTGACGCGGAGCATCCTCTTCTTCCGACGACTACCCGACGAATGAAGTTTCCTTTAAGTGACGTCATCCAAGATGGCATCCCTTAGATTCCGATTGGCTGATAGAATTTTATCAGCTAATCGGAATTAAGGTAGAAAAAATCCTATTGGCTGATCCAATCAGCCAATAGGATTGAGCTTGCATTCTATTGGCTGTTCCAATCAACCAATAGAATGCAAGCTCAATCCTATTGGCTGATTGGATCAGCCAGTAGGATTGAACTTCAATCCTATTGGCTGATTGGATCAGCCAATAGGATTTTTCTACCTTAATTCCGATTGGCTGATGCCAATCGGAATCTAAGGGACGCCATCTTGAATGAAGTCACTTAAAGGAACCTTCATTCATACTAAATGTATTAACCCCTAAACCTAACCCTAACCCTAACACCCCCTAACTTATATATAATTTAAATAAATCTAAATAAATTATTCCTATTTAAAACTAAATACTTACCTATAAAATAAACCCTAAGCTAGCTACAATATAACTAATAGTTACATTGTAGCTAGCTTAGGGTTTATTTTTATTTTACAGGCAAGTTTGTATTTATTTTAACTAGGTAGAATAGTTAATAAATAGTTATTAACTATTTAATAACTACCTAGCTAAAATAAATACAAAAGTACCTGTAAAATAAAACCTAACCTAAGTTACAATAACACCTCGGAAGAAGAGGATGCTCCACGTCAGATGTCTTGAAGATGGACTCGCTCCGCGTCGGATGGATAAAGATAGAAGATGCCGTTTAGATGAAGACTTCTGCCCATCTGGAGGACCACTTCACCCGGCTTGGATGAAGTCTTCTCCTGGCTTCATTGAGGACTTCTGCCCGGTTGGAGGAAGACTTTTGCCCCTTAGTGTTTTTTTAAGGGTGTATTGGGTGGGTTTTATTTTTAGGTTAGGGTTTCGGGCCGCATAAGAGCTAACTGCCATTTAAAGGGCAATGCCCATCCAAATGCCCTTTTCAGGCCAATGGGGAGCTTAGTTTTTTTTAGATAGTATTTTATTTGGGGGGTTGTTTGTGTGGGTGGTGGGTTTTACTGTTGGGCGGTTGTTTGTATTTTTTTTTTACAGGTAAAAGAGCTCATTACTTTGGGACAATGCCCTGCAAAAGGCCCTTTTAAGGGCTATTGATAGTTTAGTTTAGGCTAGGGTTTTTTAATTTGGGGGGGCTTTTTTATTTTCATAGGGCTATTAGATTAGGTTAATTAGCTTAAATATCTTGTAATTTGTTTATTATTTTCTGTAATTTAGTGTGGGGGGTTTTGTACTTTAGATAATTTAATTTATTTAATTATTGTTAATTTAGTTAATTTATTTAATTATAGTGTAGTGTTAGGTGTTATTGTAACTTAGGTTAGGTTTTATTTTACAGGTACTTTTGTATTTATTTTAACTAGGTAGTTATTAAATAGTTAATAACTATGTATTAACTATTCTACCTAGTTAAAATAAATACAACTTGCCTGTAAAATAAAAATAAACCCTAAGCTAGCTACAATGTAACTATTAGTTATATTGTAGCTATCTTAGGGTTTATTTTATAGGTAAGTATTTAGCTTAAAATAGGAATAATTTATTTAGATTTATTTAAATTATATTTAAGTTAGGGGGTGTTAGGGTTAGGGTTACACTTAGGTTTAGGGGTTAATACATTTATTATAGTGGCGACGTTGAGGGTGGCAGATTAGGGGTTAATAAATGTAGGTAGGTGGCGGCGACATTGGGGGCGGCAGATTAGGGGTTTAATAAATATAATGTAGGTGTCGGTGATGTTGGGGGCAGCAGATTAGGGGTTCATAAATATAATGTAGGTGGTGGCGGTGTCCGGAGCGGCAGATTAGGGGTTAATAATTTTATTTTAGTGTTTGCGATGTGGGAGGGCCTCGGTTTAGGGGTTAATAGGTAGTTTATGGGTGTTAGTGTAATTTTTAGCACTTTAGTTATGAGTTTTATGTTACAGCGTTGTACCATAAAACTCTTAACTACTGACTTTTAAATGTGGTAGGACTCTTGACGGGGTAGGGTGTACCGCTCACTTTTTGGCCTCCCAGGACAGACTCGTAATACCGGCGCTATGGAAGTCCCATAGAAAAAAAAGACTTTACGAAGTTTACGTAAGTCGTTTTGCGGTAAGGCCAAAAAAGTGTGCAGTGACCCTAAACCTGCAAGACTCGTAATACCAGCGGTAGTGAAAAAGCAGCATTAGGACCTGTTAACGCTGCTTTTTCAGCTTACCGCAAAACTCGTAAGCTAGCCGATAGTTTGTGCAAGCTTTCTTTGCAATAATTGATCAAAACAACAGGGTAGGTATAAGATACAACGCTCAAATCTCAAATGCTATTGCCAAAAGGTAAGTGCACCTCCTAACATCAAACCAAAATATACAAAGAACAAGGGGATATGGGAACGCGCTGTAAAAAACAGCATATGAGAGGTAAAGAACTTTATAAGGAATGTAGATTACACAAGCTTATAATAAAAGTTTATAAATGTATTACAAATATTTGTATTGCAATAAGCGATGCCGGCATCTGATACAGAGTAAAATAGTACAATTAAAATAGGATAAGAATCAACATATAATGTAAAACATCAGTGTGTAATGATGTAAGTAGCTGAAAAAATATATGTTGCAAAATAACACAATGTTAAAATTGAAACAGAGTCAATGTTACCGTCCTTAACACAATCAGGCCAGTGATTAGAGTGTTTGGTCCAGCTGTTCATATGAATGCAGGTATAACTTGGGTGATTCCCTCTGC
This sequence comes from Bombina bombina, assembly GCF_027579735.1. Taxonomy (NCBI): domain Eukaryota; kingdom Metazoa; phylum Chordata; class Amphibia; order Anura; family Bombinatoridae; genus Bombina; species Bombina bombina. Next base: position 34,035,907 of record NC_069510.1, on the reverse strand, counting down.
GTTGTTTATAAAACAGCGAAAAACTTGCAAAATCTTGTATCCAATGACTGTGAGTTAAATTTCAAAGACACTTTCACAGCCGTATTTGCGGGATGTCCCGTGCTGTGGGCCTGTTCCAGTCAGGAGGTCAAATTGCAGGAGTAATGGTAGGCAACGACAAACTTTGTCTCTTTGAAGTTAAAATGAATCAAACTGCTTTCAACAAATTTGGGTCATGGGTGGGAATTACGCATATAGAGTCAATTCATATATTAAAATGGCTCAATGCACCGCACCTACCGCATATGTAAGTCAAGCAGATGTATTGCAAGTAAAGTTTGTAACAGCGTCCATATTATTCAGATTCCAGTGCTGAACATAAGAAAGTAGATCATGGGTATGATGGTATTTCCAAGAGAAAAACAACTCTGTGAATTAGAGCTGGTCTCAACCACCTTACCTACTACTTATTTTCACAAGTTATGAGCAAATTTCTACGCGTTTCAGCCCAGTCAGGCCTTTATCAAAATGTTATGTTTAAACCTAACACCCTAACATAAACCCCAAGTCTAAACACGCCTAATCTGCAGCCCCTGTCATCGCCGCCACCTACATTATACTTATTAACCCCTAATCTGCCGCCCTTAACGTCGCCGCCACTATACTAAAGTTATTAACCCCTAAACCTAACCCTAAGTCTAACCCTAACACCCACTAACTTTAAAATAATTAAAATAAATCTAAATAAAAATTACAATTACTACCTAAATAACTCCTATTTAAAACTAAATACTTACCTATAAAATAAACCCTAAGCTAGCTACAATATAACTAATAGTTACATTGTAGCTATCTTAGGTGTTATTTTTATTTTACAGGTAAGTTTGTATTTATTTTAACTAGGTAGAATAGTTACTAAATAGTTATTAACCATTTACTAGCTACCTAGTTAAAATAAATACAAATTTACCTGTAAAATAAAACCTAACCTGTCTTACACTAACACCTAGCATTACACTACAATTCAATAAATTACATTAATTAAATACAATTAACTAAATTACACAAAATAAAAAAGAAATGATCAAATATTTAAACTAATTACACCTAATCTAATAGCCCTATCAAAATAAAAAACCCTAGCCTAAACTAAACTGCCAATAGCCCTTAAAAGGGCCTTTTGCAGGGCTTTGCCCAAAAGAAATCAGCTCTTTTACCTGTAAAAAAAAATACAAACAACCCGCACAGTAAAACCCACGACCCACACAACCAACCCCCCAATAAAATCCTATCTAAAAAACCTAAGCTCCCCATTGCCCTGAAAAGGGCATTTGTATGGGCATTGCCCTTAAAAGGGCATTCAGCTCTTTTACTGCTCAAAGTCCCTAACCTAAAATTAAAACCCACACAATAAACCCTTAAAAAAACCTAACACTAATCCCCAAAGATCCACTTACAGATTTTGAAGACCGGACATCCATCCTCATCAAGCCAGGAGAAGTCTTCATCCAAGCGGGCAGAAGTCCTCAACGAAGCCGGGAGAAGTCTTCATCCAAGTGGCAAGAAGTGGTCCTCCAGGCGGACAGAAGTCTTCTTCCAGACGGCATCTTCTATCTTCATCCTTCCAACGCGGAGCAGCTCCATCTACAAGACATCCGGTGCGGAGCATCCTCTTCTGTTGATGCCTCTTGAAGATTGAAGGTTCCTTTAAGGGACGTCATCCAAGATGGCATCCCTTGAATTCCGACTATCAGCCAATCGGAATTAATATTGAAAAAATCCTATTGGCTGATGCAATCAGCCAATAGGATTGAGCTTCAATCCTATTGGCTGATCCAATCAGCCAATAGAATGCAAGCTCAATCCTATTGGCTGATTGCATCAGCCAATAGGATGTTTTCAACTTTAATTCTGATTGGCTGATAGAATTCTATTTAATTAATGTAATTTATTTAATTTTAGTGCAATGTTAGGTGTTAGTGTGACAGGTTAGGTTTTATTTTACAGGTAAATTTGTATTTGTTTTAACTAGGTAGTAAGTAAATAGTTAATAACTATTTACTAACTAATCTACCTAGTTAAAATAAATACAAACTTACCTGTAAAATGAAAATAACACCTAAGATAGCAACAATGTAACTATTAGTTATATTGTAGCTAGCTTATGGTTTATTTTACAGGTAAGTATTTAGTTTTAAATAGGTATTATTTAGTTAATGATAGTAATTTTTTACTAGGGTTACGTTAGGGTTATGGTTAGACTTAGGGTTAGGTTTAGGGGTTAATAACTTTAGTATAGTGGCGGCGGTGATGTTGGGGGCAGCAGATTAGCACTTTAGTTATGAGTTTTATGTTACGGCTTTGTAACATAAAAGCCACAACTACTGACTTTCAGTTTACAGTACGGATCTTGATGGTATAGGCTGTACTGCTCACTTTTTGGCCTCCTAGGCAAACTTGTAATACCGGCACTATGGAAGTCCCATTGAAAAGGACTTTTGGAAAGTTGCAGTAGTTACGTTGCGTGACGGCCAAAAAAGTGTGCGGTACAGCTATACCTGCAAGACTCGTAATACCAGCGGTAGTGAAAAAGCTTTGTTATGAGGCTTTTTCACTCATAACGCAAAACTCATAATCTAGCTGATTGATATTTAGGAAGGGGTGGGACTAGAATAATATTAAGGAAGGCGTGTGGCTAATGTACATATTTAGTAGGGGTGGGACTAACATAATATTTAGGAAGGGTTGGGATTAACATAGATATTTAGGAATGGGTGGGACTAACATAATAATTAGGAGTGCAGTCTACACAATGTTGATAATAAATGACACAGATATAAGCTGAAATTAGACCCCTATACCACAGAACAAAAGACAATCACCTAGATTAATTTTTGCGCTAAACAGGGGTGCGAAATTAACGCCAAAAAAATAGCATTATTGCAATTACAAGTTACTGAAAAGCCTCCTTGTGCTGTGCGTTATGTTGCGATAAGCCCCATACCGTACAAAAGCCGAATTTACATGCTCATGCACGCTTTCCCAGTAGACATCAATGGGGAGAGAGTGTTAGAAAAAAAAACTAACACTTGTGATCACGGAATGGAGATCTCCGTAACGCAAACCTATTGATGTCTATAGTGAAAAGAAAGTTACGTTTAAACCTAACACCCTAACATAAACCCCAAGTCTAAACACCCCTATTCCGCCGCTTCCCGACATTGCTGACACTAATAAAAGTTATTAAACCCCCCACATTGCCAACACTATAATAAAGTATCAACCCCTAAACCTCAAGCCTCCCACATCGTAACTACTAAACTAAACCTATTAACCCCTAAACCGCTGCCCCCCCATAGCAAAACACTACATTAAACTATTAACCCCTAAACCTAACACCCCCCTAACTTAAAATTACAATATAACTATCTTAAAATAAATAAAAACTTACCTTTGAAATTAAAAAAAATTAAGTTAAAACTATAAATTAATCTAACATAACTATTCTAATAAAATAAAAAAAACTACCAATTTAAAAATCTAAATGATAAATTTTAAAAAAACCTAACACTAAGAAAAAAAAAGAAAAAAATCTAATATGACACAAAATAATAAACACTAAATTATGAAAAATAAAAATCAAAATTATCAAAAATAAAAACAATTACACCTAATCTAATAGCTCTATAAAAATAAAAAGCCCCCCCCAAATAAAAACACCCCCTAACCTACAATAAACTACCTATAGCCCTTAAATGGGCCTTTTGTAGGGCATTTCCCTAAGTTAAACAGCTCTATTACATTAAAAAAATGACTAAGTCCCCCCCTTAAAGTAAACCCCCCCACCCAACCAACCCTCCAAAATAAAAAAACCTAACTCTAAAAAATCCTAAGCTACCCATTGCCCCTAAAGGGGCATTTGAATGGGCATTTCCCTTAAAAGGTCATTCAGCTCTTTTGCTGCCCTTAAAAGGACATTCAGCTCTTTTACAATTGCCCAAAGCTATCCTGGAAAACATCATGCACAGAGCGTCCTCTTCATACAGTCACCGCCATACACTGAAGTTGAATGCAAGGTAGCCGTTTTAAAATGGCTTACCTTGCATTCCTATTGGCTCATTAGATTCTTCAAATTCAAATCAGCCAATAGGAAGAGAGCTACTGAAATCCCGTTGGCTGTACAAATCAGCTAATGGGTAGCTTAGAATTTTTTAGAGTTAGGTTTTTTTTATTTTGGGGGTTGGTTGGGTGAGGGGGTTTACTTTTAGGGGGGGACTTAGTAAATTTTTTAATGTAAAAGCGCTGTTTAAGTTTTGGAAAATCCATAACTACTGCTCTCAGATGGCGGTATGGATTGTGTCGGTATAGGCTGTAACACAAGCATTTTAGCCGGACCGCACAACCTGTAATCCCTCACTCAAACGTCATTTTTTTGAGTGCGGAATGGATGTTGCGTTACAGGCTAAAATGCTTGCGGCATAGCTATACCGCCGCGACTCGTAATATGCGTTCCTGGCCATTCCAGTGTAATGGCCAATTTTTTAGCGTAAAAAGCCGTACCTGCAAAACTCGTAATCTAGCTGCATGTAAAATATATGAACCGACAAAAATGATACGCTAGTGCACAGAGTACCTTGCGAGTAGTTTTGGGGAGAAGGTTTGCTCCAGTATTCCAATATCACACCATTGCCAGCTTGCATCTGCCGCTGCCGCACCATCAGAGTGTTTGACTTGGAGGTCAGAGTCACCCCAGACAGACGAGAGCAGGTTTTTCGCCACATTGTTCGTCCATAGAAAAGAAGCAATTCCCCTAACAAAAAGAAAGAGCACAAAGGTTATAGGGACACTTATTGTAATTTTTCCCCAAAGAAGGCTGGATAGAATTAAATATATTGGAAATTGCTAATTTAGGTTTACATTATAAATAGGTGGCTTTGCTCATTTAAACTACCATCCATAATGATCAATCCTAGGCTGTGCTCGTGTTTCCAGCAACGTCCAACACAACCAGTGTTTGGAGCTGGAGGATAGTTAGACCGCCGGGGGTAGCCAAAATGTTACTTCAGGATGTGGGACGCATAAGAGAGGATTCCTTGTAATCCTCGTGAGTAGTACAAAAAAGGAAAAAATAGTCCCAAATATCCATTGAATATAAAAGAACGGCTTTATTCGTCAAACATAAAAAATTGACATGGTTCACACAAAATCAAAGTTGGGTTTTACGTGTTTCGGCTAGGGCCGTACTCATAAACCTGATAAGGCACCGGTGAGTGCCATTTAAAAAGGATTAATACATGATGGTTATTGGTTGGTGTTAAACACACCCCTATTAACCATTTAATTATCTGAATATACACAGTAAACCTTAAGAGCAACATGAACGGTCTATAAGGTAAAGTGCTAAAGGACAGTACAACTGAACAATATGTATAAATATACAAACATAAGCATTCAGTATAATATATATTGATCTTAAACAACATAGGTGAATTTAAGTACACAGTTGTACGCTCAATAGTATTAAAAGTTAAACAGACACAGTATTTAGATCATTGAAATTTGTAAAAAAACAAACAAAACAAATCGAAACTGCAACATAATATCTTACAATATGCAAGTTTAAACAATGATAAGCCTAACCAAATCAAATCAAATGGATAGTGCTATACAGTTTCAAATCTAGTCAATGCAAACTTCATAGATAATTCATTGTTAACAAAAAGATTTTTTCTTTCTTTCTTACAAGTGATCTTGTTATATTATATACTATAAGGTCTAGATTAAGCTTAAAATTGATTTAGTAGATATGTAGATATGTGAATCGTAATCACAAGATGTGATGGACAAAGTATAGGGAATTAGCCACCTGTTACCAACCAAGCGGGGGTATATCCCTATCCCTGTATTGCACATACATAAATAAATTAAATACAAATCAAAATCAAAAATTGAATAAGAACAAAAGTTTTCCTAAGAGCTGAGCTGAGTTAAACCAAAGATCATCATAATTGGCTTGAATGTGCACTGGACCATGGAACAATCATTTCCAATGATTTATGATGTCAAACTCACAATTAAAATCATAAGGAACCTGAGTATGGAGTTTCATGATCTAGTACACCTTCTGTTTTGCCAATAATTGATCCTTGTTGCCTCCCCTATGGGGCAATCGTATTGTTTCAATGCCTCGCCATTTAAATGATCCGGTATCCTTGCTGTGCACCTCTATGAAGTGCCTTGAAAGGGCAGAGCATGGTTTTTCATATTTAATGTAACCAAGGTGTTCACGGACACAAGTCCGGACATCTCTGCTAGTCATGCCAACATACTGCTTAGAATGTTCTTGGCTTTCAATGAGGTACACAACATAGGAACTGGAACAATTGTTACATCCCTTGGTTGCAAACCTTTGCGTGGTATTGCATGAATAGAAATCCTTCCCTTCAGTGATGAAATCACAGGCCTTACACCTGTGATTTCCACATTTGTAAGTGCCATTAACTTGGAACCATGAGCCAGCATTCCTCTGTTTAGAAGGTAATTGACTTGGGGCTAAAATATTACCCAAAAGTAAGGTTTTTTGAATAAACACATTAAAGCCCTTTTCTACTGTAGATTTCAAGTGAATATCACCCAAAAGGATCGGAAAATATATTTAATGATGTTACAAACAGAGGTAAAATCTGATGAGTATTGGGTAATAAAGGACAGGGGTCTGTCACCCCTGTTCTCCTGCCTTTTAGATTCTGAGACTCTCCTACCTTCTGAAAAGGTTTTTTTAGCCAGATGGTTAAGTAATTTAGGGGAGTAGCCTCTACTTTTAAGTCTTTGTTTAATATCCCTACATTCCTCAACAAAATAACTATCCCGGCTACAAATTCTCCTGGCTCTGAGGAATTGGCTTTTGGCTATTACGTTGAACACATGGGGAGGATGCCCACTTTTGTTGTGGAGAATAGTATTCCCTGATATGGGTTTTCTATATAGTTTTGAATTGATTTTATGTTCCACAGAATCGCCCATTAGGGTAATATCCAAAAAATTGACAACTTTATTGTGCCACTCATAGGTAAATTTTAAACCATGCTGGCCATCATTTAGGTATTGATAAAGATCAGGTCGTCTATGAAACAACGATAAAAGACTACTTCTGTCCCGAAGGGGTTATCTCCACCATAAATGAAGAAACGTTCCAGCCAGCCCATGAACAAATTAGCATAAGAGGGGGCAAATTGTACTCCATGGCTGTACTCTGTTTCTGCAGGTAAAATACCCCATCAAAACAGAAGTAGTTGTGTTCTAACAAGTAATGTGTAATACGCAAAAGATATGTTATAGTGTCTGTCGTTAAATCGGCACTAGAAGTCAAAAAGCATTTAATAGCCTCTAAACCCATGTCATGGGGTATGCTGGAGTACAAAGAGACCACGTTGATGGTGAGCCAACTGTAGTGTTCATGCCATTCAATTTGTTCCAGCATACCCAACACATGTGGTGTGTCTCGAATGTAACTGGGTAAAGCTAAAACATAGGGCTGAAGTACCCCATCTAGCCAGTCACACAAAGGCTCCAACAAGGAGCCTATCCCTGACACAATTGGGCGACCCTTAATGTTGGTAAGACTTTTATGAACTTTTGGCAGATGGTGAAAGACGGGAATAATAGGATGTTGAACATAAAGGGAATCTGCTGTTTGTTGATCAAATATTCCCAATTCCACCCCGTCATCCAGCATCTGCCCCAGTTCATATTGAAAAGATTTAGTGGGATTTTTATTGACAGTGGAGTATGTACATTGATCATTTAATTGGCGTAATGCCTCACCTACATACTCAACACGGTCAAGAACCACAACACTACCCCCCTTGTCAGATTGTCTTATAACAATGCATTCATTATTTTGAAGTGAAGCAACAGCTTCTTTCTCTGACCTAGAGAGGTTGTGCGTGGTTGGTGCAGTTGACAAGTTTAGTTTATGTAGATCCTCTACAATTTTTTGGAGAGGGAGGCCACGTCTGAAGTTTTTGCATCTAATGTTACACTTCCTCATAGAAAAGCTACTTCAAGCTTTTACCCCGTATATCATCGGGGGAAAATACTTGGAGGTGTTTCATAAAAGAGTTGTAGAGGATCTACATAAACTAAACTTGTCAACTGCACCCATCACACACAACCTCTCTAGGTCAGAGAAAGAAGCTGTTGCTTCACTTCAAAATAACAAATCCATCGTTATGACAATCTGACAAAGGGGGTAGTGTTTTGGTTCTTGACCGTGTTGAGTATGTAGGTGAGGCATTACGCCAATTAAATAATCAATGTACATACTCCACTGTCAATAAAAATCCCACTAAATCTTTTCAATATGAACTGGGGCAGATGCTGGATGACGGGGTGGAATTGGGAATATTTGATCAACAAACAGCAGATTCCCTTTATGTTCAACATCCGATTATTCCCGTCTTTCACCATCTGCCAAAAGTTCATAAAAGTCTTACCAACATTAAGGGTCACCCAATTGTGTCAGGGATAGGCTCCTTGTTGGAGCCTTTGTGTGACTGGCTAGATGGGGTACTTCAGCCCTATGTTTTAGCTTTACCCAGTTACATTCGAGACACACCACGTGTTGGGTATGCTGGAACAAATTGAATGGCATGAACACTACAGTTGGCTCACCATCTACGTGGTCTCTTTGTACTCCAGCATACCCCATGACATGGGTTTAGAGGCTATTAAATACTTTTTGACTTCTAGTGCCAATTTAACGACAGACACTATAACATATCTTTTGCGTATTACACAGTACTTGTTAGAACACAACTACTTCTGTTTTGAAGGGGTATTTTACCTGCAGAAACAGGGTACAGCCATGGGTGCAAAATTTGCCCCCTCTCATGCTAATTTGTTCATGAGCTGGCTGGAACGTTTCTTCATTCATGGTGGAGATAACCCCTTTGGGACAGAAGTAGTCTTTTATCGTCGTTTCATAGACAACCTGATCTTTATCTGGTCGTCTACTGAAATAAGAGCTAAATTATTCTTTCAATACCTAAATGATGGCCAGCATGGTTTAAAATTTACCTATGAGTGGCACAGTAAAGTTGTCAATTTTTTGGATATTACCCTAATGGGCGATTCTATGGAACATAAAATCAATTCAAAACTATATAGAAAACCCATATCAGGGAATACTATTCTCCACAACAAAGGTGGGCATCCTCCCCATGTGTTCAACATAATAGCCAAAAGCCAATTCCTGAGAGCCAGGAGAATTGTCACGCCGCCGCCGGAAGTTCCGGCGGCTCTTCCGGCGTGTTTGGTTGCTGGGCAACGTCTGCCTCTCTCTGGGCCGTCCCCTCTGATGACGTCAGGACCGACTTCTTATTCCGGTCTCTCAATCCTCCGGTGCCTGATTATTCTTTTTCATTCCGGAGGCTATTGTGAGTACGCTTGATTTCTTTAACCAGTTTCTGAACCTGTGCCTGAACAACTACGCTACTGATTAACCCTCAAACTGCCTGATTCCAAGTTGCCAAACCCTGCATATACGACTACGCTATTGCTTAACCCTCAAACTGCCTGATTACAAGTTGCCAAACTCTGCTTACAAGTCTATTCTATGGTTAACCCTCAAACTTCCTGATTACAAGTTGCCAAGCCCTGCATATACGACTACGCTATTGCTTAACCCTCAAAAGTGCCTGATTGTCAAGTTGCCTAATCCTTCCTTATTGACTGTTTGTTTTTGGTTCCCTAATCTGAAGTTTACCTGCAACAATCAAGATTTACTTTATTCTTTCCTGAGAACCCAGACACTGCTCCATATCGTGAGTACCTTGTTTTATAGTAGTTGTCGTGGGGTCACATCCTGGATTAAACTCAGAGTGCAAGGGTGTTATTTTAGTTCGCCCTAGCATTTGGGTCTTCTTCTGGACGAGGCTACTTCCCTAAATTACTTAACCATCTGGCTAAAAAACCTTTTCAGAAGGTAGGAAAGTCTCAGAATCTAAAAGGCAGGAGAACAGGGGTGACAGACCCCTGTCCTTTATTACCCAATACTCATCAGATTTTACCTCTGTAACATCATTAAAAAATATTTTCTGATCCTTTTGAGCGATATTCACTTGAAATCTACAGTAGAAAAGGGCTTTAATGTGTTTATTCAAAAAAACCTTACTTTGGGTAATATTTTAGCCCCAAGTCAATTACCTTCTAAACAGAGGAATGCTGGCTCATGGTTCCAAGTTAATGGCACTTACAAATGTGGAAATCACAGGTGTAAGGCCTGTGATTTCATCACTGAAGGGAAGGATTTCTATTCATATGATACCACGCAAAGGTTTGCAATCAAGGAATGTATCAATTGTTCCAGTTCCTATGTCGTGTACCTCATTGAGTGCCATGAACATTCTAAGCAGTATGTTGGCATGACTAGCAGAGATGTCCGGACTCGTGTCCATGAACACCTTGGTTACATTAAATATGAAAAACCATGCTCTGCCCTTTCAAGGCACTTCATAGAGGTGCACGGCATGGCAAGGATACCGGATCATTTAAATGGCGAGGCACTGAAAAAATACGATTGCCCCCTAGGGGAGGCAACAAGGATCAATTATTGGCAAAACAGGAGGTGTACTGGATCATGAAACTCCATACTCAGGTTCCTTATGGTTTTAATTGTGAGTTTGACATCATAAATCATTGGAAATGATTGTTCCATGGTCCAGTGCACATCCAAGCCAATTATGATGATCTTTGGTTTAACTCAGCTCAGCTCTTAGGACAACTTTTGTTCTTATTCAATTTTTTATTTCGATTTGTATTTAATTGATTTATGTATGTGCAATACAGGGATAGGGATATACCCCGGCTTGGTTGGTAACAGGTGGCTAATTCCCTATACTTTGTCCATCACATCTTGTGATTAAGAATTCACATATCTACATATCTACTAAATCAATTTTAAGCTTAATCTAGACCTTATAGTATATAATATAATAAGATCACTTGTAAGAAAGAAAGAAAAAATCTTTTTGTTAACAATTAATTATCTATGAAGTTTGCATTGACTAGGTTTGAAACTGTATAGCACTATCCATTTGATTTGATTTGGTTAGGCTTATCATTGTATAAACTTGCATATTGTAAGATATTATGTTGCAGTTTCGATTTGTTTTGTTTGTTTTTTACAAATTTCAATGATCTAAATACTGTGTCTGTTTAACTTTTAATACTATTGAGCGTACAACTGTGTACTTAAATTCACCTATGTCGTTTAAGATCAATATATATTATACTGAATGCTTATGTTTGTATATTTATACATATTGTTCAGTTGTACTGTCCTTTAGCACTTTACCTTATAGACAGTTCATGTTGCTCTTAAGGTTTACTGTGTATATTCAGATAATTAAATGGTTAATAGGGGTGTGTTTAACACCAACCAATAACCATCATGTATTAATCCTTTTTAAATGGCACTCACCGGTGCCTTATTAGGTTTAAGAGTACGGTCCTAGCCGAAAAGCGTAAAACCCGACTTTGATTTTGTGTGAACCATGTAAATGTTTAATGTTTGATGAATAAAGCCGGTCTTTTATATTCAATGGATATTTGGGACTATTTTTTCCTTTTTTGTACTACAATGGGTAGTGGTTTTAATGAGAAAAAATTGAAATTTCTGGTATAAAAAATAAATCTAATGGAGTAATGTCTCATACATTTAATAGGATGCACTGCACATGTGCACGGGTGAAGTTTTCAGTTCGCTGAATCTTTCAATCTAAATATTTGAAATTCTTATTTTTTAAATATACGTTCCCTGTAAGCTGTGCACATACTAACTGAAGGAAACATAGAACATACACAAAGAGAGAAGTGCTCAACCAGGGAATAATAGCATAATAGCTTTTTCTATAGCTAATTAACACCCTAGAAGGAGCCTCTTTTTGCCAAGCAAATGCCTTTTACAGGGAGGAACTGTCCTGTAGTATATCAGTCTAATCCCGACTAAGTGGTACAGTTCACCCCTAAAATACCAGAGACATGGCAAACCCCAGACGTGGACCCGTTGCCCAATGTGCCGAGAGGGATATGGCTGCACCGCACCGACAAGGCCCGAAATATACGTCTGGGGTTTGCCATGTCTCGGTGTAAAATTTAATGAGGATTTGAAAAGGATTGAAAGTTGGCAAAATGTGTGTGTCAAAGTGAAAAAGAAAATAGACGTCTGTTTTTTGCGCTCTTTAACTTTAGAGGGTATGGTGTTAGTTATTAAGACAGTGATTTTTATTATTCTAATGTATATTAGTCATGTGTTTCTAGTGCCTTATCAATGTTGGAGAAAAATTGTGCGCATGTTGTTTTTGTTTTTATAGAGTGCTGGAATGGAGAAGCTGGGTAGAGAGAAAGTGGTGGACCTGAAAGAGAATGGAGGAAAGGATTTTCCTGAAGTCCAAAAAGTGTCACAAATGGGTTTATTTAACTTTTTTGTGTGTGGTCTCCTCCTGTTTAATAAAGTGTATTTTTGTTCTCTGTAGGTGGACATTTACAGTTTATTTAACTTTCTTAACTTTTCATTTTCTTATCAAGATTTTCATTCAAATTAGTTTGTTTTGCTTTAGAATTGTTGCAATGTTTTTATTAAGCTTTTGTTATGGATTTTATTCCTGTAAATTTATATTTTATTAATTAAAAAAATAAAAAGTCTGGGGTTTACCAAGCCTCTTGTTGTATTTCCGGCTAGGGTCTACTGTTTAATCAGGATCAGACTCATACACTACAGGAAAGATTTCTGTGAAATGTGCATGCTGGGCAAAAAGAGGCTGCTTCTGGGGTGGTAACAAGCCATAGAACAAGCTACTACGCTATAGTTTGTTCCCTGGTTGAGTGCTTCTCTCTTTTTGGAAACATAGAACATCACAAATTTTGTGATCTACTGGCCACACACCTGACCTATACACCTATACAGCTCCATGTCATAATGAAAGAAGATCTTTTTACAGTTCACTTGCTCACCTGCAGTGCAGTTGAGGGAGCTTGACAGCACTTTGACAGTAATCACTTCCCCAAGTGGGCGTCCAATTGAGAACATGCAGTCCTTCTCCACCAGTCCTCCAGTGTTAACAACTCCGGAGGTGTTAAGGAACATCTGTCCACAAACACCTGGAAATAAAATATGACTGGATAGGAAGAAAGATGTTTTCTAGAGACCTCATTGAGAGTACAAGAAGCCTAACATAAGGCAGAAAGACAAATATCCTTTAATCCCACAAAATCTTTATACTGTACCTACACATGTTATTACATTTTTTTTAGTTTCTTATAATTAAAAACTAGTGGGAAATGTATTGTCGTAGCCAAACACACATTGCTATGATTCTGTAGGGACTGATTTATGAAAGTGTGAGCGGACATGATACGATGTAGCGTATCATGTCCACCGCACATCGCTAAATGCAGGCAGCATATGCTGTCGGCATTTATCATTGCACAAGCAGTTCTTGTGAACTGCTTGTGCAATGCCACCCCATGTAGATTTGCGGCCAATCGGAGTGTCGATCAGCCTGATCGTATAGGATCGGGCGGATCGATGTCGGCAGTCTCAGAGCAGGCGGACAAGTTATGGGGCAGCAGTCTTTAGGTTCATAACTGCTGTTTCCGGCGAGCCTAAATGCTCGCGCGGAAACAGGGGCATATTGCTCCATTCGGAGCTTGATAATTCGGCCCCTTAGTCTTTAATATCACTGTAAATAATAATAAATAACGTGCCATATTCTATCTTAAGAATCTTTTTTTTTGTTTATTAAGTAAATCTATCACTTACTATCCAATATTATTTGGCAAGCACCAGCTATAGTGATTATTATATTAATATATTAATATGTTAGTGATTGTGTTGTAGGTGCAGAACAGTGTCTCAGTTTGAGCAATACGTAACTGGCATCAGTGTCCTCGTCCAAGGCAGGAACACGGTCATCTTGTCCCTCAGAAGCTTTATATTGGGGCACCATAGAAGGGGTCACCGTGAAGTTGCTGAAGGCTCCTGTTTCAGACGTCTTCATGACCTGTGTGCAGGGTACTTCCGAGCAGCCACGTAGAGTCATGGGTTTCGGCGTGTGCCCACAAAACGTGGGTCTCACTTGCTGTCGGGTTTTTAGGTTAGTACAGAAATCCTGACGACTTTGGATTCCATTCCCACAGGTAACTGAACACTAAATCCAATAGATAAGGAAGAAACGAGATTATTCTGCAAAGTTAGTGAGGGGGAATCTATTTCTTCACAAATATGTGGTCTATCAGGTTACGGGATGTCGTAAGGGAGTACATTTTGGCAAATTTTATAATTATGTTTAGAAAACATTTTTAATCTTAAAATAATGAGTAGAGAATTAAAACATATTTATTAAGTATGTGATTAGCTTGAATGTCGGTATTCCAGTATTTGATTGATAATTATTTACTAAATATGACCACTGTGAAACAGAAATATAAAGGTAATACCACATAAATTTTTCTTTCATGATTCAGACAAAGCATATGCCATACACATTTTTAAAAGTTTTCAAATTTGCTTCTTTCTTGGTATTCTTTGTTGAAGAGATAGCTAGATAGCTAGTGTGCACATTTCTGGAGCAGTACATGACAAGAAACTCTGCTGCCACCCACTGTTCTTGCAAATGTATAACAGTTATAAAACTGCTGCCATATATTGCTTCAGTCACGTGCACGCTCCTACACCGTCCTACCTGCTTTTCAACAAAAAAATGCCAAGATAATGAAGTAAATTTGATAATAGAAGTAAATTTGGAAAAAAAAATTAAAATCATTTAATGTGATTCTTGAAATATTTATTTTGGGGGGGTTTCATGTTTCTTTAATACAAATATTGTAATATTAATATGGAGAATAAAAATAATGAGTTATCTAAGATTTTTTTTTTGTTTCTAAGATTTACCTTGCTCCACGGACCAACATCCCATGAGTAAAAGCAATTCGACACAATACACGGTATAAGGGAAGGTGGTTTTTCCTGAGACTGACAACTTCCTACATCAGCTTCTGTCTCAACACCAGCAAGAGTCTGCACACATATGACACGTTGCTTAGAGATCCCGTAACCACAGGCCGAAGAACAAGGACCTGTTTCTGCAACTTTCCACCTGATGGAACAATCAGACAATTTCTCATAGTTTATACCAGGGATGATCCCTTTAGCAGTCACTGATATTTTGCACATCTTTAAAATCTATTAACTGAATCTAGTAAATAAATAGGACCAGAACTTTAGACTGTCTGGTCAACAGTACATGTAAACATGGTCTTTAAATCCCATGACCGTGTAAAGTATATACAGATCCAAATGGGTATCAAGTTAGATGGTTTGTATCTGAATCAAGTTAGATAATTCAGATGGAGCATGACATTTTAAGCAACTTTCTAATTTATTCCTATCATCAATGTTTCTTCATCCTCTGGTATCTTTATTTGAAAAAAAGGAATGAAAGCTTAGGAGGCGGCCCCTTTTTGGTTCAGCACCTTGGGTAGTGCTACATTTAGCCACCAATCCGCAAAGGCTACCCAGGTGCAGAACCTAAAATGGGCTTGCTCCTACGTTTTCAGTCCTACTTTTCAAATAAATATACCAAGAGAACAAAGAAAAAATTATAATATGAGTAAATTAGAATGTTGCTTAAAATTGCCTGCTCTACCTCAATCATAAAAGAAAAAAATGTGGGTTAAGTATCCCTTTAAGGTAACAGATATAAAGGAACAGATTGAGGTTCTCTGGTTGATCAAAACCAGGTGGTTTTCCAAATGTGGTCCTCTGATTCACTTTAAGCAGCGAGATTTGGAATGATATATACTGGTCTAGTGTATAATCTATACCAACATAAGTAGTAAATTGTCAGAAAAATGAGATGAAATACCTGGGAGGGCACGGATGCTGGTTGCAGGACTCCTGTCCTTGAGGATGGGGAAGATGTTGACATTCTGCATCATTAACAATTTGTTCTGTGCTTTCTTCTTCCTTAGTTTCTTGAGTACAATACAGAACTCTCTGCAATACTCCACCTCCACAGCTTACGCTGCAAGAGCCAATCTTATATCGCCACCTGTAAAGAAATGTTACTGTAGGCGAGCATTGGCGTTGACTATATCTGCTTAAAGAGATATAAAACAGTCTGTTCCATTGTTTTAATAAAAAAGCACTAAGCAGTGGGTTATACTTAATAGAAAACAATCGGGATGAATGACAGCCCCTGCTAGCGCCAATGAGCAGGGGGTGGCATTGCACAATCATTTCACCAGAAATGCTTGTGCAATGACAACTTCGGACAGTGTATGCTGTCTGCATTTAGCTATGTTGAGCGAACATGATTCACTATAGTAAATCATGTCCACTCGACATTTAATAAATCTACCTCATTGTGTGATTTTTAAAAAAAATGATGCCAAAAATCAAGCAAAGGCATCATTTTGTTTTTTTGTCCAGTTATACTGTTGTCTGGGAATGATCTATGAGCTGTGATTTGGTCATTACCGGACTGGACAGGGCTCGTGAGCGCACGGTTTGCTGTTGCTTGGACGAGGAATTCTACTGCACTTAGAATGAGGAAGAGGATATGAGATGATATTGTCCTTTCTCACACAGAGGACGGCAAGAGGGATAGTCCCACCTCCACAGGTCACAGGGCAGGGAGACAGCTCCCTCACCTCCCAGCTGTAGGTAAAAGATAAATTATTACTTCTCAGAATTTATTATTAAGATGACACTTTACCAAATAGAACTGCAGTTGCTTATTGACACCCTACAATGCTGACCATGGCGCCAAGCATTATTTTACATCATTGTAAGAATGAAGAAATGAGAAACATTATATTCTCAAATGCTAAATGAAATGCATAGAAGAAATATACATTATCTAGACTCCAGTTCACTTGTTTTCATGCAAAAATGAAAACCACTCTATGATCTTAAAGCAAACCCCAATTTAATTTCAGAGTTTGCTGTGTGAAACCTTTGAATTCATCTACTTGTTATATTAGTTTATATGGCATTATGGCCGATTCAACAGACAAGTCCATTACAATCACATGCTTTGCACTGCCCTTCTAATGGATTGGAACAGACCCCTAATCTAGTAAACAATAGAAAGTTGGAGATTTCTCTCCACTTCTATTAATATCAGCTGCAGCAGAATATTACATTGGCGGGCAGGCTCCTGGTTTGCAGACATCCTGTTGTATCTCTGGTTTTACTGTCTGGTTACATTTTTCTTCCAACGTTTCTTCCTTGGAATGAAAATCAAGACAAACATAGCTCAGCTCCAAAGTTCCTAAAAAAAAACAAGAAGTGCATTAGCTTTAACGTGACATTTTGGGGAGGAACTTTCCCCTTCCTCAGACACAATACAAGGTGCAATAGGGCAAGTATGTAAACCCCAAACAATTGTCAAGTTACGCTCATGTATGGCGTTTCACACAGTCTCAGAGTCAAACCGTAACTGACATAAGCATATTAATGAAAGTGATGTATTCGCTCCAGCAATATCTACACTGTGAGGCCCATTTATCAAGCTCCGAAAGGAGCTTGAGGGCTCGTGTTTCTAGCGAGCCTGCAGCCTCGCCAGAAACAGCATTTATGAAGCAGCGGTCTAAAGGCCGCTTCTCCATAACCCTGTCCGACTGCTCTGAGCAGGCGGACAGACATCGCCAAAAATCAACCCGATCGAGTACGATCAGGTTGATTGACACCCCCCCGCAAATCTGCAGGGGGCGGCGTTGCACCAACAGCTCACAAGAGCTGCTGGTGCAATGCTGAATACGGAGAGAGTATTGCTCTCCGCATTCAGCAAGGTCTGTGGGACCTGATCCGCCCTGTCGGATCAGGTCCGACAGACCTTTAATAAATAGGCCTCTGTGTGTCAACATAAGCATCTCAATGGTAAAAGCAGAAGTGATACATGCGTTTTAGTGATGTGTATTTGTGTGTCAATATAAATATAAATAAAAAATCATTACAACGATGCTCATCAATATATATAGATATACATCGAGTCACATGTCATCATGAAATGAGTAATATATCAAACTGCAATAAAAACACTCTTCTTATAAAGTAAGAGTGCATAATCATTTAGTTATCTACTAACTCAGAGTAGATAAAAAAAACAATAAAAACTAAAACATAAAAAATAGAAAATGACACAAATTATGTCCATTTATCATATCACATCTTATATCACTTTATATAAAGTGCTAATATTGCACTTTAGTAGTTGCCTGGACTTGCTTTGGATGAAAAAGATGTAGTTGCATAAAAACTCATAGTGCATTGTACCGCCCCCTAGGAACATTTTCCAGCATTTGTCCTCTAATCGTTTCACTTACCTCTTTTAACATGGCTACAAAAAATATTACAACTTTTTCAAAGGCCCTAACAGGGGCACTTGCTGAAGCACTAATTGAATCGCTTACAGGACCATTCAAATAGAATTAATATCAGGTGTTATTTGTTAAAAGACAAATACAACTCACATGTGCATTAAAATGTTACCTTTTAAATTAAACACATTGGACATGCCTACATTGTTGTCGATAATAATTTATCATCCTCAGTAAAAAATTACGTTTTCCTGTTTAATGCTTAACATCCCTTAGTAGTTTACACTGACCTAATGTTTTCGCTTTGCACTTCCTAAATATTACCAGCAGTTTACCACTTTTTGTCTCTCATTGAAATCAGTGGGAAACGCTTAACAAGAATTGGTACCGCGTTTAAAGTATACAAAGGGGCATATGTATTAAGCTCTGAATGGAGCTTGATGCCCCGTGTTTCTTGCGAGCCTGCAGGCTCGCCAGAAACAGCATTTATGAAGCAGCGGTCACAAAGACCGCTGCTCCATAACCTGTCCGCCTGCTCTGAGCAGGCGGACAGACATCGCCACAATACAACCCGATCGAGTATGATCGGGTTGATTGACACCCCCCTGCTGGCGGCCTATTGGCCGTGAGTCTGCAGGGGGCGGCGTTGCACCAGCAGCTCTTGTGAGCTGCTGGTGCAATGATGAATACGGCGAGCGTATTGCTCGTCGTATTCAGCGCAAGGTCTAGCGGACCTGATCCGCACTGTCGGATCAGGTCCGCCAGACCTT
Organism: Bombina bombina; assembly: GCF_027579735.1. Lineage (NCBI taxonomy): Eukaryota > Metazoa > Chordata > Amphibia > Anura > Bombinatoridae > Bombina > Bombina bombina. The sequence continues at coordinate 34,016,774 of NC_069510.1, read as the reverse complement.
GATACATATGCCCCAAAGCATTGTTTTACCCATGCAGAACATTGACCAAAATTTATGTTTCTCATTACTACATGTTAAAGGGAAATGAAACCCAATTTTTTTTCATGATTTAGAAATAGCATAACATTTTAAACAACTTTCTAATTTACTTCTATTATCTAACTTGCTTCATTCTCTTGATATCCTTTTCTGAAAAGCATATCTAGCTATGCTCAGCAGCTGCTGATTGGTGGTTGCACATAGATGCCTTGTGTGGTTGGCTCACCCATGTGCATAGCTATTTCTTCAACAAAGGATATCTAATAATGAAGCAAATTAGATCATTCAAGTAAATTGGAATGTTATTTAAAATGTAATTCTCTACCAGAATCATGAAAGAAAAATATTGGGTTTAGTGTCCCTTTAAGGCACAAAAAGCAATCAAAATAGACACTGTACAAAGGGAATTGGTTGTGAGTATAATTTATCACTGAGGTAAACATCCTTTGCATGTGTAAAATTAAACTCTAAAAAATTTGAATGCCATTCATATATAAGCATAATGATTATATTTCTTAACTTTTTTAGTAACTTTTGTAATATTCTCTATCATTGATTGAATTAAAAAACAACTTTTGCTGATTTGGCTAGTTTTTCATCTAAAAATAAGAAGAGCAGTGTGGGAAATAATTTTCTCATACCAGAAACTATTCTACTCTTCTAAAATTTTTATATTTCTTATACTGTAAATTGTGAAACCAATAAGGCACAAGGTTTAGAATGGAGTCCACAATTGCAGAACTCACTTTACAGACCGTGTTTTCAAAAACTCACAGAATAGGACTTATAAAATTCACTCTTACTGTAGAGACCGTGGCCTCTAGTTATCAACGTGTCTACTTACCTGCATTCGCCGGCCCCAATACGCTCGCCTAAGCTCGCCTAACATCGCCGACGCAGACCTGAATACGTTTGCCAAAGTTATCAAGAAAGCAGTCAAAAAGCCGCGCACCAAGTACAGTGCGATGAGCAGCAGACTGTTGTTAACTGAGAGTCATCGATCTTGCTGCTCATCGGCTTATTCACAGCTTTCTTGCTAGCCTGTCACTAAGCACCCACACTATACTATACAGTTTTACCCCCTAAACCGCAGCTCCCGGAGCCACCTGCACCTAAATAAACTTATTAACCCCTAAACCGCCACTCCTGGACCCCTCCGCAACTATAATAAATATATTAACCCCTAAACCGCCGCTCCTGGACCCCGCCACCACTATAATAAATATATTAACCCCTAAACCGCCGCTCCTGGACCCCACCGTCACCTACATTATACCTATTAACCCCTAATCTGCTGCCCCCTATACCGCCGCCACCTAAATAAAGTTATTAACCCCTATCCTGCCGATCCCGGACTCCGCCGCAAATAAATTAATTGTTTAACCCCTAAACCACCACACCCGGAGCCCTCCGCCAATTACATTGCATTTATTAACCCCTATCCTGCCCCCCCTACACCGCCGCCACCTACAGTACATTGATTAACCCCTAATCTACCCCCCTACAAATCCGCCACTATATGAAATGAATTAACCCCTAAACCTAAGTCTAACCCTAACACCCCCCTAACTTAAATATTATTTAAATTAATCTAAATAAATATTCCTATAATTAAATAAATTAATCCTATTTAAAACTAAATACTTACCTGTAAAATAAACCATAAGATAGCTACAATATAACTATTAGTTACATTGTAGCTATGTTAGAGTTTATTTTTATTTTACAGGCAACTTTGTATTTATTTTAACTAAGTACAATAGCTATTAAATAGTTATTAACTATTTAATAGCTACCTAGCTAAAATAAATACAAAATTACCTGTAAAATAAATCCTAACCTAAGTTACAATTACACCTAACACTACACTATCATTAAATAAATTAAATTAATTAACTACAATTACCTAACATTAAATAAAATTAACTAAAAATAACTAAAGTACAAAAAAAACCTCTAAATTACAGAAAATAAAAAATTACAAGAAGTTTAAACTAATTACACCTAATCTAAGCCCCCTAATAAACTAAAAAGCCCCCCCAAATAATAAAATTCCCTACCCTATACTAAATTACAAATAGCCCTTAAAAGGGCTTTTTGCGGGGCATTGCCTCAAAGTAATCAGCTCTTTTACCTGTAAAAAAAGAAATACAACCCCCCAACATTAAAACCCACCACCCACACACCCAACCCTACTCTAAAACCCACCCAAACCCCCCTTAAAAAAACCTAACACTAACCCCTTGAAGATCACCCTACCTTGAGATGTCTTCACCCAGCCGGGCACAAGTGGTCCTCCATACGGCAGAAGTCTTCATCCGATCGGGGCAAAAGAGGTCCTCCAGACGGTAGAAATCTTCATCCATTCGGCATCTTCTATCTTCATCCTTCCGGAACTTCAATCCGATTGGCTGATTACATCAGCCAATCTGATTTTTCCTACCTTAATTCTGATTGGCTGATAGAATCCTATCAGCCAATCGGAATTCGAGGGACGCCATCTTGGATGATGTCATTTAAAGGAACCTTCATTCTTCGTTAGGACTTTGATTGAAGAGGATGGCTCCGCGTCGGCTGGATAGAAGATGGCTCCACTCCGGAAGGATGAAGATAGAAGATGCCGCATGGATGAAGATTTCTACCGTCTGGAGGACCTCTTCTGCCCCGATCAGATGAAGACTTCTGTCGTATGGAGGACCACTTGTGCCCGGCTGGGTGAAGACGTCTCAAGGTAGGGTGATCTTCAAGGGTTTAGTGTTAGGTTTTTTTAAGGAGGGTTTGGGTGGGTTTTAGAGAAGGGTTTGGTGTGTGGGTGGTGGGTTTTAATGTTGGGGGGGTTGTATTTCTTTTACAGGTAAAAGAGATTATTACTTTGGGGCAATGCCCCGCAAAAAGCCCTTTTAAGGGCTATTTGTAATTTAGTATAGGGTAGGGAATTTTATTATTTTGGGGGGCTTTTTTATTTTATTAGGGGGCATAGATTAGGTGTAATTAATTTAAACTTCTTGCAATTTTTTTTATTTTCTGTAATTTAGAGGGTTTTTTTTTGTACTTTAGTTATTTTTAGTTAATTTTATTTAATGTTAGGTAATTGTAGTTAATTAATTAGTTATATCGTAGCTATCTAAGGGTTTATTTTACAGGTAAGTATTTAGTTTTAAATAGGATTCATTTATTTAATTATAGGAATATTTATTTAGATTAATTTAAATAATATTTAAGTTAGGGGGGTGTTAGGGTTAGACTTAGGCTTAGGGGTTAATTCATATATTGGCGGCGGTGTAGGGGGGTAGATTAGGGGTTAATCAATGTACTGTAGGTGGCGGCAATGTAGGGGGGGCAGGATAGGGGTTAATAAATGTAATGTAGGTGGCGGAGGGCTCCGGGTGCGGCAGTTTAGGGGTTAAACAATCAATTTATTTGCGGCGGGGTCCAGGATCGGCAGGATAGGGGTTAATAACTTTATTTAGGTGGCGGCGGTATAGGGGGCGGCAGATTAGGGGTTAATAGGTATAATGTAGGTGGCGGCAGGGTCCGGGAGTGGTGGTTTAGGGGTTCATATATTTATTATAGTGGCGGTGGGGTCCGGGAGCGGTGGTTTAGGGGTTCATATATTTTTTATAGTGGCGGCGGGGTCCGGGAGTGGCGGTTTAAGGGTTGATAAGTATAATGTAGGTGGCGGCAGTGTAGGGGGGGAAGATTAGGGGTGTTTAGACTCGGGGTACATGTTAGGGTGTTAGGTGCAGACACTTCCCATAGAAATCAATGGGATATCTACTGCTGGGATTCACCGCCTCCAGTGCGGCGTATTGAACACCAGGTACGCTGGGCCGGAATAGTGGCGAGCGTACCTGGTTGTTCTTTGATAACTAACAAAAGTAGTCAGATAGTGCCGAACTTGCGTTCGGAACATCTGGAGTGACGTAACTATCGATCTGTGTCGGACTGAGTCCGGCAGATCGTAGGTTACGTCACTAGATTCTACTTTTGCCGGTCTGTAGGGCTTGATAACTATGGCGAATCAGCTTCGCCACAAATACGCTGCGGAATTCCATCATATTTGCGGTTGACGGCTTGATAACTAGAGGCCCGTGTTTTCAAAAACTCACAGAATAGGATTTACAAAACTCACTCTCACTGTACAGACTGTGTTTTCAAAAACTCACAGAATGGCACTTACAAAACTCACTTTCACTGTAGAGACTGTTTTCAAAAATTCACAGAATGGAACTTACTAAACCCATTCAAACTGTAAAGGCTACTTTTTCAAAAACTCACAGAATGAAATTTACAAAACTCATTCTCACTCTACAGGACTACGTTTTAAAAAAACTCACAGAATGGGACTTACAAAATCCACTCTCACTGTACAGACCGAGTTTTCAAAAATTCACAGAATGGGACTTACAAAACTAATTCTCACTGTACAGACTACGTTTTCTAAAACTCACACGCCTAGATTTAGAGTTTTGTCGGTAACGACCCGTGTAGCTAACGCTGGCTTTTTTCTGGCCACACCTTTTAAATACCTCTGGTATTGAGAGTTCACAGAATGGCTGCGTTAGGCTCCAAAAAGGGAGCGTACAGGCATATTTACCGTCACTGCAACTCTCGATACCAGAATATGCACCTAACGCCCTAACATGAACCCCGAGTCTAAACACCCCTAACCTTACACTTATTAACCCCTATTCTGCCGCCCCCTCTATCGCTGACCCCTGCATATTATTATTAACCCCTAATCTGCCACTCTGTAAAACGCCGCTACTTACATTATCCCTATGTACCCCTAATCTGCTGTCCCTAACACCGCCAACCCCTATATTATATTTATTAACCCCTAATCTGCCCCCCACAACATCGCCTCCACCTAACTACACTTATTAACCCCTAATCTGCCGAGCGGACCGCACCGCTATTATAATAAAGTTATTAACCCCTAATCCGCCTCACTAACCCTATAATAAATAGTATTAACCCCTAATCTGCCCTCCCTAACATCGCCGACACCTAACTTCAAACATTAACCCCTAATCTGCCGACTGGAGCTCACCGCTATTCTAATGAATGTATTAACCCCTAAAGCTAAGTCTAACCCTAACACCCCCCTAAGTTAAATATAATTTACATCTAACGAAATTAATTAACTCTTATTAAATAAATTATTCCTATTTAAATCTAAATACTTACCTGTAAAATAAACCCTAATATAGCTACAACATAAATTATAATTATATTATAGCTATTTTAGGATTAATATTTAAATGACGTCATCCAAGATGGCGTCCCTCGAATTCCGATTGGCTGATAGGATTCTATCAGCCAATCGGAATTAAGGTAGGAATATTCTGATTGGCTGATGGAATCAGCCAATCAGAATCAAGTTCAATCCGATTGGCTGATCCAATCAGCCAATCAGATTGAGCTCGCATTCTATTGGCTGTTCCGATCAGCCAATCAGAATATTCCTACCTTAATTCCGATTGGCTGATAGAATCCTATCAGCCAATCGGAATTCGAGGGACGCCATCTTGGATGACGTCATTTAAAGGAACCGTCATTCGTCGTCTAGTCATCGGTTGAAGAGGATGTTCCGCGTCGGCTTGGAAGAAGATGGTTCCGCTCTGCTCCAGAAGAAAGAAGATTGAAGATGCGGCTTGATAGAAGACTTCATCCCGATGATGGACTTCCGACTTCAGCCCGATGATGGATTTCTTCAGCCGCCGCTTGGATCCAGACTTCAGCCCGAGGATGGACATCACTGTTCAGCCCCCTGCTTGGGCTTGGATCAACACTTCCGAGGACCGATCGGTGAACCTGGTATGGTGAAGATAAGGTAGGAAGATCTTCAGGGGCTTAGTGTTAGGTTTATTTAAGGGGGGTTTGGGTTAGATTAGGGGTATGTGGGTGGTGGGTTGTAATGTTGGGGGGGTATTGTATGTGGGTTTTTTTACAGGCAAAAGAGCTGAATTTCTTGGGGCATGCCCCGCAAAGGGCCCTGTTCAGGGCTGGTAAGGTAAAAGAGCTTTGAACTTTTTTAATTTAGAATAGGGTAGGGCATTTTTTATTTTGGGGGGCTTTGTTATTTTATTAGGGGGCTTAGAGTAGGTGTAATTAGTTTAAAATTGTTGTAATATTTTTCTAATGTTTGTAAATATTTTTTTATTTTTTGTAACTTAGTTCTTTTTTATTTTTTGTACTTTAGTTAGTTTATTTCATTGTATTTATTTGTAGATATTGTATTTAAATAATTTATTGATAGTGTAGTGTTAGGTTTAATTGTAAATAATTGTAGGTATTGTATTTAATTAATTTATTGATAGTGTAGTGTTAGGTTTAATTTTAGATAATTGTAGGTAGTTTATTTAATTAATTTATTGATAGTGTAGTGTTAGGTTTAATTGTAACTTAGGTTAGGATTTATTTTACAGGTAATTTTGTAATTATTTTAACTATTTTAGCTATTAAATAGTTATTAACTATTTAATAGCTATTGTACCTGGTTAAAATAAATACAAAGTTGCCTGTAAAATAAATATTAATCCTAAAATAGCTATAATATAATTATAATTTATGTTGTAGCTATATTAGGGTATATTTTACAGGTAAGTATTTAGCTTTAAATAGGAATAATTTATTTAATAAGAGTTAATTTATTTCGTTAGAATAAAATTATATTTAACTTAGGGGGGTGTTAGGGTTAAAATTAGCTTTAGGGGTTAAAAAATTTATTAGAGTAGCGGTGAGCTCCGATCGGCAGATTAGGGGTTAATACTTGAAGTTAGGTGTCGGCGATGTTAGGGAGGGCAGATTAGGGGTTAATACTATTTATTATAGGGTTATTGAGGCGGATTAGGGGTTAATAACTTTATTATAGTAGCGGTGAGATCCGCTCGGCAGATTAGGGGTTAATAAGTGTAGGCAGGTGGAGGCGACGTTGAGGGGGGCAGGTTAGGGGTTAATAAATATAATATAGGGGTCGGCGATGTTAGGGGCAGCAGATTAGGGGTACATAAGGATAAGGTAAGTAGCGGCGCTTTGCGGTCGGCAGATTAGGGGTTAATTACTGTAGGTAGCTGGCGGCGACGTTGTGGGGGGCAGGTTAGGGGTTAATAAATATAATATAGGGGTCGGCGGTGTTAGGGGCAGCAGATTAGGGGTACATAAGTATAACGTAGGTGGCGGTTGGCAGATTAGGGGTTAAAAAAAATTAATCGAGTGGCGGCGATGTGGGGGGACCTCGGTTTAGGGGTACATAGGTAGTTTATGGGTGTTAGTGTACTTTAGAGTACAGTAGTTAGGAGCTTTATAAACCGGCGTTAGCCCAGAAAGCTCTTAACTACTGACTTTTTTCTGCGGCTGGAGTTTTGTCGTTAGATTTCTAACGCTCACTTCAGCCACGACTCTAAATACCGGAGTTAGAAAGATCCCATTGAAAAGATAGGATACGCAATTGACGTAAGGGGATCTGCGGTATGGAAAAGTCGTGGCTGAAAAGTGAGCGTTAGACCCTTTCCTGACTGACTCCAAATACCGGCGGTAGCCTAAAACCAGCGTTAGGAGCCTCTAACGCTGGTTTTCACGGCTACCGCCAAACTCTAAATCTAGGCCACAGAATGGGACAAAACTCATGAAACACAAAGGAAAGCAGCTGCAGTCCATAAAATGAATAAACTCTTTATTAAAGCATGCATACTAAAACAGACACATATACCTTAGGGAGGGTCATAGATAGACTGTGATCAGAAGTGAATGCTATTTCAAATATAATATAAAGACCAATACATTCGAAATAGTGTTCACTTCTGATCACAGTCTATCTATGATTAAGTGCTTATAATAGCGCAAAACATGTCAGATGGAGTCCCCCTCCTAAGGTATATGTGTCCGTTTTAGTACGCATTCTTTAATAAAGAGTTTATTAATTTTAAGGACTGTTCATGCAGCTGCTTTCCTTTGTGCTTTATATGTGTCATGGGTAGTTTGCCCATTGCAGAATTGCACCCTGGCTGTCACTGGTTGGATCCGCGGGCCGTTTCCTTACCTGCTAAACTAACCCGGATTTTCACTTTTGAGTGGTAGCTATTCTGCTACAACTTACAAAACTCACTCTCACTGTACAGACTGTGTTTTCAAAAATTCACAGAATGGGACTTACAAAACTTACTCTCACTGTACAGACTACATTTTCGAAAACTCATAGAACTGGACTTACAAAGCTCACTCTCACTCTATAGACTACGTTTTCAAAAACTCACAGTTTGGGACTTACAAAATTCACTCTCACTGTAGAGACCGTGTTTTTAAAAACTCACAGAATAGGATTTACAAAACTCACTCTCACTGTATAGACTACATTTTCAAAAACTACAGAATGAAACTTACAAAACTCATTCTCACTCTACAGGACTACATTTTAAAAAAGTCCCAGAATAGGACTTACAAAACTCATTCTCACTCTACAGGAATACATTTTCAAAAAACTCACAGAATGTGACTTACAAAACTCACTCTCACTGTACAGACCGTGTTTTCAAAAACTCAAATAATGGGACTTACAAAATTCAATCTCACTGTACAGAATACGTTTTCTAAAACTCACAGTTTGGGACTTACAAAATTCACTCTCACTGTATAGACTACATTTTCAAAAACTTACAGAATGGGACTGACACAGCTCAAATAATGGGACTTACAAAATTCAATCTCACTGTACAGACTACATTTTCTAAAACTCACAGTTTGGGACTTACAAAATTCACTCTCACTGTATAGACTACATTTTCAAAAACTTACAGAATGGGACTGACACAGCTCACTCTCACTGTACAGACCGAGTTTTCAAAAAATTCACAGAAAGGGACTTACAAAACTAATTCTCACTGTACAGACTACGTTTTCTAAAACTCACAGAATGGGACAAAACTCATGAAGCACAAAGGAAAGCAGCTGCAGTCCTTAAAATGAATAAACTATTTATTAAAGAATGCATACTAAAACAGACACATATACCTTAGGAGGGTCATAGATAGACTGTGATCAGAAGATTTGGCTAGTTTTTCATCTAAAAATAAGAAGAGCAGTGTGGGAAATAATTTTCTCATACCAGAAACTATTCTACTCTTCTAAAATTTTTATATTTCTTATACTGTAAATTGTGAAAACAATAAGGCACAAGGTTTAAAATGGAGTCCAAAATTGCAGAACTCACTCTACAGACCGTGTTTTTAAAAACTCACAGGATAGGACTTATAAAATTCGCTCTCTCTGTAAAGGCCGTGTTTTCAAAAACTCACAGAATGGCACTTACAAAATTCACTCTCACTGTACAGACCGTGTTTTAAAAACTCAGAGAATGGGACTTACAAAACTCACTCTCACTGTATGGACCAGATTTTTAAAAACTCAGAGAATGGGACTTACAAAACTCACTCTCACTGTATTGACTGTGTTTTTAAAAACTCACAGAATGGGACTTACAAAACTCACTTTCACTGTAGAGACTGTTTTCAAAAACTCACAGAATGGGACTTACTAAACTCATTCGAACTGTACAGACGACGTTTTCAAAAACTCACAGAATGGAAGTTACAAAACTCACTCTCACTGTATAGACTACATTTTTAAAAACTCAAAGAATGAAACTTACAAAACTCATTCTCACTCTACAGGACCACATTTTCAAAAACTCCCAGAATGGGACTTACAAAACAAATTTTCACTTTACAGGACTACATTTTTAAAAACTCACAGAATGAAACTTACAAAATTCATACACACTCTACAGGACTACGTTTTTAAAAAAAACTCAGAATAAGACTTACAAAACTCACTCTCACTGTACAGACCGTGTTTTCAAAAACTCACAGAATGGGACTTACAAAATTCACTCTCACTGTATAGACTACATTTTCAAAAACTTACAGAATGGGACTGACACAGCTCAAATAATGGGACTTACAAAATTCAATCTCACTGTACAGACTACATTTTCTAAAACTCACAGTTTGGGACTTACAAAATTCACTCTCACTGTATAGACTACATTTTCAAAAACTTACAGAATGGGACTGACACAGCTCACTCTCACTGTACAGACCGAGTTTTCAAAAAATTCACAGAAAGGGACTTACAAAACTAATTCTCACTGTACAGACTACGTTTTCTAAAACTCACAGAATGGGACAAAACTCATGAAGCACAAAGGAAAGCAGCTGCAGTCCTTAAAATGAATAAACTATTTATTAAAGAATGCATACTAAAACAGACACATATACCTTAGGAGGGTCATAGATAGACTGTGATCAGAAGATTTGGCTAGTTTTTCATCTAAAAATAAGAAGAGCAGTGTGGGAAATAATTTTCTCATACCAGAAACTATTCTACTCTTCTAAAATTTTTATATTTCTTATACTGTAAATTGTGAAAACAATAAGGCACAAGGTTTAAAATGGAGTCCAAAATTGCAGAACTCACTCTACAGACCGTGTTTTTAAAAACTCACAGGATAGGACTTATAAAATTCGCTCTCTCTGTAAAGGCCGTGTTTTCAAAAACTCACAGAATGGCACTTACAAAATTCACTCTCACTGTACAGACCGTGTTTTAAAAACTCAGAGAATGGGACTTACAAAACTCACTCTCACTGTATGGACCAGATTTTTAAAAACTCAGAGAATGGGACTTACAAAACTCACTCTCACTGTATTGACTGTGTTTTTAAAAACTCACAGAATGGGACTTACAAAACTCACTTTCACTGTAGAGACTGTTTTCAAAAACTCACAGAATGGGACTTACTAAACTCATTCGAACTGTACAGACGACGTTTTCAAAAACTCACAGAATGGAAGTTACAAAACTCACTCTCACTGTATAGACTACATTTTTAAAAACTCAAAGAATGAAACTTACAAAACTCATTCTCACTCTACAGGACCACATTTTCAAAAACTCCCAGAATGGGACTTACAAAACAAATTTTCACTTTACAGGACTACATTTTTAAAAACTCACAGAATGAAACTTACAAAATTCATACACACTCTACAGGACTACGTTTTTAAAAAAAACTCAGAATAAGACTTACAAAACTCACTCTCACTGTACAGACCGTGTTTTCAAAAACTCACAGAATGGGACTTACTAAACTCATTCAAATTGTACAGACGACGTTTTCAAAAACTCACAGAATGGAACTTACAAAACTCACTCTCACTGTATAGACTACATTTTTAAAAACTCAAAGAATGAAACTTACAAAACTCATTCTCACTCTACAGGACCACATTTTCAAAAACTCCCAGAATGGGACTTACAAAATTCATACACACTCTACAGGACTACGTTTTTAAAAAAAACTCAGAATAAGACTTACAAAATTCACTCTCACTGTACAGACTACGTTATCAAAAACTCACAGTTTGGGACTTACAAAATTCACTCTCACTGTACAGACTACGTTTTCAAAAACTCACAGTTTGGGACTTACAAAATTCACTCTCACTGTAGAGACCATGTTTTCAAAAACTCACAGAATAGGATTTACAAAACTCACTCTCACTGTACAGACCGTGTTTTCAAAAACTCACAGAATGGAACTTACAAAACTCACTCTCACTGTACAGACCGTGTTTCAAAAACTCAGAGAATAGAATTTACACAACTCACTCTCACTGTATGGACCAGATTTTTAAAAACTCAGAGAATGGGACTACGAAAACTCACTCTCACTGTATTGACTGTGTTTTTAAAAACTCACAGAATGGGACTTACAAAACTCACTTTCACTGTAGAGACTGTTTTCAAAAACTCACAGAATGGGACTTACTAAACACATTCGAACTGTACAGACTACGTTTTCAAAAACTCACAGAATGGGACTTACAAAACTCACTCTTACTGTATAGACTACATTTTCAAAAACTCACAGAATGAAACTTACAAAACTCATTCTCACTCTACAGGACTACATTTTCAAAAACTCCCAGAATGGGACTTACAAAACTCATTCTCACTCTACAGGACTACGTTTTAAAAAAACTCACAGAATGGGACTTACAAAACTCACTCTCACTGTACAGACTGTGTTTTCAAAAACTCAAAGAATGGGACTTACAAAATTCAATCTCACTGTACTGACTACGTTTTCAAAAACTCACAGTTTGGGACTTGCAAAATCACTCTCACTGTACAGACTGTGTTTTAAAATTTAAAGAATGGGACTTATAAAATTCACTCTCACTGTATAGACTACATTTTCAAAAACTTACAGAATGGGACTGACACAGCTCACTCTCACTGTACAGACCGTGTTTTTAAAACTCACAGAATGGGACTTACAAAATCCACTCTCACTGTACAGACCGAGTTTTCAAAAATTCACAGAATGGGACTTGCAAAACTAATTCTCACTGTACAGACTACGTTTTCTAAAACTCAAAGAATGGGACAAAAGTCATGAAGCACAAAGGAAAGAACCTGCAGTCCTTAAAATGAATAAACTCTTTATTAAAGAATGCATACTAAAACAGACACATATACCTTAGGAGGGTCATAGATAGACTGTGATCAGAAGATTTGGCTAGTTTTTCATCTAAAAATAAGAAGAGCAGTGTGGGAAATAATTTTCTCATACCAGAAACTATTCTACTCTTCTATTTTTTTTATATTTCTTATACTGTAAATTGTGAAACCAATAAGGCACAAGGGTTAAAATGGAGTCCAAAATTGCAGAACTCACTTTACAGACCGTGTTTTCAAAAACTCACAGGATAGGACTTACAAAACTCACTCTCATTGTACAGACCGTGTTTTAAAAACTCAGAGAATGGGACTTACAAAACTCACTCTCACTGTATGGACCAGATTTTTGAAAACTCAGAGAATGGGACTTACAAAACTCACTCAAACTGTATTGACTGTGTTTTTAAAAACTCAGAGAATGGGACTTACAAAACTTACTTTCACTGTAGAGACTGTTTTCAAAAACTCACAGAATGGGACTTACTAAACTCATTCGAACTGTACAGACGACGTTATCAAAAACTCACAGAATGGGACTTACAAAACTCACTCTCACTGTATAGACTACATTTTTAAAAACTCACAGAATGAAACTTACAAAACTCATTCTTACTCTACAGGACCACATTTTCAAAAACTCCCAGAATGGAACTTACAAAACAAATTTTCACTTTACAGGACTACATTTTTAAAAACTCACAGAATGAAACTTACAAAACTTATACACACTCTACAGGACTATGTTTATAAAAACTCACAGAATAGGACTTACAAAACTCACTCTAACTGTACAGACCGTGTTTTCAAAAACTCAAAGAATATATGGGACTTACAAAATTCACTCTCACTGTACAGACTACGTTTTCAAAAACTCACAGTTTGGGACTTACAACATTCACTCTCACTGTAGAGACCGTGTTTTCAAAAACTCACAGAATAGGATTTACAAAACTCACTCTCACTGTACAGACCATGTTTTCAAAAACTCACATAATGGCACTTACAAAACTCACTCTCACTGTAAAGACCATGTTTCAAAAACTCAGGGAATGGAACTTACAAAACTCACTCTCACTGTATGGACCAGATTTTTAAAAACTCAGAGAATGGGACTTTTTAAAAAAAACTCAGAATAAGACTTACAAAATTCACTCTCACTGTACAAACTACATTTTCAAAAACTCACACTGCTAGATTACGAGTTTTTGTCGGTAAGGCTTGCGGGGCTAACGCTCCTTTTTTTCCCACCGCTCTCTTAAGCCAATGCTGGTATTACAGTTTTTTTTAAACCTGGCGTTAGCCGCAAAAAGGTGAGTGTAGAGCAAAATTTAGCTCCACATCTCACCTCAATACCAGCGTTGCTTAAATCAAAAGCTGGCTAAACATGCTCGTGCACGATTTCCCCATAGGAAACAATGGGGCTGAGCTGGGTGAAAAAAAACTAACACCTGCAAAAAAGCAACGTTCAGCTCCTAACACAGCCCCGTTGTTTCCTATGGGGAAATAAAAGTTATGTCTACACCTAACACCCTAACATGAACCCCGAGTCTAAACACCCCTAATCTTACACTAATTAACCCCTAATCTGCTGCCCCGACATCGTCGCCACCTGCATTATACTATTAACCCCTAATTTGCTGCTCTGGACACTGCCGCCACTTACATTATACTTATAAACCCCTAATCTGCTGCCCCCAACATCGCTGACACCTACATTATAGTTATTAACCCCTAATATGCCCCCCATGTCGCTGCAACTATATTAAATTAATTAACCCCTAATCTGCAACAGCCAACGTCGCTGCCACTATAATAAAGTTATTAACCCCTAAACCGAAGTCTAACCCCCCTAATTTAAATATAATTTAAATAAATCTAAATAAAATAACTACAATTAAATAAATTATTCCTATTTAAAACTAAATAATTACCTATTCAAAAAACCATAAGATAGCTACAATATAACTGATAGTTACATTGTAGCTAGCTTATGATTTATTTTTATTTTACAGGCAACTTAGTATTTATTTTAACTAGGTACAATAGTTATTAAATAGTTATTAACTATTTAATAACTACCTAGCTAAAATAAGTACAAAATGTAAAATAAATCCTAACCTAAGTTACAATTACACCTAACACTACACTATCATTAAACTAATTACCTAAACTACCTACAATTAATTACAATTAAATTCAATAAACTAAATTACGAAAAAAACAAACACTAAATTACAAGGAAAAAAAAGAATTACAAGAATTTTAAACTAATTACACCTAATCTAATCCCCTAATAAAATACAAAATCCCCCCAAAATAATAAAATTCCTACCCTATACTAAATTACAAATAGCCCTTAAAAGGGCCTTTTGCTGGGCATTGCCCCAAAGTAATCAGCTCTTTTACCTGAAAAAGAAAAATACAATACCCCCCAACATTAAAACCCACAACCCACACACCCCTACTCTAAAACCCACCCAATCCCCCCTTAAAAAAACCTAACACTAACCCCCTGAAGATCTCCCTACCTTGAGCCGTCTTCACCCAGCCGGGCACAAGTGGACCTCCAGAGGGGCAGAAGTCTTCATCCGATCCGGGCAGAAGATCCAATCAGCCAATAGGATTGAGCTTACATTCTATTGGCTGTTCCAATCAGCCAATAGGATTTTTCCTACCTTAATTCCGATTGGCTGATAGGATTCTATCAGCCAATCGGAATTCAAGGGATGCCATCTTGGATGACGTCATTTAAAGGAACCTTCATTCTTCGTTAGGACGTCGTTTGAAGAGGATGGCTCCGCGATGGCTGGATTGAAGATGGATCCGCTCCGGATGGATGAAGATAGAAGATGCCGCTTGGATGAAGACTTGGAGGACCTCTTCTGCCCGGATCAGATGAAGACTTCTGCCCCTCTGAAGGTCCACTTGTGCCCGGCTGGGTGAAGCCGGCTCAAGGTAGGGAGATCTTCAGGGGGTTAGTGTTAGGTTTTTTAAGGGGGTTTGGGTGGGTTTTAGAGTAGGGGTGTGTGGGTGGTGGGTTTTAATGTTGGGGGGGTATTGTATGTTTTTTACAGGTAAAAGAGCTGATTACTTTGGGGCAATGCCCCTCAAAAGGCCCTTTTAAGGGCTATTTGTAATTTAGTATAGGGTAGGGAATTTTATTATTTTGGGGGGATTTTTTATTTTATTAGGGGGATTAGATTAGGTGTAATTAGTTTAAAATTCTTGTAATTCTTTTTTTTCCCTGTAATTTAGTGGGGGGTTTTTTCGTACTTTAGTTTATTTATTTTAATTGTAATTAATTGTAGGTAGTTTAGGTAATTTATTTAATGATTGTGTAGTGTTAGGTGTAATTGTAACTTGGGTTTGGATTTATTTTACAGATAATTTTGTACTTATTTTAACTATTGTACCTAGTTAAAATAAATACAAAGTTGCTTGTAAAATAAATATAAACCCCAAGCTAGCTACAATGTAACTATTAGTTATATTGTAGCTAGCTTAGGGTTTATTTTACAGGTAAGTATTTAGTTTTAAATAGGATTAATTTATTTAATTATGTTAAATTTATTTCGTTTAATTTAAATTATATTTAAGTTAGGGGGGGTTAGACTTAGGGTTAGCCCATAAAACTCTTAACTACTGACTTTTAAATGCGGTAGAAGTCTTGACAGGAGAGGGTCTACCGCTCACTTCTTCCAAGACTCGTAATACCGGCGTTAGGCAAGTCCCATTAAAAAGATAGGATACGCAATTGACGTAAGAGGATTTGCGGTAGCCTTGAGTCGCGGAAATAAAAGTGAGCGGTAGACCCATTCCTGCCTGACTCGTAATACCAGCGGGCACTAAAAAGCAGCGTTGGGACCTCTCAACGCTGCTTTTTAAGGCTAACACCAAACTCGTAATCTAGGCGACAGTTTGGGACTTACACAGCTCACTCTCACTGTACAGACCGTGTTTTAAAAAACTCACAGAATGGGACTTACAAAATCCACTCTCACTGTACAGACTGAGTTTTCAAAAATTCACAGAATGGGACTTACAAAACTAATTCTCACTGTACAGACTACGTTTTCTAAAACTCACAGAATGGGACAAAACTCATGAAGCACAAAGGAAAGCAGCTGCAGTCCTTAAAATGAATAAACTCTATTAAAGTCTAAAACAGACACATATACCTTAGGAGGGTCATAGATAGACTGTGATCAGAAGTGAACGCTATTTCAAATATAATATAAAGACCAATACATTCGAAATAGTGTTCACTTCTGATCACAGTCTATCTATGATTAAGTGCTTATAATAGCGCAAAACATGTCAGATGGAGTCCCCCTCCTAAGCTATATGTGTCCGTTTTAGTACGCATTCTTTAATAAAGAGTTTATTAATTTTAAGGACTGTTCATGCAGCTGCTTTCCTTTGTGCTTTATATGTGTCATGGGTAGTTTGCCCATTGCAGAATTGCACCCTAGCTGTCACTGGTTGGATCCCCGCACCGTTTCCTTACCTGCTAAACTAACCTGGATTTTCACTTTTGATTGGTAGCTATCCTGCTACAACTTACAAAACTCACTCTCACTGTACAGACTGTGTTTTCAAAAACTCACAGAATGGGACTTACAAAACTCACTCTCACTGTACAGACTGTGTTTTCAAAAACTCACAGAATGGGACTTACAAAACTCACTCTCACTGTACAGACTGTGTTTTCAAAAACTCACAGAATGGGACTTACAAAACTCACTCTCACTGTACAGACTGTGTTTTCAAAAACTCACAGAATGGGACTTACAAAATTACTCTCACTGTACAGACTACATTTTCGAAAACTCATAGAACTGGACTTACAAAGCTCACTCTCATTGTATAGACTACATTTTTAAAAACTCACAGGATGGGACATACAAAACTCACACTCACTGCATAGGCTACCTTTTTCACAAACTCACAGAATGGGACTTACAAAACTCACTCTCACTGTATAGACTATGGGGCCGATTTATCAGGGGCCAAACAGCCCCTGATGCCCCTGTTTCCAAGGGAGACTTCAGGCTCGCCGGAAACAGCAGTTATAAAGCCACCTCTGAGGCTGAGAACATTAATCCACCCGATACTATGCGGGGGGCATTGCACAAGCAGTTCACTAGAACTGCTTGTGCAATGCTAAATGCTGACAGCATATGCTGTCGGCATTCAGCGAAGTCTGGGGGACATGATACGCTACAGCGTATCATGTCTGCCAGACAATGATAATTCGGCCCCTTTGTTTTCAAAACTCACAGAATGAGACTTACAGAACTATCTGTATCTCACTGTACAAACTATCGGCTAGATTTAGAGTTGGGCGGTAGCCGTGAAAACCAGCGTTAGAGGCTCCTAACGCTGGTTTTTACCACCCTCTGGTATTTGGAGTCAGCCAGGAAAGGGTCTAACGCTCACTTTACAGCCGCGACTTTTCCATACCGCAGATCCCCCTACGCCATTTGCGTATCCTATCTTTTCAATGGGATCTTTCTAACGCCGGTATTTAGAGTCATGGCTGAAGTGAGCGTTAGAAATCTAACGACAAAACTCCAGCCGCAGAAAAAAGTCAGTAGTTAAGAGCTTTCTGGGCTAACGCCGGTTTATACAGCTCTTAACTACTGTGCTCTAAAGTACACTAACACCCATAAACTACCTATGTACCCCTAAACCGAGGTCCCCCCACATCGCCGCCACTCTATTAAAATGTTTTAACCCCTAATCTGCCGACCGCACGCCGCTGCCACCTACGTTATCCCTATCAACCCCTAATCTGCTGCCCCTAACACCGCCGACCCCTATATTATATTTATTAACCCCTAATCTGCCCCCCTCAATGTCGCCTCCACCTGCCTACACTTATTAACCCCTAATCTGCCGACCACACGCCGCTGCCACCTATGTTATCCCTATGAACCCCTAATCTGCTGCCCCTAACACCGCCGACCCCTATTTTATATTTATTAACCCCTAATCTGCCCCCGTCAACGTCGCCTCCACCTGCCTACACTTATTAACCCCTAATCTGCTGACTGGACCGCGCCGCTATTATAATAAAGTTATTAACCCCTAATCCGCCTCACTCCCGCCTCAATAACCCTATAATAAATAGTATTAACCCCTAATCTGCCCTCCCTAACATCGCCGACACCTAACTTCAAGCATTAACCCCTAATCTGCCGACTGGAGCTCACCGCTACTATAATAAATTTTTTAACCCCTAAAGCTAATTCTAACCCTAACCCTAACACCCCCCTAACTTAAACATAATTTTAATATAATGAAATAAATTAACTCTTATTAAATAAATTATTCCTATTTAAAGCTAAATACTTACCTGTAAAATAAACCCTAATATAGCTACAATATAACGAATAATTATATTGTAGCTATTTTAGGATTTATATTTATTTTACATGTAACTTTGTAATTATTTTAACCAGGTGCAATAGCTATTAAATAGTTAATAACTATTTAATAGCTAAAATAGTTAAAATAATTACAAAATTACCTGTAAAATAAATCCTAACCTAAGTTACAATTAAACCTAACACTACACTATCAATAAATTAATTAAATAAACTACCTACAAATAAATACAATTAAACCTAACACTACACTATCAATAAATTAATTAAATAAACTACCTACAAATAAATACAATTAAACCTAACACTACACTATCAATAAATTAATTAAATAAAATACATACAAATAACTACAATGAAATAAACTAACTAAAGTACAAAAAATAAAAAAGAACTAAGTTACAAAAAATAAAAAAATATTTACAAACATTAGAAAAATATTACAACAATTTTAAACTAATTACACCTACTCTAAGCCCCCTAATAAAATAACAAAGACCCCCAAAATAAAAAAATGCCCTACCCTATTCTAAAATTAAAAAAGTTCAAAGCTCTTTTACCTTACCAGCCCTGAAAATGGCCCTTTGCGGGCATGCCTCAAAGAATTCAGCTCTTTTGCCTGTAAAAAAAAAACATACAATACCCCCCCCCAACATTACAACCCACCACCCACATACCCCTAATCTAACCCAAACCCCCCTTAAATAAACCTAACACTAAGCCCCTGAAGATCTCCCTACCTTGTCTTCACCTCACCGGGTTCAGCGATCGGTCCAGAAGAGGGTCCGAAGTCTTGATCCAAGCGGCGGCTGAAGAACTCCATCATCGGGCTGATTCCATAAGCCAATCAGAATATTCCTACCTTAATTCCGATTGGCTGATAGAATCCTATCAGCCAATCGGAATTCGAGGGACGCCATCTTGGATGACGTCATTTAAAGGAACCGTCATTCGGCGAGTAGGCGTCGCTTGAAGAGGTTGGATCCGCGTCGGCTGGGAAGAAGATGGCTCCGCTCCGGAAGAAAGAAGATTGAAGATGCGGCTTGATAGAAGACTTCATCCCGATGATGGACTTCCTACTTCAGCCCGATGATGGAGTTCTTCAGCCGCAGCTTGGATCAAGACTTCGGACCCTCTTCAGGACCGATCGCTGAACCCGGTGAGGTGAAGACAAGGTAGGGAGATCTTCAGGGGCTTAGTGTTAGGTTTATTTAAGGGGGGTTTGGGTTAGATTAGGGGTATGTGGGTGGTGGGTTGTAATGTTGGGGGGGGGGTATTGTATGGGGTTTTTTTACAGGCAAAAGGGCATGCCCCGCAAAGGGCCCTTTTTTTGAACTTTTTAAATTTTAGAATAGGGTATGGCATTTTTTTTATTTTGGGGGGCTTTGTTATTTTATTAGGGGGCTTAGAGTAGGTGTAATTAGTTTAAAATTGTTGTAATATTTTTCTAATGTTTGTAAATATTTTTTTATTTTTTGTAACTTAGTTCTTTTTTATTTTTTGTACTTTAGTTAGTTTATTTCATTGTAGTTATTTGTAGATATTTTATTTAATTAATTTATTGATAGTGTAGTGTTAGGTTTAATTGTATTTATTTGTAGGTAGTTTATTTAATTAATTTATTGATAGTGTAGTGTTAGGTTTAATTGTAACTTAGGTTAGGATTTATTTTACAGGTAATTTTGTAATTATTTTAACTATTTTAGCTATTACATAGTTATTAACTATTTAATAGCTATTGTACCTGTTTAAAATAATTACAAAGTTGCCTGTAAAATAAATATTAATCCTAAAATAGCTACAATATAATTATAATTTATATTGTAGCTATATTAGGGTTTATTTTACAGGTAAGTATTTAGCTTTAAATAGGAATAATTTATATAATAAGAGTTAATTTATTTCGTTAGATTTAAATTATATTTAACTTAGGGGGGTGTTAGTGTTAGGGTTAGACTTAGCTTTAGGGGTTAATCCATTTATTAGACTAGCGGCGAGATCCGATCGGCAGATTAGGGGTTAATTATTGTAGGTAGCTGGCGGCGACGTTGTGGGGGGCAGATTAGGGGTTAATAAATATAATATAATATAGGGGTCGGCGGTGTTAGGGGCAGCAGATTAGGGGTACATAGGTATAATGTAGGATGCGGCGGTATACGGAGCGGCAGATTAGGGGTTAAAAAAATATGCAGGTGTCAGCGATAGCGGGGGCGGCAGATTAGGGGTTAATAAGTGTAAGGTTAGGGGTGTTTAGACTCAGGGTACATGTTAGAGTGTTAGGTGCAGACGTAGGAAGTGCTTCCCCATAGTAAACAATGGGGCTGCTTTTTTGCAGGTGTTAGGTTTTTTTTCAGCTCAAACAGCCCCATTGTTTCCTATGGGGGAATCGTGCACTAGCACGTTTTTGATGCTGGCCGCGTCCATAAGACCCGCTGGTATCGAGAGTTGCAGTAGCGGTAAATATGCTCTACGCTCCCTTTTTGGAGCCTAACGCAGCCATTCTGTGAACTCTAAATACCAGCGGTATTTAAAAGGTGCGGGGGGAAAAAAGCACGCGTAGCTAACGCACCCCTTTGGCCGCAGAACTCTAAATCTAGCCGTATGTTTTCAAAAACTCACAGAGTGGGACTCACTCTTACTGTACAGACTGTCGGCTAGATTACGTGTTGTGCATTAAGGTAAAAAAACAGCGTTAAGAGGTCCTAATGCTGCTTTTTTTCGCCCACTGTTATTACGAATCTTGCAGGTTTAGGGGCACCGCACACTTCTTTGGCCTTACCGCAAAATGACTTACATAAACTTCGTAAAGTCTTTTTTCTATGGGACTTCCATAGCGCCGGTATTACGAGTCTGTCCTGGGAGGCCAAAAAGTGAGCGGTACACCCTACCCCGTCAAGAGTCCTAACGCATTTAAAAGTCAGTAGTTAAGAGTTTTATGGTACAACGCCGTAGCATAAAACTCATAACTAAAGTGCTAAAAAGTACACTAACATCCATAAACTACCTATTAACCCCAAAACCGCAAACACTATAATAAATTTTTTAACCCCTAATCTGCTGCTCCGGACATCGCTGCAACTATAATAAACATATTAACCCCTAAACTGCCGCACTCCCGCCTTGCAAACACTAGTTAAATATTATTAACCCCTAATCTGCCGTCCCTAACATTGCCACCACCTCACTACATTTATTAACCGCTAATCTGCCGCCCCCAACGTCGCCGTCACTATACTAAATTTATTAACCCCTAAACCTAAGTCTAACCCTAACACCCCTAACGTAAATATAATTACAATAAATCTAACTAAATATTCCTATCATTAACTAAATAATACTTACCTATAAAATAAACCCTAAGATAGCTACAATATAACTAATAGTTACATTGTAGCTAGCTTAGGTTTTATTTTTATTTTACAGGCAAGTTTGTATTTATTTTAACTAGGTATAATAGTTATTAAATAGTTATTAACTATTTAATAACTACCTAGCTAAATACAAAAGTACGTGTAAAATAAAACCTAACCTAAGTTACAATAACACCTAACCTAAAAACAATTAAATAAATTAAATTAAATTAGCTAAAATACAAAAAAAAACACTAACTTACAGAAAATAATAAACCAATTACAAGATATTTAAACTAATTACACCTAATCTAATAGCCCTATCAAAATAAAAAAGCCCTCCCAAATAAAAAAAACCCTATCCTAAACTAAACTGTCAATAGCCCTTAAAAGGGCCTTTTGTGGGGCATTGCTCCAAAGTAATCAGCTCTTTTACCTGTAAAAAAAAATACAAACAACCCCCCCAACAGTAAAACCCACCACCCACACAACCAACCCCCCAAATAAAATCCTATCTAAAAAAAACTAAGCTCCCCATTGCCCTGAAAAGGGCATTTGGATGGGCATTGCCCTTAAAAGGGCAGTTAGCTCTTTTGCGGCCCAAACCCTAATCTAAAAAATAAAACCCACACAATACACCCTTAAAAAACCTAACACTAACCCCCTGAAGATCCACTTACTGTTCTGAAGGCTGGACATCCATCCTCAAGGAAGCGGCAGAAGTCTTCATCCAACCAGGCCGAAGTCCTCAACGAAGCCAGGAGAAGTCTTCATCCAAACCGGGCGAAGTGGTCCTCCAGACGGGCAGAAGTCTTCATTACTTTGGGGCAATGCCCCGCAAAAGGCCATTTTAAGGGCTATTGATAGTTTATTTTAGGATAGAGTTTTTTTTTTATTTTGGGGGGCTTTTTTATTTTGATAGGGCTATTAGATTAGCTGTAATTAGTTTAAAGATCTGTAATTTGTTTATTATTTTCTGTAATTTAGTGGGGGGTTTTGTTGTACTTTAGCTAATTTAATTTAATTTATTTAATTGTTGTTAATTTAGTTAATTTATTTAATTATAGTGTAGTGTTAGGTGTTAGTGTAACTTAGGTTAGGTTTTATTTTACAGGTACTTTTGTATTTATTTTAGCTAGGCAGTTATTAAATAGGTAATAACTATTTAATAACTATTCTACCTAGTTAAAATAAATACAAACTTGCCTGTAAAATAAAAATAAACCCTAAGATGGCTACAATGTAACTATTAGTTATATTGTAGCTAGCTTAGGGTTTATTTTATAGGTAAGTATTTAGTTTTAAATAGAAATTATTTAGTTAATGATAGGAATTTTTAGTTAGATTTATTGTAATTATATTTAAGTTAGGGGGTGTTAGGGTTAGACTTAGGTTTAGGGGTTAATACAGTTAGTATAGTGGCGGCGACATTGAGGGGGGGCGATTAGGGGTAAATAAATGTAGGTAGGTTGCGGCGATGTTAGGGATGGCAGTTTAGGGGTAAATAATATTTAACTGTTTGCGAGGTGGGAGTGTGGCGGTTTAGGGGTTAATATGTTTATTATAGTGACGGCGACGTTGGGGGCAGCAGATTAGGGGTTAATAAGTGTAGGTAGGTTGCGGCAACATTGGGGGCGTCAGATTAGGGGTTAATATAATGTAGGTGTCGGCGATGTTGGGGCCAGCAGATTAGGGGTTCATAAGTATAATGTAGGTGGCGGCAGTGTCCGGAGCGGCAGATTAGGAGTTAATAAATATAATGCAAGTGTTGGCGATGTCGGGGGTGGCAGATTAGGGTTAATAAGTGTAAGATTAGGGGTGTTTAGACTCGGGGTTCATGTTAGGGTGTTAGGTGTAGACATAAATTTTATTTCCCCATAGGAATCAATAGGGCTACGTTACTGAGTTTTACGCTGCTTTTTTGCAGGTGTTAGACTTTTTCTCAGCCGGCTCTCCCCATTGATTCCTATGGGGAAATCATGCACAAGCACGTACGACCAGCTCACCGCTGACTTAAGCAGCGCTGGTATTGGAGTGTGTTAAGGAGCAAAATTTTGTTCAATGCTCACTTCTTGCCTTTTAACGCCGGGTTTGTAAAAACCTGTAATACCAGCGCTGTAGGTAAGTGGGCGGTGAGAGCAAACTGCTCGTTAGCACCGCACAGCCTCTAACGCAAAACTCGTAATATGGCCGTGTGTTTTTTAAAAAACTTACAGAATGGGATTTACAAAACTCACTCTCACTGTATAGACCGTGTTTTCAAAAACGTACAGTTTCTGATAGGCTGTACTAGACAGCTAAATTTTACAGAGCACAGACTGTAAGATTCAGGTAGTGTACTACATATTTTGACGAAAAAAATGCCTGGCTTTATAGATATTTACCTGTTCCACAGGTGACCGAGCATTGCCCCATTACAGGACTCCACACATACACCTGCATCTCCTTCATCGAGAGGGGCTCTTCGTTTAACATGGTGCTCTCAGACCAGGTGAGCTGTTTCCCTGAAGCCATCTGTGTAGAAGGCAAGCCTATGGTTACAAATACCTCTGTTGACAGATTTCTTATAATATCATATATTACATCTATATCATATTATCTATGTGACAACATTGTTAGAAAAAAATAACTAAATGACACTGAAGTACTTAGATATAACTTACTGTGTTCCATCCAATGGGGCATACGCTCACCACACAGTGTACCATAGCTGGGGGCTTCTCTTGCCCTAAGCAGTGTATATCTTCTACTGTTGACTCCAGACCAGCCTGAAACCGGACACAAGTGACATTCCTCTTAGCCAATCCTGACCCACAGACTGCTAAGCAGGCTCCGTGTTCCGACACCTCCCACCTAACATAAGGAGATTACTTATGATACAAAAATCCTAACATGTAATTGTAGCATGAAATATATACAAATAGTTTACAGCAGTTTAATTTTTCTTTAAAGAAAAACTTGAATTGCTTAAGTTACAATGCATACACAAGCACAAAAAATGGGACTCTTAAAGGGACACAATATATGTTAAAGAGTAGCAACTAAATATATTAAAGTCTTTTATTTGCAGGTAGAAAGGTTGAATAAAGCTGTTTAAACTTAAAGTGAAATTAACAGGACAAATTCCACTGACAAAAATGGTTTATTCAGACCCAAAATGTCCATTTCTAAAAATATAAAAATAAAAAAATCACTTTTAGAGCCAATTTTGAGCATTATCTAATTTTAAGAAAATAATTGTGCAATAATAACATTTCTTACAATAAAAAAGTGAGTGTGTCAGTGTAAGGATCCTTCAGATATTTTGCTATAAAACCAATTCTGGCCGGTAGTCTTGTTATCCCGGCATCAAGTGGAGTGATAACGAAAAATCTTAGGGATAGTAGCATTAGGACCCAGGAGAGGATATGTTGAGCACCTGGAGGAAAACCCCTGGAGTAAGTAACCAGAAAATGACCGGAAAGGTCAAGGCAGAGATTCGACAGGCCAGAGATCAAACCAAACGGTAACAGAATCAGAGTCCACAAGCTTAGTCAGGGATTTCCAAGGTCAAAATCAATCGGGCAACAAACAGAGTAGAATCAGCAGACAGAAGAATGGTCAAAAGAGGTCTGAGTCACAAGCCAAAAACGATATCCAATATAAGTATAAGGCACACCCAAGAGCAAAATGTAATACTAGTGCAATGAGAAAGAGAAGCAAAATGGCTTTTAAAGGAAAAAGGGCGCCAAAGATGATGCGAGACGTGCAGCATAATAACTATCACGACGAGCAACACAAACGTGAGGCATCAATGATGATGCGAGACGTGCAGCGTAATAACTATCGCGACTAGCAACCCAACGTCATACTTACCCAGCATCATAACAGTCATATAACAAATGATGTCATTAAACTAAGGAGCCACTGTGCAGGCATGTGAAATCACCATCCATTACCACCACCAAAGGGAACCTCTAGTAATCCATTTCCATCCTCAGCACTGCTAAACCATTTGAGTGCATATGTTATCATGATGGATATACTGGTCCCAACTGCTCAATCAATATATTGTCACTTTTAATATTTGAAAAGTATTGTTTTCAACAACAATTATTTTTATTGCTTTAAAGCATTGTTTTCAGTTTGGCGTGATCTTACAAAAAAAGCACAAGCACTATAAAATGCACTTTCATGACAATGTTTGGACTTGCATTAAGGGGTACTTAGCGTGCATGAATTTCATCACCTCATCACTTGAAAGCACATTTTTGAAACAGCAATACAATGTAACCTATACTAAAGAATTGATTCCTATTTTTCAAGTACCTCCCGCACTTGTGTTAGTAAGCACCCACTGGTTTAATTGACACACAAAACAAGAAAGCAGAACCATTCTATTTAACACAGGAGAAATGTCACAATATGTGATCAAAGTCATTTGTGATCAAAATATAAGCTAACGGTAAATTTGACAAAAGGAAATAGAAACTTGTGGATTTTAGTTTTAAGGAACAATAAAAAAAAAACAGTTCAACTACAGTTAGCATGTCCACAACATTACTAGTTTATCTATATTTTTTCTGAAAATAATAGATAAATATGTATTATATTAAATTTTTAGGATGAATCTTGTTTGTAGCATTTTTTCATAACCTCAATAAAAACTATTTAAAAAAAATAAAAATGTTTTAGATGTATAACAACTATGTGTATTACCTTGCAGGACAGGGTTCTTGGGCACAGCTGGATATGGTTTCAGGGTGAGGCAAGTGGGCACAATTCTCATCAGACAGAATGTTCTCTGTATCATGCTGTTTCTGCATACAGCGCACGGTCCTGTGCATCACGCCGCCACCACAACTCGCTGTGCACTGAGAAGACTCCATCACTACCCACCTAGCAAATCACACAAAGAGTGATGGTGATGAACAAACACAGTTAGTTTGGGTAATTAGAAATGCAAAAATACCATAGACTAAACCAATATTAGTTTTCCTTTTTTTATTCATAATATCCTGTATGATTTGTGATTTGAACAAGATTGAGTGTAGGGTTACCGCCCAGCCAGTATTTTACAGACTATTTTTAAGGTTCAGGTTAAATAAAGATTAAATATAGAATGAAAGATGTTAACATGATCAAACTTGTAAGTGTATTGGAATCTAATTATAAACCAATGATCATTTAAAATAATTCCTAGCAGCTTTAGTTCCCGTTTTATTAACATATATTGTTTTATTAGCATATAATGTATGCTAATGGTCATGGCCGAGAAAAGGTGGCGGCCCTCATTAACGGGATATGAAACCCATATAATTTCTTTTGTGCTTCAGACAGAGCATAACATTTTCAACAAGTTTCCAATTTATTTCTATTATCAAATTTGCTTCACTCACACGTTATTCTTCATTGAAGAGATACATAGGTAGACATCTGAAGCACTACATGACAAGAAATAGTGCTACAATCTAGCTCTCTTGCAAATGGATATCATTTTTGCGAGACTACTTCCTTATAGTGCTCCAGACATGGGCAGGCTCCTGAGCTTATGTCCCTGCTTTTCAACAAAGGATGCCAAGAGAACAAAGAAAAAATTCTAATAGAAGTAAATTAGAAAGTTGTTTAAAACCACATGCGTTATCTGAATGATGAAAGAAAAACTTTTAGTGACGGTCTTGTACTCTATATGATTTGGCTTGTTGCTAAAATCTTGATGTAGTGTTTCAACAAATAATGTAACTCCTATCTCTAGAAAACCATTGGTGCGATTAAATCCTATTAAAATTATATATATGTCACCAACCTGGGGGGGCAGGGGTCAACTCCACAGGGCTCTTGGAATGATGGAGGAAGTAATGAATTATTACAGGCCTCAGAAAAAGCTGTTTCTTGGTCAGTGCACACGTAGGACACCAACCGGGAACCTATAGAGAGAGTAATGGTATCTTATTTAACTTTATAAATAAGATCTTTATAGGTATATAGGGAAGGAAAATAAAGTCCTGGGAACTGGGTTTGACACGTTCGTTACTCAATGCATATGGGTCTCACCAGGCTTAAATGGTAGACCTTGGGAGGCAAAGTCCAAAAGAGTGAGGAAAATTATTAGAAGGAAAAAACTATTCAGCGAATCAACTTTAGTTTTACAACCATACAAAAGGGAACGATGGACAATTCATATTTTTCTGCCTAATAAAAACAATGAAGTGTTTTTTTGAAGTGTAGATTTTGATAGCAGATAAGAACCATAGGTCAAAATCTGCTAAAAGTGTAAACGCATCTAATTCACAGGATAGACTTATGTTTATCCCAGGGATTCTTAGAGTACCCCACAGTGTTTGTCATTTCCAACTCTAATGGAGGTTTATTCATGAATCAACCACCCCTTCTGTGAAGTTCTGTAGCAAATTACTCATGAACCTACTACCCTTAAGCTTGAGATCATGACCCTTTGTTATGCTTCCTAATTATTTGTTCCTGTCATCTTGTGACCTATGGTCGAGGGGAAAAAAGTGCTAACACCATTCTAGGGATTTGTATACTTTATTTGTTCCTACCTCCACCACAAGTGACAGAGCAGGTTCCATGCACAGCTTTCCATGTATGTTCTTGATTAGTTTTTGGAATAAAATAACTGTATGTGATGTCAGGATTTGTAACGTCTCCATACTCTGGCCCATATTTTCTGTAAACCTAGAATAAATCCCAATAAAAAACATAATCAGACAAAAGACATTACGGTCCGATTGTTTTTAATTGCAAATAAAATATATTAATATCCCAATAACAGAAAACTGCCCCTTATTCCAATCAAGATTTCCCATACAAAGGGTTTTATGTGGATTTGTGGTTGAACATTCAAATTGGAAGCCATTTTAATCCATTTGAACCACCAAAATCTCTAATTTTATCACAAGTTTTTTTAATTACATTTGTGATATGCTAACACCCCCTATATCTTACATATGGCCAACTTCATAGCAGTATTCCAATTCATTATGGTTTTCTAATGTTTAATTCAACAGCTTTAACAACTTCAAAGTCATTTTGGGTGTTTTAAACAGAGGAGATGGAGAGGGAGGGAGGGATGGGGTGCTACACTACAAAAAAGGCTGGGAATATGGGGGGTGGGGGTTCCTTGTTAACTATAGCCAGGAGGGGGCAGATGGGGGGACCACTACACTACAGCAAAAATATATAATTAAAAAAATATTAATAAATATAACCATAAATTATGTACTGGCTGACAGCTGACTGGTGGCTATTTGTGGGAGGGGGAGGGTTAGAGAGCTATTTGCGTAGATGAGGGAGGTGGGAGGGTTGAGGAGGATCACTACGCTGCAGAATTTTTTTTATATAAATAATAATAAATTTTTTTTAAAAACTATGGCAACGAAGAAAATTTTATAATAGAAGTAAAATGGAAACATTTTCAAAAGTGTATCAGAGAATTGACCCTTGACAAAGGTCTGATTGTAAGACCGAACCGTTGGGAATGTGATATTAACCAGATTGTACCGGAAATAAAAACGTTGAAGTGAAGCTTGAGTGCCTGGGTATTTTTGATACTTATGGGGCTGATTTAACAATCTCCGTATCGGACCCAATGCCTCTGTTTCTGCGCGAGCCTTCAGGCTTGCCGGAAACAGGAGTTAAGAAGCAGTCGTCTTAAGACCGCTGCTCCTTAACTCATCCGCTGCCTCTGAGGCTACGGACAGCAATCCGCCCGATCTAATACAATCGGGTTGATTGACATCCCCTGCATGAATCTGCAGGGGCGGCATTGCGCAAGCAGTTCACCAGAACTGATTGTGCAATGTTAAATGCTGACATCGTATACTGTCGACATTTAGCGATGCAGCAAATCATGTCCGCCCGGGGTATGATAAATCTATCCCTATATATATATATATATATATATATATATATATATATATATACATATATATTATATGTGTGTATACATGTGTACTTGTGTGTTTATATGTGTATATATTTTGGAAAAATGGTGCTGATAGACTTGCTTGATGCAGGTTTTCCACAAACCTTCAATCTGTAAAAAATGCAATATCTGCACTAAAACGAGGTACGCTTGTAAATGCTCTCTATCAGCTTAGCACTTGAGTGTTATCTGACATGAATTTTAGAGAGAACACCCTTCTATGAAGACTGTGAAAAAGCATGTCAAAATTCTGCAACAAACTGTGGATATAATAATCAATACATATTTAATGTTTTAATTTGTGTAGCTAAGATTTATTGAATTTGACTAATTATCAAAAACAAAATTTTAAAACATGAAGAAAATAATTTCAGTTATAAAAAATAGCAATAGCACACTGCCATCTAGTGGAAATATTGAGTAAGCTAATAGCTATAACTCAAACCATGGTTAGCCTTGAAAGGGGTTATTTTATAAAAATTATAACATAAAAGTTAAACAACTGATATTTGTTTTTCTGCAGTTTTCAAATGAACTTTAAAGAAATATAAAACATCCGTTTTTGGGGGCATTTTTGGAAAGTTTTGGGACACATAGACACAGTTAGCCACCGTCACTCTCTTAGCAAAACTTCTGTTGTTTAGGAGTTCCTCATCTGAACACCTCTGCAGATGCTAGTTAGGGACAGATGTGTAGCAAGGTTAGATTTGTGAAGTCTGCAGTCTGCTCTTCCAATTCTCAGAATTCGGAAAATCCACAATTTTCAGAATTATATAACAGGAAACAGGACAAAACTAAACATGTAAGTGTACTGCAAAGGTGTTTTACTGCACAGATTATTTTATAATACAATACAGTTTACTGTCCCTTTCATAGAGATGGAATTCCTAACATCTAAACCTGACCATATATGACAAAAAAATTCAGTCATCATTGATAATCACATTAAAGTGTAGATTTATTAATGGTTGAGCGGACATGATCCGCTGTAGCGAATCATGTCCGCTCGACCTCGCTGAATGCCGACAGAATACGCTGTCGGCATTTAACATTGCACAATCATCCTTTTCCGTTATCCTTCTTTTCACTCTCAAATCAAATGCCATAGAACCACCAACCAGCTCTGACTTGGTATATGATAATATGCAGGTCTTCTCTTAATATGCAGGAAGAGTGATACTACTGACACACCGCAGGTCTCTCCCTCACCAAGGCGGCAGATTACATCATAATATTCAGGTTCTCTCTAGTAAGTAAATACCTATTGGATTTTTCTTCTGTATTTATTTCATGCTGCATCATTTAGACCACTTCCTGCATTAACTATCAGTGCTATAGATTTGTAACCAGTGATTTATTGAACATATATTGGTTATTCTTTCAGTGCTATCATACTCCTTTCTCTGTGTATATATATACCTGTGTATATATATATATATATATATATATATATATATATACATATTACATCAATAAACACTTCTGCAATTTTAAAAACCTCTGCTGCTCACCTGTATCTCAATGTCTTGTGTGGTGGGTCCATATATTGTGATTTCTTCGAGATATGGAAGCTTTTTGGGAGTTAAAGTTAATCTGTATTCCACCCGACTGTCCTCCAGAATAGAAGGGTACGTGATATTCAGAGAGATGCTTTTTTTCCCTGCTACCACATATGTAGAGTTCTCTATTACAGCTGGAGAATAAAATCAGATATTCTAAGAGTAGTTACTTGACATGCGCTTTCCCTGCGTTTTAACCAATACACTTGACTGGGAGTACTTGTTTGTATAGGAAAGAAGTGGATTTAAAGGGACATTAAACCCAAAATATTTCTTTCATGATTCAGATAGAGAATACAATTTTAAACAACTTTCCGATTTACTTCTATCATCTAATTTGCTTGAATCTTTAGATATCCTTTGTTGAAGAAATAGCAAAGCACATGGGTGAGCCAATCACACTAGGCATCTATGTGCAGCCACCAATCAGCAGCTAGTAAGCCTATTTAGATATGTTTTTTGACAAAGGATAGCAAGAGAATGAAGCAAATTAGATAATATAAGAAAATTGGATAGTCGTTTAAAAAATCGCATGCTCTTTCTAAATCGTGAAAAAAAAAATTGGGTTTCATGTCCCTTTAACCCCTTAATGACCGAGGACGTGCCAGGTACGTCCTCCTAAAAACAGCAGTTAAGGACCATGGACGTACCTGGCACGTCCTCGGTCAAAATGACCGGGAGGAGGGCGGGAAGGGGGCGGGAGAGGGTGGGACCACTACGCTACAGCACGTCAGTGAGTGGGAAGGAGGGAGAGGGGGATCCCATGTGGGATCCGTGTCTGGAAAGGGATCTGGGATGGGAAGGGGGGTATGTTAATGAAGGGGGGGCAGCTACACTAAGGTAAATAGTTTTTTTTTTAGTTTTTTTTATTAAAAAAATGACAATAATTTAGAGCAAACTGGGTACTGGCAGACAGCTGCCAGTACCTAAGATGGCGGCAAATAGGTAGAGGGGGAGGGTTAGAGAGCTGTTTGGGGGGTGATCAGGGAGGTTGGGGACTAAGGGGGGATCCTACACTGCAGAATATATATATATATATATATATATATATATATATATCCTTTTATTTTAGTGCTGGCAGACTTTCTGCCAGTACTTAAGATGGGGGTGACAACTGTGGGGTGGGGGAGGGAAAATAGCTGTTTGAGAGGGATTAGGGAGGAATCAAGGGGTGGGATGTGTCAGGTGGGAGGGTAATCTATACACTAAAGCTAAAATTAACCCTACAAGCTACCTAATTAACCCCTTCACTGCTGCGCATAATACAAGTGTGGTGCACAGCTGCATTTAGCGGGCTTCTAATTACCAAAAGGCAACGCCAAAGCCATATAAGTCTGCTATTTCTGAACAAAGGGGATCCCAGAGAAGCATTTACAACCATTTGTGCTATAAATGCACAAGCTGTTTGTAAATCATTTCAGTAAGAAACCTAAAATTGTGAAAAGTTTTTTTTTTTTTTATTTGATCGCATTTGGCGGTGAAATGGTGACATGAAATATACCAAAATGGGCCTAAATCAATACTTTGGGTTGTCTACTAAAAAAAAATATACATGTGAAGGGTTATTCATGGATTCCTAACAGATATCAGTGTTACAATGCAACTTTCGCTAATTTTGAAAAAAAATAGTTTGGAAATAGCAAAGTGCAACTTGTACTTATTGCCCTATAACTTGCAAAAAAAGCAAAGAACATGTAAACATTGGGTATTTCTTAACTCAG
The DNA here is from genome assembly GCF_027579735.1 of Bombina bombina. Taxonomy (NCBI): domain Eukaryota; kingdom Metazoa; phylum Chordata; class Amphibia; order Anura; family Bombinatoridae; genus Bombina; species Bombina bombina. The sequence continues at coordinate 33,983,267 of NC_069510.1, read as the reverse complement.
GACAAAATTTAGAAACTATTTAGCATGGGTGTTTTTTGGTAGTTGTAGATGTGTAACAGATTTTGGGGGTCAAAGCTAGAAAAAGTGTTTTTTTCATCATATTTTATATTTTTTTTATAGTAAATTATATGATATGATGAAAATAATGGTATCTTTAGAAAGTCCATTTAATGGCGAGAAAAACGGTATATAATATGTGTGGGTACAGTAAATGTGTAAGAGGAAAATTACAGCTAAACACAAACACAGCAGAAATGTAAAAATAGCCCAGGTCCTTAAGGGAAAGAAAATTGAAAAATAGTCTGGTCACTATGGGGTTAAATACAGTATATTATGATTGGTATCTAGAAAATCAATTTCTCTGTGAACAGTTGGGACATATGAAATTAAAGATATGATTCTATAACAATGCTGTTAGGATCATTCATGGCAGTTAATTTACCATAAGTGAAATCAATTCTTTAGACTTGTATAATATTTTTGTACATACAAGTTTAGCATCAAAGGATTATGGGAATTTTTTTCTGCTTACCCAGATGTGTAAAAAGTGGCTTTAGGTTGGTCACTTCTATGTTTGTTGAGCCCAGGGGAACGGTCAGGAACGTGAAGTACACTAAAAATCAAACAAGTGTTAGGAAGAATGTGATGCAGCCCCTATTTTATTGAGTCTATAGGCATGAATATGCATTCATAAGTTAATGTTTGCATAATGACATTAAAGGGACAGTCTATTCCAGAATAATTGTTTAAAAAGATAGATAATCCCTTTATTACCCATTTCCCAGTTTTGCATAACCAACACAGTTATAGAAATACACTTTTTATCTCTTTGATTACCTTGTATCTAAGCCTCTGCAGACTGACCACTTATTTCAGTTTTTTTGACAGACTTGCATTTTAGCCAATTAATGCTGACTCCACAGTAGTGAGCACAATGCTATCTATAGGACACACATGCACTAGCAGTGTCTAACTCTGAAAAACTGTAAAAATGCACTGAGATAAGAGGCGACCTTTAAGGGCTTAGAAATTAGCATTTGAGCCTACCTAGGTTTAATTTTCAACAAAGAATACCAATAGAAAAACAAAGCAAATTTGATGATAAAAGTAAATTGGAAAGTTGTTTAAAATTGCCCTATCTGAATCATGAAAGTTTAATTTTGACTAGACTGTCCCTTAAAACACTAAATACATTTTATAAGTATAGTATTAAAGGGACATTAAACCCAAAAATGTTCTTTCATGATTCAGATAGAGAATACAATTTTAAACAACATTCAAATTATGCTGACCATACGTCCCGTTTTGAAAGGGACAATACCGTTATTTTATGTTTTTTTCTCCCGTCCCGTCGTTTCTTTAATAATATTCATTTTGTCCCGTTTTGAGGGTTATCAGACCGTGCGGGCAGCGCAAGTGTAATTTTGTAGCACACATGCCACTTTTAATTTTTAAACTCACCGCCGGCGGGGAGCGCAGTTTTTTTTTTAGTTTTTTTTTAACTGCAGGGTTGGGTGGCCTTGCCCACATGATCCACAGCACTCCGATCGCGTCTATGCCGCCCGTGCTCAAAATTAGTGGCGTGTCATTGATAGCAAGTGAGTCAAGTGACAGCACAGCAGGTCAGTACTCAGTCGTGAGCTGTCAAACTGAGCTGAGAAGAGAGACTGGTCACGCCTGATGAGAGGGAAGTGAGAACTACTAGCTAGCTCAGCTGCAGTGCCTAGTAACTTACAGGAGTCAGACTAGATCTGGATTCTGTCATCATCTGATGTGATGATCATCTGCCTCTGCCATCATCTGAATTAGCGGCTGACCAGTCCATCACCAGAGAGATAATTCATCTTGCCAACTTCTTCATAGTACAAACATAGGGCTCGATCCGATATAAATCGTCGCCCGCAAAAGCTGGCGACGCCAATATTTGCGCTGGTTTGGTATCCTATATACGGCGTAACTTAAAAGTTACGCGCGTATATTTCTGGCGTCGCCCGTAGTTTTTTGGGCCATAGACAGGTATACCAAACCAGCGCAGTTTGGTATCCAATATACAGCGTAAGGACTTACGTGGCGAAAATGGATAAATCTTACTCCATTTTCACCTCGCCACAAAAAGCAGCCGTAAGAAGCCTTACGCTGACTATTGGAGCCCCGTAACTCCCTAAACTACCTGCAAAATAAAACCTAACAATGTCTATCTACCTGTCAACCGCGATCCCCCGCCGCAATCCCTAATAAAGTTATTAACCCCTAAACCGCCGCTCCCGGACCCCGCCGCCATCTACATAAACTAACCCCCTACTGTGAGCCCCTAAAACCGCCACCATCTAACTGATCTATCCCCTAATGTGAACCCCTTACACCGCCGCCATATACCTTATCTATCCCCTAATCTGACCCCTTACACCGCCGCCACCTATATAAAAATTATTAACCCCTAATCTAATCCCCCTATACCGCCGCCAGCTATATTAATATTATTAACCCCTAATCTAATATCCCTAAAGTAATAAGCTCTATTACCAGCCCTTAAAAGGGCCTTTTGCGGGGCTTTGCCCCAAAGTAAACAGCTCTTTTGCCCTATAACCTGCCCTCCCTACACCGCCGCCACCTATATTAATAGTACTAACTCCTAATGTAAGCCCCTTACACCGCCGCCATCTATATTAAAATTATTAACCCCCTAATTTAATCTACCTACCCCGCCGCCAGCTATATTATCTATATTAACCCTAAGTATAATATAGTTATTACATTATATATATTAACTATATTAACCCTAATTATATTAGGGTTAATATAGTTACTATAGTATTTATATTAACTATATTAACTCTATCTAACCCTAACACCCCTAACTAAATTCTTATTAAATCTAATTCATATTATAAACTAAAATATTCCTATTTAAATCTACATACTTACCTATAAAATAAACCCTAAGATAGCTACAATATAATTAATAATTACATTGTAGCTATGTTAGGGTTTATATTTATTTTACAGGTAAATTGTTAATTATTTTAACTAGGTATAATAGCTATTAAATAGTTATTAACTATTTAATAGCTACCTAGTTAAAATAATTACCCAATTACCTGTAAAATAAATCCTAACCTAAGTTACAAATACACCTACACTATCAATAAATTAAATAAACTACAAATATCTATCTAAAAATACAATTAAATAAACTAAACTAAATTACAAAAAAAAAGATTACAGCAATTTTAAGCTAATTACACCTATTCTAAGCCCCCTAATAAAATAATAAAGCCCCCCAAAATAAAAAATTCCCTACCCTATTCTAAATGATAAAATACCCAGCTCTGTACCAGCCCTTAAAAGGGCTTTTTGCGGGGTATTTACCCCAAATTAACAGCTCTTTTGCCTGTAAAAAAAAAGAACACAACCCCCCCCAACATTACAACCCACCACCCACATACCCCTATTCTAAACCCACGCAAACCCCCCTTAAAAAAACCTAACACTACCCCCCTGAAGATCTCCCTACCTTGTCTTCACCCAACCGAGCCGAACTCCTCATCCGATCCGGGCGATGTCTTTATCCAAGCGGCAAAGAAGAAGTCTTCATCCCGGCTGAATGACGAATTAAGGTAGAAAAATCTGATTGGCTGATTGAATCAGCCAATCAGATTCAAGTTCAATCCGATTGGCTGAACCAATCAGCCAATCGGATTGAACTTGAATCTGATTGGCTGATTCAATCAGCCAATCCGATTTTTCTACCTTAATTCCGATTGGCTGATAGAATCTTGTAATTCGATGGACGCCATCTTGGATGACGTAATTTAAAGGTGCCTCATTCATCGTTCAGTCGTCGGCCGGGATGGATGCTCCGCGTCGGAGGAGCGAAGAAAGAAGATTGAAGATGCCGCTTGATGGAAGATGCTGCCGGATGGAAGAAGACTTTGCTGCCGCTTGGATAAAGACATCGCCGGGATGAAGACTTCTTCTTTGCCGCTTGGATAAAGACATCGCTGGGATGAATACTTCTTCTTTGCCGCTTGGATAAAGACATCGCCGGGATGAAGACTTCTTCTTTGCCGCTTGGATAAAGACATCGCCCGGATCGGATGAGGAGTTCGGCCCGGTTGGGTGAAGACAAGGTAGGGAGATCTTCAGGGGGGTAGTGTTAGGTTTATTTAAGAGGGGTTTGGGTTAGATTAGGGGTATGTGGGTGGTGGGTTGTAATGTTGGGGGGTGGTATTGTGTTTTTTTTTTCAGGCAAAAGAGCAGTTTTCTTTGGGGCATGCCCCGCAAAAGGCCCTTTTAAGGGCTGGTAAGGTAAAAGAGCTTTGAACTTGTTTAATTTAGAATAGGGTAGGGCATTTTTTTATTTTGGGGGTTTATTATTTTATTAGGGGGCTTAGAATAGGTGTAATTAGCTTAAAAATCTTGTAATCTTTTTTTTTATTTTTTGTAATTTAGTGTTTTGTTTTTTTTGTAATTTAGTTTAGTGTATTTAATTGTATTTTAGTTTAGATATTTGTAGTTTATTTAATTTATTGATAGTGTAGGTGTATTTGTAACTTAGGTTAGGATTTATTTTACAGGTAAATTGGTAATTATTTTAACTAGGTAGCTATTAAATAGTTATTAACTATTTAATAGCTATTGTACCTAGTTAAAATAAATACCAAGTTACCTGTAAAATAAATATAAACCCTAAAATAGCTACAATGTAATTATTAATTACATTGTAGCTATCTTAGGGTTTATTTTATAGGTAAGTATTTAGATTTAAATAGGAATATTTTCATTAATAATATTAATATTAGATTTATTTTAATAAGAGTTTAGTTAGGGATGTTAGAGTTAGATAGGGTTATTATACTTAATATATATATAATATAATAACGATATTAACTATATTAACCCTAATATAATTAGGGTTAATATAGTTAATATATATAATATAATAATTATATTAACTATATTAACCCTAATATAATTAGGGTTAATATAGTTAATATAGCTGGCGGCGGTGTAGGGGGATTAGATTAGGGGTTAATGTGTTTAATATAGGCAGCGGCGGCGGTGTAGGGGGATTAGATTAGGGGTCAATACATTTATTATAGGTGGCAGCGGTGTAGGGGGATTTAGATTGTAGGCAAAAGAGCTGATTACTTTGTGACAAAGCCCCGCCAAAAGCCCTTTTAAGAGCTGGCAAAAGAGCAGTTTACTTTGGGGTAATGCCACGCAAAAAGCCCTTTTCAGGGCTATTTGTAGGGTTAGACTTAGGTTTAGTGGTAGGGATAGTTTAGTATTTTAGGGGTTAAATAATTTAATATAGATGACGGTGGGGAAGGGGCTCACTTTAGGGGGTAGGTAAGGTAGATGGCGGCGGTGTTAGGGGCTCACTTTAGGGGGTTATAGATTTAATATAGCTGGCGGCGGGGTCCGGGAGCGGCGGTTTAGGGGTTAATAACTTTATTAGGTGGCGGCGGGGTACGGAAGCGGCGGTTTAGGGGTTAATAACTTTTTTTATTGTTAGGATAGTGAGGGGGGATAGCGGATAGAGGGTTAGACGTGTCGGGCTATGTTTAGGAGGCGTGTTAGACAGTGCGGGTGATTTCATACTTTAGTTAGGTTTTGTAGGCGCCGGCAGTTTCTAACGTGGCGCAAGTCACTGGCGACGCCAGAAATTTGTACTTACGCAGATTTCTGGACATCGCTGGTTTATCAGACTTACGGCACGTTAGCATCTGACGGCGCCGTATATTGGATAGCTCGAGTTGCGAGCTGAAACTGCGGGCGACGCGGGTTCCCTCGCTTGCGCCGCAAACTACGCCGTATATCGGATCGCCCCCCTAGTGATCAAGACAAGGAAGTAGATCAACTGTCTAAGTTCTGAACTTCTGCAAGAATTGTGCACGGCCAAGGTAAGACCAGTGTCTGTGCCTGTCAATCAATTTAATTGTCATTATCATTAATTATGCTGATTATTATGCTGCTGCAGTGCTGGTTGTACAGATGTTATCATTATCAAGTAACTATATATTTCCACATTTTTCTCAGTTCTTCCACCATGTCCATGTAACATATATTCATGGTACAATCATGATGACATACAGTCCCCCTCTAGCTCTACGTCTACCTAAAAATTTTTGTATGAGTTCTTCTGTCACTGAAGGAAAATTGCTGGCTCAATAGTTTAAATTCATGTCATAAAAGTTAACTTTTGTTAAAATCTTACTTTTTTCCCTATGAATAAAGAATATTAACCCCGTCCCGTTTTTGACATCTCAATGTCCCGTTTTTGTCTCAAGGAAATATGGTCAGCCTAATTCAAATTGACTTCTATTATCTAATTTGTGTCATTCTTTAGACATCCTTTGTTGAAGAAATAGCAATATAAATGGGTGAACCAATCACACGAGGCATCTTTGTGCAACCACTGGAAACTATATTGCAGCTACTGAGCCAATCTAGATATGCTTTTCAGCAAAGAATGTCAAGAGAATGAAGCAAATTAGATAATAGAAGTAAATTAGAAAATTGTTTTAAATTGCATGCTCTTTCTAAATCATGAATGAAAAAATATGGGTTTCATGTCCCTTTAAGGTTATTCCCCACTTCCCTCTAGTTATGGGTCCTGCCATGTTTAATCACTACATTTCAGTGCATCTCAAAATGGCGGCACACATAATTAGAGGGAGGTGCATAAAATGTATTTAGTATTTAATGACCCTTTAAAACTGAATCCAATTAATGTTTTAGAACACTTCATTAAAAAAAGACTACAATGTCTAATTAACAAACTATTAAATACAATAGAATTACATAACCAACAAATGCATAATAAAATAACTATGTGATAACATTTACTCTTAATTTCAAATGAGCAGTAGATTTTTTCTGACAATTTCAATGTTTCCTTTCATCTCCCTGTCCCATGTATCATGTGACAGGCAACAGCCAATTACAGACTCATATATACAATATATATTGTGAAATCTTGTACTTGCTTTCTCAGAAAATGTGCATAATCTAAAAGTGAAGTAATTTGAAAAGTTTATATGTGCCTAATTTTCACTTTTTGGTCCCTTTAAATCACTTTACCAATAGGACATTTTTGCATTGTTTTGTCTTTTAGGTTTATTGTAACAAAAATAACCAGCTCTCGTATTCGATGGTTGAAATACATAGTATAAGGCTATGATATATAAACTGTTTTCAGCAATAAGATATTGTTCATTATCTTGATTTATCAAAGTTTTTTTAGTTTATTTTATTATTCTTATAAATGAAATTGTTTCTGACTTGCAAATACTTACTTAATTGATTTCAGCATGGGCAAAGCGAATATGACTTTTAAATCTCTCAGCTCCTAAGTTCTGAGAAATAGCCGATTAATGATAATGTAGGGTATGGGTATAGAGTATAGGGTGTGGCGCTCCTAGCGGCCTAGTAAGGAACCTGGCACACCTGACTACAGGAATGATGAGTCACTGTAGGCCATGTGTTTTTTTATTGCATAACTTGCATAAAGTGAAGGTAAGAGTGTTGTTCCTTTCATTGTTTTCAGTTTTGTGATTATGCTTTACTTTAAAAGCCAGAATGCCACGTAATTGTAGCTTTCAGGTACCTGAGAGGAACATTTCCACTGCTGAGTGAGGCTAAAGTTAAGAAAGGAATTTTTGTTGGTCCGCAAATTCGTGAAACTTATTGTGGATGAAAACTTTGGGTGAGTCCTCAAGGGTAATGAGAAAGCGGCTTGGGAGGCTTTTAAAGGTGTTGTGCATGGCTTCTTGGGTAACCGAAGGACTGGAAACTATGTTGAGCTTGCAAACAACCTTCTAGAAAAGTATCATCAATTAGGCTGCAACATGTCACTCAAACCCACTTTATCGACTCTCATTTGGACTAATTCTCTGACAAATGTGGCGCAGTGAGTGATGAGCATGGTGAGAGGTTCCACCAAGACATTTTAGCAATGGAACGAAGATCTAAGGGTGGGTGGAACAATTTTATACTTGCTAACTACTGTTGGACAGTGACAAGAGATGCTCCAGAAGAGGACTACAAGCGACAAGCAAAGAGAAGGTGCTCTTGTGAATAGCCCACTATTTCCGATAGGACTTTCAATTGCTGTAAGTTTTTTGTTTTGTGTTATTATTTGTGATTGGTTGAATGAAAACAACTTTCAATTATGGTGTTTTAAGAAAATATCAGATTGTTTTAAAATTGCTTTCCACTATGACTTTACTAATGAAGCACAAATAGTGTATCTAGAAAACTAGAGCTTACAAAACAATTCTGAAGTCATATTCAGTTTTTTAGTAAGGAGACATTAAAATATTTTTTAGTTGAACAGTATAATTAGTTATGTCATAAACATGTTTAATTGGAGACTTTACCATAAACATGAGGTGAATATAAAGTTAAATGGGATTGATTGTATATTTACAGTAACTCACTTCCTGCTTTCCCCTCAGAGAATGAACCACTGACTCTTATACACGTGCTGTTGTCTCCTCCGCACACACTGCACTGGTCTTTCACCTTCCCAGAATCCATGAGACCATCACAGCCAAAAGCCTGCAAAACAAAGCCCACAGAATATTCCCTATACTGCATAAAAAAACTGTTTGATTCTATTTATTGCAACTTCTTGGAAATAGATCAGGGAGTTAATATTTCTCAGCACTACATCTAAGGAAGCCATTCTCATATCTGTCATTACCTTACAGCTCCCAGCTACACACAGGTTTAGTGCAGAATCGGTCCCTACATCCGGCTCACATCGAGTGCCATCCAAAAAACTGTCCCCACGAGTCACCATAAAATTCTTGCCCTGTGCCCGACACATGTGCTGGCAGAGGGAATCCCCTACAAACAACGGGATGATTTCTAAGGTTACCAAAGTCTTCCAACCCAGTTAGAGATATATTTGTTTCTTCACTAAACATTCTAGACTATGGGGCAGATTTATGAAAGTGTGGACGGACATGATACGATGCAACGTATCATGTCTGCCGCACATTGATAAATGCCGACAGCATACGCTGTCTGCATTTATCATTGCACAAGCAGTTCTTGTGAACTGCTTGTGAAATGCTGCCTCCTGCAGATTCGCAGCCAATCAGCCGCTAGCAGGGGGTGTCAATGAGCCCGATCATATAGGATCGGGCCGATTGATGTCCGCAGCCTCAGAGCAGGTGGAGCTTGATAATTCGCCCCTATTGTGTTAAATATATATAATTATATTATACATCGAAAAAAATTAACACATTTTTGTAAGGTATTTTAACATGTTAATAAAAGCAAACCCAAACCAAGCTATGGAGGTATGTTTCTGATTGTTAAAAAATATCCACCCACCAAATGCAAAGCCAGCGGCAGAGGTCCACTTGTAGAAGGTGCGACTCCCAGGTGCGAGGTCGAGAGGTTTGGTGTCTGTAGACGAGCACTGTTCTGTCATGAAAGACAGCTGTGTTGTCACACAAGCCTAAAAATAGTTAATTATTTATATTGTGGCATGTCAGCAATTAACTGGATGAAGGGACCTCAGTGTCCTGAATATTTGCACACTAAAAATACAAAGCTATTGACACATCAAACAGTAAGGTCTAGATTACAAGTGGCACGTTATTGAAATCGCAGAGCCAGTTCTCAGAATAGCGCACAACAGTAATATATATGTTTATTATTAAATTAAATGTATAAAAAGTGTTTTGGTATATGACATGATATGGTATATGACAAAGGTGCATACATATATATACATATACATATATATATATATATATATATACATATATATGTATATATATATATATATATATATATATATATATATAATGTTCTTATTGTACCTTTAAAAGGCATTATCTTCAGTCAAGAGTCTCATTTTTATATAAAGCCACCACTATACCCTTATTTACTGTGTAGAATAAATACATAAGCTAGAAACCTACTTGAATATTACACATTTCAGCCTGGAGATGAGGTCCCTCACAGAAATGTCCACCAAATGCAGGTCTATAAGATAACAGATAGAAAAAAATTAAAAATAGAAATATGAATAAAATACCCTGTGTTCTATTGTGTAAAAATTTCCTGGGATAGTATGTTATTTTGAGTATTAAAAGTTCAGCATGGCAGAGATGCATATCTTGTGGTCAGAATCTCACCTGGGGTTGTTGCATTGTCTTCGCCTTACTATCACGCCTCCCCCACAACTGCGAGAGCAAGGCGAGAACGCGCTCCAGCTTGACCAGGTCCCATGGACCACAGATACAGGATTTAGCTCAACCAGTGAGCTGCATCGACCCTTGTGGCACCACTGCAAGAGAGAAAGATCTATTTGCTAAACCGCTCATCTTTAATAGACATTTGAGCCCGGATCAAGGTGGATTCCTAAAAGAAATTAACTTTTTTTTTTACTTACAATCATGGTCATCAAATGCTATTTAATAATTCCATACTTCTATTCTTATTTAAAGGGATACTAAAATCAAATTTACAGCATACAATTTTGATCAACTTTCCAATTTACTTCTATTATAGCTGTGTTCTATGTTTTTTTTAAATTGCACATTCGAAGGCACCCGGTCCTACTAAGCAAGTGCAAGAGTTCACATTGTATATGTATAGGAGTCTGTAATTGGCTGATGGCTGTCACATGATAAAAGTACAAGCAAAATTCAGACAGTGAGAATGAAACATAGTTTATAGATGTTGCAATACAGTAGCACCACCTAATCTGTAAGAGTTACTATATTTCTGGACCTATTCTGATATACAGTACATGCTAAAGATGTTTCTTTCTCTTACAAAGACTCAGCTGGTTGAATAACTTGTTTCACCTGAATATCTTAATTTCCTATGACAACATTTATCAAATATTCAGTGCCCCCCCCCCCCCCCAGCTGCTTGATTCAAGATTAGTTTGTCACCCGTCTCTCAGTATATAGTTGTCATAGACACTATAAAATAGCTTCAAACCCACATGTACCTTGTTCTCTCCACATTCGGTGCCATCAAGAAGAGGGACAAGGAGCCGGTTGCAGCTAGAACGATCTTGTTGACTAATATGGCAGGACAGGACGCTGCAAGTATCCTTTAAAGATAAGGAACATTGAAGCAGAAGCAATTACTTTTTTGTAAGCAACATTTGATATGTGATATTCACTAAAACTGTCCACTCGCACATTAATAAATAGGCATCATTGGCTTTACATTTGAAGAACAGGCAGTTGGTATTGATGGACAATTAATGTGTTGCATATATATTTGGTTTAGAGATACACATTATTTTAGCACTTTGGATTTTAGAGGAGAATCTACCTTCATCTCATGAGTTTTGGACGAATTGGACACTTTTTTTGTGACACCGTTTCAACATACTACATAGTTGTGACTATTTATATTATTATTACTAATATTATCGGTTATTTGTAGAGCGCCAACAGATTCCGCAGTGCTATTTATAGTGCACCCAATGCTTTATTTATATTTTAAATTCATTTTCAAGTGCATTCAATGTTGTTAGCATCTAATATTTACTTTACTCCCTGTGTCTTAAGCATAAAAATACTCTAAACTATATGGTAAAGGATTAAATGTGGCTAAATTAAACCTTATGTTTCATACCAGGTCATTTCTGGCGAATGTGCAAGCCAGGGCAGAGCTTCCAAAGGCGATTTGGCACTGCTCATCAGCACCATAATACAGACCAGGCTTCCAGCCAGGAATACTGCTTTCCAATTCCGGCAAGTCGTCAATACAGTCTGATTGGCCCCTACTGAGAGGTACAAAATTGGACCATGAACAGAAAGTGGTAATTACTGGAGCATAACTCTACATAGGAATAGTCATGTCTCAGAAATACAGAGGAGTTATATGAGTTTTACTTGGATGGAAGGTTCTTAAATACACCCCAAATACCTGAGGAATGTGAGGAACTGCTTCCTGCTGCACTCAGACCATGTGAGATGGACACTGTTGTGGTTTCCATCATCTCCCATGATATTCCCACTTCTGCTGCAGTGGTTGCCCGTACCATCATGGTTTATACCAAAGCTGCAATAATTTAAAGCAATACGTTTGTTACTTGTGTCTCTTTTGCCTTATAGACCTAGAATGGCTTTTAATTTTGAAATATATATTGAAATATTTATGTGTGTCTGAAGCCGTTATGAATGAGTCTGGCATCTGGCATGTCTAAGCATTATGGATGGGAATACACAAATTTGTGTTTGTAATTTATCAACATGTTTGCTTTTAAATAAATGAATGTCCTTAATGGGCTACTAAACCCAATTTTTTTCTTTCATGGTTCAGACAAATCATGCAATTTTAAGCAACTTTCTTATTTACTCCTATTATCAAGTTTTCTTTGTTCGCTTGCTATCTTTATTAAAAAGCAGGAATGTAAAACTTAGGAGCTGGCCCATATTTGGTTCAGAACCTGGGTTACGCTTGTTTATTAGTGGCTAAATCATGTAGCAGCTGCTCAGAGCACCAGTGGGGGCTTTTATCATGTCAGCAATGAACAAATTCATTACCAAATGGTACAAACACCTTAGGTTCTCTGAGCAACTGTTGTGTTTAAAATGCTTCTGCACAGTGCATACGTAAATACACCTTTGAAACAGCTATAGGTTTTATTAGAAGCATTTATGCTAATATGTGTATATTACAAAAACGCTTCTATTCATAACTGAGATGCACCCATGAGGATTCCAGTTTTGGCTGGAATGTCCCTTTAAGTAGTGGTGGGGTAGACACATAAGAAATAGAATACTGATATAACAAAGTACATACCTTCTCTGTACCTCACCACAGCACAGGAAGTCCAAAATTCTAACACATTAAATTACTGTCTAACCTGTGTCCTATTTCATGTGCCATGGTTATTCCCAAGTCAAAACCAGTGTCCTCTGTAATAACACAATTCCACTGAGATGAGCAAGCTCCTCCCAGCTGGGCGACACCTCGTACTTGTTTATTCCCATCAGGTAACTGCAGGTCAAACCTGAGGTAAGAAATGAAATAAGAACCAAGGACGTTATTCGCAAAGGGTGAAGAGACAATGAAGATGACTTTAGTATACTTGCTTCTCTGGTTTCATTAAAATAGCTCATCAAACTCTGAGATCCAGAGATCTACTTCTCAACTAAAGTAATGAAATGTAAAGGTCATGGAGGACTTATAATCTGAATATGTTATGTCACTTCACATGCAAAAAAAAAAAATGCGATTAGGTTTTGTCATCTACATCACGATAGGGTTTGTACTTCATTATTTCCAAAAAGGCCTTGACATTTAAAGATGCTATTAACCTAGTTTCAAAGTTCACTCTTAAAGAAAATAAGTAACATTGGTAACATCTATAAACTATGTATTATTCTCGGTTTAGAAAAAATAAATTTATGCTTACCTGTTAATTTAAGTTCCTTCTGTATGAGGAGAGTCCACGGCATCATTCCTTACTGTTGGGAAATACTGAACCTGGCCACCAGGAGGAGGCAAAGACACTCCAGCCAAAGGCTTAAATACTACCCCTACTTCCCTCATACACCAGACATTCTGCCAAGGGAACAAGGAACAGTAGGAGAAATATCAGGGTATAAATGGTGCCAGAAGAGAAAAATGAATTTTGGTCCGCACATTGGAGTATACGTGGACTCTTCTCATACAGAAGGAAATGAAATTATCAGGTAAATTTATGTTTTCCTTCTTAATATGAGGAGAGTCCATGGCATCATTCCTTACTATTGAGAAAACTATACCCAAGCTCTAGAGGACACTGAATGATAACGGGAGGGGTAAAAGAGAGGCGGATCCTAATCTGAGGGCACCACAGCCTGCAAAACTTTTCTCCCAAAAGCTGCTTCGGCTGAAGCAAAAACGTAAAAATTGTAAAATTTAGAAAAAGTATGTAAGGAGGACCAGGTACCGCCTTACAAATCTGATCCATATAGGCCTCATTCTTAAAGGCCAAAGAGGAAGCCACCACTCTAGTGGAATGAGCCATAATCCTCTGAGGAAGTCTAAGTCCCGCTGACTCATAAGCTAAGTGTATAACGCTCCTCAACCAAAAAGATAAGGAAGTTTAAGAAGCATTCAAATCCTGACGCTTCCCAGAGTAGATAACAAACAAGGAAGAAGTTTGTCTAAAATTCTTAGTATCTTGAAGATAAAACTTCAAAGCTCAAACCACATCCAAATTATGAAGTAAACATTCGAAGAAGAAGGATTAAAACACAAGGAAGGAACCACAATCTCCTGATTGATGTTGCAATCAGACACAACCTTAGGAAGAGAACCCAAGCAGGTACGTAGGACAGCCTTATCAGTGTGGAACACCAGATAAGGAGGCTCACATTGCAAGGCAGCTATTTTAGAAACTCTGTGTGCTGATGCAATAGCCAATAGAAAAAGAACCTTCCAGGACAACAATTTGATGTCAACCGAATGCATAGGCTCAAACGGAGCCCATTGCAGAACCTTAAGAACAAGATTCAAACTCCAAAGTGGAGCATTAGATCTAAATACAGGCCTGATCCTAATCAGCCTTAATGAAAGATTGCACATCAGGGAGCTCTGCAAGCTTCTTGTGCAGCAAAACAGATAGGGACAAAATCTGTCCCCTCAGGGAACTGGCAGAAAGGCCCTTCTCCAGACCCTCTCCAGACCCTCCTGGAGAAAAGAAAATATCCTGGCAGCCTTAATCTTATTCCAGGCTAAACCACATTCTTCACACCAGAATAAGTAAGCTCTCCAAACCTTATGATAGATGCAATGAGTAACAGGCTTACAAGCCTTAATGAGGGTATCAATAACCCCCTCAGAGAAACCTCTCTTGGCTAGGACTAAGCGGTCAATCTCCACGCAGTCAGCCTCAGAGAATCTAGATTTTGATGAACAAAAAGACCCTGTTCCAGCAGATTCCTGCGACAAGGTAACTTCCACAGAGGAGATGAGGACATCCCCACCAGATCCGCGAACCACATCCTTTGCGGCCATGATGGAGCAATCAATATCACTGATGCCTGCTCCTGCTTGATGCAGGCCACTACACGAGGAAGAAGTGGTAACGGTGGGAAAAAGTAGATTAGATTGAACCTCCAAGGCACTGCTAATGCATCTATTAGCTCCGCTTGAGGATCCCTGGACCGCGACCCATATCTGGGTAGCTTGGAATTGAGCCAGGATGCAATGAGATCTATCTCCGGCGTTCCCCATTTGTGGCAAATCTCCGCAAACATATCGGGATGGAGACCATTCCCCCGGATGAAAGGATTTTCTGCTGAGGAAATCTGCTTCCCAGTTGTCCACACCCGGAATGTGGATCGCTGACAGGAAGCAGATGTGGGCCTCCGCCCACTCCAGAATCTGAGATACTTCCCTCATTGCTAGGGAGCTTCTCGTTCCCCCCTGATGGTTGATGTAAGCCACCAAGGTTATGTTGTCTGATTGGAATCTGATAAACTGGGATGAACCCAGAAGAGGCCAAGTCTTCAGAGCATTGAAGATTGACCGAAGTTCCAGAATGTTGATCGGGAGGAAGGATTCCTCTCGAGTCCACAGGCCCTGTGCCTTCCTGGCACCCCAAATAGCTCCCCATCCTGATAGACTTGCGTCTGTAGTCACAATCTCCGAGGATGATCTCAAGAAGGATGTCCCTTGGGACAGGTGATCTGGACAGAGCCACCAGGAGAGCGATTCTCTCGACCAGTTGTCCAGAGAAATCTGTTGAGACAGATCTGAATGATTGCCATTCCACAGCTGTAGTGGTCTGAGATTGAATCTGGCAAAAGGAATGATGTCCATGCTGGACACCATGAGACCAATCACCTCCATACAACGAGCCACAGAGGACCTTAAGGAGGTCTGAAGGGCAAGACAAGTGGAAGATAGCTTATAATGTCTCTGGTCTGTAAGGAATATTCTCATGGATATGGAGTCTATTATAGTACCCAGGAATTCCACCCTGGTACTGGGAATAAGAGATTTTGAATGGTCTTCCGCCAGATGACAAGATGGTGCTTGAACCAGAATATCGTCGAAGTATGAAGCTACTGCTATACCTCTGGTTCTGGCAAATGCAAGCAGAGCCCCTAGAACCTTCGTAAAAACTCTTGGAGCAGTAGCTAGACCAAACGGAAGTGCAATAAACTGGAAGTGCTGGTCCAGGAACGCAAACTTTAGGGACTTGAAATGTTCCTTGTGGATTGGAACGTGAAAGTAAGCATCCTTCAGATCTATAGGGGTCATGAACTGTCCTTCCTGAACTAAGGGAAGGATGGACCTTATCATCTCCATCTTGAACGAGGGGACAGATAGGAATTTGTTTAAGCACTTTAGGTCCAGAATTGGAGGGAAAGTTCCCTCCTTCTTTCGGACCACAAAAAGGTTTGAATAGTATCCCAAACCTCTTTTTGCGAGAGGTACCGGGACAATGACTCCTAGGGAGGATAGATCCCTCATGCACCCCAGAAAGGCTTCTCTCTTTTCTGGAAAAAGAGAGAATAGACAAGTGCAGCCCAATTCAGGTACAGATTATTTATGATACAGAAAGTAAGCACACTCCAGATGGCAACTTACAAGAAATAAAAACAGTGGTAGCATAAAAACCATTTCATAATGGAGTAGATAAAATCACTTTGGTCCATGCTGGATGTCGAAGGTTCTCCGTAGTTTTCTCCCACCACAGCTGTATGCAACCGAGTGTGAAAGAGGGTGCTATGTAGAGCCTGATCAGCTGGACTGATGAGTGGGTAAAGATTCTCAATGTGCATTTCGTCCCTATCCAATCGGACTTTGTCAAGATACGGATGAAACGTGCAGTAAAAAGGCACCTTTTCCTCCAGTAACCGTGGAGATAATTGACTCCAGGCGTGGACCAAATAAAATATTTCCCTTAAAGGGGAGGGAAAGAAGTCTGGACTTAGAAGTCATGTCCTCAGACCAGGACTTCAGCCAGAGTGCCCTACAGACTTGAACAGAAAAACCTGAAGCCTTAGCATTCAGGCGAATAATTTGCATATTTGCATCACAAATAAAAGACTTAGCAACCCTTAAGGCCTTAATTCTTTCCTGGATCACGTCGAGTCGCACCAGTAAGTAGCCGCTCCAGCAACCGCAGCAGGTTGAAATAAATATCCCCTATGTTGAAACATCTTTCTTAATAGAGTTTCTATCTTCTTATCCATGGGCTCTTTGAACGACGAACTATCCTCAAGCGGGATAGTAGTGCGTTTGCAAAGCATGGAGATAGCGCCATCCACCTTGGGGATGGAACCCCACAACTCCAATTGAGAGTCCGGGACCAGGAACAATTTCTTAAAGGAAGACGAAGGCGAAAAGGAAGAACCAATCCTTTCCCATTTATTCTTAATAATGCTTGCCATCTTTACAGGAACCAGGAAAGTTTGTGGTACAACCCTGTCTTTGTAGACCTTATCTAATTTAGGAATCAAAGGTTCCTCAAGCAATTTGGGCTCTGGAACCTCTAATGTAGCCAAAACTTTCTTTAACAGAAAGCGTAAATGTTCAATCCTAAATCTAAAGTCTGGTTCCTCCGCAGCTGGAGGTTTAGAGGCAGCAGACTCTGAACCAGAAAGTGCGCCCTCTGAAGTATCAGAGGCGCCTTCATCATCGGATAATCTTGTATCAGATAAAGCCAACAAACTAGTTGATGACCCCTGGGAAGGATAGCATTATTTGACCTTTCGATTGCGCTTAGCAGGGCGAGGTAAAGCACTAAATGCCGCAGACACCGCCGTTTGTAACTGCGCAGTAAAGTCTGGCGGTAAAAGGCCCCCTCCAGATGGAGGATTAGGAGTGCTACGGGAAGCTGCATGTGTATTAGGAGATGACTGTAGGGTGCGCACCTCATGGGACGGAGACTCCTCAGAGGTGGATGGCTCAGTGGTATCAAACATATTAACCTTCTTTGACATGATTACTTTATCAAGGCATGTGAAACATAGTTGAGCGGGCGGGTATACTGTAGCCTCCTCACAATATAGACAGGTATTAGACTTAGGTAAAGAGGGAGTACCCTCTAACGCATCATAATCCTCCATAGCTTGCGCTTTCAAAGCAGACTATTTATATATAAGAAAAAACAGCACTTTTATACACCCAATGGCTGGGGCACTCACCACCTCCTATGACCGATGCAAAACAGAGAAAACTCTTCTTCTCTGGTAACCAGCATGGTCAGGAAAGAGGAAATAAAGTGTGCCCACATACGGTCACATGGTGCGCAATGCAGGACCAAACATTTCAAGTTGCGCAGCTCTAAAAACGAAAGTAAAAACCTGTATGTTCCAACATCTGCCTGAGCCCAAAAAACATCTCACACATGTTGCAGCAGCATAATCAAATAAATTTATGTGATTAATCCCAACTGTTCAATAATCTCCCTCAGGAGATATAAAGCCTTGATTCCATACACATTATGGCATTATCATATGTGTAAAAAATGAAACGATCTTAACGGAATCTATGCCGTGGAATAGAAACACAGCCTCTTAAGTGTGACAGTCTTGTAGCATTGCTCCTGACATAGACTTGAGTGATGGAAGCAGGCAGTGAAACTCATCAACACTGATTGCTTAGGAGCTGTTAATACGAGTCTGGATGGGTTCACCAAAAGATTCTCCCTACATCGCCAGACTCTAACTTTCGTCAAAACTCTCACTGAGAGGCTGACAAGACTTCTTAAAACTCCAGTCCCATTTAAAAGGGTAGATACCCTTCCTAAGGAACTACTCCAAATCTTCTGACACTTATCTGCCAACCTCCTGTGAAGAAAGGCAAAGTATGACTTGGATATTAATATGATTACCTCATATTAAGAAGGAAAACATAAATTATGCTTACCTGATAATTTTATTTCCTTCTGTATGAGAAGAGCCCACAGCCCTCCCCGTATACTCTGATGGGCGGACTAAAATTAGGTTTTCTCTTCTGGCACAATTTATACCCTGATATTTCTCCTACTGTTCCTTGTTCCCTTGGCACTGGAATATTAGGGAAGTAGGGGGAGTATTTAAGCCTTTGGCTGGGGTGTCTTTGCCTCCTCCTGGTGGCCAGGTTCAGTATTTCCAAACAGTAAGGAATGATGCCGTGGACTCTCCTCATATTAAGAAGGAAATGATATATTCTGTTACTATTACGCATACTGTAAAAAAGTATTAATCCAGAAATTTGACAAAATTCATGCTAGAAAGCTTTTGGGACTCTTGCTGTTGTGAGATAATGATTTACTGTTGGGAAAACTGATGCTTATATGACCAATGTTTTTGTTAATAGATTTTTAATCATTTAATTGTTAATTTGTCTACTTATCTTTTATATGTGTTCCCTTAAAGGGACAGTCTACTCCAACATTTTTATTGTTTAAAAAGATAGATAATCCCTATATTACCCATTCAACAGTTTTGAATAACCAACACGGTTATATTAATATACTTTTAAACTATGTGATTACCTTGCATCTCAGCCTCTGGAGACTGCCCCTTATTTCAGCTCTTTTGACAGACTTGTAATTTAGCCAATCAGTACTGACTCATAAGTAACTCCACAGAAGTGGGCACAGAGTTATCTATATGGCACACATGAACTAGCGATGTCTAACTGTGAAAAACTGTCAAAAGGAATTGAGATAAGAGGTGGCCTTCAAGGGCTTAGAAATTAGCATATGAGCCAACCTAGGTTTAGCTTTCAACAAAGGATATCAAGAGAACAAAGCAAATTTGATGATATTAGTAAATTGGAAAGTTGATTAAAATTGCATGCCCTATCTGAATCATAACAGTTTAAATTTGACGAGACTATCTCTTTAATAAATCTTTTTATAAAATTGAGTGTGTGATTCTGGACATTTATCTTTCCTCTTTCTAAATCCAAAGAACACACAGATGTTGATAACGCCAAATTTAAAAAAATGCATGTTTTATTTTTGCCAACAAGATGTAGATATCTGGTGATTTATGGTTTACCTCATTCAGCTTTTAAAAACATATTTAGACAGTTTCCTTGTTGATGTACGAACCTACATACTCAAGGTACAGCGCTGTCCCGCTCAGTCAATGCAACTTCTGTTCTGATCAGCTGTACAGAGCTTAAAAATGTGTTAATCTGAACATCAAGTAACTTTAGGAAAACTATCAATGTGAGTACGAGAAGTTTCCTCTTCTAATGTAATGCGCAGCATTATATGCGTTTCACTTTGCATAAAACCCTCAATTTATATCAACTTTCCAATTTACTTCTATTATCAAAGTTGCTTCGTTCTCTTGTTATTCTTTGGAGCAGCAATGCACTGCTGGGAGCTAGCTAAACACACATTGGGTGAGTCAATGACAACATAGTAACATAGTAACATAGTAGATAAGGTTGAAAAAAAGACTGAAGTCCATCGAGTTCAACCTATACAAATCTAAAATACTTACAAAAAGCTCCAGTTAAGCTTAAATAACCCCATTAAAATGTGACCCATTTAATACTAGCAATCATATCCATGAATTTTGTTAGTATACAGAAACTTATCCAGACTATTTTTAAATGTATCTATGGTATTGGCATTCACTACCTCCTTTGGTAATGAGTTCCACAATTTTATTGCTCTCACAGTGAAAAAACGTTTCCGTTGCAGGAGATTAAATCTCCTTTCCTCCAACCTTAAATTATGACCTCTTGTCAGAAACAATTTTCTTGGAATAAACAGAGCTTCTGCCATCTCTGTATATGGGCCTTGAATATATTTATATAAAGTAATCATGTCACCTCTCAAGCGCCTTTTTTCTAAAGAAAACAGACCCAGTTTGGCTAGCCTCTCCTCATAGGTTAATTTCTCCAATCCCCTTATTAGCTTTGTGGCCCTTCTCTGAACTTTTTCTAGTTCTGCAATATCTTTTTTAGCAATTGGTCCCCAGAACTGCACTCCAAACTCAAGGTGAGGTCTTACCAGGGCTTTATATAATGACAGAATTATGCTTTCCTCCCTTGAATCAATACCTCTTTTAATACATGCTAGTATCTTATTAGCCTTTGAAGCCGCTGCCCTGCATTGTGCACCCATCTTTAGCTTGTTATCTATTACTACTCCCAAATCCCTTTCCTCCTGTGTTTGGCTAAGTCTTGTCCCATTTAAAAAATACGTAGCCTGCTTATTTTTACTTCCAAAATGTAGAACCTTGCATTTTTCCGTATTAAATCTCATTTTCCATTCACTTGCCCATAGTTCTAATTTTAGCAAATCCCTTTGTAAAGACAGTTCGTCCTGCTCTGACCTTATGACCTTACTTAACTTAGTATCATCTGCAAAAATAGAGATGTCGCTATTTAATCCTTGCTCCAAGTCATTTATAAAAATATTAAAAAGAACAGGGCCCAGTACTGATCCCTGGGGGACGCCACTGATTACCTTTGTCCAATCTGAGTATGATCCATTTACTACTACTCGTTGCTCCCTATCTTTTATCCAGTTATTTATCCATGAGCTAACATTTTCAGCTATTCCCAGTCCCTTAATTTTGTGCATTAATCTCTCATGTGGCACTGTATCAAATGCCTTTGCAAAATCTAAGTATATCACATCCACTGATTCCCCTTTATCTATATTTTGACTTACTTCCTCGTAGAATCTAATCAGATTAGTTTGACATGATCTATTTCTCCTAAAGCCATGCTGATTAGAACTCATAATCTTGTTTACACGAATATGCTCATCAATATAATCCCTTATAATCCCTTCAAATATCTTCCCCACTATTGATGTCAGACTAACTGGTCTATAGCTTCCTGGATCATCCCTGCTTCCCTTTTTGAAGAGTGGCACCACATCAGCTTTACGCCAATCCTGGGGTACCATGCCTGAGGATAATGAGTCTTGAAAAATTAAGAGTAAAGGTTTGTCTATAACAGTGCTAAGTTCCCTCAACACCCTTGGGTGTATTCCATCTGGGCCTGGAGTTTTATTTACCTTAATATTTTCCAGTTTTTTCCTGATATCCTCTAAACAAAACCCAGTTAGTGGTATGGACTGGCATGTTCTATTATGTTCAAAAGTATCATTCAATGGTTCTTCTCTTGTGTATACTGAAGAAAAAAACTGGTTTAGTACCTCAGCCTTCTCCCTGTCATTATTTATCATGCTACCCTCCACACATTTTAATGTACCTATATTATCCTTCTTAGATTTTTTGCTATTTATGTACTTAAAGAACCTTTTAGGGTTAGACTTAGAATCCTTAGCAATTAATTTTTCATTTTCAATTTTGGCTAATTTGATTGCTTTTTTGCATGCTTTGTTACATTCCTTATAAATATTGTATGCTGAGTCTGTACTATTTTCTTTTAATAATTTAAATGCCCTACGTTTTTTCCTAATTTCTCTTAACACATTTTTATTTAGCCATAATGGCTTTGTTTTTTTATTTTTACTTTTATAACCATATGGTATGTGTTGATATGTATATTTATTTAACACATTTTTAAATATTATCCATTTATTCTCTGTATTTTTATTAGAAAATACATTGTCCCAATTTATATTATTTAATGATTTCCTTAAATCGTTGAATTTTGCTTTCTTGAAATTAAAAGTCTTAGTTAAGCCTTTAAAACACTGCATTTGAAAATAGATTTCAAATGTGACCATGTTATGATCACTGTTACCATGTTATGATCACTGTTACCCAAACAAGAGGCATATATATGCGGTCACCAATCAGAAACTAGCTCCCAGCAGTATATTGCTGATCCTGAGCCTAGCTAGTTATGCTTTGCAACAAAAGATCAGATTTGTACTTCCTGTTAATGCTCATTAGCTGAGGTGTACGTTCTACTAATGCTTATTGGTTGAGGTGCACTTCCTACTAATTCATATTGGTTGAGGTGTCTTTGGCTGAGCGTTACTTGCTTCTAATCCTCATTGGCTGATGTGTACTTTCTACTAAAGCTCATTGGCTGAGGTGTACTTCCTACTAATTCTCATTGGATGAAGTGTACTTCCTACTAATTCTCATTACCAGAGGTGTACTTCCTACTAATGCACATGGTATGAAGTGTACTTCCTACTAATATTCATTGACTGAGGTGTACATAATACTAATTCTCATTGGCTGAGGTGTACTTCCTACTATTGCTCATTGACTGAGGTGTACTTAATACTAATTCTAATTGGCTGAGCCGTACTTCATACTCAGTGGATGAGGTGAACTTCCTACTAATACTCATTGGATGAGGTGTACTTCCCTCCAATGCTCATTGGCTGAGGTGTACTTCAAACTGATTCTCATTGGATGGGGTGTACTTACTACTAATGCACAAGGGATGAGGCATACTTTTGACTAATCCTCATTGGCTGATGGGTATTTCTTGCTAATACTTATTAACTAATAAATCATATAACAGACAATCAGCATATGAATACTAGCATGAAATACACCACTCATACTGTTGTATTAATTTAAATTTATATAGATTAAGTTCAACATTTCTCAACATGTTTAAGTGCTGCTCTCTTGCATGGAAGACTTTTTTAGTACTATATCCATGCCAGAGCTTACAGTAAACACTTTTTTTCCCTAAAGACAATGTTTCTAGCTAATTGAGAAGCTATGGTTACCTGGTGACATAGAGGATAAGATCTGCATGCTCTGGGTCTGAGTCACTTGATGGATTCACCTTTTGACTCCAATTGCAGACACTGATCAGGGAAGATGTGAGGTTATTACTGATCTCGATACCAGCCTGTAGATATATAAACAGATAAAATAAACACTGTGATGTAACATTGTGACAATATTAATTCTTGTTTAATGTACAAAAGAGTGATTTCTTGTACAGAACTGACTGTACATTAACTCCTATAAAGCAACTGCCTAGGGCAGGGGTCATCAATTGTGGATCTCCAGAAGTTTTGGAAATACATTTCCCATGATGCTCAGCCAACATTTCAGCTGGCTGAGCATCATGGGAAATGTAGTTCCAACACCTCTGGGGAGACACAATTGATTACCCCTGGTCTAGAGCGTAAATGTACATTGGTTTGGAAAGACCACAAGTGACACTTTCTGGTTTAATGCTAGATAAAAAAACAATAGGAAAGGCAGACTGAAAATATTATTTCACTCACTCAGATTTATATATATCACTGACAGAATGCAACATCCATATAGGTGTGAGGGGCAATTGTGTGATTTCACCCTAGCTTCATGCCAGCTCTAGATTTGCCACTATGTTTGTGTAAAGGGATATTGTATTTTTATGATTCAGACTGTGGCCCCTATTTATGAAAGTCTGGCGGACCTGATCCGATAGTGCGGATCAGGTCCGCCAGACCTCGCTGAATACGGAGAGCAATACGCTCTCCGTATTCAGCATTGCACCAGCAGCTCACAAGAGCTGCTGGTGCAACGCTGCCCCCTGCAGACTCGTGGCCAATCGGCTGCCAGCAGGGGGTGTGAATCAACCCGATCGTACTCGATCGGGTTGATTTCCGGCGATGTCTGTCCGCCTGCTCAGAGCAGGCGGACAGGTTATGGAGCAGCGGTCTTTGT
The DNA here is from genome assembly GCF_027579735.1 of Bombina bombina. NCBI lineage: Eukaryota > Metazoa > Chordata > Amphibia > Anura > Bombinatoridae > Bombina > Bombina bombina. The sequence continues at coordinate 33,958,713 of NC_069510.1, read as the reverse complement.
GACCGCTGCTTCATAACTGCTGTTTCTGGTGAGTCTGCAGGCTCGCCAGAAACACGGGGCATCAAGCTCCATTCGGAGCTTGATAGATTGGCCCCAGAGCATACAATTTTAAACGACTTTTCGATTTACTTCTACTATCCAAATTGATTTGTTCTTTTGGAATAATTTGTTGAATTAGAGCAAGCAGCTAATTGGTGGCTGCATATATGTCTCTTGTCATTGGCTTACTGATGTCTTCAGCTAGCACCCAGTAGGATACCAATAAGGATACCAAGAGAATGAATCAAAATTGATAACAGAAGAAAATTGGAAAGTTGATAAAAAATGTATAATCTATCTGAATCATGAAAGAAAATAAAAATTGGATTTTTTGTTCTTTAAAGAATAAGGATACTTTGCTATAAAATGTATTTGTATTTGTAGTAATAGTTAAATCATTCCCTACATTCTTACTCAAACTCCAACCTACGTAGGGCTAGATTATAAGTGTTGCGCTATTTAGCGATCCCGCATTAATTTTGCTAGAAGTTAACTGTTTGTGCACGTTGGGTAGCACACATGTTATAAGTTGAAAATAAAAAGTTTGCGCACGAGCGAAACCCAACTGGCGCAAAGAAATTAACTTCAGATATTGTGACCGCGTTAACTTCTTCTTCTGGTAGACTTTAATAGAGCATACAAACTGAAAAGAAACCTAACACCTATATTTGCGTGTTAACCTGATCCCGTTTATTCAAGAGCGCAAAACCTGACATGAATTATGCATATTTTACATTCCATTTTTCTTCACATAGAAGAATATCTTCTTTGTATTGTTAAATTAAAATGTCTATACAGTATATATAACTGATGCTTTTTTTGTTAAATATATACTGTATCTATACCTATATGTATGGAATATAGGAATATCTATTGAACAATACTTAGAACATATCCCCTGTGAAGAACACTGGAATGTAAAATATTTACAGTAAATACACATTATAAAATATTAATATTGATTAAAAATGTTTCTTATGTTTTGAGGTATTTGACTGCAAAATGCTTCAATGTATATATACGTGTTTATATGTGTGTGTGTATGTGTAATATATATATGTATATATACGTGTTTATATGTGTGTGTGTGTGTATGTGTAATATATATATGTATATATACGTGTTTATATGTGTGTGTGTGTATGTGTAATATATATATGTATATATATATATATATATATATATATACAGTATATATATATATATATATATATACACATACACACACATAAATACATCTGTACACACACACACAAACATATATACAGGGAGTGCAGAATTATTAGGCAAATGAGTATTTTGACCACATCATCCTCTGTATGCATGTTGTCTTACTCCAAGCTGTATAGGCTCGAAAGCCTACTACCAATTAAGCATATTAGGTGATGTGCATCTCTGTAATGAGAAGGGGTGTGGTCTAATGACATCAACACCCTATATCAGGTGTGCATAATTATTAGGCAACTTCCTTTCCTTTGGCAAAATGGGTCAAAAGAAGGACTTGACAGGCTCAGAAAAGTCAAAAATAGTGAGATATCTTGCAGAGGGATGCAGCACTCTTAAAATTGCAAAGCTTCTGAAGCGTGATCATCGAACAATCAAGCGTTTCATTCAAAATAGTCAACAGGGTTGCAAGAAGCGTGTGGAAAAACCAAGGCGCAAAATAACTGCCCATGAACTGAGAAAAGTCAAGCGTGCAGCTGCCAAGATGCCACTTGCCACCAGTTTGGCCATATTTCAGAGCTGCAACATCACTGGAGTGCCCAAAAGCACAAGGTGTGCAATACTCAGAGACATGGCTAAGATAAGAAAGGCTGAAAGACGACCACCACTGAACAAGACACACAAGCTGAAACGTCAAGACTGGGCCAAGAAATATCTCAAGACTGATTTTTCTAAGGTTTTATGGACTGATGAAATGAGAGTGAGTCTTGATGGGCCAGATGGATGGGCCCGTGGCTGGATTGGTAAAGGGCAGAGAGCTCCAGTCCGACTCAGACGCCAGCAAGGTGGAGGTGGAGTACTGGTTTGGGCTGGTATCATCAAAGATGAGCTTGTGGGGCCTTTTCGGGTTGAGGATGGAGTCAAGCTCAACTCCCAGTCCTACTGCCAGTTTCTGGAAGACACCTTCTTCAAGCAGTGGTACAGGAAGAAGTCTGCATCCTTCAAGAAAAACATGATTTTCATGCAGGACAATGCTCCATCACACGCGTCCAAGTACTCCACAGCGTGGCTGGCAAGAAAGGGTATAAAAGAAGAAAATCTAATGACATGGCCTCCTTGTTCACCTGATCTGAACCCCATTGAGAACCTGTGGTCCATCATCAAATGTGAGATTTACAAGGAGGGAAAACAGTACACCTCTCTGAACAGTGTCTGGGAGGCTGTGGTTGCTGCTGCACGCAATGTTGATGGTGAACAGATCAAAACACTGACAGAATCCATGGATGGCAGGCTTTTGAGTGTCCTTGCAAAGAAAGGTGGCTATATTGGTCACTGATTTGTTTTTGTTTTGTTTTTGAATGTCAGAAATGTATATTTGTGAATGTTGAGATGTTATATTGGTTTCACTGCGAAAAATAAATAATTGAAATGGGTATATATTTGTTTTTTGTTAAGTTGCCTAATAATTATGCACAGTAATAGTCACCTGCACACACAGATATCCCCCTAAAATAGCTATAACTAAAAACAAACTAAAAACTACTTCCAAAACTATTCAGCTTTGATATTAATGAGTTTTTTGGGTTCATTGAGAACATGGTTGTTGTTCAATAATAAAATTAATCCTCAAAAATACAACTTGCCTAATAATTCTGCACTCCCTGTATATACATACACACACATAAATACATCTGAACACACACACACAAACATATATATACATATATATATATATATATATATAATTATAAGAAATGGAATGCACTCACTGGCCTTTTTAAACAAACGTGTTTTTTAATGTGACGTTTCGTGGACCGTATCCCCTTCCTCAGACCTCAGGTCTGAGGAAGGGGATACGGTCCCCAAAACGTCACATTAAAGAACACATTTGTTTAAAAAGACCAGTGAGTGCATTCCATTGCTTATAATTATTGATTCCCTGTTTGCACCCTGGCAGTTGGATTTGAAGTGAGAGTGCTCTTCATCTGTTATCATATATATATATATATATATATATATATATATATATATATATATATATATATATATACGTTAAAGGCCTTTGCAGCCCTTTTGTTGTCAAACATTTTATATCATTTAGCTTTGAGCCCTTATAACTTGTTTATTATTGGGGGTTTTTTAAATACTTTTTTTTATCAGATACTGTTTACGAGTGTAACTTTATTTTTAAATGTATTTACATTCATGTAGATTACGAGTTTTGAGCGACATAGGGAAAGTAAAGAACGCCACAAAAGTTGCGTTATTTAACCCCCTATACCACTGCCATTACAAGTTTAAAAAAAAAAAACGGCTTGTGCGGGCGATATGGCTGCATTGAGCTCCATACCGCACACAAAAGCAGCAGTGTTTTGTTTAGTTGGCATTACAGATCTTGTCGTTTTAGGCTGTAACGATCGCTTTTTAGTCAGAACGCAAAACTCGTAATACCATCGCTATGGGAATCCCATGAAGAAACGTAATTTTTACGAGTGCAGTACTGACGTTGCGTTACAGGCTAAAAGGTGTGCGGTACACCTATACCGACAAGACTTGTAATGGAAGCGGTGCTGTTTTAACGCTGAAAATCCCATATTTTCAGCGTTACGAGATGCAACGCAAAACTCGTAATCTAGGTGATTGTGTTTAATACAACTTTTTATCTTGCCCTACCCTTTATGTGAGTTTATTCAGTTGCTTTAACCCGACGAGCGTAAATCGTGATTGCATTCGAGCAAACACGTTTACTCTCAACTTGTAATACACTCGTGCAAATAGCGGATATCGCTTGCATGCAAAAGTTAGCGTGCCACTTCTAATCTAGCCCATAACATTTTGCCTGTAAGAGATCTCCTCATAAGCTAGTATCAGGCTTCAAGTTTTCTATCTCCAGGTCACATAAATGACTATCAATACATTTGGGCTGAATCAGTGAGTTCTTAAATAGTTGGTGGTATTTGTGTCGTTAGGACTGAAGCTGTGAATTCCATATGCAGTACCTCTGGTTTGGTCAGGATCACAATCTTTACTAAGTGCACACGTAGCAAGGCACCAAGTGAGACATCTCTCAGCAATTCAGCCCCCTGTAAAATAGCAGCACATTACAGATGATGAAATATCAAAATATAACTCCCATTAAATCCTTTAATTAAGCAAAAAATATTACACTGTACCTGCTTTGTCTGTAGTTTACCTCAAAAAACACTGAATCCCCTCCCCTAGAGGGACTACAGTGCATCTTGGGTATGATACAATCAGCCTGAGCTTTTCCATATATAGGCAGTGGCCCATATTTATTAAGGTCTGGCGGACCTGATCCGACACTGCGGATCAGGTCCGCCAGACCTCGCTGAATACGGCGAGCAATACGAAATATCAAAGAGCTGCTGGTGCAACGCCGCCCCCTGCAGACTTACGGCCAATCAGCCGCCACCAGGGGGTGTCAATCAACCCGATCGTACTCAATCGGGTTGATTTCCGGCGATGTCTGTCCGCCTGTTCAGAGCAGGCGGACAGGTTATGGAGCAGTGGTCTTTGTGACCGCTGCTTAATAACTGCTGTTTCTGGCGAGCCTGCAGGCTCGCCAGAAACACGGGCCATCAAGCTCCATTCCGAGCTTGATAAATATGCCCCAGTGTATGGAAAGTTAAGCAAAATGTACTTGTCCAATGGACAATAGAGGTAGCCAAATGTCCTGACTCACAAAATAATTTTAACTAAATATTTTTTAAATAGGCTCATTGATAGCAGAATGTGAACAGACCCTGCTATGCGGTGTATTTGTTGATATGTTCAGCCTTTTTCCTCCCTCACTGGAGAATGATTTATATGCAAAGCAAAGCTGACTCTGAGGCTCTGTTCTACCTCCTGCTTGAGCTGATTTTATATCTGGAAGGCTGCATCTAAAACCTACCTTTCCCCAGCAGGTCTGAAAAAAATAAGAACTATATACTCACATGGGGGACTTCCATGTCTTGGGTTCTGGGCTATACAAATTCCCCAGCCTTGATATAAGGTAAAGCTACACAGTGATTGCTTAGATGAGTGCATAGGCTCATTTAGATCTGGAGTCTGATTGGTCAAAAGAGACAAGGTAAACATATCCAAGATGTATTCTATCACTGGACTGATCTGAATTTGCAAACCCCAGCATTTTGTTAATACAATATAGCAGTTAGAGAGGGGAGAAGGGGGAAAAGGATGTACTCCCTGCATCCTTGATATTTAGCTTTGTAATCAATGTTTGCACCATCACTTTAAATGGTATGGTCCAGATAGAACCACCCCTGTATGAAGGAATATGAATTAAGTAGAAAACAGAAGACAGTGATGGCCATAGCTCCCTCCTGCTTACTATGTTGAGGTTGGTGAGGATGTATCTCTCTGTGTCCTCTTGATGAAACTGATAGACATCAGGACCCACCACTACAAGCAGCTCCAAGTGCTTCACAGTGCTGACTGCTCGTTTCTTCATTTGGTGCAGAAAAGGGACAGACCTTATCTCTAAAAGAGAGTGGAATTAATGTTAACACAATCACTTAAGCACATTCACTAAAGCTCACTGGTTCTGAAAGTTAGCAGCTTGATGATCTCAGTATCTCCATTTCTCCTGGTACTGACTAAATTAAGGGATAACCACAAGGCCCAGGTGTGGTGTTAGTTGTTTCCCATCAAAGGAAATGATGACTGATTGAGTGTGTTTGAAATTTGGAATCTCTCAATTCCTCTATCCCTACTGCTGCTTTTCTCACCCTATTTATTTTTTGGAGTTGCCCAGACTCCAAGTGGAGCCTTTCAGACAATGCTGTATGACTTGTTATTATAAGAGCTTACAGAGACCTATGAAAATGGAGAAAACACTTCAAACACACCCAAGTAAGGTTCTTACTCTTCCCACTTGCTGACACTGCAAGATCCAACTTAGGGATATTTATTTATGCCCCTTTAAATGGACACTAAACTCAATCTTATAAATGCAAAGTAAATATCAGCAATTAAGCGATGCATTACACTATATGTTTGCTTTTTGCAAAATTGTATTGCTCTACAGTTCCTTAACCCCTTAAGGACCGACGACGTATAGGGTACGTCCTACAAAAAACGGTCGTCAACGACCAAGGACGTACCCTGTACGTCGTCGGCTAATCTAAGTGCTGGAAGTGATCGAGATCGCTTCCAGCTGCTCTAACAGTATTGCAGTGATGCCTCAATGTCGAGGCATCCTGCAATACTGTTCTCATCTGCCGGGACCCAGATTGATCACTCCCCCATGAGTGATCACTTCCGGTTTTGCTCCACATGGAGCCCGGCAATCTAGAAGAGCATCAGAAGCGATCGTACAGGCTTCCGATGCTCTGCTACTGAGTGCCTCGGTGGGGCAGGCTAGGGTCATCCAATCTGAGCTTGCCACAATAAAAAAAAAAGATAATAAAATATCCCATTTGTCTGATCATGTAAATATTTGTAAATATTGACTCTGACCAGTGTGGATCTCCCTCTCCTCACTTGCATTTTTGTTGGAGAGAGAGAGATCTCTGTTTAGGAGAGTGAGATTTATTTAATATATTTGTTAAAAATTGTGAGACCCAAAGGTTCTTTTCAGAGCCATTAACCCCTAGCTTGCAAGTGATCACTATAAATCACTGGCAGTAGCATAACTGCACTTTTTTGCTGTCTGTGCATTTTTTTTAGGGGTTCATTTTTTTAATAATTTTTTTGTGAGACCCAAAGGCTCATTTCAGAGCCATTTAGCTAGTTTAATTTAATTTTCAGAGCCATTAACCCCTAGCTTGCCAGTGATCACTATGAATCACTGGCAGTAGCATAGCTGTACTTTTTTGCTGTCTGTGCATTTTTTTAAGGGTTAATTTTTTTTTAGTATTTTTTTTCAGAGCCATTTAGTTAATTTAAATTTTGTGTGGATTTTTTTTTATGTGTAATGTCACAGAGAATATATAGTGCTGAGGAGGCGTATGCCATCCTTACATCAGAGTCAGATGTCTCTATGTCTGACTCAGATCCCAATTATGACCCTGCCATATGCTCAGATACATCATTAGATGCAGTCTCAACTGATAGTGATGTATCTGTGGCTGCTAGCCCCCCTGCCAGCCTCCCTGCTAGCCCCCCTGCCAGAAGGAGGCGTGTTGTTGCCATTGCCACTGAAGAGTGGGTAACGCCTCATCTCCAAAGGCCAGATATCCCACCCTTCACAGCAAATCCTGGCATCAATATGGATGTTGCAGGATTTAGCCCCCAACAGTTTCTGGAGGTGATTCTGGGCGATGATGTATTGGGGAACATTGTCGCCCAAACTAATTTATATGCCCATCAGTTCCGTGCTGCAAAGCCGGAAACATATTTTGCAAAGCAGCAATGGGCCCCCATCAATGTGCCAGAATTTAAAAAATTCTGGGCATTGACTATGCTGATGGGCATCATAAAGAAACCCTCCATTCGCCCCTACTAGAGCAGTAGCCCCATCTGCTCTACCCCCATTTTCTCCCAGAGTATGTCGAGGAAGAGGTATAAAATGATTCTACATTTCATGCACTTCAACGACAACAGCCTGTGCCCCGCTAGGGAGCATCCCCAATTTGACAGGCTGTATAAAATCGGCCCCCCCCTGATTACCCACTTTGCTGCCAGGTTTCCAGAGGCTTATACACCTCGAAGGAATATATGCGTGGATGAATCCCTGATGAAGTATAAGGGAAGGCTGGGATTCAAGCAGTATATTCCTTCCAAGCGCTCCAGGTATGGGGTAAAGGTTTATAAGCTCTGTAAGAGCAAGCCTGGGTATACTCAGGCCTTCTGGGTGTATGAGGGAAAGGATAGCCACCTTGACCCTCCAGGTTGCCAGAACATATGGGAACCACTGGCAAGATTGTCTGAGACCTGATATTACCCCTAATGAACAAAGGGTACCACTTGTACTTAGATAATTATTATACAAGTGTCCTTTTGTTCAAGCTACTGTATTGCTTTGATACAGTAGCTGGCGGTACAATTAAAAGGAACCGCGCAGGTTTCCCAAGATGAGCTGTTGGCACTTAAGTGCAGAGACAAGAAGGGTGTATACCTTCTCATCACCATCCACACAGAGAGGACGGTGGAGGTCTCTGTACGTGGCAGAGCTGAGATCATAAGGAAGCCAGTGTGCATCAAGTCTTATAACCAGCATATGGGTGGGGTTGATCTGGCAGATCAGCTGCTGCGGCCCTACCTAATTATGCCGAGGAAAAGGGCCTGGTACAAAAAGGTTGCAATTTACTTAATTCAGATTGCAACCCACAATGCTTTTTTGTTGTTCAAAAAAGCAAACCCCGGAATGAAACAGACTTTTTTTACAGTTTCAGCTCCAGATCATTTCGGGGATTTTGTACCAAGATGCACCTGCTCCCCGTGCAGTGATGGGAGAGAGCAGAGTTGGGGCTACCCATTTTATTTTTAAAATCCCCCCTACTGCTGCAAAGCAGAAACCACAAAAAAAATGCAGAGTCTGTACCAAGAGGGGGCAGAGAAGGGACACCATATATTACTGTCCTGATTGCCCTGGACAGCCTGGATGCAATCAGCCAATAGGATTGAGTTTGCATTCTATTGGCTGTTCCAATCAGCCAATAGAATGCAAACTCAATCCTATTGGCTGATTGGATCAGCCAATAGGATTGAACTTCAATCCTATTGGCTGATTGCATCAGCCAATAGGATTTTTTCTACCTTAATTCCAATTGCTGATAGAATTCTATCAGCCAATCAGAATCTAAGGGATGCCATCTTGGATGACGTCACTTAAAGGAACCTTCATTCTTTGGGTAGTCGTCGAATGAAGAGGATGCTCCGCGTCGGATGTCTTGAAGATGGACCCGCTCCGCGTCGGATGGATGAAGATAGAAGATGCCGTCTGGATGAAGACTTCTGCCTGTCTGGAGGACCACTTCGCCCGGCTTGGATAAAGACTTCTCCCAGCTTCATTGAGGACTTGGTTGGATGAAGAGGATGGATGTCGGATCTTCAGATCCGACATCCATCGTTGGATCTTCAGAAGAGTAAGTCGATCTTCAGGGGGTTAGTGTTAGGTTTTTTTTAAGGGTGTATTGGGTGGGTTTTATTTTTAGGTTAGGGATAGGGACTTTGGGCCGCAAAAGAGCTAACTGCCCATTTAAGGGCAATGCCCATCCAAATGCCCTTTTCAGGGCAATGGGGAGCTTAAGTTTTTTTAGTTAGGCTTTTATTTGGGGGGTTCGTTGTGTGGGTGGTGGGTTTTACTTTTGGGGGGTTGTTTGTATTTTTGTACAGGTAAAAGAGCTGATTACTTTGGGGCAATGCCCCGCAAAAGGCCCTTTTAAGGGCTATTGGTAGTTTAGTTTAGGCTAGGGGGGGGTTTATTTTGGGGAGGCTTTTATATTTTGATAGGGCTATTAGATTAGTTTAATTAGTTTACAGATCTGTAATTTGTTTATTATTTTCTGTAATTTAGTGGGGGGGGTTTTGTACTTTAGCTAATTTAATTTAATGTATTTAATTGTATTTAATTGTATTTAATTTAGTAAATTTATTTAATTATAGTGTAGTGTTAGGTGTTATTGTAACTTAGGTTAGGTTTTATTTTACAGGTACTTTTGTATTTATTTTAGCTAGGTAATTATTAAATAGTTAATAACTATTTAATAACTATTGTACCTAGTTAAAATAAATAGAAACTTGCCTGTAAAATAAAAATAAACCCTAAGCTAGCTGCAATGTAACTATTAGTTATATTGTAGCTAGCTTAGGGTTTATTTTATAGTTAAGTATTTAGTTTTAAATAGGAATAATGTAGTAAATGATAGTAATTTAGATTAGTTTAAATTATATTTAAGTTAGGGGGTGTTAGGGTTAGACTTAGGTTTAGGAGTTAATACATTTGGTATAGTGGCGGCGACGTTGGGGGCGGCAGATTAGGGGTTAACAAATGTAGGTAGGTGGCAGCGATGTTAGGGATGGCAGATTAGGGGTTAATAATATTTAACTAATGTTTGCGAGGCGGGAGTGTGGCGGTTTAAGGGTTAATATTATAGTGTTGACGACGTTGGGGACAGCAGATTAGGGGTTTATAAGTATAATGTAGGTGGCGACGGTGTCCGGAGCGGCAGATTAGGGATTAATAATTGTATTATAGTATTTGCAATGCGGGAGGGCCTCGGTTTAGGGGTTAATAGATAGTTTATGGGTGTTAGTGTACTTTTTAGCACTTTAGTTATGAGTTTTATGTTACGGCATTTTACCATAAAACTCTTAACTACTGAATTTTAAATGCGTTAGGACTCTTGACGGGGTAGGGTGTACCGCTCACTTTTTGGTCTCCCAGGACAGACTCGTAATACCGGCGCTATGGAAGTCCCATAGAAAAAAAGACTTTACGAAGTTTACGTAAGTCGTTTTGCGGTAAGGCCAAAGAAGTGTGCGGTGACCCTAAACCCTAAATAGCAGCGGGCATAAAAAAGCAGCGTTAGGACCTCTTAACGCTGCTTTTTTACCTTAACGCACAACTCGTAATCTAGCCGATAGTGTGTGTAAAAATGAAAATTGAGGGGCGGAGTCTAGCCACGCTAGGAGATGGCAGCTAGCTAGAAGGGCTCCTGTCTACTAAACCGAAGAAAAGCTAATTTGGATGGCGTAAATCCCTTATCCTTTACCCCTTTGAACCCTAACAACCCCACTTCACGAATACCGCGGCTCAGGTGGCTCCTGATAGACTTTTCTCAACCGGGAGGAGAGAAACTCTGATTGAGGCCTAAGCGCACAGTGACTAAGACGCGCCGGTGGAAGTTACTACCACCGCAGTTACTGTCGGACAGCAAAGGGATAGGACCCGGCAGGGGACAAGCACACCGATCGCACTGCACAGAAACAATTATCGGGAGAACCGGAGGAGAATTATAACCGCTACGAGGACTCTGATTACATTAGGTAAGGCAGACATATTCACATGTGAGCTCCCGGAACGCTCCCCTTTTGCTGCAGTTCCGAAATAAGGGGGACTTTTGATTGCAATTCCTATTATCAGCAGTACATAAAATAAACTGCCTAGGTAAATACAGAACTGTATAATCTCGACTGGAAATAAGCAAAAACTACAAAGCGTCACATAAATATAATAACTGCGTCACAAGTTATAGGATAAGAGAGGAGACGACAATATAACAGGTTCACAGTAAATAAAACTACATCTCACCTCCCTAACCCCGGTTCTAACAAGGACACAAAAAGTAGTATAAAACCTGTTATTGCTTGGGACTGTCTGATTTAACCCTCTCACACGCAGCTAGCACAATAACTCATGCTTTATATCACTAGGCTGGGCCGAGCTGTGTACCTGTGACAGCTATACCCCCAATCATAACACCAGTGGTTAGCTCAGCCTGACAACTTCAGCTCAGATAAACAGAGGAACTTACTCCTATTCTCATCAGTCTGCCCTAACCAGAATCTCAACATCAGCTTCCTTTTTTCTTACAAGCAGCGGGTCACACACACTAGTAGAAGGGTCACATCACGAAAGCCCAGGGGATGTCTGGCAAGAGGCAAACCAAAGGAGACAAAACACCTTCCTCTAAGACCCTCAATCAGTATTTAGTGACCAAGGACTCACTTTCTTTAAATAGAGAGGATCCTACAGAATCAACAACCTCTAAGACAGGATTAAGTGATATGGAGGCACCAGATTTAAGCTCCTTTATTACAAAAAAAGACTTGTCTCATTTGTCCTCCAAAGATGACATTAAAGTTGTGCTTCATGAAATGAGGACTCTTTTTGGTGACCTACGAAAAGATCTGGGGGCTATGGAGAAAAGAGTTGTCACTTTAGAATCAAATCACACTGCTTTAACTACTGAAGTCCAATCTAACACAGCTGGAATCCAGGAATTAGATAACAGAGTATATCAGATCTCTGAAAAGTTAGAAGACCTGGAAAATAGGACTCGCCGAAATAATCTTAGAATAAGGGGTGTTGCGGAATCCATATTCCCCCCAGCAATAGAAGGTTATTTGCAGGCCCTATTCAGAATAATTAAAGAAGACCCCTCTGGCGAAGACATCCAGATAGAGAGGGCTCACAGAGCCTTGAGACCTAAACCTCCTCCTAAGGCCCCGCCTCGAGATATAATTGTTAAATTTCTTAAATATAAGGATAAAGAAGACCTCCTGCGATGTGCGAGAGCAAAACACCCAATTACGCACGCAGGTGAAGAAATACAGCTATACACCGACCTCTCTCCCATCACTCTTCAGAAAAGAAGGGAACTGTCCACTGTCACCAACATCTTGAAACTGCACAAGATACAATACAGATGGGGATTCCCGGTCTCGATAATAGCCTCAACTAATAATAAAACGGCTATTTATCGCCCTGGGGCAGACCTTAATCTATTCTACAGAGAACTCTCAATTCTAGAATCTCCTGAAAGAAGTGCTTCTTTGACTGGTAACAACAACATCCAGGCCTCTTCATCATCCTCAAGGGACTCCTGAACCCCAGGCTGACTCTCTTCAACTGCCTCATGGAGGTTACCTAAATTTTGAGCTTAACCTGAGAACTTGTTCTCTTTACACAGAACAATCTAGGGGCGACCTGATCTGCGGTTGTTCTGACCGCAACATATTTCAACACCTGACTCTAGAACACAGTGAGGGGGAGGGGGCTGATTTACACTCGCTTCCCCCTTCACCCTATGATGTATCCTTTTATGGTGTTCTCATTTTGGGGACTATAGCATGACACGGGCTTGATCTGTTTTCAGCCTCTTTCAAATTGCATTACACTGTTTTTGTCTAATGTCTTGTTTTCTGCTTTAAATGCATTTTTTTTTCTCCTATCTAGGCTCTCTTCTATATGGAAGAGATAAGAAGAGTATTTATATTGCAGAACAGTTGCACAGTTATTTGTTGTTTATCAAGGTTAGAAATGTTGTTTACATTACTCTGTTGATTTATTGTTTATACTTCTGTTAAAACAGGTCTATTTATCAACACTCCTCTAGCAATTAGCGCACAATGAGCGCTCTTGGTCCCTCCAGGTTTGTAAGGACCATAAATTGATGTAACAACCTCCCCACCTATACATTACTCCAAACTTCCTATCATTAATGCCCCATCCCCCCTTCCAACAGCCCAGATACAAGAATATCCTATAGCAAGAGCCTCCTAGGGAGAACCTTTAGTCTGTATCAAATGCATTTTTTTTTTGTTCTTTTTTCTCTCCTATCTAGGCTCTCTTCTACATGAAAGAGATAAGAAGAGTATTTATATGGTAGAACAGTTGTACAGTTATTTGTTGCTTATCAATGTTAGGAATGTTGTTTACATTACTTTGTTGATTTATTGATTATATTTCTGTTAAAACAGGTCTATTTACTAACACTCCTCTAGCAATTAGCGCACAATGAGCGCTATTGGTCCCTCCAGGTTTGTAAGAACCATAAATTGATGTGACAACCTCCCCACCTATACTTTACTCCAAACTTCCTATCACTAATGCCCCATCCCCCCTTTTAACAGCTCAGATACAAGAATACCCTATAGCAAGAGCCTCCTGGGGAGAACCTTTAATCTGCACTAAGTTGTTATTAAGACATATACGCCCTATACCAGGAATGCTTTAGTGTTAACGAAAAACCACACAGCGCAGGCAGGGTACCCCCTAATTTCTTCCCCCTCCCCTCCCTGTCCTCCCTCCCCGATAGATTCCCCTCCCCCTCCCATTTATGCCATCCATTAATACGCCTTATTATTATACTCTCCTCATATTCGGTTGTGAAGACACTACCCCATTTTTTGCTACCCTTCCACAAGACAAGGGTACACGCTCCTCTTTCGGAGCTCTATTTTTCTGTTTCCTTTATTCCCCTTTCTTAACCCCCCTTTCCACCTATACTAAGAATTATATCAGCTGTTAACTATCTCAGCGCTTTTCGTTATAACCAGCTATTCTACCTTTCTGATCTCGCTTACTCCTCTTTTCTCTTTTATTGATCCCCCCTTTTTTTTTTTTTTTTTCTCTCATCTCTTTCCCTTCCCACCCCCATCATGCAACGCAGTAGATTTGGTGATCACTCTCTTAGGCTCACTTCTATAAATGCAAAAGGCCTTAATAACCCGGGCAAACGCTCGATAGCTCTCCGAGAACTAAACAAATTGAAAAGCCAAATTATTCTAATACAAGAAACCCACTTTCAGAGGGGTAAGGAACCGCAATGGACCCCCAAACACTTTCCCACGTCCATCTTTGCCTCCGGTCCTGATAAAAAAAGTGGAGTGGGCATTCTTATCCATAAAACACTTCCTATACAAATTACACACCTAACCAAAGACCCCAAGGGACGTTTTATCTTCTTGGTAGGTAATCTACACGGACAACCCCTCACTATTCTAAATATATACGCACCCAACACGGCCCAAGATAAATTCCTTAAACAAGTACTGAACCTCCTATTAGATAACGCTAAGGGAGTGGTTTTTCTGGCCGGAGATTTCAACCTAGGCATCAACCCACTCGTAGACACCTCAAAGGGTACCACTAGTATACCCAGCTCAGTCCTTAAGAAAGTTAGATCTGCTCTAACCGCACACGCCCTACATGACGTTTGGAGAACCCTGCACCCCAATGACAGGGACTACACTTTTTTCTCTGCACCTCACAACTGCTATTCACGCATTGACTATGTCATGACTGACTCCCATGGTCTATCTCTCATATCACACTGCGAAATTGGTAACATCACGTGGTCCGACCACGCTCCTGTTACCTGCTCCATTCTTTGGCCCGATCTCCCAATTCTATCCAAAAGCTGGAGACTTGATGATTCCCATTTAGACGACCCGCTTATTCTAGATGAGGCAGAGAAGGCACTCTCTGAATATTTCTCACTCAATGCAAACACAACACCATCCCCTACTTTAGAATGGGAGGCGCACAAATCGGTAATCCGCGGTATATTCATAAAACATAGCATCAGACAGTCAAAACAAGCCAAAATCTATCACACAAAATTACTAGAAAGGATTAACACCCTTGAGGAGACCCATAAACAGGAACCCTCTAATGACACCTGTAAGCAGGAGTTGATGTCCGCAAGGACAGAACTCAAACAATACCTTATAAAACAGCATCAGCGAACGGCCTTACACCTGAAGCAATATTATTATGAGGGTGGGAATAAACCGGGTAGAGTGTTAGCGAGGACCCTGCGGAGGAGAAAATTGGCCTCATATATCCAATCACTACACACTACAGATGGCAAAATAGTTCATAGTAGTAAATTAATAGCTTCTACTTTTAGGGACTATTACATGACTTTGTACAATATAGACAATACCACCCCCCCATCTCTGCCTCAGTTAGATGTACCTACCCTCAGAGAACGCTCAGATAGATTTTTCTCCAATCTTAACCTCCCCACTTTGAATGACAGTGAGAGGGAAGATCTTGCATCCATTATCACGCTAGAGGAACTCCAGCAGGCTCTAAAAGACACCCCTGCGGGTAAATGTCCAGGGCCAGATGGATTCACCCCTAAATACTATAAGACATTTAGCAATCAGCTATTCCCTCATATGCTACAGTTATTCAACAACCTGCGAAAAACCCCGACTCTATCTAAATCTCTCCTAGAGGCCCACATAACCGTAATCCCTAAGCCCGGCAAAACGGCCAATCGCCCCGAAAACTTTAGGCCCATATCCCTCATAAATTCGGATGTGAAATTGTTGGCTAAAGTTCTTGCTAACAGACTAAACAAATTTCTGCCTAAATTAATAGCTACCGATCAAGTTGGCTTTGTCCCGGGCAGAGAAGCCCGGGATAACACCATAAAAATTATACACCTTATAAACCACGCGAAAACAACAAATACACCCCTGATCCTTTTGGCGACCGATGCGGAGAAGGCCTTCGACCGGGTTCGGTGGTCTTTTCTGCAAAGGTCTATGTTGGAAATGGGCTTCCCTGAGCCCTTTCTGAATATGACAATGGCTTTATACTCTCACCCCAATGCTAGAATTAGGACTAACGGGGTCCTCTCGGACTCATTTGACATTAAAAACGGCACCAGGCAGGGGTGTCCCCTTTCTCCCCTCCTCTTCGCCATCTCCATGGAGGTACTGGCTCAGAGGATTAGAAATAACACTGAGATTAGGGGCATAAAGACAGGGGAGCAAGAGCATAAACAAGCTCTCTATGCAGATGATGCGTTGTTCACATTAACAGAGGCCGACACTTCTATCCCTGCCTTACTCACAGAACTGAACAATTATAGTAAGATCTCTAATTTCCAGCTGAACCTTTCTAAATCCGAACTCCTCAACATAAATACTAACCCAAACTCCATAAATCATTTGAGTAACGCTTACAACATCCCCATCGCGCGACACAAATTAAAATATCTAGGTATATTTCTCTCCACCAACATGTCAGACTTAATTAAACTCAATTATAACGCCTTAAAAAATGAAATTGTTAGGGATTTGTCATCCTGGAAAAACAAAAAGTTATCTTGGCTAGGGAGAATTGGAGTGCTTAAAATGAACGTCCTGCCCCGGATTTTATATCTCCTCCAGGCTCTCCCCATTTCACTCCCGGAGGGGTACATTCCGCAACTACAAAAAACATTTGAACAGTATATATGGGATGGGTCTAAACCCAGAATCCCTAGGAAAACTATGTACCTTTCAAGAGATGAAGGGGGCTTGGGAGTGCCTTGTTTGGAAAGATATAAACAGGCAATTTCACTACAACACATGGTGGAATGGGCCCACAACTCTAGAGATAAAACATGGATAAATATTGACAGGCAAATACTCAAATTGAACAACATCGCTACACTAGGCTGGATACCACATCACCTTAGACCAAAATTAATTAATAACTATCTCATCACAACGAATGTACTGACAGACTGGGATAAGACAATGGCCACGACTACACACATCTCGACTAGGGATGCCCCACTTACACCCATCATAGAGCACCCTGCCCTCCCATTCTGTAGACTAGGATTTACTAGAATGCAACCATACAGCCTCCGCACAGGCACGATATCATTTGTCACAATAGATGGGAAACTTAAAACACATTCTGACATGATGGAGGCTCATGGGGAGATTTTCTCCTCATGGCTTCAGTACCATCAATTGATACATTTTATAACTCACCATAAACATAAAAATGATTTTGGTAGAAAACTGACGCCCTTTGAGGAACTCTGTGTTTCGCAAGCAAATCTGACCCACTTGATTTCTAAAATTTATAAAATCCTAGGCAACCCTGACTCAATAAACCTCCCTTCCTACACGTACTCGTGGAAGAAGGAATTAAACTGTAACTTAGAAGAGGAGTCCTGGCGTCAGGCCTTTCGAATGACCAAAAAAACTTCTGTTTCGGCAGTGATACAGGAAATTCACATAAAACTCCTGTGTAGATGGTATCTAACCCCGTCCCGATTACACAGAATATACCCCTCACTTAGCAGTACCTGCTGGAGAGGCTGTGGAGGGGAGGGTACACTCCTCCATATCTGGTGGGCTTGCCCCAGGCTTGGGGAATTTTGGCGAGAGATTATGTCAGAAATGTCGGAGATATTGGGAGCACTGGTTCCTCATACCCCAAATACATTGTTGTTCCTATCACTTCCAAAGTTGTCTGGCGAGGGTAAATGCCCTCTCTTACTAATTATGCTCACTGCAGCTAAAAAGCTCATACCAAAGCTCTGGAAGACCCAAATCATCCCTACATTGGAGGATTGGAGAGTAGCCGTTGCGGACCTCCTTTCTCCCTTCCCCCCCCCCCCCTTTTTTTTTTTTTTTTTTTTTTTTTTTTTTTTCTTCCTTTTGTTCTTCATCCTTTTCTCTACCTTCTTTCTTCGGCTGAGAGACGTTTCCTTCAGTCTTCGCTGATTTATTAATGGTTGGTTTTTCAGCAGCTTTAAACTTTATTGTAAAATTTGTGCAATATGTGAGAGATTGACATAACTCGTTACCCCACCTCCGGAACACACCCCTTTCTCTCAATTAGATCTCTTATAGAAGAGACAACTGTGTATGCATAAGTTACCACAGGGGGATATTATGTACAATGAGTTTGTATAACTTTTAACTTGTCTTAATCCCTGTATTCTATAATTTGACTTGTATATCCTTTGTTGTCTCTTTGGAATATCTTAATAAAAATTTTCAAATAAAAAAAAAAAAAAAAAAAAAAAAATGAAAATTGAAAAATTACCACCATACACTCTCTCCAATTTTTTTTGGCTAAAACGGTTGCATCAAAGCACACCATATACAATACCTTGGGGTGTCAACATTTCAAAAATATACACTTTCATGGCAATAAATAAAACTGGGGTATGCGATAGGCCCCAAACTAAAGATAGGCATATCAGAAGAA
Organism: Bombina bombina; assembly: GCF_027579735.1. NCBI lineage: Eukaryota > Metazoa > Chordata > Amphibia > Anura > Bombinatoridae > Bombina > Bombina bombina. The sequence continues at coordinate 33,940,085 of NC_069510.1, read as the reverse complement.
ATGCTCTCACTTTTAATAGCTAAAATTACAAGTCATAAAATTGTAACAGAACCTTCCCAAAATTCTGGAAAACCTATGCATGGGGGCATAGGTGTACTCAGGAGGTCTTGCAGAAAACAACCTGGAGTGTTTTTTTGCAATAACTTACAACAGTCTCTCCTAAAACATAGTCAAAAAAGCAATGTGTGTGTAAAAATTAAAATTTAAAAATTACCATCATACACTTACTCCAATTTTTTGGCTAAAACGGTTGCATCAAAGCACACCTGTCAGGGTTTTTTCCCTGTTTTGTTTGCCATGTGCTGCTGGCAGCCATTTTACTCACCTCTCTTGCTGACTCTGGTGCATACTGTGTGATGCTGCTCATTTCCTGCACTTCCTTTTGTGGCCAGACTGGTGTATATCATCCGTGTGAGACAGGATGCAGTCTCAGAATTGTGATGTCATCACTTATTATTTAAAGGGCCTCTGTTCAGTATGCTTTGACCTCGCGTTGTCTCAGACCTATTTGTGAGCTCCTGACTCGACTCGTCTGACTACAAGCTCTGGTTTTGATTCCTGGCTTGTTATTTGACTTGTGGACTTTTTATTATTTTTTGCTATTAATAAAGGTGTGATTATTTTTGCACTTCTCATCTCAGTCTGATTCCTGCCATCCTGACAACACCATATACAATACCTTGGGGTGTCAACATTTCAAAAATATACACTTTCATGGCAATAAATAAAACTGGGGTATGCAATTGTCCCCAAACTAAAGATAGGCCTATCAGAAGAAATACTGTCACTTTTAATAACTAAAATTACAAGTCATAAAATTGTAACAGAACCTTCCCAAATTCCTGGCAAACCTATGCATGGGTAGGTGTACTCAGGAGCTCTTGCAGAAAACAACCTGGAGTGTTTTTTTGCAATAAGTCTCTCCTAAATCATAGTCAAAAAAGCAATGTGTGTGTAAAAATTAAAATTAAAAAATTACCATCATACACTTTCTCCAATTTTTTTGGCTAAAACGGTTGCATCAAAGCCCACCATATACAATACCTTGGAGTGTCAACATTTCAAAAATATACACTTTCATGGCAATAAATAAAACTGGGGTATGCGATAGGCCCCAAACTAAAGATAGGCCTATGAGAAGAAATACTCTAATTTTTAAAATTAAAATTACAAGTCATAAAATTGTAACAGAACCTTCCCAAAATTACATTGGCTGGCTTCAGAATTGTCCCAAATAGTACATGATGACAGATGTGAAAAATCCAAGTTGGAATGTGCCCCCTAAAAATAAGGCCTTTTAGCCCTCTGAGAACACAACAAACCTATTCATGGGTGGTATCACTGTCATCAGGAGATGTTGTTGAAGACATATTGAGGTGTATTTTTGCAGTAACACATAACAGGAACTAAGAATCCATGCCTAAAGTACAAAGTGTGTGAAAAATAACACAAACTAATGACCACCCAAAAGTTTGACAAAGACTGGTGGTTGAATTAGTGCATGGAAAGTGTTAAAATACTAGCATTTCAAATACCCTAGTTCTACTTTTCAAAAATATATGGTTTGATGGGGTTAAATTACATTGGCCGGGTTCAGAAATGTCCCAAATAGGACATAGGTGCATGATGACAGATGTGAAAATTCCAAGTTGGAAAACTGGAATGTGTCCCCTAAAAATAAGACCTTTTAGCCCACAGAAATGCAACACACCTATACATGGGTGGTATCACTGTACTCATGAGATGTTGCTGAACACATATCGGGGTGTTATTTGGCAGTAACTCTTAACATTCTCAGTAAATGTATTCTTAAATTGCTATTTTGTCAAAAAATCACCACTTTTTTTTTCTTTCAAACTTTGGCATAGATTGGTGGTAAAATGGTTTCATGAAAAGAGTCAAAATACCCCAAGTTTAATACCTTAGGTTGTCTTCTTTTTAAAAATATATACATGTGAAGGGTTATTCAGGGATTTCTGACAGATATCAGTGTTCCAATGTAACTAGCGCTAATGTTTAAAAAAAGTGGTTTGGAAATAGCAAAGTGCTACTTGTACTTATTGCCCTATAACTTGCAAAAAAAGCAAAGAACATGTAAACATTGGGTATTTCTAAACTCAGGACAAAATTTAGAAACTATTTAGCATGGGTGTTTTTTGGTGGTTGTAGATGTGTAACAGATTTTGGGGGTCAAAGTTAGAAAAAGTGTTTTTTTCCATTTTTTCATCATATTTTATTTAAAAAAAATAATAGTAAATTATCAGATATGATGAAAATAATGATATCTTTAGAAATTCCATTTAATGGTGAGAAAAACGGTATATAACATGTGTGGGTACAGTAAATGAGTAAGAGGAAAATTACAGCTAAACACAACCACCGCAGAAATGTACAAATAGTCTTGGTCCCAAACGGTCAACAAATGGAAAAGTGGTCTGGTCACTAAGGGGTTAAAAAGCCTCTTTCATATGTTTATCTTATCTTTTTTGTTGTAGCCAAATAAGGACAGATGCTGCATTATTCAAACAATCAATGTGTAGTATTTTGTATAACTAAGATTCTAAATTCCATAGGGTGCTTTTTTGGGCCTGTAAAAAAAACATTTTGAGTTTAATGGCCCCTTAATAAACCAGAATAAGTAACAAAACCTTCACATACTATCACTTAATTTATGTATTATTTTTTATTATAGGTTATTTGTATTGCGCCAACAGATTCCGCAGCGCTAGTGAAATATTATTGTTTCATTATATTTCCTTAAAATGATTGTTCTACTTTAAGACTTACCACTATGAACAGAAAAAGAGTTTTTAGATCGAAAGAGGATGTGGGAGACCCCAGGTTTCTGCACCAGATGTAAATGCCTCTTCCTTATGGGTTGTATAGAAAGTTGTTCAGTATCTTGAGTGATGAAACCACGCTAGACAATAGAATATAAACAGCTAGTAAACCCTTTGTATTACTCTACGCTAAACCAACAAACATACAGCAATTGCCCAGAATATTTTGCATTTGTATAAAACAATTGCTTCAGTTGCTAACATTGGTAAAGTACTGTGAAGGATTAAATAGCTGTTTGTACCTGATGAAAACATAACAACTAAAAAAACTCTAGGTTGTTAGAAAGGGACCGCAATACTAAGATATGCACAACAGTTCTTTCTGAAAGTTCAGGTGTTAAATGGTTGCAGTTACAACAAAAGAGCATAAAAGTTAAGCCATGCCACTAGAGGTGACATATGCAGATATATATATATATAGGGCTTTTTTGTGGGGGTACTCACCGGTACTGAGTACCCCAACCTCTGCCAACTCATACCAGGTAATATTTGTAATCATCATTTAAATACACTAGTTTTCATAAGAGGGGGTTGCAAAATACATTAAATATTCGGGTAGATTACGAGTTTTGCGCTAAACAGGGTGCGAAACTAATGCCAAAAAAGTTGCGCTATTTCACTCTCCATAGCCCTGCCATTAGGATTTACTGAAAAGCCTCCTTGTGCGTGCAATATGGTGGCGTTAAGCTCCATACCGCACAAAAGCCAAAGGCTGCTTTGACGTGCTCGTGCACGCTTTTACCCATAGACATCAATTGGGAGAGAATGTGAGAAATAAAACTAACACCTGCAATCGCGGAATAAAAAAATCTCCATAACGCAGCACCATTGATGTCTATGGGGGGAAAAAAATTACGTTTAAACCTAACACCCTAACATAAACCCCCTAGTCCAAACACCCTAATCCGCCACTCCCGACATCGCGACACCTAAATAAAGTTATTAACCCCTAATCTGCTGCTCCCGACATCGCCAGCACTATAAAAAATTTATTAAGCCCTATTCCGCTGCTACCCGACATCGCCGACACTATAATAAAGCTATTAACCCCTAATCCGCCGCTCCCCAACATCGCTGACACTATAATAAAGCTATTAACCCCTAAACCTCCAGCCTCCCACATCGTCGCCACTAAATAAACCTATTAACCCCTAAACCGCCAGCCCCCCACATCAGAAAAAGCACTAAATTAAACTATTAACCCCTAAACCTAACACCCCCTAACTTTAAATTAAAATTACTTTTAATTAATATAACTATCTTAAAATAAATAAAAACTTACCTGTGAAATAAAAAAAACTAACTTGAAACTATAAATTAACCTAACATAACTATTCTAATAAAATAAAAAAATCGAAATGACAAATTTATAAAAACCTAACACTACAAAAAAAATAAAAAATCTAAGATTACAAAAAATAATAAACACTAAATTATGAAAAATAAAAAACACTAAGCTTACAAAAAATAATAAACGAAATTATCAAAAATAAAAACAATTACACCTAATCTAATAGCCCTATAAAAATAAAAAAAGTCCCCCCAAAAAACACCCCCTAGCCTACAATAAACTACCAATAGCCCTTAAAAGGGCCTTTTGTAGGGCATTGCCCTAAGTTAAACAGCTCTTTTACATGTAAAAAAATACTAAGTCCCCCCAGCAGTAAAACCTACCACCCAACCAACCCCCCAAAATAAAAAAAACTAACTCTAAAAAAAACCTAAGTTACCCATTGCCCCTAAAGGGGCATTCAGCTCTTTTTCATTGTCCTTAAAAGGGCATTTAGCTGTTTTAAAAAAGCCCAAAGCCCTAATTTAAAAAAAAAAAGCCACCCAACCCTAACACTAACCCCAGAATATCTACTCACGGTTTCTGAAGTCTGGACATCCATCTGCATCCAGGCGGCGAGAAGTCTTCATCCATCCGGGGGTGTCTTCTATCTTCATCCCGGCGACGCGGAGTGGAGCCATCCTGTAAGCCGAAAACATCCTGCGCGGAGCGTCCTCTTCATTCGGTCACCACCGTACACTGAAGTTAAATGCAAGGTAGCCGATTCAAAAGCTCTCATCCTATTAACAAATTTGAATTTGAAGAATCAAATCAGCCAATAGGAATGCAAGGTACGCCATTTTGAATCAGCTACCTTGCATTCAACTTCAGTGTACGGCGGTGACCGTATGAAGAGGACGCTCCACGCAGGATGTCTTCAGCTTCCAGGATGGATGAAGATATTGCCGCCTGGATGAAGACTTCTCGCTGCCTGGATGAAGAAGGATGACCGGACTTCAGGAACTGTGAGTAGATATTCTGTGGTTAGTGTTAGTTTTTTTTTCATTTTTTGGGTGTTTTTTTGTTAGATTAGTGCTCTGGCCTTTGTTTAAAGAGCTGAATGCCCTTTTAGGGGCAGTGAAAAAGAGCTAAATGCCCTTTTAAGGGCAATGCCCATACAAATGCCCCTTTAGAAGCAATGGGTAACTTATGCCTAGATTTAGAGTTCTGCGTTAGCCGTCCAAACCAGCGTTATGGGCTCCTAACGCTGGTTTTGGGCTACCGCTGGTATTTAGAGTCAGTCAGGAAAGGGTCTAACGCTCACTTTCCAGCCGCAACTTTTCCATACCGCAGATCCCCCTACGCCAATTGCGTATCCTATCTTTTCAATGGGATCTTTCTAACACTGGTATTTAGAGTCTTGGCTGAAGTGAGCGTTAGAACTCTACCGACAAGACTCCAGCCGCAACAAAAAGCCAGGAGTTAAGAGCTTTCTGGGCTAACGCCGGTTCATAAAGCTCTTAACTACTGTGCTCTAAAGTACACTAACACCCATAAACTACCTATGTACCCCTAAACCGAGGCCCCCGCACATCGCCGCCACTCTATTAAAATTTTTTAACCCCTAATCTGCCGACCGCACACCGCCGCCACCTACATTATCCCTATGTACCCCTAATCTGCTGCCCCTAACATCGCCGACCCCTACATAATATTTATTAACCCCTAATCTGCCCCCCCCCCAACGTCGCCGCTACCTACCTACAATTATTAACCCCTAATCTGCCGACCGGACCTCACTGCTACTATAATAAAGTTATTAACCCCTAATCCGCCTCACTCCCGCCTCAAAAACCCTATAATAAATAGTATTAACCCCTAATCTGCCCTCCCTAACATCGCCGACACCTAACTTCAAGTATTAACCCCTAATCTGCTGACCGGACCTCGCCGCTACTCTAATAAATGTATTAACCCCTAAAGCTAAGTCTAACTCTAACACTAACACCCCCTAAATTAAATATAATTTAAATCTAACGAAATAAAATAAATCTTATTAAATAAATTATTCCTATTTAAAGCTAAATACTTACCTGTAAAATAAACCCTAATATAGCTACAATATAAATAATAATTATATTGTAGCTATTTTAGGATTAATATTTATTTTACAGGCAACTTTGTATTTATTTTAACCAGGTACAATAGCTATTAATAACTATTTAATAGCTACCTAGTTAAAATAATTACAAAATTACCTGTAAAATAAATCCTAACCTAAGTTACAATTAAACCTAACACTACACTATTAATAAATAAATTAAATAAACTATCTACAATTATCTACAATTATCTACAATTATATCAACTAAACTAAATTACAAAAAAAACAAACACTAAATTACAAAAAATAAAAAAAGATTACAAGAATTTTAAACTAAGTACACCTACTCTAAGCCCCCTAAAAAAATAACAAAGCCCCCCAAAATAAAAAAATAACCTACCCTATCCTAAAATAAAAATTGTAAAGCTCTTTTACCTTACCAGACCTTAAAAGGGCCTTTTGCGGGGCATGCCCCAAAGAATTCTGCTCTTTTGCCTGTAAAAAAAAACATACAATACCCCCCCCCCCCAACATTACAACCCATCACCCACATACCCCTAATCTAACCCAAACCCCCCTTAAATAAACCTAACACTAAGCCCCTGCTGATCGGAACAGCCAATAGAATGCAAGCTCAATCTGATTGGCTGATTGGATCAGCTAATCGGATTGAACTTGAATCTGATTGGCTGATTCAATCAGCCAATCAGATTTTTCCTACCTTAATTCCGATTGGCTGATAGAATCCTATCAGCCAATCGGAATTCGAGGGACGCCATCTTGGATGACGTCCCTTAAAGGAACCTTCATTCATCGTTAGTCCGTTGGTGAAGAAGGATGGCTCCACGTTGGCTGCTTGAAGATGGTCCTGCTCCGCGCCGGATGGAAGAAGATAGAAGATGCCGCTTGGATGAAGATGTCTGCCGGTCCGGATGTCCTCTTCTGCCCGGATAGGATGAAGACTTTGGACCCTCTGGAGGAGCTCTTCTTGCCGGATAGGAGGAAGACTTCGGACCCTCTTCTGGACGGATCGGTGATACCCGGCGTGGTGAAGACAAGGTAGGAAGATCTTCAGGGGCTTAGTGTTAGGTTTATTTAAGGGGGGTTTGGGTTAGATTAGGGGTATGTGGGTGGTGGGTTGTAATGTTGGGGGGGTATTGTATGGTTTTTTTTACAGGCAAAAGAGCAGAATTCTTTGGGGCATGTCCCGCAAAAGGCCCTTTTAAGGGCTGGTAAGGTAAAAGAGCTTTACAGAAGGGGGCGGAGCCTACAGTTGCAGAGACAGGACGTGTTTCATGGGAGCTCCTGGTCCTACCACAGTGTTTTATACAATATTTTATTGTTTTCCTTTATAAATCTCTAATACTGTACATGAGGACCAGAGTGATACTGCAAGATCCAAGAAATTGATAGCCCTGGGGGTAATTCTCTGGACTGACCGTTCTATCTAAGTTCTGCAGCTAGGCCTCAAGGCTGCCGCATTTACAAAGTGTTTGGCGGTTTCTGGAGCCGGGGCTTCCACATATTCCCCCCCCTGGGAGACTGGGGTTACGAGTAGTACTATTTACTACACAACATTAATCAGACATGGGTACCGATACACGAGCATCAGCAGACACTATTTATGAGATGCTTAATGTGCACTTCGCTGGATTGAGAAATTTGATTGCGCAGTGCTTTGCAGGCTGCCCTCCTCCATGTGACCCCTATGATGGAGACCGGGAATCAGAGGATCCTGCTGAACAGTATGTGGAGCCCATAAAGGTAACGCACAGCTCCTGGTACTCATCAAGTGCATTTAAACAACCACCTCTGAGGGAGAGAGAGTGGGAAGACCCGGTCTGCCATATCTACGCTAACTGCTATATGTCACCTGAAGCTGAGCTGCTGTTTGGGACTGTCGGTGTCTTAGGAATGGTAGACTTACCAAGGCCCTGCTCAGGAACGGAGGCTAAACCCACTCAGATCACTCAGACAGATCCGAAGATATGTGCAGCGGTCTGTCTGCACCTCACGAGAGACGGCACACATAACATTCGTTGGGGACAAGGTCCTTTACAAATGTCCCTTGCAAAACAGCTGTCTACCACATCAGAACGAAGTAAGACTGGGATCGGTTGAACATTTCTGTTTATTGACGCAGGCCAAGGTATAAGATCAACTTAGCACACATCTTGCCTTAATCAACTACCACGAGTTCACTGATAGGATCTCAATTCAATCATTACAGAGACTGCCTTAGCCTAATGATGGCGATTATGCCGTATACCTGGGGGACTCTAATAGTCAATGCCGTTATGTATTTTTCACGGCTTGTATCTGTTTAGTCACATGCCGATATGCTGCCGTTATATGTTCCCCACACTATTAGTATGAACTGCTACCACGCAATGTTTTACAGGTATTATTTGATCAAACTACCATGCTTGTACTGTTTTGTTCCCATTGTTCTTTTCGTTGGAATGCATGTGTTCAGACAGAGTCTGTTATATCTGTGATATATTTGTGATGTCCTGTGTCTCATATCTCATGATACTAGCGTGGGGTTTTTTTCCTCCTGAGTCAGGTTGGTTTATATTGCAGTTTTGTTTGTTCATCTACAGTAGTCTATATATCTATATTCCTTATACCTCCTAGGTTATCAGCCTGTTAGTCATTTTATGTTGCAAATACAACTGTAGCACATGGTTTGCTTATACCAACATCTTATAAGCTTACATAGTACAGCCTTACTAGGGGCTATAACTAGGAAAAAGATTGTACAATTTCTCCTTAGCAAATATCCACTAGACGCCCTGCATCCTTTACTAATTGTTAGCTTGGTATAACATACTACCATAAACCTAGTCCCTAGGAGGAAATGCAACTGCAGAGGCACCTTTGCATCTGCAAGACCTTTAAATGTGTCTGCATTTCTGTATACACTTGTCCTATACAAGGGTCCCGACATAATATTTGACGTAGCTGATTAATTTTCTTAAACTTGAATTCTATCCCGTTTGCTTATGGCAACTAGCATCATTATCAAAGAATGCACCACTGATGTGTCATATTGGTTTATCCTTGTTTGTTGACTTTGTAATATAGAGTTAAACCATTATTTATCATTGTATTTTATATACTTATACACTTTAGCACCTAATACAACCAGTTTGCATGTAATGTTTATCATTTACACTATTATGGGTAGATACTCTCTTACTATGCCAATAATAAGTGACCTTTTTTTATGCAATCACAACTCTGGTCCATAGTATTATTAGTCATCTAGTTGCATATTACCCTTTGTTAATTTTATCTGCTCTATCAGTTGTTAATATTCATTATCTAGGACCTATTTTCCTCCTCTAGATTGTATAAGTTTTGTCAGGTTCAAGAGGGACCTTTTTGTGTCAGGTGAGGAAAATACTAAAGAATTTTCTTTTTCTTTTTTTTCTAAAACTGAGGTATCAGACGCCTACCTATTCTAACACTTAATGTTAATTTTACATGTATCAATGGATATTGTTACCCTGAAACTTTTGTAATTTCTGTTTTATGGTAATCCATATATGCTGTATTTTCTGCAAAACCTCAATAAAAATTTATATTAAAAAAAAAAAAAAAAAAGAGCTTTACAATTTTTATTTTAGAATAGGGTAGGGCATTTTTTTATTTTGGGGGGCTTTGTTATTTTATTAGGGGGCTTAGAGTAGGTGTAATTAGTTTAAAATTCTTGTAATCTTTTTTTATTTTTTGTAATTTAGTGGTTTTTTTGTAATTTAGTGTTTGTTTTTTTGTAATTTAGTTTAGTTGATATAATTGTAGATAATTGTAGATAGTTTATTTAATTTATTTATTGATAGTGTAGTGTTAGGTTTAATTGTAACTTAGGTTAGGATTTATTTTACAGGTAATTTTGTACTTATTTTAACTAGGTAACTATTAAATAGTTATTAACTATTTAATAGCTATTGTACCTAGTTAAAATAAATACAAAGTTGCCTGTAAAATAAATATTAATCCTAAAATAGCTACAATATAATTATTATTTATATTGTAGCTATATTAGGGTTTATTTTACAGGTAAGTATTTAGCTTTAAATAGGAATACTTTAGTTAATAATATTTATTTTATTTCGTTAGAATAAAATTCTATTTAAGTTAGGGGGGTGTTAGGGTTAGGGTAAGACTTAGCTTTAGGGGTTAATACATTTATTAGAGTAGCGGTGAGGTCCGGTCGGCAGATTAGGGGTTAATAATTGTAGGTAGGTGGTGGTGACGTTGGGGGCGGCAGATTAGGGGTTAATAAATATAATATAGGGGTCAGCGGGGGTTAGGGGCAGCAGATTAGGGGTACATAGGGATAACGTAGGTTGCGGCGTTGTACGGAGCAGCAGATTAGGGGTTAATAATAAAATGCAGGGGTCAGCGATAGCGGGGGCGGCAGATTAGGGGTTAATAAGTGTAAGGTTAGGGGTGTTTAGACTCGGGGTTCATGTTAGGGTGTTAGGTGCAGACTTAGGAAGTGTTTTACCATAGGAAACAATGGGGCTGCGTTAAGAGCTGAACACTGCAGCCCAAACTGCCCCATTGTTTCCTATGGGGGAATCGTGCACGAGCACATTTTTGAAGCTGGCCGCATCCGTAAGCACCGCTGGTATTGAGAGTTGCAGTGGCGGTAAATTATGCTATACGCTCCCTTTTTGGAGCCTAACGCAGCGGTATTTAAAAGGTGCGGGGGGAAAAATACACGCGTAGCTAACGCACCCCTTTGGCCGCAGAACTCTAAATCTAGCCGTTAGTTGTTTTTTTAGAGTTTTTATTTTTTATTTTGGGGGGTTGGTTGGGTGGTGGGTTTTACTGTTGGGGGATTTTGTATTTTTTTACAGGTAAAAGAGCTGTTTAACTTAGGGCAATGCCCTACAAAAGGCCCTTTTAAGGGATATTGGTAGCTTATTGTAGGCTAGGGGGTGTTATTATTTTGGGGGGGTTATTTTTATAGGGGTATTAGATTAGGTGTAATTGTTTTTATTTTTGATAATTTCGTTTATTATTTTTGTAAGCTTAGTGTTTTTTATTTTTTGTAATTTAGTGTTTATTATTTTTAGTAATTTTAGATTTTTTTATTTTTTTTCGTAGTGTTAGGATTTTTTAAATTTGTAATTTAGGTTTTCAATTGGTAGTAGTTTTTTTATTTTATTACAATAGTAATGTTAGGTTAATTTATCATTTAATGTTAGGTTTATTTTTATTTCACAGGTAAGTTTTTATTTATTTTAAGATAGTTTATTGTAATTTAAAGTTAGGGGGTGTTATGTTTAGGGGTAATACTTTAATGTAGTGTTTTGCGATGTGGGAGGCGGTTTAGGTGTTAATAGGTTTATTTAGTGGCAGCGATGTGGGAGGCCGGAAGTTTAGGTGTTAATAACTTTATTATAGTGGTGGCGATATGGGAGGCCGGAGGTTTAGGGGTTAATAACTTTATTATAGTGGCGGCAATGTGGGTGGGCAGCAGATTAGGAGTTAATAAGTTTAATATAGTGTTTGCGATGCGGGAGAATGGCGGTTTAAGGGTTAATAGGTAGATTATTGGTGTTAATGTACTTTGTAACACTTTAGTTATGAGTTTTGTGAAAAAAAATTGTTGCACAAAACTACTGGTCTCAGATGGTGGTATGGATTGTGTCGGTATAGGCTGTAATGCAAGCATTTTAGCCAGACCGTACAACCTGTAATACCGGGACTATGAAAATCCCACGCAAAAACATAATTTTTCTGAGTGCGGAATGGACGCTACGTTACAGGTTAAAATGCTTGCGGTATAGCAATACCGTCACGACTCATAATATGCGTTACTGGCCATTACGCTGGAATTGCCATTCTTTCAGCGTTAAAAGCTGTAATGCAAAACTCGTAATCTAGGTGAATGTAAATAATTCTGTCCCTTTGCTTTTCTCAAAGTTACTGAGCTAAATTTATCAATCAACAATCAATGAGTAACTGCACCTTTGTTTTGAATACCTGCACCTTTTCAGTTACAAAAGAAGCACTAGATAGATAGATAGATAGAGAGATAGATAGATAGATAGATAGATAGATAGATAGATAGATAGAGAGATAGATAGATAGAGAGATAGATAGATAGATAGATAGATAGATAGATAGATAGATAGATAGATAGATAGATAGATAGATAACAAGAGAATTGAGCAATGATACGTTTTTATTGGGCTAACTATACATTTATAAGCTGACAAGCTTTCGGAAGTATTCCTTCCTTTTTCAAGTCTGAAGCAATATTGCTTTAGACTTGAAAAAGAAGGAATACTTCCGAAAGCTATTGATGAATGCAATATCCTTTTTGCTATCTAAATCATTGGGCTAACATGGCGACTCGGCGACTCCAATCAATATATACATATAACATATGTGTAAAGCATAATTAGTGTCATTAGCTCTACTTGTTTTGATTCATTTGTTATATGTTTTGATGTTAAGAGCATTTACCTAAAGGGATAGAAAAACTATTTTATGTCTTTGTTGAATTTAAAAGGGCATTTCAAAATGTATTACTTTTTTTTAACGGATATTCTCATATTAAAGGGACAGTATACACTCATTTTCATATAACTGCATGTAATAGATACAACTATAAAGAATAAGATACACAGATACTGATATAAAAATCCAGTATAAAACTGTTTAAAAACTTAGAAGCTCTCAGTTTAGCTCTGTTGAAAAGGTAGCTGGAAAGCCCAATGCAAGTGGGAAATAAGACACTCTCCCCCCTCCCCCTTCTTTTGCATATGAAAAGACCCTTTACACAAACATGAGCAAGCTGGAGTAGGTAGCTGACGGTATTCTCATAAAACTTTGGGGCTTGGTTTGGAGTCTGAAAATCAGAGCAATGTTATTTAAAAATAAGCAAAACTATACATTTTTAAAAAAAAAAAAACCTTTTATGGGCTATATAAATAGATTATCTACAAAAAATTTATGCAAAGAAAAAATGAGTGTATAATGTCCCTTTAAGAGTAAAAAGAACCGTTTTGGTTTGAATGCTTGCGAGGCATGTCATTGTGCTCTAATAAATAGGTAAAGTCAATATTAGGATCCACACTCCAGGGTCATCCACAGTATAGCCAGAGACTGCACTGATGCAGGTAGTAGGTGCTGAAACCTTCAAGGACCCCCCTCCAAGGTCCAATGCTAATATGGTACAAACAAGGAAGAAGGTAGTACTCTGATTAAATAAAACACCTTTATTGGAGCAACATTTTGAGGCTTACTGACCCTTTCTCAAGCTTACATAAACTGAGGTGTGAACATAACTTTATTCACAAGGCAATTAATGAAGGACCAATCCCCAGGCTGACTGGTGGTATGAGTAAACTATGACATCACACATGTATAATGATACAAACACTTGTAATAAGTTAATAACCCAATAGCGACTAATAAGGGGATTGGGCCCTCAAATATTAGTATATAAAATTAAAAGCAATACAGAACAGAAGGCAGGCACTAAAGGAATCTCTATAAATATTAAATTAAGCAAACAAATCAAATTAAAGGCATTAGATCAAACTACCAATTGAGGCCTTTAGGTGTCATGGTGTCTAATAACCAAATCCATTTGGCTTCTCTATACAACAAATCCCTCATTCTGTCACCCCATCTTGGCTTTTTATTGGCATGATCTATGACCATGAATCTTAACTGATTGGCTTGATGGCCCTTTTCCAAAAAATGTGATTACTAAGGGAGGTCAACAAAAGTTTTTTGGCACCCCTAAGAATGGGACATACCCGTGCCTTGGATGTGCCCAATGTAATAGTGTTATCAAGGGAGGAGATATATCACATCCCTACACAGGGAAAAAAATTAAAATCCCAGGGTATTTTACATGTAACTCTATATATGTGGTGTATGCGCTTAAGTGCCCATGTGGTCTGTTATATATAGGCGAGACCACCCAAAAGGTTAACGACCGCTTCTTCCAGCACAAAACCAATATTGGCAATGAGAAACAATCCCATCTTCCTGTCCCCTCCCATTTTTTGGAAAAGACCAATCAGTTAAGATTCATGGTCATAGATCATGCCAATAAAAAGCCAAGAGGGGGTGACAGAATGAGGGATCTGTTGTATAGAAAAGCCAAATGGATTTGGTTATTAGACACCAAGGGGGGTAGTTTTCAACGCGTCTACTTTACCTGCCTTCGCCGGTTCAATACGCCCGCCTAAGCTCGCCTACCATCGCCGCCGCGGACCTGCAAAATTTCACCTAAGTTATCAATAAAGCTGTCAAAAAGCCGCGCACCAAGTACGGGGCGATGAGCAGCAGACTGTAATAGTTATCACTCATCCGATCTTGCTGCTCTTCGGCTTTTTCCCAGCTTTATTGCTAGCCTGTCACTAAGCACCCACACTAACTACACTGTTCTACCCCCTATACCGGCACCCCCGGAGACCCCCGCAACTCAATAAAGTTATTAACCCCTAAACCACCGCTCCTAGACCCCGCCGCAACTCTTATAAATGTATTAACCCCTAAACTGCCGCTCCCGGACACCGCCGCCACCTACATTATACCTAGTAACCCCTATCCTGCCCACCCTATACCGCCGCCACCTATAATAAATTTATTAACCCCTATCCTGCCCCCCCTATACCGTCGCCACCTATAATAAAGTTATTAACCCCTATCCTGACGATCCCGGACCTCGCCGCAACTAAATAAATAGTTTAACCCCTAAACCGCCGCTCCCGGACCCCGCCGCAACCTATATTAAACTTATTAACCCCTAATCTGCCCCCCCTACACCATCGCAACCTATAATAAATGTATTAACCCCTATCCTGCCCCCGCCCCTACACCGCCGCCACTGTAATAAAATTATTAACCCCTAAACCTAAGTCTAACACTAACCCTAGAACCCCCTAACTTAAATATTAATTAAATAAATCTAAATAATATTTCTCTTATTAAATAAATTAATCCTATTTAAAACTAAATACTTACCTTTAAAATAAACCCTAATATAGCTACAATATAAATTATAATTATATTGTAGCTATCTTAGGATTTATTTTTATTTTACAGGCATCTTTCAATTTATTTTAACTAGGTACAATAGCTATTAAATAGTTATTAACTATTTAATAGCTACCTAGCTAAAATAAAGAAAAATTTACCTGTAAAATAAAAACAACCTAAGTTACATTTACACCTAACACTACACTATACTTACAGCCAATAGAATGTGAGCTCAATCTGATTGGCTGATTGGATCAGCCAGTCGGATTGAACTTCAATCTGATTGGCTGATTCAATCAGCCAATCATATTTTTCCTACCTTAATTCCGATTGGCTGATAGAATCCTATCAGCCAATCGGAATTGAAGGGACGCCATCTTGGATGACGTCCCTTAAAGGAATATCCATTCGTCGGTAGTCGTCGGGAAGAAGAGGATGGCTCCGCGTCAGATCGTCTGAAGATGGCTCCGCTCCGCTCCGGATGGATGAAGATTGAAGACGCCGCATGGATGAAGACTTCTATCGGATGGAAGACTTCTTCAGCGCCGCATGAATGATGACTTCTTCCGCTACGGATATCCTCTTCGGTTCCATCGGTGGGTCGGCTGGCTGAAGACGACTAAAGGTAGGATGATCTTCAGGGGGGTAGTGTTAGGTTTATTTAAGGGGGGGTTTGGGTTAGATTAGGGGTATGTGGGTGGTGGGTTTTAATGTTGGGGGGGTTGTATTTTTCTTTTACAGGCAAAAGAGCTGAATTCTTTGGGGCATGCCCCGCAAAAGGCCCTTTTAAGGGCTGGTAAGGCAAAAGAGCGTTGAACTTTTTTAATTTAGAATAGGGTAGGGCATTTTTTTTATTTTGGGGGGCTTTGTTATTTTATTAGGGGGCTTAGATTAGGTGTAAGTAGCTTAAAATTGTTGTAATATGTTTTAAATGTTTGTAACTTATTTTTTTATTTTTTGTAACTTAGCTTTTTTTATTTTTTGTACTTTAGTTAGTTTATTTAATTTAATTTAATTGTAGTTATTTGTAGCTAATTTATTTAATTAATGTAATGATAGAGTAGTGTTAGGTTTAATTGTAACTTAGGTTAGGATTTATTTTACAGGTAATTTTGTATTTCTTTTAGCTAGGTAGTTATTAAATAGTTAATAACTATTTAATAACTATTCTAACTAGCTAAAATAAATACCAAGTTACCTGTAAAATAAATATAAATCCTAAAATAGCTACAATGTAATTATTAATTATATTGCAGCTATCTTAGGGTTTATTTTACAGGTAAGTATTTAGTTTTAAATAGGAATAATTTATTTAATAAGAGAAATATTATTTAGATTTATTTAATTAATATTTAAGTTAGGGGGTGTTAGGGTTAGGGTTAGACTTAGGTTTAGGGGTTAATAATTTTATTACAGTGGCGGCGGTGTAGGGGGGGCAGGATAGGGGTTAATAAACTTATTATAGGTGGCGACAGTGTAGGGGGGGCAGATTAGGGGTTAATAAGTTTAATATAGGTTGCGGCGGGGTCCGGGAGCGGCGGTTTAGGGGTTAAACTATTTATTTAGTTGCGGCGAGGTCCGGGATCCGCAGGATAGGGGTTAATAACTTTATTATAGAGGGCGACGGTATAGGGGGGGCAGGATAGGGGTCAATAGGTATCCTATAGGTGGCGGCGGGGTCTGGGAGCGGCGGATTAGGGGTTAATACATATATTATAGTTGCGGCGGGGACCGGGAGCAGCGGTTTAGGGGTTAACATATTTATTATAGCTTGCGGTGGGCTCCGGGAGTGGCGGTTTAGGGGTTAATCAGTTTATTAGAGTGGCGGTGGGCTCCGGGAGCGGCGGTTTAGGGGGTAACATATTTAGTATAGCTGGCGGTGGGCTCCGGGAGCGGCGGTTTAGGGTGTAATACATTTATTTAGTTGCGGCGGTGTGGGGGGGGGGGGCAGATTAGGGGTGTTTAGACTCGGGGTACATGTTAGGGTGTTAGGTGTAGACATCTCCCATAGGAATCAATGGGATGTCTGGCAGCAGCGAACATGAACTTTCGCTATGGTCAGACTCCCATTGATTCCTATGGGATCCGCCGCCTCCAGGGCGGCGGTTTGAAAACCAGGTACCCTGGGCCGGAAAAGTGCCGAGCGTAAATGCTAGTTTTTTGATAACTAGCAAAAGTAGTCAGATTGTGCCGAACTTGTGTGCGGAACATCTGTAGTGACATAAGAATCGATCTGTGTCGGACTGAGTCCGGCGGATTGAAGCTTACGTCACTAAATTCTACTTTTGCCGGTATCTAGGGCTTGATAACTAAGGCGAATCAGCCTCGCCACAAATACGCTGCGGAATTCCAGCGTATTTGAGGTTGACGGCTTGATAACTACCCCCCCAAGACACCTAAAGGCCTCAATTGGTAGTTTGATCTAA